>NC_081412.1:400092370-400829081 GCF_030272615.1 Cryptomeria japonica | reverse complement strand
AAAAAATATCTGAATGTTGTTCAAGATGATTCTAATTTAAATAAATGGAAACCTAGGAATGTTATATTAAACATTAATTAACAGGTGAAAAATTTATGAACGTTATTTTGGTTTTATATAATATATCATAATTATCAACTATAAGTGCGTCATTTATAAAATTCTGTGCTCATTTAAACAAGTATTATTATCATAGTGAAAAATACTATCCTTATGTGTACAACTATTGGGATGGCAATCTATATGCATTGGAATACTTCGTATTAATAGTTTATCCAATCACAAATATAAAAGGTGACCACAATAAATACCTTGTGTTTTCCCATGAGATATGAAGGGTTGTCAAAAAAAATTGCGATCATTGAAATTTGAATATCAAGTGTATTACAAATAATAATGTGTTAATTTTAAATCAAAATTTTTTTTGCATTCAATGATTGGTCCATTTATGTTGGATATAAGAGTTAGAGATAACGTGATTTATGGTTACCAATAGGCATTGGGATCATTTAGGTTTCATATAAGTTATATTTTAAATAAGAATACGATATTATTCTAACAACAAAAGATGTGTGTTTTTTCAACTACTACTTGGATACCAAATGAATCTTAAAAGTCAATTTTATGGCACTTCTCACTAGATGTGATGATACGGCAAGTTGCATGATGATTCACACCTTCGAACCTCTGTTGGAGATAGATAAAAGGTCAGTTCACATTACTAAAACAAATGAAGGTCCTACAATATACCATGAAACTGTTGCATACTTGTAAAGTTAGCTTGCACAAATACTAGTCCCCCCCCCCCCCCCCCCCGGCCACCTCCCAACCAAGAAAAAATACTCCAAATTGCATTTCAACAAGAACCCAATCTACTCTACACTTTTTTTAAGAATTCATATTTCTTCTTCTAGATGGAGGTGACGAATGTCTTTTGTAATTAATATACCATGAAATAGATAAAAAAAAAGGCGGGAATAATGTACCATAAATCATTGTAAAGAAAACTAGAGCTATATATAATTAGTGAAAGGAAATAGTCAAGCCTCCAGTTAAATAATCAAAATAGAAAAGATGATGGGTTGGTGGAAATAAATGTTAACATGTGGATAAAAGCATATAACTAAGATGACCATTGATTGCTAATTATTCTTGTTGATATGAGTTGAATCTAAATAATTGTATCATACTATGTCCTTGAAGTGTGTTTTGATAATGATGTCACTTGATTGCTTGTATCTAGAGATCTTGAAAGTTTACTATGTTTGATATGAGAATCATTCATGATTGATGTAACTTTAAACAATCAGGAGTTTGTCTACTTTATAAATGTGTGTTCCATGATCTCACGATATAATGATACATGTAGCACTTAATTCATGTCTTTAAATGCATAGCCATAGATGCATGAAATCAAAATTTTGGCAAAAACGTTGATAAGTAATTACGAGATCTTTGAAATTTTGGCCTTGGAATGAGGGAGTTTAAGTTTAAGAATGCGGGCACAAGAATAGATTGGAAATATTGTCTGGATGATCATTGATAATATTGTCATGTGATCATTCCCAAGATGATTGGTCCATATAAGTGGCAAATTGTGTGGGTCGTTGAGTGCACCAAACTAGTCAAATCATTTGTTAGCGTCATGCATCCAAGATATCAAGCCAAAGTGGTGTAAGACTAGATTAGGAAAGTGTTAGGTTATGCACTTCTCTACATTACATTTTACCCTCGCTTTGATATATGTATAAAACTAGCCATGCACTCATGCCAAAGTCGTCATACATGGACATAAAACAATAAACTATAGTAAAAAATATGTCTTGTTTTATGAATTCAAGTGAAATTGGGCTACTTAAGTAAATATGTGTATCACCGATAAAATTTAAGTTTAGATTAAAAAAGAATCTATATTATAATGTGTCTTCCTTAATCTATGTGAACCTTAAATAAATGCACATAAAGTATCAAGAGGGGATGAAATAAGGACTAAAAAGGTGTATTATCATGTAAATTTGATATGGCATGACAATTAAATAATAATAAGTAAACTTGCATTTATTATAAACCGCATACTTAAAATATACTAGCATGCATAATTGATGAAAATCTTGGAATATTTCACATTGTCCATAAGAACAGAAAAAATGAGTATGTAAAAATGAGTAGCAAAAATGAGTATGTCAAAATGAGCAACAAAAATGAGCATGTAAAACCTACAAAAAGGAATGATAGATCTTTCTCCCAAGTGGCAAATATCAAGTGAAAGCATGTAGCATAGATTAGCATAGAATTTGATAGTGACAAAAGTGTACTTGAACCAATAATAAATATTTATGGGGTCAAAACGATGTGTGTGCCTCCAATGAGAGTATCATTTAACATATGATTATCATACATGTGGCGATACCAGTGAACCAATCTATCATGAATTACATTTATCTATAAAAGAATTTGCATAGAAATTCATTACCTTGGATGTTGTCACCTGCATTTCAAGTTTTTGTTTTCGAGGTGTCCCAACAAAAATTTTGAACATTGTTATGGGAATGAACATGAGCATGAGAATGTATAGAGATATAGAAATATTTGTGTCATATTTATTCTTGTGGCATAATTTTATTTATAAATCAATTTATGCTCAAACTTTAGCTCAACCATTATACTATCATATATATTGTGCTATTTATCCTTACTTGCATGTATCTCTTTCCTTTATTGTCATATTTTTTACTTGTCTTTTAGGATAGCTGGCATTAAATTTGTTTTCCTGTGTCAGTCATGTGTCTTTGCATTCCTCATAAAGTGTTATAGGGTACATGAGAGGAAAAGTATTTAATATTTATATCATATGACAAATTGTAATTGCATATTTAAGAGGTGAACATGTGTCGTTGATGGAGATAATGTTGGTGTAATTAATTATTCATGTTGGATATTATTACACCTTACTTAAGTTTACTTAGGTACATGAATTTCATAGTCGTTTGGGTATGAGACACTTGGGTGTTTGTGCCACATTGGGATAGTGTGTGTAGGAGAATTTCCACCTTTTCTGGTCTTATCTTGTTGTTACATTCCACCTTCGCTAGGTGATCCACCTCATGTGGAATATTATATTGTTTCTCCTACCTACCACACCTATTTCCTACCTACCCTTGCTTCTCATTGAGACACATTTCATGTTTGTGTGCTCACTTATCCATATAGCCTTGCCTATATAAGTAGGCTCATATTTATTGTATGTAACGATTGATGATCCAATTGATCAGTATTTTCATCTTGATAGAATAAAGTTTATTCATATCATCTATTTTGTTTCTATTTTGTACTTTTCATTGAGCTCTTGATCTTGGCAAAATGTCACATCGTATACGAGCCTATGGAGTGTCATTGATTTGTCTTGCAGAGGCATTTTTGGAGGCTTCAATTTTTGGATCTGGGGAAGTTCTATTTATGGGTGCGTAGTACAACGATTTGGACATCACGCTTGAGTCCGAAAGGCCGTTTCCATGAATTTTGACTATAAAGTCGCTCTATTTTGGTGAGGGAAAAAATTTCGCCAATTTTGCTATATTTGTGCAGATGTTGCAAAAAATATTATTCTTTTTTTAATTTCTACGATTTTTATTTTCAAATCTATTATTTTGAGTTGCCAAATTTTTTTTTAAAAAGGGGGGTATTGTAAGAATTTTATTTTTTATTGTAAAAATAATAATAATAAATCATTTACCCCCCACCTCCCGACCATCGTACTGCGCACCTTATTGTTTGCAGGTTACGGGCCCTGCCACCCGTACTACTCCCGATGTCTATCCGCCTTGCTCGGCCCGACCACACCAGACTGTTGTCTGTTGCATCTTCCGGTCTTCCCTTCCGCCCGACCTCTGTCTGCAGGTACTCCTTGCGCTTGTGCATTCTTCGTTGCCGACGACTCCCATCTGTGTGTGTTGCTCGTGCACCCGCCGGTTCATCTATTTGCTTCTCGGCTGCCCGTGGTGTCGTTCCATTCTCCGGCCCCGCCACCGGGACCTCCCGACAACTTGCACCAGCTCCCGGCTTATGGCCATCTCTAGCCATCCACGTGGCCCCCACTGCACTTACTCCAGCCACCCACATGGCTCCCTCAAATGCCACTCCAGCACCTCCTCTTAGCCTCTACTGTTGTACACCTTCGGCTTCTGGTTCCCCAGCCAGGAGCTCCTCCGGCACCCTTTTAACTTGGCGGGCCCACGTCCGCCATGTGGCAGGTGGCCATTGGCTCACCGACAAAACATCATGACGTACAGTGCCACCTGTGCGACTCATCATTAGATTGTCTATACGGTCATCACAGGGGAAGCGACGGCTATTCTGATGGTCATACGGACATCAATTTAAATCTAATGATTTTCTAACGTCAGCGGTATTTTTGAAAAAAATTTACCCCCCTCTCATTGAGCTTTTCATTTTTGCAGTCTGACTTCCAATGGCCATATCTTGCTCATTTTTGCTCATTTTTTGGTGCAATTTTTTTTTGATGGGCTATGATTTCGTGCTCTTCGCAGTGGTGGAGTGATTTTCTATTTTTTATTGACACATTTTTCATAATTTGCAGATTTTCATGACTGTACCTATCTAATCCTCGATTTTGCAACTTCAGAGGCTTCATTTGCAGTCATACAAACTCCCTTTCAGGTGCCATTTTTTTTTTAAGTACATAATTTTTCATCTACTTTCATAATATTCCATTATTTTGCAGTGATTTTGAGTAGAAATTGTACTTTCATTATTTGGTCATTTTTGGCCTATTTGGTACTTGTATTTTGCTTGGATCTCAGTTTAGCTCACTTGCACTATTTGTTGAAATCTCTCATAGCCTATTTGAGGCAAGTGTCCCATTGTATACGCATTGAGTATAAAGTGCCAAATCATCATTTTGGGGGGATTTCTTGATTGAGGGAATTTTTTTGGTTTCTTGTGTGATTGTTCCTCTCTCTATATCCTTTTTTATTTATTTCGGTGCTATGGGTTCTCCCAAATTTCCACTTTTAACTCCTCATAATTATGCATCATGGAAGATAAAGGCATGGAGTAAACTGATTGAAAAAAGACTCATTCATTATGTAAATGGAACTATTACAACACCACCTAATCCTCAGGCCGATCCCAATGCTCAGATTGAATGGCTCGCTAAGAATTTTATGGCACTTGGAACTCTTATAAAGTATGTATTCGATGACCTCATTTTTCACATTGATAAGTGTACTACAATTAAGGAGGCTTGGAATATTTATGAGAAATTTTATGGTCAAGTTGATGAGATTGAGGGCTACAAGCTTGATAGCTAGCTCACAACTTTGGATCCTAAGGATTTTTATAAAATCCAAGATTATGTCACAAAAGAAATTGAGCTAAGAGCAAACCTAAAGGATTGTGGCATTGACAAAAAGGATGCTCAATTGGTTTACAATTTGTTGGACAAGCTTCTATCAGAGTATGCAGCCTTTGTATCTAGCTTTCACACCCATAGGTTAGCTCAAGTTTCCTCATACACTTCTCCCTCATTTGATGCATTCACGGAGATGTTGATCCTAGAGAAATCTAAGTTATCTGTCATGCACCTCCACTTCTTAAGTTCAACTAACACTCACTTCTAGTCTTCAGATTAACCAGATCTAGTTCACTGAATTTAGTTCACTAAACCAAGCAGTTTGTTAACTCTTATTTTTAGTATTCAATTCCTCTAATCAATTATTGACCATTGATGCTCACATCTATCTCAACCGATCTCCATCTTTGATCGATATCAAAAAAATCTATAAATTCAATATTTAACCATCCTCATTCTCTAAACCATAATCTTTGAGCTTTCATGTGATCATACTGCGAATTGTGCGTGTCCAAAATTCTAAGAGAAATGTATCATTCATTTAAAGTAAGTTTCAAAGCACAATGTAGATAAGTAAGGTAATTGTATGAAGATAATTTTGATGTTTTCTTTATTGATTCATGCATTTTTTTTACATGCTTCATTGGAAGATTATAATTGTTTGTGAGTTAGAGGGTTTTGTGGTTGGATCTATTGATAGCTCACTTAATTTTATTTTTTATCAATAGTATCTATGTACACTTTACAGAATCTATTTGTCATGTCTATGAGCAACAAGAATAAAAGTGAGACTAAACAAGCACTAAAATCTTAATCTACACATTCCCCATGTTAGAAATATTGCAATTTATTTATAAATAGTCTATTCAT
Source organism: Cryptomeria japonica (assembly GCF_030272615.1). NCBI lineage: Eukaryota > Viridiplantae > Streptophyta > Pinopsida > Cupressales > Cupressaceae > Cryptomeria > Cryptomeria japonica. The sequence continues at coordinate 400,822,840 of NC_081412.1, read as the reverse complement.
GCGAATACCAACATGAAATTAACACTAGCTTTTTTGCATAATTGTACTAGATATCACAACTTTCCACACTAAAAACAATAATGAAAAACCAACAACCACAACTTAAAATTCCACATTATATAATCCTTTCAAGATTTAAACTCAAATCTTGACAATAAGAATCCAACACTTCAACCAATTGAAATCAACCTCTGAAACATTGTTAACCACTGTAAAATTAAACTACCACTTCATTAATACATATGATATTTTGGATCATTTATATCCCAAATACCCTTATACCTAAAATGCACATTCTACAATTTAAATTATATAGACCCAACACACAAATCCACAAACAAATTGGATCATATAAACCCAGCACACAGTTCCCCACAAAAAAATGAATCATGACTGGTAAAGTTGGAGAGGAAGGTGAGGTTTAATGATAGCCTCTAATGGAATTTCCTTGGGCATTGTAAGTCACAATCCCTCTCTCATGTCAATTGTAGTACCTCTTGGAACACTCCACTCAAAGCTATGAAGCAAGCATGCCAATGCATAGGAAACCAAAGTCAATCCAAGATTCAATCCTGGACACATTCTCCTCCTTGACCCAAATGGAAGCAATTCAAAGTCTTTCCCTCTTAAATCAATTTTTGTCTGACTCTTCAAAACTCGTCCTGGATCGAACTCTGTGGGCCTCTCCCACACTGCAGGGTCCCTATGAATTGCCCAAACATTCAACAATAGCCGTGTTCCTGTGGGGTCATGAAACCCTCCCACATTGCATGCCTCCATATATTCATGGGGAATCTAAAGTGGCTCTGCTGGACAGAGCCTAAATGTTTCCTTTATAATTACTGGCAAATTAGTTAGCTTGTGTAGTTCTGATTCATCTATTAATCGATCTCGTCCAATATGTGTGTCGAGCTCTTCTTGGGCTTTTCTCAAAATGTATGGGTGCTGCAATAGACCTGATAGTTCCCATTCAATGGTTGTTGAGGATGTGTCAGTACCTATTGTTATCATGGCCTATCCTCAAAAAAAAAAACCAAAAAGATTACTTTCTTTTTTTTATTTAGAGCTTATATCAAAGATAATTTAATTTAAACAACACAATTTAAAATTCTGACTTGTTTAGATGGCTCATTTTCAATCGTACAATTAAGTGAATCTTATCACAAAAGTGATGGCTCATTTTAAATTGTACTATTAAGTGAATCTTATTAGAAAAGTGACAATTCACATCAGCTCATAGTTCACATATATATGTGTCATTAATAGAAGATGAGACCATTTCCTTGTAAATGTCCATTACGTAATGATATTAAACACAATTACACTCAAAACATCAAAATCTGCCAGTTCCGACCCTAACCTTCTAAATATCCATTATATAATGATATTAAACACAATTACACTCAAAACATCAAAAGTTGTCAATTCTGACCCTAAGTTCAAAGTTGCATAAACACAATGTCGCAAGTTTGAAATCGCCAACTTTAACCATCTGGGGGAAGCCTTCTTCCAACATTCGAGGTACCTACTAACATGCTATAAAATGCCATAAAAGACGGTTAAAAATTTTAATCATAAGACTTGGCTTAAGAGCTTGGATAGAATATAAGCCAAAGTTGTGGATTTCCTCAAATTCATTTCTAGCATTAATCTAATGAGAATATTAGACTAAGTCAAATAGTAGACACCACATAAATACAAAAAATATGCGCACCTGATCTTGTTCCTCTCCTCGGAGTTGAAATTATTAAGGTTCAATATGATCTTAAACAGACCTAGAGCATTCAGTTGTTTCAAAAAAGAGAGTAAAACCTTAATTAGACATTTGATTCAGTAGTTTCTCAAGGAAATCTTTAACGCAACTGCCCAATTGGTCTTAATTAACCACCTTAAAAACTCAAAAAAAAAAAAACTAATTAAACATGAAGCAATGATCAATTCTTGACTTAGTAAAAATACGCGAACGACATGCCATGTTTATCTATCTTCTTCCTTCTTACGAATATTGCCAGAGATTTATAAGCAATAATGAGCTTAAATTGGTTATGCTACTCAATAAAAGGTAGTTAAACAATAGAAAATAGGAAAACGAGGACTTCATTACAAGCCTCCTCGTTTTAGTGGATCCAAACAAAATGCTTCCAAGGCTCTTTTCTGACACAAAGATTTTGTCTATCAATAAACCTGAGTTTCTTGCACAATAGTTAACAATAATTAGCATTCACTGAAAACACTAAAAATCTTGAAGCAATTATGATTGGAAAAATGGAATAAAAGAGCACGTTAGACAGGAAAATGTTTTAAATAAATTTACAGATCGAGGTCAGCTAATACAAATGAATAAAAGGAATTTTGCAGCTTGTGTCTTCCTCGATACACATGAGATAAGATGCATGAAAATAAAGATCATTAGAGATAGATTTGTAGCCTTAATCGTTCCACCATAGTTTCTTGCACCAAGATACCCTTCACTGTATTTAGTGGTACTTCTGTTACTTTTGAAAACTGAACGATTCTCCAGCTATTCTCAACAATTTTAAAAATAACAAACCTTTAAAATTTTCCAAGGCATAACAGGGGATATTCATTGGCTGAACAAAAAATAGAAAATGTTCCAAACAATTATGTACCAAGTTCTTAAAATAAACTATATATTGGCTAAACCAAAACAGACTCATCCTTAAATATCCCCATGTAGGGATTTTTGCCTGGTTTATTTTGCTGGTTGTTTTACACGCCCACTACAAATCTGTGTCTATTTTTAAGTTTTCTGGATAATGGTTGCATATATATTCTGTTTTTTAATTAAACATGTGTTTAGTTCTTGCCTCTGTTGTTCGTATAAATGGTTTACTTTCATGTACAATTTTACAGTACAGGTTTTGATTCACTAGGTGATTGCTAAATCATGGATTTGGGATTTAAGTTACTTTGGTGAATTTAACAAATTCATTGTATGATGTCTATTTTGAACTTTTGATAGATCAATAGAATTTAAAATGAAATGGTGTACGCTAACAGGTTTGTTTAATTTCATTATGGGACTATTTTCTCTTCAATATTTTTTTACATAATATTATAAAAGCAAATTTTTTGGTGGCACTTTTGAATGAAAGAAGCATATGTTAATGAAGTTTCTGATTTGTTTTTCTTCTTTTCCTATATTGCACAATAGTTCATAGAAAAGATTTATAATATCTTATCCAAAGGCAACATGAAAATTTATCAACTGAGTTAAAGGGAATCGAATCAAGCTACTACCAAAATAACAATGATCCTTCAAAAGACTAAAGTAAGGGCATATACTGAAAAATGCTATTCAACAGTCACACAGATCATTATAAGAGAGAATTTTTTCTTAAACCAACATTAATTGGATCTTTAAAACTATTTTAATTTGAAACCATAGCAGTAATTTTTTTTTGTATCCAAACACAAATGTTCAACTAATGGTAACCCAAACTTATGGTCAATAAATTTCTTCTCAAATGTGTACTTAATATTCTCACCTATTTGATCTTAGTAGGTCCATTCGAAAATTTCATCACCACTCATATTTAGTACCTTCAGGGGAAGCAAGATATCTGCGGCTATTACATTTGTCTTCACAAGAATTAAAATCTAATTAGCGCTCAACTTGTAAGCATGTCCATAAGGATAAATTATTGTTCAATTATTTAAGTAAGATTAGACGGGCCAAGGATTAACAACTCTAAGAATGGGTTTGGTACCATATGTTGTCTCGCTTTGGTACCTTTGTTTGATGTTATAAGATCAACCAAGGAAACTAATGTCGTTGGATTTTATTGGTAACAATGAATCATAAACCAGGTCGCATGCCCAAAAATAGGTTTAGATAATCCGATAGGGTGGGGTGGGAAAGTAGACAATAAGACAAAGAATGAGGACAAAGAGAAGGAAAAAATAATGTCCATGAAAGGACACTTACTTCTTTAACCACACACCCCCACTACTACACATAATCTTACGATGCTTGTAAAGAACAGAGAAAAAAAAAATATAAAGCAATTGAAAAACAGAGTAAGAATTGTATGCCTTTCATTTTCATAGTAACCATTGTTGTGAAATTACACTTCACCGATTTTACATTTTTTACAACCAATAATGTCATGTTTATCCTGTAGACGTCTAAAAATGGTCAATGCTTGCGGAATCATACTTTAACATTTGCGCATTGCCTTATTTTAGGTTTTTGCGTCACATTAACATTTTCTCCTATGTCACGCACTTGGTCTTTATCATTTGCGAGCATCGAATCCTTCTTCTGCATTTTTCATTTATCTCGCTCTCGAATTTGGTCTTGTCGATAACAATATTTATCATGATTTTGGTCGGTCTTATCTTGTCGCATCAATGTGCGTGTTCATTTGTCATTATTTTGGACATCGTCAATCCTAATTAGGGTTTTGGTCCTCTTATCAATCTTGTCGTCATGCGATCAATTTGTCATCGATTCTTGTCTTTTGATCAATTTGTCATCAATCTTGTCGTCTTGTGATCTATTTTGTCATCGATCCTTGTCTTCTTGTCAAATTTATCATTTTGCGATCGATTTGTCATCGATCGTCGTCTTTCTCAATTTGGATCAATTAGTCATTGTCCCTCGTCAATTGGCGCATTTATCAATCGAATCGTTTGTCAGTATTGGTCTTTTGTTAATCAGAATCATGATCAAATCGAATCGATATCAATTATCCTTTGTCAAGACCTAATTGTCATCCTTGCATTTCTAGATCATCTTTTAGGGTTTCATGATTTTATTCATTTAACCCTGTTTGTCATTTCTCCCTCTAGGTTAAATAAATTATTTATTTATCCTAAGTCTTCGAGTCACAATTAAATGTTTAATTTAATTGGCTAACTAATTATTCCTCTTTTTGTGAATTAATTAATAAATGACAAATTATTAATTGATTTACCTAATTTCTCCTAATTCTCATTTTCCTAATTTTTCATCAATTTCTAAATTCCCTCTTTGTGAATTAATTAATAAATAAATAATCATTAATTAATTCACTAAACTCCTAATTTCCTCATTTTCTAATTTCCTAATTCCTATTTTCCAATTTTCTAATTTTCCTAATTTCTGATTCAATGTCTTCCTATTTTTCTCCTAATTTCATGGGAATGACATTTCAATTTGTCATAATTTGTCATAATTGACAATCAATCAATTTTGACATAGAAAGTTGTCATAATTTTGTTATGAATTATCAATCAATCAATTTTGCATAGAAAGTGCAAATTTGTCATAATTTGTCATAATTGACATTTTTGATTTGCAATTTCCATTTGAATCTCTTCATGCTAATTTGATCTTTTCTCCAATTTATCTATAAATTGGATGAATTTCTTCAATCCTGATATAATAATCACTTTGTCGAATCAATCACGCTTCGAGTATTCTTGAGCAATCATCTTGTCTACTTGCTTTCATATCATGATCATGCACTTGTAGGTGAGATCCACAACAAAGCTATTTGAAGGAGAAAGAAGGACAATGGAGTCACATGAAGGAGACATTCAAGTCTGCATTTGGTTTGCTTAAGTTTTCAATCTTGAATATCTTGTTTTCATGTCTCTATTGGATGTAATTAGGATTGATCATTGCATTTGAGCTTTTGTGATTGAGCTATGACTAATATTGATATTTGCTTTGATGATTTCCGATTTCCTAGCTACATAACCAATGGTCCAACATCAATATTACGAATGATATCCCTCAAGTGTAATAGTGGTGGTGGCATAGACGGTGCTTGCATATCGGGTAATATTTTCTATTTGTGCTTGTGCTTCTCTACATAACTATCTCAGAGAAGATACAATATGTTTTAAGTGCTTTTAAACTTTGTGTAGTATCTAGCCTTAATAACGTGGGGGTTTTCCTTATTGTGTCAATTTGGGTACTTAGGATTGAATATCAGCTTGTTGCTGCAATAAATTGGGGTTGAACTGAATCGAGAGAAAGATGCGGTATCATTAAAAGTGTTGACGAAACACCGAATGGAATAAAATGTCCAAGCTAAAGGTGCTACAATGAATTGAAGAAACAAAGTGGCACTTCGGAATAAAAGAAGCATATCTGATTTGCAACCTCAAATTTGATTTGCAAACTGTCCAGTAGGCGAATCTGGAATACCACCGACAATGACCACATTGTTAATTTGAAAGTAACCAGCCAATTTCAGTGGAGTGTCAACATAAACAGAATCGGGTGGATGAGTTTTGACATGACGATAAAAAGCAAGTGGGTTTCAAGAAAGAGAATGCAAAGAGGTTACGATTTTTCTCTCAGAAATTTATGTCTCCCATGTCTTATTTTATAATATGGTTTTCTCACCCCCATTAGAGGTATCTTATAGCTTTATCTTGTCGAAATCGTTGAAAACCTAGAAACCCTAAATTAATTTGCTTGCAGGAGAAACAAAGTACAGAAATAGAATGGAGGAAAAGGGAAAAACTCACTCGCGAATGGAGGTATCAATCATCTCATAGCTAGTGAGAGAGATCACGGAGGTCTTGTCAATACCAAATTGAGGTTGTGCATTGACATCACGACCAGTGATGATGGCCATGACGGCTCTCTACTGAATGGCGGAGGACTTTTCAAAGCGGTACTGATATATCCCATGAAGAAGATCATCATGGATGGCCGTCTAATCAAAGCTGGAGATTGCCTATACACGAGCACTTGTCTTGAAATATTAGCTTCTCATCGCCCTCTTCATTTGGGTACAAACTCACCTGTAGTGAATATCATGCAAAAATTTATGTCAAACTAAAGGGCATAAGTATGCTGTGATCGAACATTATGCAGGGGAGGGAGGTAGCTGGCAGCAAGGTTGCAAGGAATGCGGTGAACGCATGGGACGTAGGGAGCACGTGGGCAAACACAACCATATCCAGCATAGCAGCAACCATGGAACCACACAAACACAAACCCTACCGATTTGGCTTGCAAAATAGTTTGACACGCACATCCGCCAAAAAACTCGACGGCAACGGGAAACGATGACCTCGCGGCGTGAGAATCTTTCTCGACTCGATTAATTTATGTTGATAAGATATAGAATGTGTTAATGTATATAATAAATAATTTCTTATGAATATAAAATAGAAGTTTGTTAATTTACTACAATTAAAAGTTAAGTCAAGTGATTAATTGAAAGAATTTATGCAACTATTTGTAAATGTGAAGCTTACAAAAGGAAAGAAATGTGTATAGAAAGGGTTCTTCTCCTCCCATGATCCCTTCTTAGAGACTGTATTGAGCTATTTTTTCTTCTAGATGGAGGTGACGAATGTTTTTTGTAATTAATATACCATGAAGTAGATAAAAAAAAAGGCGGGAATAATGTACCATAAATCATTGTAAAGAAAACTAGAGCTATATATAATTAGTGAAAGGAAATAGTCAAGCCTCGAGTTAAATAATCGAAATAGAAAAGATGATGGGTTGGTGGAAATAAATGTTAACATGTGGATAAAAGCATATAACTAAGATGACCATTGATTGCTAATTATTCTTGTTGATATGAGTTGAATCTAAATAATTGTATCATACTATGTCCTTGAAGTGTGTTTTGATAATGATGTCACTTGATTGCTTGTATCTAGAGATCTTGAAAGTTTACTATGTTTGATATGAGAATCATTCATGATTGATGTAACTTTAAACAATTAGGAGTTTGTCTACTTCATGAATGTGTGTTCCATGATCTCACGATATAATGATACATGTAGCACTTAATTCATGTCTTTAAATGCATAGCCAAACTTATGGTCAATAAATTTCTTCTCAAATGTGTACTTAATATTCTCACCTATTTGATCTTAGTAGGTCCATTCGAACAAGATATCTGCGGCTATTACATTTGTCTTCATAAGAATTAAAATCTAATTAGCGCTCAACTTGTAAGCATGTCCATAAGGATAAATTATTGTTCAATTATTTAAGTAAGATTAGACGGGCCAAGGATTAACAACTCTAAGAATGGGTTTGGTACCATATGTTGTCTCGCTTTGGTACCTTTGTTTGATGTTATAAGATCAACCAAGGAAAATACTGTCATTGGATTTTATTGGTAACAATGAATCATAAACCAGGTTGCATGCCCAAAAATAGGTTTAGATAATCCGATAGGGTGGCGTGGGAAAGTAGACGATAAGACAAAGAATGAGGACAAAGAGAAGGAAAAAATAATGTCCATGAAAGGACACTTACTTCTTTAACCACACACCCCCACTACTACACATAATCTTACGATGTTTGTAAAGAACAGAGAAAAAAAATATATAAAGCAATTGAAAAACAGAGTAAGAATTGTATGCCTTTCATTTTCATAGTAACCATTGTTGTGAAATTACACTTCACCGATTTTACATTTTTTACAACCAATAATGTCATGTTTAACCTGTAGACGTCTAAAAATGGTCAATGCTTGCGGAATCATACTTTAACATTTGCGCATTGCCTTATTTTAGGTTTTTGCATCACATTAACATTTTCTCCTATGTCACGCACTTGGTCTTTATCATTTGCGAGCATTGAATCCTTCTTCTGCATTTTTCATTTATCTCGCTCTCGAATTTGGTCTTGTCGATAACAATATTTGTCATGATTTTGGTCGGTCTTATCTTGTCACATCAATGTGCGTATTAATTTGTCATTATTTTGGACATCGTCAATCCTAATTAGCGTTTTGGTCCTCTTATCAATCTTGTCATCATGCGATCAATTTGTCATCGATTCTTGTTTTTTGATCAATTTTTCATCAATCTTGTCGTCTTGTGATCTATTTTGTCATCGATCCTTGTCTTCTTGTCAACTTTATCATTTTGCGATCGATTTGTCATCGATCGTCGTCTTTCTCAATTTGGATCAATTAGTCATTGTCCCTCGTCAATTGGCGCATTTATCAATCAAATCGTTTGTCAGTATTGGTCTTTTGTTAATCAGAATCATGATCAAATCGAATCGATATCAATTATCCTTTGTCAAGACCTAATTGTCATCCTTGCATTTCTAATTCATCTTTTAGGGTTTCATGATTTTATTCATTTAACCCTGTTTGTCATTTCTCCCTCTAGGTTAAATAAATTATTTATTTATCCTAAGTCTTCGAGTCACAATTAAATGTTTAATTTAATTGGCTAACTAATTATTCCTCTTTTTGTGAATTAATTAATAAATGACAAATTATTAATTGATTTACCTAATTTCTCCTAATTCTTAATTTCCTAATTTTTCATCAATTTCTAAATTCCCTCTTTGTGAATTAATTAATAAATAAATAATCATTAATTAATTCACTAAACTCCTAATTTCCTCATTTTCTAATTTCCTAATTCCTATTTTCCAATTTTCTAATTTTCCTAATTTCTAATTCAATTTCCTCCTATTTTTCTCCTAATTTCATGGGAATGACATTTCAATTTGTCATAATTTGTCATAATTGACAATCAATCAATTTTGACATAGAAAGTTGTCATAATTTTGTCATGAATTATCAATTAATCAATTTTGCATAGAAAGTGCAAATTTGTCATAATTTGTCATAATTGACATTTTTGATTTGCAATTTCCATTTGTTAGCAATATTGCTTTGATTGTATTATAATATGAAATTGGATTTGTACATTTGTAATGAAATTCAGGCTGGATCAAGTACTTGGATGGAAATGCAACAGTCATGGGGAGCAATCTGGTCCTTAACTGGAGTTGGTCCACTCAAGGCGCCATTCTCTTTATCTTTAACATCACTCTCAACTGCAAAAACAGTGACTGCAATGGATGTCATACCCAGCAGTTGGTACCCAACTGCAACTTACACATCATCCATCCAACTCTTTTACTTCACTTCTAATCAGACTTCATTTTGAGGCTTAATCCATGTGCCTCATCTTTGGAATACTAATAGTACATATATACAAATGATAGAAACCAAACAAATACAGATCTGCCCATTACTTTTGGCAATCAATACAAATACATATACAAATCATAGAAACCAAAGAAATACAACTCTGCCCATTACTTTTGGCAATCAATCAAATCAATAATACGATTCAAGCTTTGGTATAATTCTTTTGGTTATAAGATTTTGTCTTGGAGTATATTTATATTCTGTATTATTAATAATTAGTCTATTTGTAAATCAAAAAATATCTGAATGTTGTTAAAGATGATTCTAATTTAAATACATGGAAATCTAGGAATGTTATATTAAACATTAATTAACAGGTGAAAAATTTATGAATGTTATTTTGGTTTTATATAATATATCATAATTATCAACTATAAGTGGGTCATTTATAAAATTCCGGGCTCATTTAAACAAGTATTATTATCATAGTGAAAAATACTATCCTTATGTGTACAACTATTGGGATGGCAATCTATATGCATTGGAATACTTCGTATTAATAGTTTGTCCAATCACAAATATAAAAGGTGACCACAATAAATACCTTGTGTTTTCCCATGAGATATGAAGGGTCGTCAAAAAAATTTGCGATCATTGAAATTTGAATATAAAGTGTATTACAAATAATAATGTGTTAATTTTAAATCAACATTTTTTTTTTGCTTTCAATGATTGGTCCATTTATGTTGGATATAAGAGTTAGAGATAATGTGATTTATGGTTACCAATAGGCACTGGGATCATTTAGGTTTCATATAAGTTATATTTTAAATAAGAATGCGATATTATTCTAACAACAAAAGATGTGTGTTTGTTCAACTACTACTTGGATACCAAATGAATCTTAAAAGTCAATTTTATGGCACTTCTCACTAGATGTGATGATGTGGCAAGTTGCATGATGATTCACACCTTCGAACCTCCGTTGGAGATAGATAAAAGGTTTGTTCACATTACTAAAACAAATGAAGGTCCTACAATATACCATGAAACTGTTGCATACTTTTAAAGTTAGCTTGCACAAATACTAGTCCCCCCCCCCCCCCTCAACCAAGAAAAAATACTCCAAATCGCATTTCAACAAGAACCCAATCTACTCTACACTTTTTTTAAGAATTCATATTTTTTCTTCTAGATGGAGGTGACGAATGTTTTTTGTAATTAATATACCATGAAGTAGATAAAAAATGGCAGGAATAATGGACCATAAATCATTGTAAAGAAAACTAGAGCTATATATAATTAGTGAAAGGAAATAGTCAAACCTCCAGTGAAATAATCAAAATAGAAAAGATGATGGGTTGGTGGAAATAAATGTTAACATGTGGATAAAAGCATATAACTAAGATGACCATTGATTGCTAATTATTCTTGTTGATATGAGTTGAATCTAAATAATTGTATCATACTATGTCCTTGAAGTGTGTTTTGACAATGATGTCACTTGATTGCTTGTATCTAAGGATCTTGAAACTTTATTATGTTTGATATGAGAATCATTCATGATTGATGTAACTTTAAAAAATCAGGAGTTTGTCTACTTTATAAATGTGTATTCCATGATCTCACGATATAATGATACATGTAGCACTTAACTCATGTCTTTAAATGCATAGCCATAGATGCATGAAATCAAAATTTTGGTAAAAAAGTTGATAAGTAATTATGAGATCTTTGAAATTTTGGCCTTGGAATGAGGGAGTTTAAGTTTAAGAATGCGGGCACAAGAATAGATTGGAAATATTGTCTGGATGATCATTGATAATATTGTCATGTGATCATTCCCAAGATGATTGGTCCATATAAGTGGCAAATTGTGTGGGTCGTTGAGTGCACCAAATTAGTCAAATCATTTGTTAGCGTCATGCATCCAAGATATCAAGCCAAAGTGGTGTAAGACTAGATTAGGAAAGTGTTAGGCTATGCACTTCTCTACATTATCTTTTACCCTCGCTTTGATATATGTATATAACTAGCCATGCACGCATGCCAAAGTAGTCATACATGGACATAAAACAATAAACTATAGTAAAAAATGTGTCTCATTTTATGAATTCAAGTGAAATTGGGCTACTTAAGTAAATATGTGTATCATCGATAAAATTGAAGTTTAGATTAAAAAAGAATCTATATTATAATGTGTCTTCCTTAATCTATGTGAACCTTAAATAAATGCACATAAAGTATCGAGAGGGGAGGAAATAAGGACTAAAAAGGTGTATTATCATGTAAATTTGATATGGCATGGCAATTAAATAATAATATGTAAACTTGCATTTATTATAAACTGCATACTTAAAATATACTAGCATGCATAATTGATGAAAATCTTGGAATATTTCACATTGTCCATAAGAATAGAAAAAATGAGTATGTAAAAATGGGTAGCAAAAATGAGTATGTCAAAATGAGCAACAAAAATGAGCATGTAAAACCTACAAAAAGGAATGATAGATCTTTCTCCCAAGTGGCAAATATCAAGTGAAAGCATGTGGCATAGATTAGCATAGAATTTGATATTGACAAAAGTGTACTTGAACCAATAATAAATATTTATGGGGTCAAAACGATGTGTGTGCCTCCAATGAGAGTATCATTTAACATATGATTATTGTACGTGTGGCGATACTAGTGAACCAATCTATCATGAATTACGTTTATCTATAAAAGAATTTGCATAGAAATTCATTACCTTGGATGTTGTCACCTGCATTTCAAGTGTTTATTTTGAAGGTGTCCCAACAGAAATTTTGAAAATTGTTATGGGAATGAACATGAGCATGAGAATGTATAGAGATATAGAAATATTTGTGTCATATTTATTCTTGTGGCATAATTTTATTTATAAATCAATTTATGTTCAAACTTTAGCTCAACCATTATACTATCATATATATTGCACTATTTATGCTTACTTGCATGTATCTCTTTCCTTTATTGTCATATTTTTTACTTATCTTTTAGGATAGCTAGCATTAAGTTTGTTTTCCTGCATCAGTCATGTGTCTTTGCATTCCTCATAATGTGTTATAGGGTACATGAGAGGAAAAGTATTTAATATTTATATCATATGACAAATTGTAATTGCATATTTAAGAGGTGAACATGAGTCGTTGATGGAGATAATGTTAGTGTAATTAATTATTCATGTTGGATATTATTACACCTTACTTAAGTTTACTTAGGTACATGAATTTCATAGTAGTTTGGGTATGAGACACTTGGGTGTTTGTGCCACATTGGGATAGTGTGTGTAGGAGAATTTCCACCTTTTACTGGTCTTATCTTGTTGTTACATTCCACCTTCGGTAGGTGATCCACCTCATGTGGAATATTATATTATATTGATGGTATGAGACACTTGGGTGTTTATGTTGGATATAAGGGTTAGGGATAACATGATTTATGATTACCAATAGGTATTGGGATCATTTAGGTTTCATATAAGTTATATTTTAAATAAGAATATGTGATTATTCTAACAACAAAGGTATGTGTTTGTTCAACTATTGGGATGCCAAATGAATCTTTAAAAGTCAATTTTATTACATTTATGAATAGATGTGATGATATGGAAAGTTGCATGATGATTCACACCTTCGAACCTTAGTTTGACATATATAAAAGGCCAATTCACATTTATAAAACAAATGGAGGTCATACAATATACTATGTTTTATATGAGAGTCATTCATGATTGATGTAATTTTTAAAAATAAAGAGTTTGTCTACTTTGTAAATGTGTATTCCATGATCTCATGATATAATGATACATGTAAAACTGAATTCATGCCTTTAAATGCATATCCATAGATGCATGAAATCAAAATTTTGGCAAATAAGTTGATAAGTATTTACAAGATCTTTGAAATTTTGGCTTTGGAATGAGGGAGTTTAAGTTTAAGAATGCGGGCACAATAATAGATTAGAAATATTGTCTATATGACAATATTGTAATTGTGATCATTCCCAAGAGGATTGGTCCGTATAAGTGGCAAATTATGTTGGTCATTGAGTGCACCAAATTAGTCAAATCATTTTTTAGCATCATGCATCCAAGATATCAACCCAAAGTGGTGTAAAACTAGATTAGGAAAGGGTTAGGTTATGCACTTCTCTATATTACATTTTACCCTCGCTTTGATATATGTACAAAACTAGTCATGCACGCATGCCAAAGTAGTCATACATGGATATAAAGCAATAAACTATAGTAATAAGTATGTCTTGTTTTATGAATTCAAGTGAAATTGGGTTACTTAAGTTAATATGTGTATCCCCAATAAAATTTATTTTTAGATTAAAAAAGAATCTATATTATAATGTGTCTTCCTCAATCTATGTGAACCTTAAATAAATACAAATAAAGTGAAGAGGGGGGAGGAAATAATTACTAAAAAGGTGTATTATCATGTAAATTTGATATGGCATGACAATTAAATAATAATATGTAAACTTGAAGTTAGTATAAAATGAATACTTAAAATATAATTGCATGCATAGTTGATAAAAATCTTGGAATATTTCACAGTGTCCATAAGAATAGAAAAAATGAGTATGTAAAAATGAGCAGCAAAAATGAGTAGTAAAAATGAGCAGCAAAAATTAGTAGCAAAAATGAGCATGTAAAACCTACAAAAAGGAATGATAGATCTTGCTCCCAAGTGGCAAATATCAAGTGAAAGCATGTAGTATAGAAAAGCATAGAATTTTGATAGTGACAAAAGTATACATGAACCAATAATAAATATTTATGGGGTGAAAAAGATGTGTATGCCTCCAATGAGAGTATCATCTAACATATGAATATTATACATGTGGCGATAGTAGTGAACCAATCTATCATGAATTACGTTTATCTAAAACAAAAATTACATAGAAATTCATTGCCTTGGATGTTGTCACTTGCATTTCAAGTCTTTGTTTTGGAGGTGTCCCAATAGATATTTTGAACATTGTTATGGAAATATTCACGAGCATGAGAATATATAGAGATATATAGAAATAGTTGTGCCATATTTATTCTTGTGGCATAATTGTATTTATAAAGTAATTTATGTTCAAACTTTAGCTCAACCATTATACTATGATATATATTGTGTTATTTATGCTTACTTGTATGTACATCTCTTTCCTTTATTGTCATGTTTTTTACTTATCTCTTAGGATAGGTGACATTAAATTTGATTTCCTGCACGTCATTTGTGTGTCTTTTCATTCCTCATAAAGTGTTCTAGGGTACATGAGAGGAAAAATATTTAATATTTATATCATATGACAAATTGTAATTGCATATTTAAGAGGTGTACATGTGTTGTTGATGGAGATAAGACAAAATTGGATAAGTTATCTCCTACAAATCCACTTATTTGAAGATTCATGAGTTGGGTGCCCAAGATTGGAAGGTAAAAGGTTGTTTGTTGTATAATCTGAAGATTCATTAAGGACTTATAAAGCATATGAGAAGCTGAAGCGTTGAGTGACTATGGGATAGGCACCCATGTTGGAGCCATCTGAACTAAATATTATTTTATTATCATTTATATTGGATGTTCATTATTATAGGTGTGGGTTTTTTTAAATGGTTTCTTGCCTATTGTTTTGGGATACCACAGTGATTCTTCCTCTCACAAGTTTCTATAAATTGGAGCCATGATATGGTAGTGTTATGACTTAAGTTTTTGCAAGCAATTGGGTGATCTCAAGTTGATAAAAGGAGAGTAGAGAAGAGTATTGTTGTACATCTCTTTGTGAAGATTAAGTGAATTTTTTTTAAAGAGTTTCTCCATGTAAATTTTGTGTCTCTATGGTTTGTTGATTTTTCTATTATGTTGAATATGAAATCACATGTACATAAATATCATTTGGTAATCTTATTTTTAGATTTGCATACACATACATAAGTTAATATTGTAAGCTTTCTTCATCTTATTTTCAACATTTCGTATCAAACATAATGGTTCTGTTGAGAGAAGGACACCTAGCTCTCTTAAATGTTGAAGTATATTAGCTAAAACGAGATATTTTGTTTTATGGTCTTTTACAGATTTGTGAAGAGTATTGTATTAAACCATTACCTCTATTTCTCACCAAAATATTGAGAAATTCAATGGCACTAGCAATGAGATGTTGAATTCGAAGATGGAGGATCTCTTGAAAGAAAGAGTTTAGTGGTTGCCAATTGCCCAAGAAAAAAATCCATAGACAATAACCAATGAAGATTGGAAGAATTTGGACAAGAAGGCATGGGGAACCATTCAATTGTGTCTTAAAAATCTCTTCCTCTAGAACGTCTCCAAGGTAGGCTTTGTGCATACAATTTGTGGAAAAAGACAGGTGATATTTATCAAACTAAAAGTTTATCCAATAAATTAAATCTCAAAAGAAGGTTGTATTTGTTGTTGGGGAATTACGTCATATTGTAATTAGAATTTTACGAGTGTTAAGGGTCAGTGGTTACATGACAATTATCGGTAATAGGCACCATACAACCTACACGGACACATATATATGTACTTCGTTTCCTATTTCAGTGTAAAGTTATTGTGGAACATAGTGATGTTCTGAATGTACTGGCATTTGACATTAATGAATACATACATATGAGTTCTTCTCTTTACTTGCAAGGTTGTATGTTGTCATATTTACTACATTTATGTACTGTTATGCACTATTGAAACACACACCCCTCAGGGGAAAACATCTGGCGTTGTTGCCAAACTGAACTTGGAATGATGGGAGCATACTACATGGTACGATGATAATGGGGCAACCAGTAAGCGAGTGGACCAACAACAATCCCAAGGAAGAGCTGAATGAGTTTTTTGAATGAGAGGAAGCATTAACAAGGGATTTCACCTCCATTCTCCAAGCATCCATCGAAACTTACATACAAAGGGAGGCCACGATCGAGGACATCCCTGAGAGTGCAGTGTGGAGTGCCCTTGGTGTAAGTCAGGTCATAAATCAGTTGATGAACAACTTTCCAAGCTTGCTAGCACAAGCGTTCCTTGCTCTCCAAACTCGTCGAGAAGAAACCTACTGTGAGACCAATCGACAGCTATAGAGTCCTAAAATTGCGACACTTGCAATTTCGACTGCATTTGGATCTTCACGATGGCGATGCAACACGGAACTTGAATGGAGACCCCGAAACCTGTTTATAACACCAAAAACTGCATTTCTCAGCACCCTGGCTTGATCCTCCTTGCACCCCGCTATCCCTGGAGGTGGGATCATGGCACCCAGAGCCCTGGTCCTTCAGGACTAGGGCGCCCAGTGCCCTGGTCCCCCAAGACCTTGGCGCCCAGCGCCCTAGTCCCTGGTCCTATTTTGGGCCCGGTCTCCTATGGGGCTTCGGGTCTTTATGTTTGCAATTTGGAAAATAGTACTTCCTGGTCGGCCCAAGGTCGGAAAAATCAGTCTTTTAACCCTAATTGACAAGTATATAAACTACATTTCCTCTCCCATTTTGAGGAGAAAGGACATATGTGTACAAGACGTGGAAACTCTATTCAAACATTTAAGCATTCAAGCATTCAAGCATTCAAGCATTCCTTCAAGCAATTGAGCATTCTAAGTCTCCATTCAAGGCTAAGTGTTGCATTCAAGACAAGGATTCAACCATTGAAGAGGAGATCACATACAACACATTACATGCTACATACATTACACCTTCGCATGTAAGAATACAAACATTCTTACAACAAGGTATCAGTACTTGTTTACATTACAAACATTTACATTTACAGCAATTTCTCATTTCTTGGTTAATTCCAAAACCGGGGTTTGACCTAAGGGCAAACCCCTCATCCCTAACCCCCCAATCGTCCTCTCTTTTCTGTGTGTAGGTTGCAGGTATGCGGCTGTAATTGAAGATCTGGAATCCTTGTGCAGAGATGAACAGATCCACCTTCATTTTCGCGGATTTTTTGGAGGACCGTGTGCACACCGGGCGCCATCGTCCCGTCAACTTTCGCTCAAATTTGCAGAATAGCACCGTCTCGACATTTTACTGCTAATTCCAGGTCCGTAGCTTCATATCATATCCCTATCTCTGTTTTTAAGCGAATCTTTCCTACTTTACATGCATTTCTAGTTCAATCTTTCTATCTACATTTCTTTACAAAAGAGGGTATGCTTGCTATCACAACCCTTGAAACTCATATAGAATCCAATCTTGCATTGCGTGGGATTGGATCTTGTGGGTTTCAACCCCTCTTTTGAATGTAAAGTCTCCCCTAAGTGAAAACCATCAACCCTAGTGACTCTCCCTTCTCTCTCCTTGGAGTTGGGGAGGGGAGAATGACTGGGGTTCGATTTTTCCGCTTTACAACAGCAAATTCTATACCAATTTGAAGAAAGGAGTCAATGAGAGGAGGAGGAACGTGACAAAAACCGTTGATGAACCTTCAACCCATGGAAAGAAGGAATTGATGCTCATGATGCCAAATAAGGATAAAAACCGTGTGCTGAGAGAGGAAGAAGATGTGCACGAGACAGCACTGAGGACACTGAGGTTAGAACAACAAGCAGAACATTGGCGATGACTGAAGAATCTTACAGAAGAAAGCACAACTGGCAATAATGGCTTAGGTGCCGAGGGCCAAGTTTTCGTACTAATAGAAACCACTAGGAAGCGATTGGGGGACCTTTCCCTAACATTGGAAGAGATTGGTGATGGGATTATGGTAGAGTTGTGCACGCCACACAGAGGTGTCGAGACTAGGAGGGAGGAGGAGATAGAGACAGATAACAAAGAGGCAAAGGATACCGATGCGATCGAAGGTGCCAGGAGGACACAAGGTCACGGTAGTAGAAGCAATTTGTTCGGTGTGGGCTCATCACACCCTAGTAGTTAGATCAACCTGGTGGGACACAACGGACCAAATCTCGACGGAGTACCTTAGGGAGGAGGAGTTCCTGGAGGGTCAAGTTCGAGTTCCGGAGGGCAGACTGAGCCACCACCAAGGAACATTATGGATAATCGGAAAAAAATGCCTAAGTTCACCGGAGACAAGAAAGAAGACCGTGTACAATATTGTCATACATGTGAGACAATCCGGTTGGCCAATGGCATGGCCGATAGGGTGGAATGGTTGGTGAAATTTCCCCCCACCCTACAAGGAGTAGCCATCGATTGGTACTCAGATGCTGATAAAACCAAGCTGACAACTTGGGATGAATTGCACAAAGCCTTCAAAACAAAGTTTCGACTCCTCGGAGATGATAATGAAATCATGGCAGAAATCCTAAGCACCAAGTAAGGGAAAAATTAGACCATCTGAGCATATAGCCGACGCCTGAAGGAATTCCTAGGAAGAATGGACAACCACCCCAGCAATGGATTGAAGAAAAGGTGGTTTGTGGAGGGTTTAAAGTCATCACTCAAAAAGAAAATGAAGATTGTATGCCCCACATCCTACGAAGATGCCTATAATCGAGCAATGGACCTGGAAAGTGAAGGGAAGACATCTAGGAAAAAGAAAGATAGATCCTCTAGAGAGGAGGACTCCTCTGATAGAAGTAGCAGTGATGAGGGGTCGAGTAAAAAGGTGCAAGCCCTTCAGAAGGATATGCATCACATGATGAAGGAATTCAAAAGCATGAAGGGAAGCACAATAAAAAATGAGGAACTGTGTTACCCGAAATGTAAGGAGGAAGGTCACAAAAGGCTCCTATCCTAAAAAGGCCTTCTGTGATATTTGCCAAGTGTTGGCACACTCCACTAAAGAATGTCCCTACAACATGAAGACATGGGGAAATCAAGTTCTCTTCACCTAGGAGCAGTCGTCACCCTCCGCGATAGCAGGCACATCATAGCCTCAAGCCAACACCACGACATCATCTGGCGGTTACAAAGGTAACGGAAGGGGAGGAAGAGGCAACAATAATAATAGCAATAACGGAAGTAGAATGCAATATGATGCAAAAGGATGACCAATTATTAAATTTTAGGCATGCAACCAGTGGGGACACTTTGTACGGGATTGCCAGAAAGAGGAGACACCGTAGAACTTGTGCAGATGGTGTGGTCCTCGAGACCACGATGAGACAAATTGCCCCAAGCCAGGGGTTAATCTTCTCAATATTGAGAAGACTGGTGACAAAGAAGTATTGGCAATCACCTATGCTCAAATCAAAAAGGCCACTTATTCTAACCCCCGTATGGAGAAAGAGAGATTACGGGAGGTAAAAGCCAACATTGAGCGCGAGATGACGACAGAACGATGGAACAATGCAGAGGTGGTGAGTACATCATCCCGTACTGAAGCCGAAAAGAACATAATTGAGGAACTCTTGCAGATGGAGGTGTCGATAGGGTGAAGGACCTTCTAGACACAATGTCACAGTTGAGGACCACCATTTTTAGCTCCATACAAACCAATGCACACACACCTTCGGGTGTGACCCAAGAAAAATTTTCATTCAGCCCCTCAACTGACCCAATGTTGTTGGCCTTAAATAGTGCTCGGCATCCTGCAGTAGTGGAAATGGGAATCCTCAGGGCTATCCTCAAGGACACCATCTTGGATGGAGGTTCGGGGGTGAATGTGTTGTCGAAGGATACATGGAAGAATCTTTGAAAGGCAACACTGTGGCCATCCACATTCAACTTGGTGGGAGGAGACCAGCACGGAATCAAACCACTCGGCACCTTGATGGCCTAGTCAGCAACCATTGGCACACAACCCTTCCTACTGGATTTTGTTGTAATCACACTTAAGAAGAAGGGGTATGATTCTATCTTAGAGAGAGGGTGGTTGGGTACAGAAAAGGTGAACCACAACTGGAAGAACACCCTTCCATGGAGAAATGGGGGTGGAAGTACATCATTGACCTAAGGATCCAAGTTGTCAGTGAGGAGCTTGCATCATCTGACTCAGATTCAAAGGACTCAAATAGATGGGAGTGGGATTCATATTAAGGAAAAGATGAGATGGAACCAAACAATGAAGGAGTTCTTGAACTCGATGGCTTCTCGGAAGATTACATCTTCTCATTGAATGGGCTTTTCCACTGGAAAATGGACGATTATGAAGTGTTTCACCCTGCTTGTCACATGTTGCAAATTGAAGAAGAGCCAAGCGAGAAGGAGGAGTTCCCACCAGAATACATGGAATATAAGGAGGGAGACACCAAAGTAAATGATGTCCTAGTATACAAATTTTCAAAGGACATACCAATGAGGTACAAAGACCCCACCGTGAAGTAGACGAACTTAGGAGACACTGCCACCTAGTGCAGGAGCACCTAGTTGAGTCAAAACTCCATTTTTGGGTATTTTATGCTTTTATGTTTGTAAATTATTGTGATAGGTTTTTTTTTTTGTTTTAGGCTGTTTTGAGTCATTTGTAGTGGTTTTTATCTCATTTTGGTCTTGAGAGATCAAATCTTGCATTTCAGGCTTTGAGTTGACAATTTTTGGCCAAAATATGAAAATGGCCAAAAAGGTCTCCTAATGGATTCAAGAGAATTGAAAAATGTTTGTTTAGTGTTTTTAAGCATTTCTAAGTGGTTTAGACACGTTTTTGAGGTTAGGTTGTGAAAAATGCATCTTGGAGCAAGAAAAGTTGTCAATAGGCTTAAGAAAGTTGTCAAAATTGTCATTTTCTTGAAAAATGTAATTGTTGAAGCCTCTTGTTCATACAAGGGCATGGAAAAAAACTTGAGAACTATATAAGGCCTCCCTTTTCCTTTGAAAGGGTTGGTGATTGTACTTACAAGTGGAACTTAATAGAAATCAAGTGTTTTTTTGGTTTTTATGACTATTTTTCTTCCTTTTTGAGGGGCAGTCAGTACTATAGCTGTACAATCTGAACTGTACCTTCTTGGAAGTTGGGATGTTGATGTAACAAATATTCCTATGTAATTATTTCATTATTTTTTTCATTTTAAAGGTGTTTGTACAAACAATAATTGGAAACTAGGTATCTGCTGCCCTGCCAAGGGTTTGGGGTTGTAAAATGTGTCAACTTGGTTGATCCAGGTCTCGGATCCCTCCAATGGATTCTAAAAATTTTATCCTTGTGTATATAATGTACATTACTTTCTCTTTGTGTTAGAAGAACGGTTTGAAGATGCATTTGGGTGTGAACTAGGCAAGTTGGAGCAACTAGGCTAGTCCATGTTTCAAAATTCAAGATTGTCATCCAAAAGCAATTTGGAATGAACAAATCAATGAGGTAGTGAAATGGAAGTATGGACAGAGAGTTGATCATCACCTTGGTAGGTTGGCTTAAGCTTGTTTTGTTAAACATTTCTATTTTTCTAAGCAAACAGTGTGCTCACTATTTTTATAAAAGACAATTTGTACATGCTTGTTGGGATGCTTCTAAAAGCATTAACCATGCCTTATATCTTGAAGGAAATGTAATAGGAGAAGTGAAAAATGTTTAAAGACTTCACGGAGGTACTTCCATTTCCAAAACTCTTCATACTTGCAAGGTCCAAAGGGCAAATGTTGCTAACTGGTAAAAGGCAGAGAAAAGGGGCAGTGACAGTGACAGTTTGTTGTTTTACCACTTGCTTGCCAAGTGTTTGACATATTTCTTGTACGAAAAAGGCAAGGAAATATTCTTAAAGATGTGGCAGAGGTTCCAAAATTTGGTGGAGGCTTGAAGAGGGGAGTTGGAGTGTCCTTCAAACATTACTTGCTCCAAACCCTACAAAACCCTCAAATTATGCCATAAAAGATGGACAGACTTAAAACCACTCTAACAGTGAGCTAAACCTCAAAAATCCTTGAGCTTACATCCCTAAAACATCATCCCAAACTTTCTTTGTGGTTAAAATGGCCATCGTTGACCAATGGGAGCAAAAAAGGGCCAATTAGGCCTCCACGGGCTAGTAGCCCTGCTTCATAACACACAAAATACCAGTTTTTGACAAATGCATGAAGCCAATGGGAAAATGAAACATGGGAACCTAGGAAACATGTGGAGAGAAATACAAGAAGTCCAACAAGTGTCCCTTGGGGATCCTAGACAGAGTACAGCCTCCTTTGGGGGTAGGTGAGTCTTGCTAATGAATTTGAGTAGATAGAGGGTTTAGACCTCAAACCAGATGTTGAGCACCCAAAGATGAGTAGTACCTTGCTGCCCCTAAATTTCCTTGTGAAAGACTCCTAGCTCACTCTAAAAACCTAAGGAAGGAATCCCCAAGAACCAAGCACAAGCAGTTGAAGATGGGAGGAACAAGCAATTTTAGTAGTTTTGGAGCATGGGAGTAAGCCATCACCATAAAGGGAGTTTGCTAGGAAAGTAGACCATGGAATCCTTGGCATTACAATAATAAGATAGGTTGAGTAAACATACACATCATATCCTACAAGGTTTTGGCTAATACATTGACCCTTTTGAGAAAGTTAGCCTTGTGAGCACTTCCCTACCAAGCTCCCTATCATAGTGGTATCAGAGCCAACAAAAGATTCAGGGGAAAGACACATTAGGCAAACATGGTGACCAATGTAGAATAGGCTAAGAAGGTAGAGGACCAAGCAGAGGAAAATAGGGCACTCAGAGAAAGACTACATCAACTAGCAATGAAACTAGCTGAAGTAGAAGTCAAAACTAAAGAAGTCTAGGATAAGGTTGGAGATCAGGGTAAAATGATGGCAATAGAGGTTGAAGTCCCCATACCTGACCTTGTCATTGAGCAAGAACCATTCTTGAAAGCCTTGAGAGCTATGAGTGGTAAGACCTTAGAAGGAGTTGCTCTTTTCAGTGGGAAGATGGATCCAGATGCTCTAATAGAGTGGATTGAAGGGTTAGAAAACCATTTTGAGTGTGATGGAGTGACTGAAGCACAAAAGGTCAAGGTGGCAAAGTCAAGGCTGAGAGGGGCAGCCTTAACATGGTTGAAGTTCATCCAAGAGGAAAGGGTGAAAGTAGGAAAGCAACCACTAGCCACCTGGAAGGCAATGGTAGCCAAAATCAAAGAGACCTACCTTCCTGAAGACTATGAGATACAACTTCACAAGAAAAGACAAAACTTGAGACAGAAAGACCTATATGTCAGTAGCTACACTGAAGAGTTTCAGAAACTATGCATGAGATCCAGAGTAGTGGAGGATGAGAGCATAAAAGTGGTAAGGTATTTGAATGGGTTAAGATGGAACATCCAGTAAGAGATGAGCTTGTTATGCCCCAAACCGTACACAAGTTCTATCAATTGGCACTTAAGGTTGAAGAGAAAGGTAGAAGAAAGCAAGAACAAAACAATAGAGGAAGAAGTAGGGGAAGAGATAGTAGAGGCCATAGAGGTAGTTTTGGGGGAAGAAACATAGATCAACGGTTCCAGGGAGAATCTAAGCTTATTGAGCAAAGTGGGGATTCTCAAAGCAAACCCAACTATAGGGGTAGGGGATCAAGCAACCCGAGTAGGGGTAGATCTAATGGACCAGAGAGAGGGTCCTACTTCTCAACCATGAAATCCTACAACTGCCAAAAGTTAGGCCACCCTGCCTATAGGTGCCCAGAAAAGCCTAGTTCATCCTATGGAGGTGAAAAGAGGGTAAATTATGTTCAGGAAGATGGATGTAGTACCAGAACTTTAGCATTGAATCACCTAGATTCAAAAGATGGTGAGAGTTTGATGATCAAGAGAGTGTTAATGAAGAAGCTACATAGTACAGAGGCCTCACAAAGAAGAGCATTGTTCAGGATTAAGTGAAAAATCATGGGAAAGGCGTGTAAGGTGATCATAGATTCAAGGTCCACAGATAACATCATATCAGAAGAAGCAATAAGCAAATTGAAACTACCTAGGATACAACACAAGGAGCCATACAAAGTCACCTGGTTGAATAAGGGACAACATGTGTTGGTAAATGAGCAAGCTTGGGTAGATTTTCATATTGGGGGATATGTAGATAGAATCCTATGTGGCATCCTTCCTATGGATGCTTGCCACTTTCTATTGGGTAGACCATGGCAATTTGACCGAAAAGCACAACACGATGGGGAAAGAAACTCCTATTCATTTTAAAAAGATGGAGTAGCATATCAGATCCAATCCCTCATTAAAGAAGGAGAGAGCAGCAACAAAGTTCCTAACATCTTGTTAGTGAATGAGAAAGAGTTCATACAAACACTAGAAGAGGGTGAAGGAGTAGGATTTGCACTCATAGTGAAGCCTAAGGAAGAAAAGGTAGAAAATAAAGTTGAGATACCATATCAAGTGCACCAAATCCTTGATGACTTCAAAAAAATAATCAGTGATGGTACACCTATAGCCTTACCACCTCCTAGAGCCATTAGCCATCAAATTGACTTCATTCCTGGAGCCTCTTTGCCCAATAAGGCAGCCTACAAGATGACCCCTGAACAAAACAAAGAGGTAGCAAGACAAATACAAGAACTCCTAGACCAAGGGCTGATTAGGAAGAGCATTAGTCCTTGTGTAGTACCTACAGTGTTAGCACCCAAGAAGGGTGGAACATGGAGACTTTGTACAGATTCCAGAGCCATAAACAAGATCACCATCAAATACAGATTTCCCATACCCAGGATAGAAGATTTGATGGATTGTTTGGGGGGTGCACAGTATTTCAATAAGATTGATTTGAAGAGTGGTTACCATCAGATAAGGATCAAAGAGGGGGATGAGTGGAAGACAACTTTCAAAATGAATGAGGGTCTCTATGAGTGGCTAGTCATGCCTTTTGGACTCTCTAATGCTCCCAGCACATTCATGACACTCATGAATGAAGTATTACATGATTTCATTGGAAAATTTGTTGTAGTGTATTTAGATGGCATTCTTATTTTCAGCAAGACTAAGGAAGAACACTTACAGCATTTAGCTATTGTTTTGAAATATTTATCTGATGAACAGCTAACCATAAATCTAGAAAAATGTGATTTCATGCACCAAGAATTAGTCTATCTTGGGTTTTTTGTATTAGGAGGCCATCTGAAAATGGATCACTCAAAGGTTGCAGCAATAACCAGTTGGCCAACTCCTAAGACAGCCAGTGATGTCAAAAGCTTCCATGGTTTGGCTCAGTTTTACAGAAAATTTATCAGGGGATTCAGTGAGATTTGTGCTCCAATGTTGGACACCATCAAAGGGGGTGTCAAGGTAAAGTTTCAATGGAAAAGTGTAGAAAATAATGGGTTTGAATTACTAAAAACTAAAGTAGCTACTCAACCAGTTCTCATTTTGCCTAGTTTTGATAAGCTTTTTACTATTGAATGTGATGCTAGCAATATTGTTGTAGGAGCTATTTTAAGTCAAGAAAATAGACTAGTAGCATTCTTTAGTGAAAAGTTAAATGATGCAAAGAAAAAGTACTCATCCTATGATTTGGAACTTTATGCATTGGTACAAGCACTTAGGAAATGGAGACACTAGCTTCTTCCTAAAGAGTTTGTTGTATACACAGATAATCAGGCACTCAGTTTCTTGAACTCACTGGATAAACTGAATCATAGGCATGTTAAATGGGTAGAATATTTACAAGCTTACACTTTTACTCTTAAGCATAAGAAGGGTCAGTTGAATAAAGTAGTGGATGCTTTGAGTAGAAGATTCTTAACTATTCATGAGATTCAATTTCAGAATATTGGTATTGATAGTTTCAGGGACATGTATCCTACTGATAATGGTTTTGCAAAAGCTTATAAAGTTTGTAAAGATTTTGAGAATAACTTCCATGGTGCCTATGCTGATTTCACTTTGCAAGATGGTTTGTTATTCAAGGGTGGACAGTTGTGTGTTCCACAGGGTTCTATGAGAGAGAACCTCATTCAAGAGAAGCACAATATGTGCTTAAGTGGACATTTCAGTCTTAACAATACCTTAGAACTAGTTCAAAGGTTCTATTATTGGCCTAAAATGCAGAGAGACATCAGGAGGTATGTTGAGCAGTGCTTGGTATGTCAGAAAGAAAAAGGTAGCTCCTCGAATGCTGGTTTATATCAACCTCTTCCCATTCCACATAGGCCTTGGGATTGCATTAGCATGGATTTTGCATTAGGACTACCTAGAACTCAAGCAGGATTTGAGAGCATCTTTGTAGTAGTTGATAGATTTAGTAAGATGGCTCACTTTATTCCTTGCAAAACAACACATGATGCAAGTCATATTGCCTACTAGCATTGTTTCAGATAGGGATGTGAAGTTTCTTGATCATTTATGGAAAATATTGTGGAAGAGATTGGGTACTAATCTCTCTTTTGGTTCAACTTATCATCCACAAATGGATGGCCAAACTAAAGTTGTGAATAGGTCTCTTGGAAACATGCTTAGGTGTTTGACAAAGGAATATGGGCAGAGTTGGGATTAGCTCATTCATCAAGCAAATATGCCTACAATGATAGTGATTATGTAATGGTTCATTTGAATAAGACAAGGCTACAAAAGGGAGTTCCAAGCAAGCTTCAGATGAGGAGGATAGGCCCTTGCAAGATCTTGGGTAAGTATGGGTCTAATGCTTATAAAGTTGATTTGCCTACTAATTTTTCTTTGTCCCCCATTTTTAATGTTGCAGATCTGATTGGTTTCAAAGGGAAGCCACCTAAAGAGGTTCAAAGAGTTTCATATGTTTCCAATTCCCTTTCTGATCTATCTCTCCCTTCTCTTTCTTTTCCCCATGCTGAACAAGTTCTAGACTCCAGAGTTCTCAAAAAGACAAGGAATCATACCTACATGGAGCACCTCATCAAGTGGAAGGATCAGCCTACTTCTGAGGCCACTTGGATACCTGGAGCTGACTTTCATAAATTTGTCATTTCTTGTACATGCTTGTTGGGATGCTTCTAAAAGCATTAACCATGCCTTGTATCTTGAAGGCAATGTAATAGGAGAAGTGACAAATGTTTAAAAACCTCACAGAGGTACTTCCATTTCCAAAACTCTTCATACTAGCAGGGTCCAAAGGGCAAATGTTGCTGACTGGTAAAAGGCAAAGAAAAGGGGCAGTGATAGTGACAGTTTGTTGTTTTACCACTTGCTTGCCAAGTGTTTGACATATTTCTTGCAGGGAAAAGGCAGGGGAAGATTCTTAAAGATGTGGTAGAGGTTCCAAACTTTTGTGGAGGCTTGAAGAGGGGAGTTGGAGTTTCCTTCAAACATTACTTGCTCCAAACCCTACAAAACCCTCAAATTATGCCATAAAAGATGGACAGACTTAAAACCACTCTAACAGTGGGATAAACCTCAACAATACTTGAGATTACATCCCTAAAACATCATCCCAAACTTTCTTTGTGGTTAAAATGGGCATCATTGACCAGTGGGAGCAAAAAAGGGCCAATTAGGCCTCCACGGGCTAGTAGCCTTGCTGCTTAACACACAAAAGACTGGTTTTTGACAAATGCATGAAGTCGATGGGAAAATGAAACATGGGAACTTAGGAAACACGTGGAGAGAAATCCAAGCAGTCCAACAAGTGTCCATTGGGGCTCCTAGACAGAGTGCAGCCTCCTTTGGGGGTAGGTGAGTCTTGCTAATGAACTTGAGTAGGTAGAGGGTTTAGACCTCAAACTAGATGTTGAGCACCCAAAGATGAGTAGTACCTTGCTGCCCCTACATTTCCTTGTGAAAGACTCCTATCTCACTCTAAAAACCTAAGGAAGGAAGCCCCAAGAACCAAACACAAGCAGTTGAAGATGGGAGGAACAAGCAATTTGAGTAGTTTTGGAGCATGGGAGTAAGCCATCACCATAAAGGGAGCTTGCTAGGCAAGTAGACCATGGAATCCTTGGCATTATAATAACAAGGTAGGTTGAGTAAACATACACATCAGATCCTACAAGGTTTTGGCTAATACATTGACCCTTTTGAGCAAGTTAGCCTTGTGAGCACTTCCCTACCAAGCTCCCAATCACCACCCCTCAAAATATCTGGGTAGGAGAAGACTAGAGCCCGATGTTGAAGGCCACAACATTCAAAATCTGCATGGAATATAAGGACATGTTCACTTGGTCCTACAAGGATATGAAAGGGGTCCTCCAATAATTGTGTGTCCATTGGATACCATTGGTCCTAAGAGCCCAGCTGGTACGGAAGAGGTCGTACCGAATGAATAAGAACTATGTGGCCAAGGTGAATGAAGAGATTGAATGGATGCTCGAGGCTGGCATCATTTTTTGGGTGGAGACAAGTGAGTGGGTCTCACTGATTGTGATCTCACTAAAGAAGGAGGCCAACCAGATCTACATTTGCGTTGATTTTTGGTGCCTCAATGCAGTCACCATCAAGGATCTATTCCCTATACCTTTCACAGAGAACATCCTGGAGGAGGTGGCTGGCAATGAAATGTACTCATTTCTGGATGATTTTTTCGAATATAATCAAATTTAGATAGCTAAGGAGGACAAGTTAAAGACCACCTTTGTGGTGGAAGACAGATTCTATGCGTACAACTAGATGTCATTTGGGCTGTGCAATGCTCCAGCAACCTTCCAGAGGATAGTCCTTCACATCTTTGATAAGATGTATGTGGGAAATTTTAAATCCTTTTTGGATGACTAGTTGATTTTCAGTAGCAAAGACACTCACTTGGTGGTGCTGAGAGAGTGCATGGAGAGATGTCGAAGGGCCAGGCTAGCCTTGAATCTGTGGAAATACAGATTTATGGTACCACAAGGAAAGTTTCTTGGCCATATCGTTTGTAAAGTTGGACTGAAAAATTGACACGAATAAGGTATGGGTAATTGTAGAGATGGAGTTTCCCATTGGTGTGATGGGAGTCAAGTCCTTCTTGAAACATATAGGATACTACCAGAAGTTCATCAAGAACTTCGCTCAACTTTCATTCCCTTTGAACAAACTGACAAGAAAGGGTGAACCGTACATATGGGGACCGACACAAGGGGAGGCATTAGAGGAACTCAAGAGGAGACTGGTGGCAGCACCCATTCTGGCCTATCCAAACTGGGACTAAGAATTCCACATACACGTGGATGCCTCAAACTATGCTATTGGGGATACACTAGCACAAGAAGGGGGACATGGGTTGGATCATCCCATCTATTTTTCCAATCGGTTGATGTAGAAAGCTGAGAATAACTACAGTACCACTGAGATGGAAGCCCTCAAAATGGTCTATGTTGTACAAAAAAATTTGGCACTACTTGTTGAAGACGCCTTTCACATTCTATGTGGATCACCAGGCGTTGATGTACCTGGTAAAGAAACTCATTATCCAAGGCAGGATAAGCAGGTGGCTACTGCTCCTTCAGGAGTTCTCTTTCACAATAATTGTATGGCCATTCAAGAGCCATGTGATCACTGATCAATTATCCCGGATTAGGTTGGGGGAGATGCTGGAGGCAATCAATGATGATTTTCTTGACACACATCTATTCCAAATTGTGACACTACCACCGTGGTATACGAACATTGGAGAATACTTGTCTACCTCTCGGTTCCCACCCAAAATGTTACCGAGTGAGAGAAGGAAGTTGGTCTTGAGAAGCAAGACATTTCAGCTAATTAATGGGTTGTTGTATAAAATGGGACCTGACCAAGTCCTCAGAAGCTGTGTGATGGAAGAAGAGATTTTGGGAGTGCTCCGGGAAGCACACGAAGGGCCCATAGGAGGTCACATGGGTCTAGACACTATCGTGCGCAAGGTAGTGCTAGCCAGACTATGGTGGCCCACCCTGTATAATGATGCACGGGAATGGGTGGTGGGTTGTGATACGTGCCAGAGAGCAGGGAAACCATTAAAGTGGGACATTATGCCCCTCAATCCATCCCATGCCCAAGAGTTATTTTAACGCTAAGTCTATATTTCATTAGACCTCTGAAGGTCAGTTGAACATGAAGATGTTGTTACATTATGGTGGCGACGAAATATCTTACGAAGCGGGCTGAGGAGCGAGCATTGTCGAACAACTCAGCTTTGAGTACAACCAAGTTCATTTATGAACAAATTATTACAAGGTACGACATCCCAATCCAACTGACGAGTGATCGTGGTGGGCACTTTGTGAATCATGTGGTCAAGCTGCTCATGATGGAATTCAAGATCTTTCATTCCTTGTCAATCCCATACTATCTGAGGGCCAATGGGCAGGCAGAGGCGACTAACAAAATACTAGTATCGGTGATCTATAAATCCTACAGAGTTGAACAGGAAGACTAGGAGGAGAATTTGGTACTACGGGCATATAGGAGCACCTAAAAAGTCTCCATGGGCCAGACACCCTTTCAGCTAATGTATGGCTAGGAGGCTATTGTGTCAGCAAACTTCATGGTTCCAAGTTTAAGGATCGCAATCGAGAATCGTCTTGGAGATATAGAAAGCTTGCGGGAATGGCTATATGTGTTAGGCAAACTTTGGATGAATGTAGAATGATGGCTCAATGGACCACTGAAGCTGCCCAACAAAGACAAAAATTTTAACATGACAAGCACATCTAGCGCATGGAATTTCGGCTAGGATAGTGGGTGTTGAAGTATAATGGGTGGAATGAGATTAAGCCTTGGAAATTTAAAGTCTGATGGCTTGGGCCATTTAAAATCCATGAAGTAGATGTGAATGGAGAAATTAAGTTGTCAATATTGGTCGACTAGCAGATAAAGGAGATGGTAAACAGGTCAAAGTTGAAGATTTGCCACCACAGGCAGCAACGGAATGATCCAATTCATCCAGAGGCGGGGCCCATTTGAACAAATTGAAGAGGTAATAATTTAATCTTTTGTTAAAAAAATTTAAAAAAGTATGGTCGTACGACATATGACCTTACGGAAAAAGAGCATGTACATCTGTACGAAAAAGAACCGTACGGACCGAAAAAAAATCCATACAGCCATACGAAAAAGGTCGTACGAAAATGGGAAAAGGACCGTACATTATAAAATTCATACTTTTGTGAAATCATCCTCACAGTTTATTCTATACGGTAAAGAGAAGTGTTTGGCAATTTGTACAAGAGAGATAATCCGTACATCCACCAGGCAATCATTAAAGAATTGGTACGATTCAAGAAAAGAACCAAAAATTCGTACACCAGTAAGGTTGGAAATTTCATACAACATGAGGAAAAGAAGACATAAATTATCGTACGGATCAAAAATTTTAAATAAAAATAAAGGGGGATAAATCTATATGGATCAGGAGAGGAACAAGTCCCTACGGCAGATTGGAGAAAGAATTCGTACGCTCGGCATTGTACGACCAACATAAAACAAAATTGTATGGCTAAGGGAGACAGAGGGTGAAATCCGTACGCCCACATGAACAAAGAAATTTGTACAACAAAATCCGTGTAAGAGGAAATTTGTATGGTGTCAGAGGGAAAGGAATCCATGCAATTTGGAATCCGTAAGTGTGCAATTTGGAATCCGTACGTGTGCAATTTGGAATCCGTACGTGTGCAATTTGGAATCCGTACGTGTAGCTGGAAAAGGGAGTACAAGAATTCGCCAAGGGATTTTATCTTTACATTTCCAGGAGAGCTCGTAGACAGTAAGTGGAAGGTCATACAAGGGATAGCATAAGAAGATGTTGTCGTACAAGGTAGAGCTTAACGAAATTTTAAAGTTTATTAAGTATTGGTGTCAATAGTTAAATCATTCAAATGAAATAAGGAAAACATAAATTAGGAAAGATAGACTAGAGAAAATAATTGCAGTAGTTAGACCAACCGTCACAATCAAGAAAAATGGTAGAGGGGAGCATAGCAACCAAGGACAAGGGGAAGGGATTATTGCAGTCGGGAGTAAAAATTGTAGGGTCAGTGGATACAAGAAAAGCCAAGAATAAGGAAATGCCGGAGAAAATCACACCTGACACTATTACATTTGAAGGATTGAGCGGAAATGTGTGCAGGACCTGGTGGTTGGAAACCCTAGATAATTATGCAATTAAAGAATCTCTCAAGAAGGCATGGGTACATTGGGCAATTCAAATGCTCATCTTCACCATTAGAGATTTTGAATCATGTCTGCGGATGATGGTGGCTACATATGACAGTGTGACCAGGACATCTACTTTCTCGTACCAGCAGAGCATTGTGACCATCTCCTTTGCACCCGATGATTTTGCTAGGGTATTTGGCATCCCAAGTGAGGGCAAGTAAATAGACAAGAATGCCACGAAGATGTCGCCAGAAAGGAAAGAACAACTATTGCGGTTAATTTGCCGAAGTGATCTCTCAAACCGGGAATGGGCTACAATCAAAGCACCCAAGGGAAGAGGGTTGAAGAAGTCCTACATTGTTCTAGGAGATTGGCAGTGTCTACTAGATGTTATGAAGAGAAGACTTACAGAAGCCAGCAAGGAATCCGACATGGCGGTACCCATGATTGCACTGATGAATGGTCTAAGGAACAGGACAGTGTATAACTAGGAAATAGTTTTGTCTAATAGAATCCATGAATTCTTGATGCTACGACACAAGGCTTTCTATATGTCGTTTCACGCCATAGGATTGTTCCTCGACATTTTACACACATAGGTGACGTCAGGGAAGCACGTATGGAAACCTTGAGAGATGAGGGACCCCTCATAGCCATTCAATTTTTATTGGACCCACCTGGATACCATGGAAGGTAGTAAGTAAGCCCCTTCTAGAAGGAAGCAATGGAGACCACTGCAAGTAGACACAGAATAGGAGACAAAGAAAGTTGATGAGTATGTAGAACAAGAGGTCACAGAAGAGGTTGACAGCAGTGTAGAGGAAGGGGATGATTCTAAGGACACTTCTTCTCAGAGCAGTCAAAGTCATGACACATTTCGCCTAGCCAGCAGGAAGGAAGTCGAGAAAGAACCAAGGTACAAAGGAGAATAGTGGTCACGCAGTGTCTTTTGGACAAATGAAAAGAGGAATTTGTGGATTGCCAATAGGTGGAGTGCGACCTGTGGGAGTAGGCCAGTTGGTGTATGCACCAGTCGTATTGACTCAAGGTGGAGGACTGACACCTCTCCAGTCTTCGGGGGTGACGCTAGGAGCCATACCAATCATACCCATCCCAAGATTTGGGCAATTGAGACCCTGAACTTAATTGCCTATGCCTTCTAGGGTCACCATAGTAGTTCCAATAGTTCCCGCAGAGGACATTCCAGCAATATCATTAGTCCCTAGCGAACCACCTTGCATTAGATCTACCGTCAGAAGGAACCCGTACATACGGAGGTCTCGGCAGTAGAGGGTACGGTGACTGGCGATGATGATGCCACCATGGATGTGTGGCTGGGTCGCTATGAGATTCCTCCCAAGACACCACTGGGACCCTCACCTACCTCACCCCAGCCACGTCCTTTTCTAGAGATTGTGGACCTTGATGAGGGTAGTTCTCATCAGGAGGTCGGACAGCAGGAGTTGGCGATGGATTTCCTACAAGACACCATTGGGTTTGAGGAAGAGATGGTGGAGATGTAGCAGTAGGAGCAGGCCACTAGGGAGAGTCGGTCGGATGGCATAGAGTTATTTGTGGCAGTGATGGGAGCCAATGCGCAGAGGATGGTAGTAGAGGTTGAGGCCAGCACATGAAGATTGGCAATCTCTCTTCAGGAGCGTACTATTGGACATTCTATCATTGAGGGACTCCTCGCCTTTGCCACCGATGGGTGTGCTAAGGAGTTTGGGTGATGTTTTGAGGCCAGGGGTTGGCTTGTTGTGGAAATTTCTGAAATGTTGTCCAATTGGAGGCATGAGCAGATGGCTAAGGTTGGTGGAGTACATTTGTTGCTATAGCAGGTAGAGCAAGCTTTCAGGGATGGGTACTACCATCTCAAACGTACCCAGCATGGTGCCTCAGCAACAGTGACAAAGCAGGTGGCAGCCATCACAACTCAGGAGGAGCTAGCCACTCGCCTGCATACGATGGAGATGGAGCAAGCACAACAGAGAGCCTGAGCAACCAGCCTAGGGGAGGAGTTGGTTTGTGTCAGGACAGACTTGGCCCAGGAGACGGTGGGGAGTGCACATGAGGTAGCAAAATGGGCAGCCCTTGAGACACAAGCGTTAAAATTATCACCAAATACAGATAGGTATACAGTCAAGAGCAGCCCCAGTCATGATAGTACTCAGACTGAAGTAGCAATGGAGATTCATCATACAGGAATCTGGCCTATAATCTGGAGGTCTACTTTCAATATAGGCATACCCACAGGCCTGAAAGTATTCCCATGTTTCACAGGATTGTTGGGTTTCATACTTAGCTTAACGGGTGCAATCGTTCATGACAACAGGTAGATTATAAGTCTTTATAAATTTGAGGGTTTTGTGATTGAATTTATTGTTAGTTCACGTAGTTTTATTTTTTATCGATAGTATCTATGTACACTTTACACAAATGTCATAATCAAGAAGAATCTATTTATCATGTCCATGAGAAACAAGAATAAAATTGAGAGTAAACAAGCACTAAAATGTTACTACACATTCCTCGTGTTAGAAATATTGTAATTTATTTATAAATAGTCTACTCAAATGAATAACAACATGAGACCAATACTAGCATTTTTGCATAATTGTACTAGATATCACAACTTTCCACACTTAAAAACAATAATAAAAAACCAACAATCACAACTTCAAATTCCACATTATATATTCCTTTCAAGATTTAAACTTAAACCTTGATGATAAGAATACAACACTTCAACCGATTGAATTCAACCCCTTAAACATTATTAACTGAAATTAAATTAAACCACCGCAACATTAATACATATGACACTTTGGATCGTTTATATCCCAAACATCCTTATATCCAAAATACATATACAACAACATAGATCATATAAACCCAACAAACAAATCTACAAACGCATCAGATCAAATAAACCCAACACACAATTCCCCACAAACATGAATCATGACTAATAAAGGTGGAGAGGAAGGTAAGGTTTAATGACAACCTCTAATGAAATTGCCTTGGGCATTGTAAGTCCCAATCCCTCTCTCATGTCAATTATAGTGCCTAATATAATATTCCACTCAAAGCTATGAAGCAAGTGTGCCAATGCATATGAAACCACAAACAATCCAAGAGTCATGCTTGGACACATTCTCCTCCCTAACCCAAATGGAATCAATTGAAAGTGTTCTTCTTTTATATCAATTTTTGTTTGGCTCTTCAAAAACCATCCACGATCAAACTCTGTGGGTCGCTCCCACATTGCAAAGTCCCTATGAATTTCCCAAACATTCACCAATAGTTGTGTTCCAGTGGGGACATGAAACCCTCCCACATTGCATACCTCCATACATTCATGGGGAATCAAAAGTAGCCCTATTGGATAGAGCCTAAATGTTTCCTTTATAATTCCTCGCAAATATGTTAGCTTATGTAGGTCTGATTTATCTATTAATCAGTCTCGTCTAATATGCATGTCTAGCTCTTCTTGGGATTCTCTCAAAATGTATGGGTACTCTAATAGACCTGATAGTGCCCATTTAATTTTTGTTGCTCAGATATGTATGTATCTGCTATTATCATGGCCTACTAAAAAAACCAAAAATACCACTCTCTTTTTTTATATTTAGAATTCACATGAAAGATGGATCAATTTAAACAACACACTCTAAATTTTGACTTGCTTAGACGGCTCATTTTAAATCACACTAATAGGTGAAAGCTATTAGAAAAGTGACCACTCAATCTTTTAAATATAGAGTTCATATCAAAGATGGCTTGGCTTAAACAATACAGTTTAAGCTTGGACATGACCCATCTTAAAGCACATTAATAGGTGGTTTGGCTCAACTTAAACAACGCAATTTAATCTCAATTGTGGCTCATCTTAAATCACCTTATTAGGTTGTTTGGCTTGGCTTAAAAAACATAATTTAAGCTTGGATGTGGCTGATACTAAATCAGATTAATAGGTGATTGAGCCTAAACAATGTACACTCTAAACTTTTATTTTCTTAGGTGGCTCACTTTAAATCACAGTCAGACTTAAATGGTTCAGTGTGACTTGTTTGGGTGGCTAATCTTAAATCATACTAATAGGTGTCCTTTTGGAGAATCTAGTGCCACCTCTTAAATCACACTAATAGATGGGTTCTATTGAAGAAGCTAGTCCCACCTAAACAATTTAAATCTTAGAATATGTTGTTTAAGCCAACCTTAATAAGTGAACTCTATTAAAAAAGTAGGTACATCTTGTTAGCACCACAATTTTTCCCCTTTGCATGAATAATTGCATAAGGAGAACTGCTTGTGCAGTCTTGTATGGAGAGAAAAATAGGTGTTCTAAATATATATTTTAAATGAAGAAGATCTCTTCTAGTTGTGCATGGATATACATGAGATCTCAAACTCTCTTTCGAATTATTAAGACCTCTATATAGAGAGGTAGAATCAATAAAAGATTTATTTGTGTGTGTTTATTGTTGCGGTGGTTTCTATCAATCTCTGTGTATTTTTTAATTTATTCACATCTAAACAAAGCAAAGCTTAGAATATAGTTGACTCTATTAAAAAAATGAATACATCTAAATAGATCAAAACTTAGAGTGTGTTGTTTAAACTCAATCATCAAAAAATACAATATAGAGTAACATTATGTATATTTGTTTCTCTAATTGAACTTTGAATTCTACAAAATATTTGTTTCTCTAATTGAACTTTGAATTCTACAAAATATTTGTTTCTCTAACTGAAATTTATGGGGATTGTACAATCTAGTTTGAAATTAATGGTTTCAATCTAAGAAAAGGTCAACTATTGGAATTCGCTCACCCTTATTTCCTATGTCTACATGTGTCGAACATCTAATGGTGGTTAAAAATTTTAAAATTATTTTTTTGTAAATTGCAAGAGTCAAGTTATTCTCAATCGCACTCATATCAAATCAATCCTATAACAAAAGATTGAAAACCTCAAACAAGCTTATAACATACCTAACATATAATATAAAAAATAAATAAATATAAAATCAATTTTCTTTAATATTATAAAATCTAACTATTATTCTCATATTCTCATAATCAACAAATAAATAATTTTAAATATAATTCAACTAATTTCACACATCAACAAACTATCAACGAGTCACTTAGCTTTGGACTATTCTCTCTCTCATCACAGAGGTGCTGCTACTTGGTGGAAGGGTGCTACTGAAGATCACTTGACTATTAATGCTTCTCAAAGGGTCACTTAGCTTCGGACTGTTCTCTCTCTCATCGCAAAGGTGTTGTTACTTGGTGGAAGGGTGCTACTAAAGATAACTTGACTATTAATGCTTCAGACTCTATTTTAGTTTAATTCTCTTGAGGTGAGGTGTCCCTTACTGTTGATGAAGCCTTTGCTGATATTACCGCTACCGTGGACTCTTTTGCCCCTTGGCTCCTACATCTATTGCTCCTACACCTCTTCTTTTCTCTTCTCCTTGCGATTCTGCTCTTGTTGTTGTTCTACAGCAACATTTTGCTAGTGTTCTGCAACATCAGTCTAGCAGTGTCTCTGCGGGATCCTCCACGCCTGATTGTTTTTTGAATATTCCTAATGATAGTGACTTTACTGAAGGTTTACAAGTGGGATCCTTTGCACTTGGTCATTCCC
This sequence comes from Cryptomeria japonica, assembly GCF_030272615.1. Taxonomy (NCBI): domain Eukaryota; kingdom Viridiplantae; phylum Streptophyta; class Pinopsida; order Cupressales; family Cupressaceae; genus Cryptomeria; species Cryptomeria japonica. Next base: position 400,784,420 of record NC_081412.1, on the reverse strand, counting down.
TTGATGGCCTTGAGAATAATATCGCCTGGACTATTGTTTGTCGCAAGCAGAAGGGGAAGTCCTCCCAGCCCCCCCATGGACTGGGTGTCCACACCCATCCCTGAGTTGGGTTTGAGTTGTTGAAGGTTGGACAAGTTCCCTTTGTTCAAACTTGTTGGTCTCCAGCTTGCTCCGATGTGTTGTTTTTCCTACCTGTAGGCTTTTCTTTTTTTAATAGTCTCTATCTATGTTAAGGATCAGGGCCCTAGTTATCACTACTTTTTTAATCAAAAACAAACTATCAACAAGAGTTCAAACTTCTAGATCATATAAATATTTCTAATCTTTTCAGTGAGAGAAATATGTGAGCTCCAAAGTAGGTAGTCTACCATGGAGATACAAATAAGGAAGTTCATGTAGCCACAAAATATAATAATGTTGCACCCAATACAGTGGACAAAATAAAATACATATTATATAACTCAAGAGAACAAACCATGTAATCATCTGTTTAACGTTCACATATTGTCACATGACCTAAAAAATGAAAGGAAGTGGGTGGTCTCTTTAAAAACATATAAATAAATTAGAGACATGGGTAAGTGGGGTGATTGAAAGACTAAAAAATGTGGACAACATAAAGAGCAAATGAATATAATGGATGCTACTCTTCCACTGGAAATTAGAGGGATTTAAAATTTTATATTATACAAGTGCATTGAGTGTGTCATTTAAGTTAAGTTAGTGATGTTTCAAGTAATGTGGGTTTCAAATATTAATGTCATGCTGAGAGTAATTTAATTATTTTTGATTAATTAATGTTGTAAAGATATAGAATGTGTTAATGTATACAATAAATAATTTCTTATGAATATAAAATAGAAGTTTGTTAATTTACTATAATTAAAAGTTAAACCAAGAAAGTGATTAATTGAAAGTATTTATGTAACTATTTGTAAATATGTAACTTGCAAAAGAAAAGAAATATGTGTAGAAAGGGTTCTTCTCCCCCATGATCTCGTCTTAAAGACTATATTGAGTTATTTTTTGGTCATATATGATTCTTGAATCATGTATGAGAAATACATGTTTAAAATAGAAATGAATTTTTTATATCCTTTTTTATTTTCTTAGAAAAGAAAAGGAGCACTACCTTATATTGGACACAAAGGTCTTTAGCATATTGCAAGGATAGAGAAGACTTAGCTGAGAAGCATAAGATTAGAAATGACAGTATTGACCCAGCTCTGAAATCAACACAGTAGTAAGAGTAAAGTCCTATGAAGTATAAGTACAAAGAGTTTCATATAAATTTTCATTCATTGACAAACAGTATCCTAAAGCTTGATGATACACAGCAACCATACTTAGAGCAGCAAATTGTGAATACATGACCATGATAGATAGTGGTAAAAGGCTCAAAGTTAAAAAGATCAGTCATAAATAAGAAGATTTACATTTCGATGAGGAAGCATGACCAATAGAAGGTTACGGTCCCTATCCAAGGTCACAAGAAAGCCATTGTTACAAAAAACAAGCTGATAGAAGCTAAAACAATCTTAATATTGGAGACACCAAGACATATAGCATTCTCTTCAAGGTGGCTGAAAGTAAACTCCATTCCTAAAGATGGAGCCACAAACCAAAGTAAAAGAAAGATGTTGTAGTCAAAGATAATTATGACAATCAAAATCAGTTAGTAATAGTTCTAAGATGATCATTCATAGTAGCTTGTCAAGCAATGCAATAGAACAATGAATGAGCATGTAGAAGCTTCAAAACACGGTTAACTTCACAAAGAGACAGGGGTCTCATATCATAACCAGGATTTAAGAATAGACCAAGAGCAGCTTAATAATCAATGGATCTTTATGTTTGCAGTCAAAGATTGCTACAATCAACAACTAAGAGAGAAATCTAATAATTTATGATAGTGAGCACTTTTTACAATTCAAGGAACAAGTTTGAAGCAAATGACTTAGACATGAACATTAAAATTATCAATAAATATAGACAGTATACAGTCAAGAGAATCCCTAGTCATGATAGTACTCAGACTGAAATAGCAATGAAGATTCATCATACAGGAAGCCGACCTATAATTTGAAGGTGTACTTTCATTATAGGCATACCCACAGGCTTGAAAGTATTCCCATGTTTCACAGGATTGTTGGGTTTTATACTTAGCTTCATGGGTGCAATCCTTCATGACAACAAGTAGATTATAATTGTTTGTGAATTTGAGGGTTTTGTGATTGAATTTATTGTTAGTTCACTTAGGTTTATTTTTTATTCATAGTATCTATGTACACTTTACACAAATTTCATAATCAAGAAGAATCTATTTGTCATGTCCATGACCAACAAGAATAAAATTGAGAGTAAACAAGCACTAAAATGTTATTCTCCACATTCCTCATGTTAGAAATATTGTAATTTATTTACAAATAGTCTACTCAAATGAATACCAACATGAGACCAATACTAGCATTTTTGCATAATTGTACTAGATATCACAACTTTCCACACTTAAAAACAATAATAAAAAACCAACAATCACAACTTCAAATTCTGCATTATATATTCCTTTCAAGATTTAAATGTAAACCTTGATGATCAGAATCCAACACTTCAACCGATTGAATTCAACCCCTTAAACATTATTAACCGCAATTAATTTAAACAACCGCAACATTAATACATATGACACTTTGGATCGTTTATGTCCCAAACACCCTTATATCCAAAATACACATACAAAAACGTATATCATTTAACCCAACAAACAAATCTACAAGCACATTAGATCAAATAAACCCAACACACAATTCCCCACAAACATGAATCATGCCTAGTAAAGGTCGGGAGGGAGGTAAAGTTTAATGACAGCCTCTAATGAAATTGCCTTGGGCATTGTAAGTCCCAATCCCTCTCTCATGTTAATTATAGTGCCTTGTATAACACTCCACTCAAAGCTATGAAGCAAGTATGTCAATGCATATGAAACCACAGACAATCCAAGAGTCATGCCTGAACACATTCTCCTCCCTAACCCAAATAGAATCAATTGAAAGTGTCACCCTTTTACATCAATTTTTGTTTGGCTCTTCCAAAATCATCCAGGATTGAACTCTGTGGGTCACTCCCACACTGCAGAGTCCTTATGAAATGCCCAATCATTCACCAATAGTTGTGTTCCTGTGGGGATATGAAACTCTCCCACATTGCATGCCTCCATAGATTCATGGGGGATCAAAAGTAGCCCTAGTGGATAGAGCCTAAATGTTCCTTTATAATTGCTTGCAAATATGTTAGCTTATGTAGGTCTGATTTATATATTAATCAGTCTCGTCCAATATGCATGTCTAGCTCTTCTTGGGATTCTCTCAAAATGTATGGGTACTGCAATAAAGCTGATAGTGCCCATTTAATTGTTGTTGCTCAGATGTGTATGTATCTGCTATTATCATGGCCTACCAAAAATACCACTCTCTTTTTTATATTTAGGATTCGTATGAAAGATGGATCAATTTAAACAACACTCTAAATTTTGACTTGCTTAGATGGCTCACATTAAATCACACTAATAGGTGAGTGCTATTAGAAAAGTGACCACTCAACTTTTTAAACATAGAGTTTATATCAAAGATGGCTTGGCTTAAACAATACAGTTTAAGATTGGACATGACTCATCTTAAAGCACATTAATAGGTGGTTTGGCTCAACTTAAACAACGCAATTTAATCTCAAATGTGGCTCATCTTAAATCACCTTATTTGGTTGTTTGGCTTGGCTTAAACAACATAATTTAAGCTTGGATGTGGTTGATCTTAAATCGCATTAATAGGTGATTGAGCCTAAACAATAGACTCTAAACTTTTATTTTCTTAGATGGCTCACTTTAAATCACAGCCAGACTTAAATGGTTCAGTGTGACTTTTTCAGTAGCTCATCTTAAATCATACTAATAGGTGTCCTTTTGGAGAAGCTAGTGCCACCTCTTAAATCACACTAATAGATGGGTTCTATTGAAGAAGCTAGTCAAACCTAAAAAAGTCAGAGCTTAGAATATGTTGTTTAAGCCAAATTTAATAAATGAACTCTATTGAAAAAGTAGGTACATCTTTTTAGGGCCGCAATTTTTCCACTTTGCATGAATAATTACATAAGGATAACTGCTTGTGCAGTCTTGTATGGAGAGAAAAATAGGTGTTCTAAATATAGATAAGATCTCTTCTAGTTGTGCATGGATATACATGAGATCTCTAACTCTCTTTCGAATTATTAAGACCTCTGTATAGAGAGGTAGAATATAATTCATTTCTCATCACTGATTAGTTGTTCCCTGATCATGTGATCGAGAAGTTGAATCAATAAAAGATGTATTTGTGTGTGTTTATTGTTGCAGTGGTTTCTATCAATCTCTATGTATTTTTTAATTTCTTCACATCTAAACAAACCAAGGCTTAGAATGTAGCTGACTCTATTTAAAAAATGAATACATCTAAATAGATCAAAACTTAGAGTGTGTTGTTTAAACTCAATCATCAAAAAATCCAATATAGGGAAACATCATGTATATTTATTTCTCTAATTGAAATTTGAATTCTACCAAATATTTGTTTCTCTAACTAAACTCTGTGTGGATTGTACAATCTAGTTTGAAATTAATGTTCCAATCTAACAAAAGGTGGACTATTGGAATTCGCTCACCTTATTTCCTATATCTACATGTGTGGAACATCTAACAGTGGTTAAAAATTTTAAAATAATTTTTTTGTAAATTGCAAGAGTCAAGTTATTCTCAATCGCACTCATATGAAATCATTTCTATAACAAAAGATTGAAAACATCAAACAAGCTTATAACAGACCTAAAATAATATAAATATATATATATATAATCAATTTTCTTTAACATAATAAAATCTAACTATTATGAACTCATATTCTCATAACAAACAAATAAATAATTCTAAATATAATTCAACTAATTTCACACATCAACAAACTATCAACCAGAGTTCAAGGAGGTTGAGGTGCACTACCGTTGATGTTGTTGTCGATTCCACCGTTTTGGCTCCTCCTGCCTTGACGAACCCTGTTGCCTCTGATTTATAGCTTCTCTCTACACCTACCGGTCCTTCTCCTGATGCTCTGCAGTAGCCTTCTATTCTGCAACTATCTCTTGTTCTGCAGCAGTTGATTGTTGTCTCACAGCAGCCTGTTGCTAGCTTCACTGATGGTTTACAAGTGATTACCTAACTACTTGGTACTTCCCTTGATGGCCCCGATAACAGTATTGCCTGGACTGTTGTTTGTCGCAAGCGGAAGGGGAAGTCCTCCCCGCCCCCCCTTGGATCGAGTCTCCACATCGCCTTCTTGATTTGGGTCTTTGTTGTTGAAGGTTGGACAAGTTTCCTTTGTTTAAACTTGTTAATCCCAGACTTTCTCCGATGTTCTCTATTTTTGCTTGTGGGATTTTCTTTCTTTTTTTTTATAGTCTATGACTATGTTAAGGGTCAATGCCCTAGGTAACACTACTTTTTAAATAAAAAACAAGAGTTCAAACTTTTAGATCATATAAATATTTCTAATCTTTTCAATGAGAGAAAGATGTGAACACCAAAGTAGGTAGTCTACCATGGAGATACAAATAAGGAAGTTCATGTAACCACAAAACATAATGATGTTGCACCCAATACAGTGGACAAAATAAAATATATATTATATAACTCAAGAGATCAAAACATGTAATCATATCTTTAACATTCACATATTGTCAGAGGACCTAATAAACGAAAGGAAGTGGGTGGTCACTTTAAAAACATATAAAGAAATTAGAGATGTAGGTAAGTAGGGTGACTGAAAGACTGAAAAATGTGGACAGCAAAAAGAGCAAATGAATATAGTGGATGCTACTCTTCCACTAGAAAGTAGAGGGATTTAAAATTTTATACTAGACAAGTGCATTGAGTGTGTCATTTAAGTTAAGTTAGTGATGTTTCAAGTAATATAGGTTTCAAATATTAGTGTCATGTTGAGAGTAATCTAATTATTTTCGATTAATTAATGATGTAAAGATATAGAATGTGTTAATGTATATAATAAATAATTTCTTATGAATATAAAATAGAAGTTTGTTAATTTACTACAATTAAAAGTTAAGTCAAGTGATTAATTGAAAGTATTTATGCAACTATTTGTAAATGTGAAGCTTACAAAAGGAAAGAAATGAATATAGAAAGGGTTCTTCTCCTCCCATGATCCCTTCTTAGAGACTGTATTGAGCTATTTTTTGGTCATATATGATTCTTGAATCATGCATGAGAAATACATGTTTAAAAATAGAAATGAATTATTTATATGCTTTTTTATTTTCCTAGAAAATTGGGTTGCTAGAATTTGATAGTGGACTTTGCATGGCATATGTCTAAGAAGTGCAATAGTCTTTGTAGCTACTAATGTTCAAGTTTACTGTCTATTTATTGAACATTTATTTCAGTTATAAAAACAAGTGGTGAAAATACATATGTTGTTCTTTTTTGAGGAATCTAAGATAATCTTTAGATTTTAGACCTAAGTCAAACTTTTCCCATATTTTCTCAAAATCTATAATGTAATCTCACAAACATCCATATTTTCTCAAAAACTATATTGTCACCTCACAGATATTCATATTTTCTCAAAAACTATAATGTCACCTTACAAACAATTGTCATGTGGATCTAAATGAACATAAGATCAATTTTCAAATCAAAGTGGAGCATAACTTACTAGGGAGGAAAGAACATCCACTCAAAAAATAATAGTTACAATGATGTGTTGGTAAAACATAATCTATCACTATAGTCCAAATTATATAAAGATAATAAGTAAAGTCTTCATAACTAGAAAAATAAGAAAGTCTATTTATCATCTTATAGATCACGAAATTTACTGAACCTAATTAAATATTTTCCAAAAACACAATAACATACATATAAAATTTTATATTAATTTTAAAAAACAGAAACTAAAATAAACAAAATAATAAATTAAAAAGATTGATCCATTAAATTTTAAACTCTCAATACTATATTTTAACTTCAATAAGAATTTCACCTTATATACACCCAAAATAATAAATAATAAATGATGAATCCCAGTATTAAACCTTATTATTACTTCTAAAAGAATAACCTAACCTCACATCAAACAGTTTCTTTTTCATTTCACCCAAACCATATCTGCAATGGGACCGAAATACATTCTAGTTTCCTGTTATAAAAAGCAATCAAAACTGAATGAATTCGATACACCATACATTGTTTTTTATGTTGTCGTCCAACCAGTTGAAAAGAATCAGGAGATGATCTTCTTTATCTCAGATTTAAACATGACCAATTTAGTTAGTCACCCAAAAATAAATCTCCAACTCTAAGTTTAGCCCACCCAATAAACGAGAACAAATATATATATATAACACCATCTTCCCATCTGATAGATACTATGTACTCAATTTCCTTACTGCAAAATGATTACAAGACGGGTTTTGTTGTTAGTAATATATACAACAGTAAGTTTGGCCAGCAGCAATGATGATGGAGGATGGCAACCTGCTACGGCTACCTGGTATGGCGCCCCAGAAGGAGATGGAAGCACAGGTACTCTACTCTAATTTGTTATTATTCCAACTTGGGGAAAATTAGGAAGCTTTACAGTGGTTAAGTACTTGAACCATCAAATACCTAGAAAAGTTCCAAACAAATTATGATTTCACATGGAAAAAATTGTATGTAAGTTGTATATGAGAGTAACATTTTTTTGTCAATTATATTTGATGATCTATTATCTTATATTCTTTTATCCGTTTTGGAAGATTGAGTGGGTATCTATTCCATCAAAGTGATCTACGTTCAAAGTGGTCTGGATTAGTCAAACGATTGAGAGGTATCTATTCTGTCAAAGTGACTTGGTCATGATCATAGTCTCATCCCTCACATCGTACCTCTATAAGGTTGAACTTTGGTGGATGAAATAGTGGAGGAGCATACATCATTTCCATTGTTCTATATTCTTTTTTTTTTGTTTCGGAGGATTTTATATCATGTAGAAGCTCTTTTTATCTATCATTTTACATTCTTTTAGCTTACTGAGGATTTTATATCATCCAGAGTTCTTTTGCTTTCTAATAAGGAGCATGAGCCTATAATGTTACTCTTCAGCTAAGAACCAAAGACTGAGAGGGTATCTATTCTAGGAAAATGGTATGTGTTAACGGAAGGATTGATGGAGTATCTATTCTATCAAAGTGACCTTAGTCTCGTCCCTTACGTCATATACCTCTGGAAGTTTGAAATTTGATGGATGACATAGTAGAGGAGCATACATCACCCTAACCAAACATATTCAATCAATCAAACTATAACCATTTAGTAATATCTTTAAATATTAATTGTCCAAAGATAAATATAAAATTATGTAACTTCAATTTTAGTTAGTAATATAAATCTAGTTGGGCATACTACTCCATATAGTTATGAGTCATGATATCCAACTAAGTACATTGTATGATTAGGTAGCAGATGATGTTTCTTCTTTAACTATTTATTCTTGTTAACTAATTAATAACATTCAAAGTTTTCACAGTTCATGATATTAATGTAATAAGTTTTGAATTTAATTTTGTGTTAATTTTTACATCAAATTTTCATGATCTATCGTCAGAATGAATTAGAAAAAGCTAAAAAGAATATTTATTCTTATATTTTATCATCTTTTAAAATCAAAACATTTTATATCTAAAAATAGTAAATGTATACTGCATTTTCTTTTTATATTGTCAAATACAAATGTTATTCTAATTGATCAGAGTGTAATCGTGAATAAAAAATCTCAAAATATTGAACTCAGAAACAACAACAATTGTCAAACATATGTGGGTTATTTACAGCCAATGTGCTATGCAGGTGGTGCATGTGGATTTGGTGATCTTGTGGATAAGGTACCATACAAAACAAAAGTGAGCGCAGGAAATCTCCCTATGTGGAAAAATGGAAAAGGTTGTGGATCATGCTACAAGGTCTGTTCACACATGATCTCTCTCTCTCATAATTCAGACATGCTCTTTTGATTTCATAATCTGTAACTTAGTATAAAAAATGCAGGTAAAATGCAGCGAGGACATATGCTCGGGAGAGGCAGTGCCATTGATAATAACGGATGAATGCCCAGGGTGCTCCACAGATCAAGTGTGGTTTGATCTCAGCGGATCAGCCTTTGGTCATATGGCCGTGTTGGGCCAGGCCAATGCCCTTCGCAACAAGGGAAAGATCAATGTGGTTTATAAAAGGTGATTTTGATAGAATGGATATCTTTCAGTTTATGATTTTCTTTTCTATTCAGGCATATATATATATATTCTTTCTAACAAGAATAAAATATAATATTACAGGACAAAATGCATGTATCCAGGATGGAACTTGGCTTTCAGGGTAAACGAAGGATCCAGTGAGTATTATTTCTCCGTACTCATTATGTACGAAGGGGGTGATGGAGATGTGGCAAGCGTCAAACTAAAACAGGTTCACTTTTCATCTCATTTTGTATCTGTTGTGTTTGACAAAACCTTGAGTGTATTTCATGGTGTTATAATATGAAATTTGGTTTGTACATTTGTAATGAAATTCAGGCTGGATCAAGTACTTGGATGGAAATGCAACAGTCATGGGGAGCAATATGGTCCTTAACTGGAGTTGGTCCACTCAAGGCGCCATTCTCTTTATCTTTAACATCACTCTCAACGGCAAAAACAGTAAGTGCAATGGATGTCATACCCAGCGCTTGGTACCCAACTGCCACTTACACATCATCCCTCCAACTCTTTTACTTCACTTCTAATGAGACTTCATTTTGAGGCTTATTCATGTGCCTCATCTTTGGAATACTAATACATGATACATATACAAATGATAGAAACCAAACAAATACAGATCTGCCCGTTACTTTTGGCAATCAATAAAATCAATACCAATACATATACAAATGATAGAAACCAAAGAAATATAGATCTGTCCATTATTTTTGGCACCAATAAAATCAATAATAAGATTCTAAGGTGTTGGTATAATTATTGTGGTTATAAGATTTTGTCTTCTAATATATTTATATTCTATATTATCAATAATTAGTCTCTGTAAATTAAAAAATATCTAAATGTTGGTGAAGATAAACTCATACTTAAAGACATGGGAAGCTATGAATGTTACATTAAAAAAACATAAACACATTAATTAACAAGTGAAATATATTATTTTGGTTTCATATATGTAAATATCATAATTATCAACTATAAGTGTGTCATTTATAAAATAAGGTGCTCATTCAACAAGTACTGTTGTCATAGTGAAAAATTATAGCCTTATGTGTACTATATGCATTGGAATACTTCATATTGATAGTTTGTACTATCACAAATATAAAAGGCGACCACAAATAAATATCTTGTGTTTTCCCATGAGATATTAAGGATTGTGAATTGAAAGTTGAATATAATTTGTATTTAAAAAAATAATGTGTTATTTTTATCTCAATTTTTTTTTGGTGTTCTAATATTGTCCATTTATGTTGGATATAAAGGCTAGAGATAACACAATTTATGGCTACCAAAACGTATTGGGATCATTTAGGTTGCATATCAGTTATATTTTAAATAAGAATATGATATTAATCTAACAACAAAAGATATGTTTTTGTTCAACTACTACTGCAATACCATAAATAAGTTTTGGATGCATCTATAAAAGTAAATTTTATGACACTTCTCATTAGATGTGATGATGTGGCAAGTTGCATGATGATTCACACCTTCAAACCTTTGTTGGGAACTTGCAAAGTTAACTTGCACAAATAATAGTCCCTCCCACCTCCCCACCAAGAAAAAATACTCCAAATTGCATTTCAACAAGAGTACACTTTTTTTAAGAATTAATATTTTTTCTTCTAGATAGAGGTGACAAATGTTTTTTTTGTAATTAATATAACATGGAGCAGATGAAAAAAGGGCATAATGTACCATAAATCATTGTAAAGAAAAACATACAAGAAAACAAGAGCTATAATTAGTGAAAGGAAAGAGACAACCACTAAACATTATAATTTTGTATAGTGTTATTTAAAAATACTTTGAAGAAACTTATATGAATAAAGTTAGTCAAAATTTACTTATATATTATACTTTTTAATTATCAAATAATAAATAGTAAATATGTATTTATTTTTATAGACTTAAGAGTTTAGGAAATAATTGCAGCAATCATTTCTAAAGGCATGATCTTTTCTTGAATGGCGTTTAATTATTGGTACATATAGAAAGTGCCCACCTAGTTTATATCTAAATAAAGAAAACAATGATGGCATTGAGTAGCATCATGTATATTGGTATGCAAACACTAAATTTACAAACTTCTTTACACCTTAGTAAAGCCCCCAGACTAGTTTAATAATAAATAAAAAAAAGAAAAAAGATAATAAGTGGAAATAAATGTTAACATTTGGATAGAAATGCATATAACTAGGATGACCATTGATTTCTAATTATTCTTGTTGATGTGAGCTGAAGAATAATTAATTCATATTGTGTCCTTGAAGTGTGCTTTGATAATGATATCACTTGATTGCTTGTATATAGAGTATAGGAGTTGAGAAAATACAACACCACAGGAGCCCAAATCATCTCTGCAAGTTGAAAAACCTGTTACAAGGAGAAGCAAGGAAGCAAATCATAGAAGGAACAAAAACACAGAAAAATATGCTAAAAAAGAGAGAGCTCAATATTCTCCAAAAATGTATTGTCAATAATAATCCTTCTTCATACAATGAAAATAAAGAACTCAACCTTTAATAGGTCAAGAAACCCTAAAAGGGAAAACCTAGGTTTGCACATAATAATTAATTAAAATAATTAATTATATGCACCTAAAGTTAGCTTAAGTGTAAAAGAGATAAAGAGAACTTAAATAATTAAATAAATATTGTTTAATTAATCAAGTAAATACCTAAATACTCTAACACCCCCCCTTAAGCTAGACTTAGGGAGAAGCTAAAACCTAGAACAACTACTGAAAGCAATAAAGATGGGTCCTGGCAACAAGGCCTGATCAGGTACCCAAATACAATGAAATCTCTATGAACTGGAGAAATAGAGAAAACCACGTGGGAACAAAACTCTACTCCAAAAAGAGATGGAAAAGAATATCACGGAGGCATGAAGAACCTACAAACTCTATCGAAGAATAACTGCTGATCTGAAGAACCTCCACTGAAATAGAACATGACCAAGTAGAGAAGACTATAATCTGTATGAGTACCCTTAAATGACACTACTCGAATCAGAAGGAAAACAAGGCAAAACAACTGAAATCGAAGATACAGATGGCATGAGAAACCAAAGCCTGAAGAGCTGATCAATCGAACCACGGAAGCATTAGAACCAATAGGACAAACCTCCCCATAATGCGGAAGAGGGAGAGGGATAGGTACACTGAAAAGAACAACCAACAAGAACTGCATGACGAAGAACCAAGAACATCAAAGGTGCTGAGAAAACGAATAGGCGTCAGAAAGCTGGTTTCGAGCCCGACCTCATGGTGTTGGTAATTTTTTTCCAATTTTGTTGTTTGATTGTGTGTTTTTCCAGTCAAAGTGAGGTCTTATTTTTGCACTCCACGAGACATAGAATGAACATCCGAACTTCGTTTTTTGAAAACTTTATATTTTCAGAAAGCATGTGTTGTGTACTTTCCAGCCATATGAGTTTTATTTCCAGATTCTTCTCCATGCATATTTTATTTAGTTTTTTGCTTTTCAGCACTCTGGTGGATATCTTGGTTGTTTCAGGTCCTAGGATCTCTTCTCTGGGTAGGATGTCTCTATTTTGGTTCTTGTTTCTATTTATAGTCTTCTTATCATTGTAGCATTGTATTTATGCAAACGCACTGAGACAAAGTGCCATCATGCATTGTTTACTTGGAATCTTGCATATCTTGTGCCTTGTTGTACATGCACTACTTATAAAGTGCCATGAGGGGGTTGATGTTTGCCTTGTTTTCCATCTACCTTTGTCCAGTGAGTGTTCCTTCCATGACATTCACCTCATGATGTGTGTCAAGTGAGTGTTCCTTCCACGACACCATGTATTTTTCTCAGCACCTTTGATGTTCCTGGTTCTTCGTTATGCAGTTCTTCTTGGCTGTCCTTTTCAGTGTGCTCTGATACCATATAGGAGTTGAGAAAATACAACACCACAGGAGCCCAAATAATCTCTGCAAGCTAAAAAACCTGTTACAAGGAGAAGCAAGGAAGCAAATCACAGAAGGAACAAAAACACAGAAAAATATGCTCAAAAAGAGAGAGCTCAATATTCTCCAAAAATGTATTGTCAATAATAATCCTTCTTCATACAATGAAAAGAAAGAACTCAACCTTTAATAGGTCAAGAAACCCTAAAAGGGAAAACCTAGGTTTGTACATAATAATTAATTTTATGCACCTAAAGTTAGCTTAAGTGTAAAAGAGATAAAGTGAACTTAAATAATTAAACAAATATTGTTTAATTAATCAAGTAAATACCCGAATACTCTAACATAGAGATCTTGAAACTTTACTATGTTTGACATGAGAGTCTTTCATGATCAATGTGACTTTAAGAAATGAGGACTTTTCTACTTTGTAAATGTGTATTCCATGATCTCATGATATAATGATATATGTAAAACTTAATTCATTCCTTTAAATACATAGCCATAGATGCATGGAATCAAAATTTTGGCAAAAATGTTGATAAGTAATGGTGAGATTATTGAAATTTTGGCCTTGGAATGAGTGAGTTTAAGTTTAAGAATGTGGGGACAAGAATAGATTGGAAATTAGTCAAATCATTTGTTAGCATCATGCATCAAAGATATTAACCCAAAGTGGTGTAAAACTTGATTAGGATAGTGTTAGGGTATGCACTTTTCTACACTCCATTTTACCCTCACTTTAATATATGTGCAAAACAAGGCATGCACACATGCCAAAGTAGTCATACATAGACAAAGCAATAAACTATAGTAAAAAGTAAGTCTTGTTTTATGAATTCAAGTGAAATTGGGCTACTTGAGTAAATATGTGTATGACCAATAAAATTTGAGTTTAAATTAAAATTGAATCAATATTATAATGTGTCTTTCTTAATCTATGTGAACCTTAAATAAATGCACATAATGTGAGGAGAGGGGGAAAAATAATGAATAAAAAGGTGTATTATCATGTAAATTTGATATGGCATGGAAATTGAATAATAATATTTAAATTTTAAGTTAGTATAAAATGCATAGTTAACATATATTAACATGCATAGTTGATGAATATCTTGGAATATTTATCATTGTCCATAACAGTAGAAAAAATGAGTATGTAAAACCTACAACAAGGAATGATAGATCTTGCTCCCAAGTGGCAAATATCAAGTGAAAGCATGTAGCATATAAAAGCATAGAATTTGATAGTAACAAAAGTGTAAGAACCAATAATTAATATTTATGGGGTCAAAAATATGTGTATGCCTCCTATGAGAGTATCATCTAACATATGATTATTGTATATGTGGTGATAGTAGTGAACCAATCTATCATAAATCAAGTTTATCTAAAAACAAAAATTTTGCACACAAATTCATTACCTTGGATGTTGTCACTTGCATTTCAAGTGTTTGTTTTGGACCTATCCCAATAGATATTTTGAACATTGTTATAGAAACGAACATGAGCATGAGAATGAAGGTGGAAAGAGTAAAACTTCATTTCATATTTCATTGATCATACAATGCAATAGACGTACATATATATATATATAAGAGTTCAATGTGGTTAACGATTGCAACAACTACTAGTACCAGTAACCAACAATGTAATAGATGACACAGTTATGCCAACATTGCCCCCCTTATTACATTGTTCCTAAAAACTTGCCTTAGGGACCCCCCCCTAAGGCTTACACAATAAAACTTTTTGATTACATTATAGGAATACATATTTGTAGATGATTTTCTCTTGAAGAAGTAAATCCTGAACCATGCGGGCCTCCATCAAGTTGTCTCTTGACCCTCAGAAAGGTGTAGCTTTGTGTTGTGTTCTGAAGATCTCAGTCCCGAACTCTCGAATCACATAGTCTTGAATTATTCAACAATGATCCCTGAGAGATACGACAAATCTCTATCATTGTCTAATGACTGGGAAAGGGTATAATTCTCAATCATATACTCTGAAGCTCGCTCAATCCAACAATCCATGTTGAGCTCAACACCAAATCTCAAACCTGTCTCCAAAATATAACCTTCACAACACATGTATTCTTCTCATCTGTCAGCATAAAAAGGAAAAATGAAAGCAAGAAATACTAAAACCAAAATGCTTCTCAAGAAAAACACCATCTCAAAGTGAGAAGCTAACTTGAGATGATGAAAATCCTCCATCCTTCAATGCCACTAGCCTCCAAAATTTTAAAATTTTATAGTACTTATGCACCATTGACACTAGGGAATGCACAATTGACACCAAGAGAAGAGTCATTAATAATACATTCATCATTTGTGGAATCTTCATCTTCAATACAAGCAACATTGCCTTCATCAGATTGTTCTTTTACTTTTCCCTTAAGTACATCACTAGCCCGAGTTCTACAATCCAGAGTTGCTTGACCCTTTTTCTTACAATAAAAACACTCAATTCTCTTGGATCTTCTCTAATGACTTCTTGAGTAAAGTGTTTTTTCTTGAGAATCTGATCTTTTGTAGTTGCTTCTTGAAAACAATGCTTTCTCTTGAGGATCATCTTTCGATTCTTCTTTTATTCTCTTATCTTCTTCCAGAAGAGCCGAAATCATGCCTTTTAGAGTTTGTGAAGGTATTTGACTAAGCATGAAAACAACATTGTTGTATTTTGAAGGCACGCTATTTAACAATATGGCCTTTGCATCATCATCATCGACAAGAGCCTTAAACTTTGCAAGATGTCTAATGAGAGATCTCAAATTACTTATATGGTTTGACATTATGATCCCATCTTCCATCTTGAACCTAAACAACTAAAGTTTGAGAGAGAATTTTTCATTGAACGCTTTGGATCCAAACAATTTATTCAAATTATCCCAGATTTCATTTCATGATTTATCTAAACCTATGTGCTGCAATTCAGTGTTAGAAAGAGCACTTGATCAATAATAGCCTTCGCATTATCATCTCTCTTATTCGAGTCTAATAGCTTGGTTGCATCTATAGATGGTTTTCCCTTTCCACTTACTAGACCCCATAAATTCTTATTCATCAATTACATTTGAATTTTCATTCTTCAAATATGAAAATTAAATCTGAAATATGTATCTAATGGAATTTCCATTTTAAGAAATTAATATCAATCTTATCCCTCGAAAATATGTTAAAATATTCAACCACCTTTATTTCTTCATTACAAAATAGAAAGCAAGACAATCAATTTTACCTAAATCGTCAATGTAAAACTCAAAATACTGACTTTCTTCGAATCAACTATTTTATATCACCGTTCCTTCTCATTAAAATATTTATTTGTTGAACGACTTCTCCAATATCTTCACAAGAACATAGAGTTTTATAGAGTCCTTACTTGTTGCCCAACCATTGAAGGATATCGATGGATATATCACTCTGCAACATCAAAGTCATACTGAAAAACAAGGCATATTACTCAATATAAAAAGTTGTTACCCTCAATCTACTGCCATCCTCAATTATAACCATCTCTAACTACCCCTATTTGTGGCTAGCACAACAAATTTGATGCCTCTTCTATTCCTTCTAGTCTCTCGTGTCTTCAACCATTCACTGAATAAAACGTATGATGTAAAACACCACCTTCAATCTCCTTGCATGGGTTCTATGAGTACCTAACAGACTGGGCGTAACTAGCTCTGGGAAGGAAGAAGGCACCAATAATCTGCATACACATCCACACTAGATCTATCCCATCATGCACAAAATCAAGAAAATGGCTCAGCAAAACAAAATACACAAACATAAATATTTTCTCCACGTCCTCTATTGCGGTTAGAGGGAATAGAATAATCACAGTCGAAGGATTAACCTTGCTATCACCATGTCTCGCCTCTACATAGGTCACAAGCATAGAAACGATTTACGTGTCGAGACTTCAAAAAATTTGTCAAATTTTGAGGCGCCAGGTTCAAAATTTTGATTTTTGACGCTCATAATCCACTCTACAGGATAACGCGCCATGTTAGTCGCTATACAATTATAGGGAGTATTGGTCGTAGTTGTACATAAAACATCGTGTTAACTGCACGTGTTGCAGGCTGTGAAATGTTTAAAATCCATGTGAATGCTAGTTTTTCGGTGAAACATCATCTTTCGCTAAGACTGCTTCAACTTCCTATTAGCCTTCACATGTTATGTCGATGGCCTTCCTTTTTCGGTGTGACATCTCTGTGTCTGGCTGAAATATCTCTTGGTGGTCTTCTCTCTTAGTCTCAGGACCACTCCATTCATGTACACGCAGGCATACATGTGGTAGCCACAAGTTGGATCTGTGATAGCCGGGCCCACGTCGTTCAAGTGTCTGCAAAAGTTCAGGTGGCGAGCATGTGTTGGTCCATTCAGAGTGAGTTGTAATTGTGTGTCAGATATATGATTTGATACACAAAAGGTTGGTGCCCGAGGATGGTCGATCTTAAATATGGTACTTCTCCTATCCAATCTAAGCAGGTGGACAAAGGATGTAGAGTGCATTAATGAAAATCTTGTTGCAGATTGTTCTATGGCTCAAGGTGATCTACAGAGGATATAAGATCTTACGGGCAGGTGAAGGTTACTAAATTTAGTAATCTACCCTCAAGGATTGATTCAAGATGGTAGATGATGGAGTTAATGATGGTAGCTTATCTGCAAGTGGGACAGATTTTCTTCGCAGCTCGAGAGGATTGTTGAGATGGTCCTGCCATCAAATTCACAATGCTGGTGGTTGTCCTCATAGCCATTTGCATTGAATGCCTCCAAAAGGATTGTGCACAGTAGGGTTTTTGTAGTCTTAAGCTGTCAGATTTTGACAAGGGTTATTTTTGGCCTGTAGCTTGTTTTGCTCCCTTGTTGATATAAAAGGGGTTTCAAAACCAAAAAGACAGATTCTAAAGATTTTCCAAATAACATGTAATAAGAGCCAAGGAACATAGAAAGAAAGCATTTCCTCTCTGCAAGTGTCCATTATTATGATATATGTATGCTTCTGAATATTAATGAGAGAAGGCCATCATTAGATTATCTCATGCTTTGGGTCTACATATTGTATGAAATTCTATGTTAATGACATATGAATTCGTCCTCTTCAAGTAGGAGTGTATGATTTTGAATATGTGTCACTTTTAATGAAAGAGTTAAATTCTATTTTCAAGATCATTACAATGTGTGCTAGATTGAAGTGTTAGTTAGTCTGTATGATTTTCTGAATAAGTTGTGCAAGTCATAACATGTTCAAAGGTGTTCATTGAATATTTGTCATAGCAAGTGTTGATTGTTTGCAGATTGGACTCTGTTCACCCGAAGTAGGCAATGGTCATATTAACATTTCATAATCATTCTTATTTCATCTTTTATATATCTGCAATAAGAGTAGTTATTAGAATAGAGAACCAATCTCAATGCAAGCATAAAAGATATAAACTGAGGTTGAATCCAGAACCAAGTGTTTATCTATCTTTCCTTGGTATATTTTCATTGAGATAATCTGCTTTAGTAGGCAGTGTCTGATTTTAAAGTTGTCATAGGCCATTAGGACATTGTGAGGTACACCTGCCTTGGTCTAGAAAAGACAAAAGTTCAAGAGACTTCAGTTTTGCAACTGAATCTTGTTCATTGGCCAAATCCAGCCTTGAACCTATTGATGAGGGAGTTGCTAAATCTCTAGGGTTTGGGGACCTGTTGATTTGAGAACCAACAAATTGGCGACTCTACTGGGGAATAGTGAAGTGTTTGTTGTGAATCTAAACCCAATACCTTTCCCATAGGATCAGAGTCATTGTTCAAAAGTAAGATTAAAGAAATTAATCCCTATATTGGGTGGCAACTCTAAAAAGATAGTAAGCTCATTCAGAACTCAGAAGGGTCATATGAGTAGTAAAAAGGTTAATACCACTGCAACACGGAGAAGTGAGCGTATTGCTAAGAAAAAAGCTTCACATAACGAGCACGGTTCAGAGCAAGAAGCTAGACAAAGGAAACAAGGATGTCATCATCCAAGGAAAGCCACAACAAGTAGAAAGTGGTATGTCAAAGGAAAAGGTAATACAAAGACCCCAGCTGCTGAAAATTTGATAGGTGTTAGTTCTGAAATTTCATTGAATGAAGTAGGTCTTCATCAATTGCAACTTAGAGATAAAGGAAAACATATTTCTGAAGGTTATTATTCTGCTAGAGAGTTAGAAGATACAAGTAGAGATGAGTCCCCCTCTAGAGAGAATCTTTTTGTTGGGTATACCTTCCCAGCAATGGATAGAAATCCCCCAAATCTCTATTATGAAGACCTTGTTCAGGTCAAAGGAAGACAAGATAAATTTTATGCTGAATTTGAGAAAGTCAGACTCCAGAAAGAGAATGAAGCAAGATGTGCTGAGAAATTAGCCAATGCACAAGCTGGGTTTGGTCAAAATACCTCCAATCTTGAATTAATAAGGATTCCCCCTATCCCTATATCAATGAGTTATCCTCCACTTCAAGCCCAGTTTCAAGCCTATTTTACCGATCCAAATGTGTGTTCTACTTTGGGTAATCCATCTGGAGAAACAATAAATGACTCTCTAAGGAAAGTGGACCAAATGAAATCCTAAATAGATATGATAAGACTAATGGCTCAAGAGGTTCCCAATCTTGCTTCCTATTTTGCTCTGCCTTTTCTTCCTTTAGCCAGACAATATGGTAGTAGTATACGTCAAATGCTTGTTGTGTCTGGAGCAGGAAATGTTGGTATCATATATTCCTCTATTTTTGTATCAAGTGCACCAAGCATAAGTAATTCCTCTATGCCCTTTACTACAAGTACTGGTGCTCAGGCTACTGTGACTAGTACATCAACATCACAATTTGTAGGACATACTCAAGCCAGTGCTAATTTTCAAATGAATGCATCAAGTGTTGCCACTAGCACCATACCGGTGTCTATCCCATGGACTATCGACATACCAAATATGTCTTCAATGTTCGCAAGTGTGAGTTTACCACCCATAGATACTTAAAATGTTAATGCTAATCAAACAAGCACTAGTCAACACCATGCTAGTCAACAACAACAACACACAGTGGAAAACCAGTTTAGTAGACCAACATATGGGTACATTCCTCCTCCACCACCTCCACAACATCCCTTGTTCCCTTAGTACCCTTCTTTTCCACCATATCCACCGCTCAATCCATTAGGAGGGAATAAAGCTTACCTGCAATACTTGCACTTTCTGCAACATCAACAATAGTTAGCAAGCCAACATCAACAACATCAACAAATCCCTAAGTAGAAATTTAATAATCAACAACAACAACATAAACTACAAATTACAAACCAAGGGAATATGCAACAAAAATAGGTCCACAACCAACAACAAGGTCAATTTGCTAGGATACCAATGTAGTTGGATAGATATAGGCAAATGGACTTTACTGGGATCAAAGGTTATTTTAATGCTATTAGCAATGACAAAAGGAATGTTGTCCCTAAGTTCTTTGGAAATATTGTAGTCACTGGTGAAGATCACATTAGAGCTTTTCAAAATATAATAGATAACTTTGATGTTGAACATGAGGATGTTTTGATAAAATTGTTTATGCAATCCCTCACATATGATGCAAGAGAATGGTATAAAAGTTTGTTTGATTTGTCAATTAGATCCATTCAGGATTTCAAGAGTATGTTCAAGGATCAATATGGTGATTACTTTGATCAAATTTTGCCCTTTGTGAATTGACAAGCATAAAGAAGGGGCACAATGAGGAAGTGTCAAGTTTTAACAATTGGTTCATCAAGTTGTTTAATAAAATACCAGCTCATTTGAAGCCAACTGATCACATGTGTATTGTTTTTTACTATGATGATTTTGATCCTAAGATTGTATGAATTGAGATAAAACAAACCCACCATCTCTTAGTGAGGCATTCAAAGAAGCTCTTACTATAGAAAACAATAGAAAGGCCTCTAGCAAAGCAACTAGGAGGGATGTTAAAATCTTGCAAAATCCAAAAGGACATCATAATAGACAATCAAAAGAAGAGGATAAGATGGACAAAGTCATGAGTGCTCTCAAGGATTTGAACTATAGAATATCCAGAAATGAAAAGGGACTATCACATGATAGGCCAAACTACCTGAGACATGACAAGCCAAGGCTACATGACATGCCATACAACACAATTTGGAAGGATGGAAAGCCTATAGATAATAATCAGAAGGCTTCACCCAACAAGGATACACCTGATCCCTTAAAGAAACCAGGTGCTCACCTTGTATAGGACCATCCTTGGTGTGTGATTTGTAATCTGCCTCATGCACAATCTCAATGTGCAATTACAAAAGCTATGGATGAGATAGATGAGACCTATGTAAGCTATATGGAGGATGAGTTTGAGCAAGATCATATGGTCAATATGCTCTCTCTTGGACCATATCATGGTAGCACAAGGTATTATTCCTCTAAAGATGATGAGACTAAACTGGATATTGATACTTAAAGGAGATGGAGTTTAGGACATCAACAAGAGATCTTCTCAGATGATGAAGATGCATAAGATTACAAAGTGCATGCAACTAATGAACAATTAGAAGAAATCAGCCTGAGGAGACCCTTAGAAGAAGAAATTAGACAATTAACTATAGTTGCCATTGCTCAGGCTATGAATGATTATAATTTAAGATCAAAGGGTCCTCTGCCAAATTAGGGAAATCCATGCAGTCTTTTCATGAAAAACAAGCAGTCAAACCCGAAAGCACAACAAGCTCCCCATAATTCAGATGACAATAATAAGATGGCTAAAACAAGTGAAGCCCAACAATACGTTCCCAAGAGAAATTATAAATACAAGAAGCTTGAAGAGGAAGCTCCAACTGAATAACCTCAAAAACCCACAACAATGAAGGAGGATAAACAACAAAAATTGGCCATGAAAAAGGAGAGTAATCTAGGTATTCCTAGTACATCTATATTTGATGTAGTTCAAACTTTGTCACAGATAAAGATCTCAGTCCCTTTGTTAGAAATGATGAAAATTCAAGAACATAGGGACAATGCATTGTCATTAATATCCAATGTTCTTAATGTATTCCAAAAGACAAAGATTGAGAATAGTGTCCTAGAAAATGATAATGCATGTCATGTTTTGGAACAAAATGACACATTTTCTCAAAATGGGGGATTAGAAACCATGCAGATCCCTGAGGTGTATTTAGGAACTACAATCTAACTAAAAACCCCTCTCAGATAGACCACTTTTATTTGACATTGTTGGTCAATAATAAATATGTAAAAAATTGCATGATAGACTCAGGCATTGCCATTAACATAATGCCAATAGGAGCCATGAAAAAATTGGGGTTATGGGTTGATTGCAACTATGGGAGATGTTATGCTATGGATAATAGGTCAATACTAGTTATAGGTGTTTTAAAAAACTTATAAGTAAAACTTGCAAACTTCCCTGAAGCTATATACCATGTAGATGTAACTTTGGTAGATGTCTCTCCACATTATGGAATGTTATTGTCTAGGCAATGGATAGTAGTGGTAGGAGGCAATGTACAACTGGACCTGTCATATGCTACCATTCTAGTCAATGGTTAGGATGTGAAATTGGAGAGAGAATCTAGGTCAGACAACATAGTTGTGGCATTGACATGAAAAATTCAGAATTGAGCCAACTTAGCCACTTTTACAGAATACTGACCTAGTGAATTCTAAAGCTCAAAATGATCAAGGAGGTTTGTGGCACATGTACTTAGATGGAGCTTGCAACAAAGAAGGGTATTGGTGGCGCCTAGTGGAAAGACCTTTAAGTATTCATTCCAACTACTATTTGAATACACTAAAAATATAAGAGAATATGAAGCCTTGCTACTTGGGTTGAACTTAGCTATAAAGCATGGAATAAAGACGTTGTCAGCTTCGAGAGATTCAAAGTTAGTGGCATCTCAGATTTGATCAACCTACTCTTCAAAAAATAAAAGATTGAAACAATAAAGGGGTGTTGTTTTGGATTCAATTGAGTTGTTGGATGCCTTCAACATCACATGGATAGATAGGACAAAAAATATTATGGCTGGTTTCTTAGCAAATGTTGCTCTAAAAACTAATGATACAACTCTTGCTGGAATTTCAAATGTAGAAGTGAAGACTAGACCATCCATCCCAAACAATATTTGTAACTAGTAGTATTAATTGATGATAATGACTTGCTAAAATTCTTTCATTGTATTGATGAGTATGAGAATCAGGAAATAGACTTTAATACCTTTGTAGAAGTTGAAGAGGGTAAAGATACTATGTTTGGGAATGAGGTGGTATGACTGAAAACAAACAAAATCCCTAAGGGTCTGGTGGCTTTGGAAAGAGTATTTGATAGTAATGATAATCAAATCGCCAAACTATCCACAATTAACAAGGAAGGTCTGGAAGAAATCAATTTAAGAATTGAGTCATCCCCAAAGAAGGTCTACATTGGTAAGAAAATAACACCAAAGATTAGATCCATGTTGATTGCAATATTGAGAAAATATAAGCATGTATTTTCCTATTCTTATGATGATTTGAAGGCCTACAGAGAAGATCTATTTCAACATGAGATTCCGTTGGATCCAAGTGCAAAACCATTTAGGCAGAGACAAAGACCTATTAGCCCAGTACTCAAGCCCGAAACGTAGGAAGAATTGATGAAAATCAGGGATGGTGGTATCATTAAACCAATAAGGCATTCATCTTGGGTTTCAAATCTTGTCCAAGTTAGGAAGAAGAATGATGATATCATACTATGCTTGGATTTCATAAATTTGAATGTCATCATTAAAGGACAACTATTCCCTTCCAAACATGGAAGCCATGCTGCAAAAGGAAATAGGCTATGAGTTACTTTCTATGATGGACGGTTTTTCAGGATATAATCAGGTGAAAGTGAAAAAATCAGAACAATACAAAATTGCCTTCATAACTCCATGGGGAACTTATGTTTATGTAAGGATGCCTTTTGGTCTAACCAATGCTGGAGCTACCTTTCAAAGAGCCATGGATGTGGCATTTTTAGACTTGATTAATACCATCATGGTTGTATATTAGGATGACTTGACAACGCTCTCTAAGCAGGCTGAGGATCACTATTTTCACCTTGAAAAGGTATTTACTAGGGCCCAAGAGTATGGTATATCACTCAATCCTAAAAAAGTGACATTTTTGTGTAACTAAAGGTAAGTTGTTAGGTCACATTGTGTCAAAGGAAGGAGTGAGGATAGATCCTAAGAGAGTAGAGGCAATTGATAAGATACCCATTCCCGAAACTGACAAAGCCATACAATCTTTTTTTTGGCCACATTAACTTTTTCTATAGGTTTATCTCAAATTTTGCTGAAATTGTAAGGACCATCTCTAAAATGCTCAAGAAAGGAGCCCAAATTGATTGGATAGGTGAATCTTTAGAGGCTTTTGTGGCAATGACAAGAGCAATTAAGGAGGCCCCTGTTCTAAAAGCCCTTGACTTTAGTAAGCCTTTCCAATTTTTTTCCTTTGCTCCATTCCATATTGTTGTTGTAGTCATGCTTTTGAAAAATGATGAGGGCTATGAACAACCTACTGCTTTTTATAAAAAATCTCTCCAAACAACTGAACTCAAATATGACATAGTGGAAAAACAGGCTTATGCCTTGGTAAAGACCATCAGGAATTGCAGACCTTATCTTGTGGTGGCTAAGGTCATTTCTTATGTTCCTAATGCTGCAATCAACGATTTTTTTGTTCAATCTAAGATAACTAGTTGAAGATGCAAATGGATAAATAAGATTCAGGAGTTTAATATTAACATCCATATCACTAAGTTGGTCAAAGGAATGGGTTTAGCAAAGCTTATGGTAGATGGATATTTGGATGTTTCCCAAGTAAATAATGTATCCATTCCAAAGGGCAATGTTTGCAGTAGCAAACGCCTTGGTATACCGATATTGTCCATTTTTTGAAGTATATGAGATGCCTGGTTAACATGACAAAGAGTCAAAGGAGGACCCTGAAGTTGCAATGTCAGAGGTATGTCTTTATTAATGGAGACCTTTACTATAGGGACAAAGATGGAATTTTGTTACTTTGTTTGGATGAACACCAAGCTCAAGTTGTAATAAGGGATAAACATTCTAGAGTGTGTGGAGGTCATTTCACAACTACTACTACAACCCACAAAGTGTTAAGGTTTGGTTACTCCTGGCCCACCCTGTTTAAGGATGCACACACTTATGTGAGGAAATGTGAGCCTTGCCAAAAGTTCTTAGGTAAACCTTAAGTATTTGGGGGCACTTCCTCTCAAACCTATTTAGGTGGAAGCTCCATTTTACCAATGGGGCATTGAGTTTATTGGAGAGATAGTTGAGCAGTCAAGTGGTGGACATAGGTGGATACTGGTAGCAATAGATTACTTCACAAAGTGGGTAGAGGCCATCCCAGTTAGACAGTGCACAACGAAAATTGTCATAGACTTATTGGTGACAAATTTCATAACCAAATTTGGGGTTCCAGTAAGACTAATTATGGACAATGCAATCTATTTCAGATCTGAGGAGTTCATAGACTTTTGCAAGTCATATGGAATCTGCATATCATATGTTTCACCATATCATCCTTAGGTGAATGGACATGTTGAATCCAATAACAAGAGACTTACGAAGATCATAAATAGAACACTGGAAAAGAATAAAAAGGCGTGGGATTCCAAACTGAAAATGGTTGTATGGGTATACTGAATCATAGTCAAGAAAGCGACTGGGAAGTCACCTTTTGAATTAGTATATGAGGCATAAGTTAGGCTACCTATAAACAATTTGCTGCCTGTATATAAATTTATCCATGAGAATGACTTGGAGATGCCTGATCTAATGGAAGAGAGAATGGAACAACTTATGGATCTTGAGGAATTCAGGAATGATGCTCACAAGAGAAATATGAAGTTATAGTAAAAGAGTAAATATCTATTTGACAAGAAGGCATCTGAAAGAAAGTTTAACATTGATGATCTAGTATTGTTGTGGAATGCTAGAGCTCAAGAAAAGGGCAAGCATGTAAAGTTTAAAGCTTTGTGATTAGGCCCTTATCTCATGGCAGAGAAGAATGGAGAGGACTCTTATTTCCTCACAAACATGAATGGTGAAATGCAGGAATTGCCAGTGCATGGACAGTTCCTGAAGCATTTCTTTTCCTGATGCTTTTTCCATGCACAATAGATTAGGTTTTGTACATATTCCTGGTGTTTTTTTGTGTTGGTTTGATTCTCTATAGATCTAGGTTCTTTCCATGTGCGCAAGGGCATTGCATCCCCGAGCTAGAGCCATTGTTGGGACTTCAAATTTTTTGTCAAATTTTGAAGCCCGAGGTTTAAATTTTTAATTTTTGATGCTCATAATCCCCTCTACAAGATAACACACCATCTTAGTCGCTATACATCTACAAGAGGTATTGGTCACAGTTGTGCAAAAAACGTCATGTTAACTACACATGTGTTGCAAGCTGTGAAATATTTAAAATCCATGTGAATGGCAATTTTTCAATGAAACATCGTCTTTCGCTAGGACTGCTTCAACTTCTTATCAGCCTTCACATGTTATGTCGATGACCTTCCTTTTTTGGTGTGACATCTCTATGTCTGGCCAAAATATGTCTTGGCAGTGCTCTATCTTGGTCTCGGGCCCACTCCATTCATGTACACATAGGCATACATGTGGCAACCATGGGTTGGCTCCTTAATAGCTGGGCCTACGTCGTCCGAGTGTCTGTAGAAGTCCAAGTGGTGAGTGTGTGTTGGTTATTGAAGAGTGAGTTGTAGTTGTGTGTTTGGGCCCTTTCATTCATGGTTCGGTGGCACCATGTGGTAGGTGCGGGTTGGTCCTTCCAGTTGTGTGGGGCCCTTGGAGGTGTATCGACATATGTTCTTTTTGGTATAGCTTGCCCTTTAGGCAGCGCCAATTTTCCTTAGGCCACCCTCTTGTATTACACCAATATGTTCTCTTTGGTGTGATGGGAGACAGGTCATGGTGACACGGTTCTTCTTTTTGGCTAGACTTGCTCTTTCAGCAAGATGATTTCCTATGTATATAGAACCATGGAGACATAGCGCCATGGAGTTTTCGATGTGACACATTTACTATCACATTGAGGGTGGTGGATACCAGTAGATGGAGGTGTATCCCACTTGAACTTGTCATCGCCTAGGTGACCAATAAACAGACACCAAGTAGACACATGGACGAGGTGGGTCCACTGCCTTGTTTCTTAAGTGGAGTAAATGGCAATCTTTTCCTATTGATTTGACAGTCTGGATTGTCTCACAGTTGCACAATTAATGAAACACGAACAAGAGCTTAATTTCATAGCCCCACCATAGGAGGCCATGACTAAGAAGTGGGGACCATGATTCACCACACTTGACCAATGTTGACATTACTATGTTGAAGACCAGTAGTTGGTCCATGTGTTAGCTTGTGTGGTATATGGGCCTAGAATTCAAATAAGGAATATAAACAACTATCTCCCTCCACCTCGCATGGTAAGAATAAGCATGTAAAGGGCACGATAGGGTAAGAACATACCCAATGGGATTCATCTCCCACCACCACGCACTGTAAAAATAGATGAGAGGATGGACTTGCGCGACAACATAATAGTGTAGCGAGGGACTTCCCCTCACTATCCAGCAACATCTAAAGCCAAGGTTAAGTGCTCCCGCAGGGTAAAATAAGAAAAGAGGATCTGATTTCCCCGCTATCCTGCAACCATAAGATTGAAGGAGGATTTCTGCGGGAGTCAAAATGACAGTGAAAAGATGGTATCCTGCTAGCCTGTAGAAGGATTGATGTTGAGGAAGCGCATAAAACGTGTGTTCGTTGACTTGCAGAAACATTCCAGCTTGAAGTCTGATTGCTAAATTGTCCACACAGATGGTTGAGTAAGGTTGACCGAAGGACATGTGTGAAGTTTTGATGTCACAGGTGCTTGTAGATAGACCCACATGGTTGTTGAATTAGCTTGACCCAATGATTTGAATGATGAAAATGATGATGAGTGGCTTCCAGGTGGTCAGATATATGATTTGTTATGTAGAGGTTGGTGCCTGAGGATGGTGGATCTTAAATATGGTGGTTCTCCTATCCAATCTAAGCAGGTCGACCAAGGATGAAGAGTGTTGGCATTATGATGCATTTTGTATAACCGGTTAAATGGTCGTCATTGTTGGCAACATCATCTTCTAAGTCTCCATAATCCATCATTAAAGGAGTAAAGGGTAATCGGTGAAGAATAAGAGTACTTATTCCTATCGGCAGTGAGTAGACCGGTATACAGGGGTTAACCGACTAAGTAGTGACTAGACTGATATACAGAGGTTAACTAACTAAGCAGTGAGTAGACTGGTATACAAGAGGTAACCAACTAAGCAGTGAGTAGACCAATATATAGGAGGTAACCGATTAAGTAGAATCAGACCGATACATAGGCGACAATCGACAACACAAGAGTCTCAACCGATAGACCCAGATAACATCCAGTTGAACCGATAGTCTTCTCTTTTCAACCAGCGGGCTTATCGGCATGAACGATTGTCTTGAACCGATATTCCTGGAATGATTTTTGGAGAGTAATTTGAGGCATGCTAACAAAATTTTGAATTTGATTATTGGAGGGAAAGTTGGCACCAGAACAAAAGGCTAATATATTCACATCATTCATTCTGATAGTGGTTGTTGTAAATGTGAAAAATATTTGTGTGAATGTAAACAGGGGGGTAAGTGCACAAAGATGGTGGTTAAAAAGGGGGGTATAAGTGGACACTTTTTTTTTTCTCAAATCAGGTGAACAGGTGAACCTAAACTTGGAGGAAAAATTTGGAAGTCATCCACTCAAGATATGAAGATAATCAAACAACAAATATTGTAGTACTCTTAATCTAGTTTCCAAACTACTAAACTTTTTCAAAATTAGATAAGATTAAGGGGGTCAAAACCTTCGCGCACGAAAAATTGACCCTGATTTTTTCTGAAAAACATAACATAGTGTCTGACGTGCGCATCAAAAAAGTCATAGTTAGATTTAGTATTTTGACAGATACTTCGTCAGAAAGATAGTTAAGAGTGAGCCCTAGAAGATGTGTATTTGTTTGTATTTTTTGTTGAGTATTTTGTTTTTAATGATTTTTCCAGTCGAGCACATCCTGAAAATTAGGTACCCATTCATGTGCGAAGCATAAGTTGCACTAAACAAATTGAAAAATACAATTTTTTTTTTTAAATTGTAAAGAATCAAGTGCACTACAATAATATATAAAGTTTTTTAAATTTGGATAAGTAAATCAAAAGTTATTCAAAAAATGGTGCACCTATGTCTGTGAGAACTATGGAGACAGTAGTAAAAGAAATTCAATAATAATATGTTATTGTTGTTCAAATTGAAAAAAAATTATATGGTTAGAAAGCTCAGAAGATGGGTGAAAATATGTTGGCAATTTGAGAAATACCCACTTGATGAAGTGTAAACCTGATGAAGACAAAGTCGATAAACCAAGTTGATAAAATAAAACACATAAAAAATGAGAGAAATGGAGGGAAATAAAACTTCCAAACCATAGCTTTGTCATCCAGGCCCATTTCCAAGCCTAAACAATCAAAAGCGCGAACAGGGTACTTATGGTGTAAGCAGTGCGTACGCGCTCTTTTTAAGTGTATTGTCTCCCCTTCTCAAATGAATACAAGGTACCTCTCTCTCTCTCTCTCCCTTCCTCCATACCCCATCCCTCTCTCTCTCCCTCCCTCTCTCCCCCTCTCCCTTCCTCCATACCCCATCCCTCCCTCTCTCCCCTTATCCCTTCCTCCATACCCCATCCCTCTCTCTCGCTCTCTCCCCTTCTCCCTTCCTCCATACCCCATCCCTCTTTCTCTTCTTCTCTCTCTCCCTCCCTCCATACCCCATTGCAACTGTGTCTGCACTTCTATAGAAGTAAGTGAATTTATTTCTTGTCTGCAACTTCCTCTTTGATTTTTATCATGTATGCTCTCCTAAGAAAATTGACTTATGGATTTGTGTGTGTATATTGAATAGGAGGAATAGGGTTTGAAATTGAACCACGAGTGCATTACCATGACAAACAAGGAAACCTGAAGCAATATTCTTCTCGAATGTGTTTTTAATGAGCAGAGCAGATGTGGAAAATAGTGTCAACAAAGAAACATGATGAGTCAGAGTACCTGCAATATGTTTTTCAGAAGGAAACAACAGGTAGGAAGAGAAAGAGGGAGAGTAACACAGATGATGTCCTGGAGAATGATAGTGGTGGGTATGCAAGAGTTCCCATGTTGTTACACAACCCCTATCACTTAGAGAAATTAAAGTTTGTTGTATGCATGGCAGTGGTAGTATATGATGATCATCACTTGTCAAACAACTTGGTACGGTACATACCCATGAAAGAAATCAAGTGTGTAATTCCTATAGTCACAATCAAGATTAGTTTTATAACCTTGCAAATTTAATAGCATCATATGTTTTAGAACTTAGGCAGTACTCTTAGGGTTAGGTCAAGCTCTTACACTTGATTTTGTTGGCATTATGTAAACCGGCATGAAGACATAATGATATTGTATGTTGTCATTGATGTCAATATGGGACATAGTGTGAACTGGCACATGTGATAAGTGAAGAGAGAGGAACTGGCATATGTATGAACTGGTTTATATGCCAAAGTGAAGTGGAATATTTGTTCAAGGTGAACCGGCATGTAGTTATGGGAACCGGCACATGGAAGCATTGTATGACTACCGGTTGGTAGGTAGCTTCCACTTCGGGGTTTCCGGTTGGAGTACCTCAAGTCTGTGTGACTTAATCGATGATCTTTGTGTGATGAGTTAGCAGTATGATGAAGGAGAGATCATGTTGACACGTAAGCTCTATGTGCGTGAAGGATCTTGCATGAAGATGACTATTCCTATCTACCTCGGGAATGTGCGAAGTCTATCAAACGGTGATAACGCGTGATGGGTTATCAGCCACCATGAAAACGGTGGATAATGGTCGATGGAGAATGTCTTAAGATTGATTCAAGATTGTTGCATTTAATGCATCATGATTCAACGGTCGGGATCGAACTGTTTGAATTGCTTAACCTAACAGGTTTAGGGTTTAGGGTTTTTGCTACCGACCTGTATGTTTCCTATAAGGTCGATGTTGGGTTTCTTTCTGAGGTTGTTGGTAAAAATTGTGAGTGTGTATCCAAGAAAAGTGATACGTGATTCTTGCCAGACCAAAGGAGAGAAGAGATACCTGCAAAGTGAATGTGCAAAAGGAAAAGAGGAGCCTAAACGGATCTGCATTAGCATTAAGTGCTATTAACAGATCATTGTAATACTTGTTGATCTCTAACCACTTCAATAGTTGTAAAATCCCCTAACAGGGTAGCCTTAACTGGCTTGATTCAAAATCCCTTAAATCGGGTGGTCTTAACCGGCTTGTTTCAAATCCCTTAAT
Source organism: Cryptomeria japonica (assembly GCF_030272615.1). Taxonomy (NCBI): domain Eukaryota; kingdom Viridiplantae; phylum Streptophyta; class Pinopsida; order Cupressales; family Cupressaceae; genus Cryptomeria; species Cryptomeria japonica. Next base: position 400,752,645 of record NC_081412.1, on the reverse strand, counting down.
CGGGGAACTCGAGGCTAATGAGTTCTGAGAAGCTAGAGAAGCTTAGGAGATCCTTTCAGCTATTGAGTTCTTGAAATCCTCTAACAAGGTGACCCTACCAGGTTTAACCCTTAACCGGGTATCCCTTAACCAGGTGATCCTTAATAGGATCGGTTCCTACCAGAACATATTGTAATGTCCTTAACCGGACAAGGCTCCTAATAGAGCGGACTTCTAAAGAGTTCAAAAAGCAGCTTGTGGGTATTCATCCCCACCGTGGTTTTTCCCAGTTGGGTTTCCACGTGAAAAATATGTGTGTCATGTGGAATGCTTCTCTCTTGTGATGCTTTGTTTTACCTATTAAGCACATGAAGGTTCTATGTTTTGTGCCTGTCTATAAAACATATTGAACTCATTGTTGTGAAGATCTGATGGTCAAGTCTACTAGTTTATGCATGAGAATATAATGATACTGTAGTATTGAGCTAAGAGGATAGCTTATTGAGTGACCGGTTCATGATTGATTGAGCTATACTGGATGTTACCGGTTGCACTCTGCTTTACCGGTATCCCTATTTGTCAGTCATTTGGAGCATTTGCTATCAAACCGGTTTTTGACTATATTTGTGTTTGTACTGATTCACCCCCCCCCTCTCAGTACCGGTTTGGTACTAGTGGTTCATCATTGACCTATTAATTGGTATCAGAGCACTCCAGGTCCTCTATGTTGTAAGCTTAACTGCTTGAGGAAAAGATCCTAGTCAAATGATGAAGAGGGAAGGTCCAAAGTTTAACAGGGAAAATTTTGGTATATGGAAAGACAGGATGAAGATATTCATCAAAAGCATGGGTGTTCAACACTGGAGTTATGTTGAAAATGTATATGTTTTTCCTACCGGTACTCTCACCGATGACCAAAAGAGAGAGATACAAGAAAATGGGCAAGTCATGGAAGCCCTCATCAGTAGCCTATCTGACATTGAATTTATTGATGTTCAGGACAAGGCAAATCCCAAAGAGGTATGGGATGCTCTTGAAAATATCTATGGTGGTGATGAGCATGTAAAATAGGCTAAGGAAGAGATCTTGAGAGGAAAGTTTGAAGACATGCGGATGGTTGAAGGAGAGACCATTCAACAGTAGGGAATAAGAATCAAAACAGTTGTTGGAGAAATAAAGAGTGTAGGTGGAAAAATAGAAGATTCCACTGTGGTAAGCAAAGTCCTGAGATCCCTATTGTCGGTCTATGCAATAAGGGTTGCTGCTATTCAGGAGCTGAGATCAATAGACAAGTCTAAGGCGTCCTTGGATTCCATCATAGCCAAGTTGACAGCCTATGAGTTGAATAGTTTTGATGGTAGTGTTCAAAAGATAGAATCAGCTTTTAAAGCTTTTGCTATACCATCCATAAAAGGAAAAGAGGCGAGAACTAGTAGGGAACCTAATCGAAATAGAGAAATGAAGGATGAAGAGTTTCTGATGGAATTTGAAGCTCTTCTTGCCAGGAGATTTCCAAAAGGGACTGGTAAATACAAAGGTAAGCTTCCTTTGAAATGTTTCTCCTATAACCAGATAGGACATATTGCTATGAACTGTCCTAATAGTGACAATAAGGATAAACCGAAAAGGTTCAAGAAATTCAAAGGAGGAAACCGAAGAAATTGTTTTGTGGCAGTTGATGAAGGTGTCACAGATGAGGAATCAGAAGATGAAGAGAATGAAGACATTGTGTTTTTTGTTGTAAAGGAAGATGTGGCAGACAAGAAGGCTCTTGTCTCCCAGTTTGATGATTCCAATGAGTGGATCATTGACAGTGGCTGTTCTCACCATATGACTGGTGACCGGAGCAAGTTTCTATCCTTAGAGGAGTATGATGGTGGTGTGGTTCGCTTTGGCAATGATGCACCATGCATGGTCAAAGGCAGAGGGTCCATCTCTTTGAATGGAAAGAGTAGTGCTGACAATGTGTACTGGGTTGATGGTCTCATACACAACCTTCTAAGTGTTGCCCAGCTAAATGATAGTGCTCTCACTCTGCAATTCAAGAATGGAGTTTGCAGAATCAAAGGTAAAGATGGTAAATTGGTAGCCACCGGCATGCAGACTAAAGGTAACCTATTTCATCTAAATGCAAATATAAGTACATGTCTTATGGCTAAGCTTGATGATAGCTGGAAATGGCATAGGAGATTCTGCCATGTGAACTTTGATAACATTGTGAAGGCTAGTAAGATTAAGGCAGTTAGAGGGTTGCCGGTGCTGAGAAAACCAGATAATACCTTGTGTAGAGAATGTCAATTGGGGAAAATGTCTTCCTCAACCTTTAAAGGTAAATCTTTCACTGCTAACAACTTGCTTGATCTTGTGCATATTGATTTATGTGGTCCTATGAAAACTAGAAGTGTGCAGGGTGATAGGTACTTCATGATTCTCACTGATGACTGCTCAAGAATGATGTGGGTCACATTCTTGAAAGACAAGTTTGAAGCTTTTGGGAAATTCAAAGCTTTCAGAGCATTAGTGGAGAAGGAAAGCGGTAAAAGGATCAAATGTCTTAGAACTGATCAAGGAGGGGAATTCACTTCCAGTGAATTCAACAAGTATTGTGAAGAATTTGGCATCAAGAGACAACTGTCTGGCCCCCGGACTCCACAATAGAATGGCCTAGCAAAGAGGAATAACCGGACTATGGTTGAAGCAGCTAGAACCATGTTGATCCAAGGAAAGGTTGCTCACACCTTTTGGAGAGAATTAGTGAGCATTGCAGTCTACACTATGAACCAGGTACTCATAAAAAAGGGTAAGGACAAAACTCCTTATGAGTATTGGACCAGAAAGACACCTGTGGTTAACTACTTTAAGGTATTTGGTAGCAAATGTTACATCAAGAGGAGTGAACATCAGGGCAAATTTGAAGCTAAATGTGATGAAGGAATATTTCTAGGATATTCCACCAAGAGTAAAGCTTTCAAGTGCTACAACAATAGGACTCAGAGAATTATGGAAAGCATCAATGTAAGAGTTGATGAATCCTCTAAGAAGAATGAGGAAACCGACAGTGAGCAAGTTGTAAATGAACCAGTTGGAACCTTCTGGGAACTGGTTGTCAGTCAACCAAGTACCAGTAACAGTGTTCCTGAACCGGTGAATGCTGATACTGATGAAGATGAGGATGAAAAAGAAAAGCAAGAAGAACCAGTTAAGACCATTCCTTAGTATGTCAAGTTGAATCATGATCCCAAGCAGATCATAGGTGATAAGGATGCAAGAATCCTTACCAGAAGAAAGATCAGAGAAAACTCATGTATGATCTCTGAATTTGAGCCTAAGCCATTCAAAGAGGCTCATAAAGATGAAGACTGGATCAAGACAATGGAAGAAGAACTTGACCAGATAGAGAAAAATGGTACATGGTCCTTGGTACCTAGACTAGAGCATAAAAATGTCATTGGCACCAAATGGGTGTTCAAAAATAAGTTGAATGAGGATGGCTCAGTGATTAGGAATAAAGCCAGACTGGTATGCAAAGGATATGCTCAAGAAGAAGGTGAAGACTATGGGGAAACCTTTGCTCCCGTAGCCAGATTGGAAGGAGTTCGTATGCTTCTTGCATATGCAGCTTTTAAGAGATTCAAGGTATATCAAATGCATGTAAAATCTGCATTCCTAAATGGTGTACTTGAAGAGGAGGTGTATATTGAGCAACCAGATGGGTTTACCCTATCTGAAGACAGTGACATGGTATGTAGGCTACATAAAGCATTATATGGTCTAAAGCAAGCACCCAGGGCATGGTATGAGCACCTACATTCCCATCTTGTGAAGATTGGATTTGAGAGAACAAGTGAAGATAGCAATATCTACTTGAAGTCTGAAGGAGATCAGATTCTGATCTGTGAAGTTTTTGTTGATGACATAATCTTTGGTGGAGATGACAAGATGAGTCATGAGTTTGCTGATGAGATGAAGAAAGAGTTTGAGATGTCACTCATAGGGGAGATTAAGTTCTTCATTGGACTGTAGATCCAGTAGATGGAAGATGGAATCTTCATCACTCAGTCCAAATATGTCAAAGAGGTGTTGAAGACTTTTGGCATGGAAGACAGCAAACCGGTTGGTACACCGATGGTGACTGGTTGCAAATTGACAAAGGAGGATGATTCCGCACTAGTTGATGAGAAAAAATACCAGTCAATGATTGGTAAGTTGCATTATGTAGTGCATAGCAGACTAGATATTGCACATGTAGTTGGCATCACTGCAAGGTTCCAGAAGAGTCCAAGAGAATCTCACTTGATTGCAGTCAAGCGGATTCTTAGGTATCTGAAGGGAATAGTTGACTATGGATTGTGGTACCCATACAACAATAATTTCAATCTAAAAGTGTTCACAGATGTTGATTGGGCTGGAAATGTGGATGATCGAAAGAGCACAACCGGTGGTGCATTCTTTCTCGGTGGTAGACTGGTCTCATGGATGAGTAAAAAGCAGAGTTGTATCTCTTAGTCTACAATAGAAGCAAAGTATGTTGCAGCTTTCATGAACTGCACTCACACAATCTGGATGAAGCATGTACTGGAAGGCTTCAAGATCCCTGTATCTAAACCAGTAAGTATATTCTGTGATAACACAAGTGCTATCAATATATCAAAGAATCCGGTTTTACATTCTATAACCAAGCATTTTGAGCTTAAGTATCATTTCTTGAGGGAAAAGGTTCAAAATAAAGAAATTGCACTGGAGCATGTGTCCAGTAAGGAACAGTTAGCAGACATATTCACCAAGCCTCTCCCAAAGACAACTTTTGTGCATTTGAGAGGTGAATTAGGGGTATTACCCCTTCAGGAGGTGAACTAAAAGTGATTGTTCCACATCAGTCAGGTACTGGAAAGACAAAGTTTTGATTGATTGGTGTGTTGAAGGATGCTACTCCTCAGGGGGAGCAGCATGATGGAACAGTGATGATTGTACCTCCACTTTGGCATTGTTGTCAAAGGCGGAGAAGGAGTGAATCGAAAAGATATTTGCAGCAAATGGGGAGAAGATGTGAAGCAAAGAAGATATCTTTTGTATATTACCATCAATGCCAAAGGGGGAGATTGTTGGCATTATGTAAACCGGCATGAATACATAATGATATTGTATGTTGTCATTGATGTCAATATGGGACATAGTGTGAACCGGCACATGTGATAAGTGAAGAGAGAGGAACTGGTTTATATGCCAAAGTGAAGCGGCATATTTGTTCAAGGAAAGTGAAGCGGCATATTTGTTCAAGGTGAACCGACATGTAGTTATGGGAACCGACACATGGAAGCATTGTATGACTACCAGTTGGTAGGTAGCTTCCACTTCAAGGTTTCCGGTTGGAGTACCTCAAGTTTGTGTGACTCAATCGATGATCTTTGTGTGATGAGTTAGCAGTATGATGAAGGACGGATCGTGTTGACATGTAAGCTCTGTGTGCGTGAAGGATCTTGCATGAAGATTACTATTCCTATCTACCTCGGGAATGTGCGAAGTCTATCAAACGGTGATAATGCGTGATGGGTTATCAGCCGCCATGAAAATGGTGGATAATGGTCGATGGAGAATGTCTTGAGATTGATTCAAGATTGTTGCATTTAATGCAGCATGATTCAATGGTCAAGATCGAACTATTTGAATTGCTTAACCTAACAGGTTTAGGGTTTAGGGTTTTTGCTACCGACCTGTATGTTTCCTATAAGGTTGATATTGGGTTTCTTTCTGAGGTTGTTGGCAAAAATTTTATGTATCCAAGAAAAGTGATACGTGATTCTTGCCAGACCAAAGGAGAGAAGAGATACCTGCAAAGTGAATGTGTAGAAGGAAAAGAGGAGCCTAAACAGATTTGCATTAGCATTAAGTGTTGTTAACAGATCATTGTAATACCTGTTGATCTCTAACCACTTCAATAGTTGTAAAATCCCCTAACAGGGTAGCCTTAACTGGCTTGATTCAAAATCCCTTAAATCGGGTGGTCTTAACCGACTTGTTTCAAATCCCTTAACCGGGTAACTCAAGGCTAATGAGTTCTGAGAAGCTAGAGAAGTTTAGGAGATCCTTTCAGCTATTGAGTTCTTGAAATCCTCTAACAAGGTGACCCTACCGGGTTTAACCCTTAATTGGGTTTAACCCTTAACCAGGTATCCCTTAACCGGGTGATCCTTAACAGGATCGGTTCCTACCAGAACCTATTGTAATGTCCTTAACCAGACAAGTCTCCTAATAGAGCAGACTTCTAAAGAGTTCAAAAAGTAGCTTGTGGGTATTCATCCCCACTGTGGTTTTTCCCAGTTGGGTTTCCACGTGAAAAATATGTGTGTCATGTGGAATGCTTTTGTCTTGTGATGCTTTGTTTTACCTGTTAAGCATATGAAGGTTCTATGTTTTATGCCTGTCTATAAAACATATTGAACTCATTGTTGTGAAGATCTAATGGTCAAGTCTACTTGTTTATGCATGAGAATATAATGATACTGTAGTATTGAGCTAAGAGGAAAGCTTATTGAGTGACCGGTTCATGACTGATTGAGCTATACTGGATGTTACCAGTTGCACTCTACTTTACCGGTATCCCTGTTTGTCAGTCATTTGGAGCATTTGCTGTCAAACCAGTTTTTGACTGTATTTGTGTTTGTACTGATTCACCCCCCCCCTTAGTACCAGTTTGGTACTAGTGGTTCATCATTGACATATCAAATTTTTAGAGAAGCCTCGTTGTTTGTTCGCTTGGAGTCTCGTTGTATGATGTTCTATTCACAACTTTAAATTTAATATATCATTTTATTAGCCCACCATATGACCCCTTAGGTGTCATTAGAGGTCATATTTTTTCCTATGAGGTCATATGGTCTCATGTGACCCCTTAAGACACCATATGACCCCTTAAGACACCATACGACCCATAACAACACCATATGGTGTCCTAGGGGTCATAGGATGCCATATGACCCCTTGGGACACCAATGACCCATAAAAACACCATATGGTGTTTTAAAGGGTCTGATGGTGTTCTATGACCCCTTAGGACACCATTTGGTGTTGTTATAGGTCCTATGGTGTGCTAAGGGACAATATAGTGTCATATGACCCCTTAGGACACCCTATGACCCCTTAGATGTTGTTAGGGGTCATATCATGTTCTAAGGGTCATATTGTGTCCTGGATTCGATCTCTCTCTCTCTCTCTCTCTCTCTCTCTCTCTCTCTCTCTCTCCGCCTCTCTCCGCCCCTCTCTCTCTCCCTCTCTCCCTCTGCCTCCTTCCCTCCTCTCTCCCTCCACCCTACTCTCCCTCTCTCCCTCTCTCCCTCCCTCTTTCTACCTTCCCTCCCCCCCTCTCTCTCCCTCCCTCTACCTCTCCCTCCTTCCCTCCTCTCTCCCTCTCCCTTCCTCCATACCCCTTCTTCTCTCCCACCCTCCTCTCTCTCTCTCTCTCTCTCTCTCTCTCTCTCTCTCTCTCTCTCTCTCTCTCTCTCTCTCTCTCTCTCTCTCTCTCTCTCCCTCCCTCCTTCCCTCCTCTCTCCCTCCACCCTACTCTCCCTCTCCCTTCCTCCATACCCCTTCTTCTCTCCACCCTCCCCCCTCTTCTCTCCCTCTCTCCCTCCCTCTCTCTACCTTCCCTCCCCCCTCTCTCTCTCCCTCTCCCCCTCTCCCCCCTTCCCTCCTCTCTCCCTCCACCCTACTCTCCCTCTCCCTTCCTTCATACCCTTATTCTCTCCCACCCTCCCCCCCTCTTCTCTCCCTCTCTCCCTCCCTCTACCTCTCTCCCTCTCTCTACCTTCCCTCCCTCTCTCTCTCTCTCTCTCTCTCTCTCTCTCTCTCTCTTCTCTCTCTCTCTCTCTCTCTCTCTCTCTCTCTCTCTCTCTCTCCCTCCTTCCCTCTCTCTCTCTCCCTCCTTCCCTCTCTCTCTCTCTCTCTCTCTCTCTCTCTCTCTCTCTCTCTCTCTCTCTCTCTCTCTCTCCTCTCCCTCCCTCCCCCCCTACTCTCCCTCTCCCTTCCTCCATACCCCTTCTTCTCTCCCACCCTCCCCCCTCTTCTCTCCCTCTCTCCCTCCCTCCTTCCCTTCCGCCCCCCCCTCCTCTCTCCCTCCCCCCTCTCCCTCTCTCTCTCTCTCTCCCTCCCTCCCTTTTTATTGACATCTTTTCTACTACCAATAGTGCATACAGGGTACTAAAACTATTAGTTCACTGCCCTGCCATAACTTTTTTAAGGCAAAGGAGCACGTACATAGTACTTATTACTTGTAAGTGCGTACAAGGTACTAAGCCCATTATTCGCTACCCTGCGATAACATTTTTTAGGCTTAGGAGTGCGTACGTGCTACTTATTAGTCCAAAATGGGAAAAAAGAATACCATTGGGCTTGCCAACATTTTATGGACTAACAACACATACACGGTTATTAATGTAGCATGTACGCAATACATAGACATAGTTTCAGTTGCCCAAGAGCCTCAATGACCTCAAAAGACATTTTTGAGGTCGTTGAAGGCCCCACTGGAACTGTGTCTGCACTTCTATCATTGTTTTATACATAGAAGTAAGTTAATTTTTTGTTTTTGCATGATTTCAAATGATTGAATTGTTGTTCTTATTAGTTTTATCAATAGTATTGTGATTGTTTAATAGTTTGATTCCAAAAAATAGTGATAAGATGCATATTTATGGTTATTTGTTTGTTTATGAACTTTTGTTTATATATATATGTAATATGATTCTATTTAGGACAACTGATATCAGCCATGGGAAAGAACAAGCGAGGAACGATGGAACAACAAGAGTCTCAAAAGGAAAGACAAAGGTAGCGTATGAAGAAATTGCGTGACATAAGAACAATGGGAGAAGAAGGTATGTCATCCTCAACATCTCAATTCGATATAACAAACAAATATAATGCACCTAATGCAATTGAAGAAGAGACATTTGATTTACCGTATGAACCTAATGCAATTAAAGAAGATACGACATTGAATAATCAATTAAATGATGAACATATTACACCTTCTCTACTTGATGAATTGAATGTACATAATGCACCGATGTTAACACCTCCTATAATCATTTGTAGGAAACCAAAGTATCTAATTGACATTGATGAGAACATATTGAAGCCAATGCCCAATAAAATGAGTGAACGAATTTGTAGGAGAATGGTTAAAAGAATATGGCAAAACTATTTTGAAAACTTAAATCAAACTGCAAGATGTCAATTAATTGTTTAAATGATTAAAAATTTGAATTTTAGAGAGACAATGAAAATTCTAGGCCTAAGATCATCTGAAAGTAATAGTGAAAGAACTATTGTGAGAAATCTATTTGATATGAAAAATGAAAGAACTATTGTGAGAAATCTATTTGATGCATATCAAGCTATTGGTTCAAAATCACGTACTAAAAATTCTAATGCTACTCGATGTGTCATTACATCAACCATAATGAGCAAGCAAATAAAAAAAGATCATTTGATAAGAAAAACAAGTAAGTCATTAAACGTTAGTAGAACAACATTAAGTAAAGCATTAAAGAGGTGGGAAAAATAGAGGAACCTAACAATAATTCTCTTTGGGCATTCTCGGGTAGACTACCATGCAAAGACAAGGTTGTTGTTGATGCACTAAAAACATTAATTGAAATTTTTTGGCATGACAACACAAGAGTTTTGCCCAACCAAAGAGATGTTGTTAGAAGGTGAATTGGGCCTACAAATCGTGAGCCACATGCCAAACACTATTTGGATATGACTCAAACTAAATTTTATGAAAGATTCCTTCAAAAGTTTCCTCAAATAAGAATTTCTCAAAGATTTTTTGAAATGGCAAAACCTTTTTATATTAAGATTAATCATGTACACACCACGTGTTGTTGTAGGATGCATATTGAGTTTTCCATGCATTATGATATTTTTCATCATATTTTTTCTACTTTGCACACTAACGATGTTTTGCAGGAATGTAATATAGAAGCACCTCCTAAATCGGTAAGAGAATTTATTTCAAGTGTGCTATGTAATAGACATGATGGTTGCATTTATTATAAGATTCCTTGTTTGGAAGGTTCTTGTGTTATATGTGGTCATTTGCAACATTTACCAAGATGCGTACATTTGGAGAGCACACATGAAATTGGTATGAAACTAGTTTCTTTTAGAAAATACAAGACAATCATATATGGAGTTAAAGATGGAAAAGATTTGAAGAGAGGTGAGCTAGTGAAAAATGATATATGTGTAGCTCAATTTATGAAAATGTTTCAAGAGAAACTAGTTTATGAGTACATAATGCATACACATAGAGCTCGATGGTTAGATGAGCAATTCAAGTTATGTAAGGACACATTTCCTCTTGGCACAATTATCTCTATCATTGATTTTGCTGAAAATTATACACTACAAACTCAAAATGAAGTGCAATCCATGTATTATCACTCTCCACAAGTTTCTATTTTTGTACACATAGCATTCATGCATGCAGATGATAGCACATAGGAGGATAGAAAGGTTGTAAGAGAGTATCACTTCTACATAAGTGATGATCGTACTCATTTATCAGAGTTTGTACAAGGATGCTTTAAAGTTTTCTATGATAGTTTAAGGGAAAGGAACATATGATACAACCGACACTTAATATGATCAGATAATTGCACCGCACAATTCAAGAATGCAAGGATGTTTTATTGGTTGACAAGGATGCATATGACAAGTGGTGTACAACATTTTTGGAATTTCACTAAGGCTAGACATGGTAAGGGAGAGCACGATGGTGCAGGAGCATGTGTGAAAAGAGCCCTAGATAGGGAAGAATTGAAGTAAGAAGGTGGTGCTGAGTTGATAGATGCAGAAACAATTATGCGATGGTGTAAGTCTATGATGGGTCCAGGTAATCCAGGTACGTCAATGGTTCATAGATATTTTTGGTCGATCATTGAATCTAACATTGAAAGTATCTAGATTGTTGTACAATTGTAGGATCAAGTGACATGCACTCATTTATGAGTTCAAATTCAAGTTCATTGGTAATTTATATGAGATAGATGGTATGTTTTTTCTCTTCATGCATGTATTGTTTGTGGGAAGAATGTGAATCACAAGAGTGGGCTGACAAATGGTCTTGTGGACCGTTGGTTCCCATTGATTCATATTGAATTCCCAAAGCACTACAATTGAGCCAGATGGAGACATCAATGGATTTTGACCATGTATCCGACCTAGTGGATTCAGGTGATTTTTTGAGTTAATTTTTTTGCAAGTATTCTTTTTGGTTCATTTTCTTATACATCATACTTTATTTTTGGTATTAATTAACACTTTATAAAATGCAGGTCATGTGTATGCAATTGTTGCAGAAGAGAACAATGAAGAAGGAACATATTACTATTTGTGTCATTGTGTTGAGCCAAAAAGAAAATTGACAACCACAATCATTGACGGAGAGGGTATTGAGTACCCAATAGGGTCTGTTGTCATGACAGGAACATGGCTTCAGAGATACCCTATCAAGAATTTTGATGTTTGGTTGTTCAAGGACTTTGAAACACACAGACATATTCTTCATTTCTATAACCTTGTTGTTGCAACAAATATTCATTTGATTAAGTATCGTGGTAGACCTCATAACAAGATTTTATGGAAAGTTCATGAATCTGACCATGAGGCAATACTTGACACAATACGGGTTAGAGCCAATCTTGAAGGCTCACTTGATTGATTCTATGGTTCAGAGTAGAATGATTTTGAGAATTTTGTATAAAGCGTTGACGAATTGTTCTATATTCGTTTTTTGTATATATAAATGCCCATGAGATGATTTTTACATGTTTAAGGGCATAATTTTGTATATTTAAATGGCAATGAGCTGATTTGTACATATGTACATGCCAAATTTTGTATATTAAAATGGCGATGAGCTGAATCGCACATATTGTAATGCTAAATTTTGTATAAAAGCCCATGAGATGATTTGTGTATTAAAATGGTGATGAGTTGAATCACACATATTGTAATGCCAAATTTTGTATAAAAACCCATGAGATGATTTGTAAGACATTTTTTTGTATAATCAAATAGCCAAGAGCTTATTTGACCATATTTAGAGGCAAATTTTTGAATAATATGTGACAATGTTTTGAGTATATGTGATGTGTCCCTAGTCAATCATGAGCATTCTTGATTCTTGTATAATCATGGAGAATTATTTGAGTCATTATCGAGTCATAGGGGTCATAGATTGAGACTAGATACAATTTGAGCAAAAATTGTCATTGTTGTCAAAAAAATTGTCAAAAAAGTTGTCAAGCAACTTCTACATTGCGTCGGTAGGGTATGAATCTCGACGTTCCAGCGCTTTGGGATGCATGATAGGGGCATGTCTAGCATAAAATTTCCCACCCGGATGCGCTCATGACGTCGGTTTGTGCACACGACGAACCAAATCAATTCTAGCCAATCTTGCAACTTTTCATTGCATGCAACTGACGGTTTTTGTAGCAGGCGAAAAAATGCTACCAATTGAAAATGGCTCCGAGTCATCAAAAACCAAGATAGGCCATTGTAGAGGACCCTCACATGACCCCATGGGTTCAAATAGATTGACCATATGTGTCTTGGATATGAAGAAACAATCCGTCAAATTTTGACAATTTTTTGGACTCAGGGCACTTGAGAGATCGCACCGGTATGGTATGACTCTCAATGTTCCAACACTTTGGAATACATGACAAGGGCATGCCTAGCATAAATCTACCCACCTAGATGCACTCGCGACGTCGGTTTGTGTACACGACAAACCAAATCAATCCTAGTCAATCTTGCAACTTTTCATTGCATGCAATTGACAGTTTTTGCAGCAGGCAAAAAAATGCTACCAATTGAAAATGGCTCCGATTCATCAAAAAATGAGATAGGCCATTTTAGAGGAGCCTCAAATTATCCCATGGGTTCAAACGGATTGACCATATGTGTCCTAGATTTGAAGAAACAATCCATCAAATTTTGACAATTTTTTGGACTCATGGCACTTGAGAGATCGCACTGGTACGGTATGACTCTCGATGTTCTGACGCTTTGGGATGCATAAAAGGGGCATTCCTAGCGTAAAAATTCCCACATGGACCCACTCGCGATGTCAGTTTGTGCACACGATGAACCGAATCAATTCTAGTCAATCTAGCAATTTTGCATTGCATGTAACTGACGGTTTTTGCAGCAGGCAAAAAAATGCAACCAATTAAAAATGGCTCTGACTCATCAAAAATCAAGATAATCCATTATAGAGGAGCCTCATGCAACCCCATGGGTTCAAACGGATTGACCATATGTGTCCTGGATTTGAAGAAATAGTCCATCAAATTTTTTACAATTATTTGGACTCAGGGCACTTGAGAGATCGCACCGGTATGGTATGACTCTCGATGTTCTGGTGCTTTGGGATGCACGACAGGGGCATGCCTAGCATAAACCTTCCCACCTAGATGCGCTCGCAATGTCATTTTGTGCACATGATGAACCAAATCAATTCTAGGCAATCTTGCAACTTTTCATTGCATGCAATTGACGGTTTTGCAACAGGCGAAAAAATGCTACCAATTGAAAATGGCTCCGATTCGTCAAAAACCAAGATAGGACATTGTAGAGGAGTCTCACACAACCCCACAGGTTCAAACAAATCAACCATATGTGTCCTATATTTGAAGAAATAGTCCGTCAAATTTTGACAATTTTTTGGACTCAGGGCACTTGAGAGATCGCACCGGTATGGTATGCCTCTCGACGTTCTGACACTTTAGGATGCACAATAGGGGCATGCCTAGCATAAAATTGCCCACATGAATGCACTCACAACGTCAATTTGTGCACATGACGAACCGAATCAATTCTAGCCAATCTGGCAACTTTGCATTGCATGCAATTGATGGTTTTTGCAGTAGGCAAAAAAATGCTACCAATTGAAAATGGCTCTGATTCATCAAAAACCGAGATAGGCCATTGTAGAGGAGCCTCACATGACCCCACAGGTTCAAACAGATCGACCATATGTGTTCTGAATTTGAAGAAACAGACCGTCAAATTTTGATAATTTTTTGGACTCAAGGCACTTGAGAGATCGCACCGGTACGGTATGAGTCTCGACATTCTGACTCTTTGGGATACACGATAGGGGTATGCCTAGTGTAAAATTTCCCACCTGGATGTTCTCATGACATTGGTTTGTGCACATGACGAACCAAATCAATTCTAGCCAATCGTGCAACTTTACATTGCATGCAACTGACGTTTTTTGCAACAGGTGAAAAAATGCTACCAATTGAAAATGACTCCAACTCGTCAAAAACCGAGATAGGCCATTGTAGAGGATCCTCATGCAACCCCACAGGCTCAAATGGATTGACCATATGTGTCCTGGATTTGAAAAAACACTCCATCAAATTTTGACAGTTTTTTGGACTCAAGGCACTTGAGAGATTGCACTGGTATGGTATGACTCTCAACGTTTCAGCACTTTGGGATGCACGACAGGGGCATGCCTAGCATAAACCTGCCTACCTAGATGCACTCGTGATGTCGGTTTGTGCACATGATGAACTAAATTTGACCATTGCGAGCGTGAGGGTGCTCTCGTACCAAACACATATTGTTGTTTATATCCATATTGTCGATTTTTGTTGTTTATATTCATATTATTGATTACATATGCAAATGTTCATTTAAATTTATAAAAGGGAAGCCACCAAATACAGCGAATACACAATAATGAACTGAATACAAGGAGTTTTGTAGGGTTAATTCAACATTTTAGAAATTTTATCAAATCATATTCCACGATTGCAATGTTTTATATCATATATTTTTGTTGTTTATATTCATATTGTTGATTACATATGCAAATATTCATTTAAATTTATAAAAGGACAACCAAAAAATACAACGAATACAAAATAATGAACTCAGTACACATTTATTGGATCGAATATCGATATATATATATATATATATAAAAGGCATGTCTACCAAGTCAATACAAGTATTACAAAAATGTGGCATATGCCATGTCCAAATCGATATACAATAAAAATGTAGAATATATCTACATGTATTGCTCATTCTATGACCAAAATTAACACTATATGATCCTAAACTTGTGGTGGATCATCAAAATCAATCCTCTTCAATGCAATATGCGGCTCTGTAGATGGCTACAAAACCACAATTCAAAAGCCAAGTTAGAGTTCTTTTGTAGAAAATAGTTCACAATTAACAACATAACAATGCATTTAACTTTAATTCCTTTGCAATTGAAATGTAGATTACCTCATCGACTGATCTAGGAGCTAATGTCTTCGCTCTCCTCTCCTTGTCACTCTTAGGAGTTTTCTTGAAGACATACTTAAATGGATCCACGTTATGGTCGTACCGTGAAGGGGTCTATTGTAGATTAAATGTACAATTAATACAATGTACTAACATAATTATATCAAAAAAACTTAAAAGCTATAATATAGAGAACAATGACGTACCCGTGCCTGAGATGCTTCTCCAATGGATTGAGGATGGCTCACCATCGATGTAGAAACTATCACTATTACCTATAAAAAAAATGTTCAAAGATTAAATACAATTAATATAATGATAAGTATTGAAGGTTAAAAAAAATTAATTATACATATCAAACAAAAGTGTACCGGATCCTAAGGTGCTTCTCCAGTGCACGAAGGAGGGTTCTCCATTGATGAAATAGGTATGGATATTTCCTGTATGAAAAAATTATAAGATTATAATATATCACAAGTTCACATGTACGCGTGCATATAATCATGAAATCAAGAAATTAAAGTAGAGATACACACTCCGCCCTCTCTTGATCTACGGGCGAATCAGGTGCATTCAACAAATCCACATAGCTCAATGACCACTGTACATGTGGAATAGACAAAAAACTCTAATCAATCTACAAACCCCAACTAATACTTGATTTAAACATTTTCAAACAACTGTACAACTAAAAATGTGTTCAATTACCTTCTTCCCACATTTGGCGTCTTCGAGGAATTCTTTTTCTTAGGACGAGCTCTAGACAGGGAGGGGGTACCCTGAAAAAAATATATTAACATGAGATATTAGTACAGATAATAAATTAAACATAATTTTAAAAATCTAAAATGAAATGACTTGCATATTCCATCAAAACAATACATAAAAAGGGTTGTACAAAATATGATACCGTATAGCCTTGTAGGCCAAAATCGATCGCTGAGAGCATGATGTCATCAATCTAGGACATTTTGTCCCCTGTCAACACCTACAGACCAAAAATTAGACCAAGAATTAAAGATAGTTAGTATATCTTGTATTTTTTTGAATTCAAAGTATACTATTCTATTTTAACATGTTACAAAATTTATACCTCAGACATCAAAGTTGCAACTATAGTAACTAGGGGAGGAGTATGGGATACCGCTGCTGCATCCTAAAATGCATATTATTCGTCTTAATTTAAATCGATGTATAAATGAAAATTTATTTATGTAATTACAAATTTAAAGTGACTGATAAATAAAATTCTATGAATTCAAATCAACACACCTGTGTCTCTTGCTCATGGGGAAACACCATGTCCATCAACTCATCTGTCAGCGCGAAATCCTCAGTTGTGTGGACCTAACATCTACTCCCACAAATCATGCAAAGATGAGATGAGGATCCATCTGCACCGGCTGTATCATCTATCCCCGAGAATATCTCCGAGCAACTGACACACATATGCTAGATGGGCTCTCTGTCGCCACCTAATGGCTCATCATCCAATACAATAAGGTGTGCTAATGACGTCCCATGCTGGATGATGGCACCAGTCAATGTTGTGGCTTCCTGAAGAGTCTGTAGCTCCAACGACTCTTTCAGCTCTACTGGGACAACCTGATGCACCTTGGGTTTGGGTGCTAGGGGACAGCGACTCTCCACGGGTAATCGCCTATGGGCTCTAGGTCTATCTTGGGCAGAGCCACCACCTCTGCCATGGAACTCTCTCATGTCAAAATAGTTTGGGTGCACATTGAGCACAAACTCACAATATACTTTTCTCAAAAAACATAATGACACCTCATAATTATTACAAGGTGGATCATCAAAGACCATCCACCACCTCTACCAAAACAGATTCTTCATCTGCACATAGGTACACCAATGTACGGGAAACTTATTTGCATTAAAAGGTAATGACTGACCAGTTTTGGGATCAATGAAAAAGGGCACATATTTGTTGTTTAGTAATATTTTTGTTTCTTACTCCATCGTATGATAGCCCATCAACATAGAATTGACAACACCTATCCCTAAAGCTTCCCCATTTGGTAATTTTGTGGAAACAACTATGGCAACACTAGCTAATGTTTCTAGGCTAGTGGCGAGGGATTGATGATGCTCAAGTTTAGAAGTTTTCAATTTAACAATTAGTCTATTGATTTTAGATGTATTTTGTCCTAACTAATTAATTAATTACTTCTGCATTTCGGGTGTGCGGTCAAAACGAGGAATTGGGGGTTGTTCTTGTTTGTTTTCAGGAGGTGCATTTGGTTGTTCTTGTGGGTTTTTAGGAGGTGCATTTGGTTGTTCTTGTGGGTTTTCAGGAGGTGAATTTGGTTGTTCTTGTTGTGGATTAGAAGAATCTGGTTTTAGAAACAAAAAATGAAAAAACCTAATCAAAATTAATGAAATTAAATTCAAAATGTAAAACAAATTGAACAAACAGGAAAGAAAGACAAAAATAAACAAAAATTAACCTTGATCCATAGCTTGGAGGACAAATCTAGCACCCCGTTCATGGTTTAGGAGAGGAAATGAAAAAAAATGAAGTAAAAAGGCACTATTCACGGGTAAATGAGACCCAGTTTTTTTTTAAAAACTTTTTCTAATAGGCACTGCGTACGTAGTTATATTTGGATTATTAGTGGGTATGCGCTCATTTTCATAAAAGCAGCGCATACGCACTACCTTCTCTAGGCTTGGGAAGAGCAAACCTAAGCGCATACGCGGGAATTTCAAATTTTAGAACTGCGTACATGCTCCTTGTTTTTCCATGTTTTTTTTGGGTGGTGTCCACTTTTCTGACCACCATCTTTGTGCACATACCCAAGGGGAGGAGAATAGAGTGTAGCAGATAGAGGTATGAATCGGTGAAGCCGACACCAATCAGAAGAACAAAGCATGCAAAATGGATCTATGAGAGAGAGGTAGTGTCATCAAATAGATCAATCATCTTTGTTGCCTTCTAACATTTGCAACATTGTAAATCCCTTAACAAGGTGAACCTTAACTGATTCTTCATGTAAAATATCTTAATCGAGTCACTTCATATATGAAGCTGTAAAATCCTCTAGCAAGGTGAAATTTAACAGGTTCTAAGGTATTCTTAACCGGATATCAGTCACTTCTAACAAGGTGATGTTCTCAGAAAGAACTGGTTGTAAGCTCTTAACAGGGCACTCTTTTTCACTGAAGTAAAAGAGATTGTGGGTTATCCCCACCATGGTTTTCTCCCTCTAATCAAGAGTTTCCACTTATAATCACTAGTGTTATGTGATGCTTATTTGTGCATGCAAATCTCTTTTATTTGATGTTCTCTCCTTTCATGATTTATGCAATGTTTAAGTAGATTTGGAAGGATAGTTGTAGACTAGTCAGTTTGAATGTTTGAATTGTGTATAAATTGTTTTGACTGATTCACCCCCCCTCTTAGTAACTGGTTAATATTAACAAAGAGTGCATTAATGAAAATCTTGTTGTAGATTGTTATGTGGCTCGAGGTGATCTACATAGGATATTAGATCTTACGAGAATGTGAAGTTTACTAAATTTAGTAAATCTACTCTCAGGGGTTGATCCAAGATAGCAGATGATGGAGTTAATGATACCAGTAGATAATCTACAAGTGGGACAGATTTTGTTCGCGACTCAAGAGGATTGCTGAGATGGCCCTGGCATCAGATTCACAGTGTTGGTGGTTTTCCTCACAGTCATTTGCATTGAATGCCTCTAAAAGGATTATGTGCAACAAGGTTTTTATTAGTCTTTAGATGTCATATTTTGACAAGGGCTCTTTCTGGCTTGTAGCTTGTTTTTCTCCCTTATTGATATAAAAGGGATTTCAAGGCCAAAAAGACAGATTTTGAAGATTTTCCAAATAGCATGTACTAGGAGCCAAGGAACATAAAAAGAAAGTTTTTCCTGTCTACAAGTGTCCATTGTTATGATATATGTATGCTTCTAAATATTAATGAGAGAAGGTCATCTTCAAATTGTCTCATGCTTTGTGTCCACATATTATATGAATTTCTATGTTAATGACATATGAATTCATCCTCTTCAAGTAGAAGTGTCTGATTTTGAATATGGGTCACTTTTAATGAAAGTGTTAAATTCTATTTTTCAGGATTATTACACTGTGTGTTGGATTGAACTGTTAGTCAGTCTGTATGATTTTCTGAATAGGTTTTGCAAGTCTTAACATGTTCAAAGGTGTTCATTGAATATGTGTCATAGCAAGTGTTGATTGTTTGAATATTGGATTCTATTCACCCAATGTAGGCACTAGTCAGATTAACATTTCAGAATCATTCTTATTTCATCTTTTATATTTTTGCAATAGGAGTAGTTATTAGAATAGAGAACCAATCGCAATGCATGCATAAAAGATATAAATTGAGGTTGAAGCCAGAACCAAGAGTTTATCTATCTTTCCTTGGTATATTTTCATAGAGATAATCTACTTTAGTAGACAATGTCCGAGTATAAAGTTGTCATAGGCCATTAGGACATTGTGAGGTACACCTGCCTTGGTCTAGTAGAGCCAAAAGTGCAAGAGACTTCAGTAAATAATTAGTGAATGCCAGTAACACAAAAAACTATTGGTGTAAATAATTATTCATCATGGATATTATTACACCTTACGTAAGTTTACTTAAGAAATGCATTTCATAGTAGTTTGGGTATGAGACACTTGGGTGTTTGTACCACATTGGGATAGTGTGTGCAGGAGAAATTCCATCTTTTATGGTGTGATCTTGTTGTTACACTCCACATTAAGTGGGTGATCCACCTCATGTGGAATATTATATTGTTTCTCCTACCTACCCACACCTATTTCCTACTTACCCTTGTTTCTTATTGAGCGACATGTCATGTTTGTGTGTTCACATATCCATATAGCCTTGCCTATATAAGCAAGCTCATATTCATTGTACGCATCGATTGATGATCCAGTTGATCTATATTTTCATTTTGATGGAATACAGTTTATTCCTATCATCTATTTTGTTCTCTCTTATTTGTGCTTTCCATTACTTCTTGATCTTGGCAAAATCTCACATGGTATCAGAGCCATTAGAGTGTGATTGGTTTCCCAATTGAGAGAAATTTGATGTTATTTGGGGTTTGCATTTTGGAGCTTTCTATTGTAGGTTATTATTGAAGCTTGATGGGTCAAATATGAGGTCACCATTGGATTGAGGAGGTCCAAGAAAGTTAGTTTTGCCTTTTGTTTCATCCAAATCAGACTTCAAAGGCCAAATCTAGAGGCATTTGAAGTTTGACGCTACAACGGAAATGTTCCCAGAAATTATAATTTTGTTAGCAATTTTCAAATAGCGATATCTCACTCATCTGGACTCATTTTTTCAAGCAATTTTGTTTTGTTTTGGGGTAGAATTTTGTGATCTATACAGTGGTGCAGGAGTTTTCTGATTTTGGGATACAGGTTTTTCGGAAATCGCGAAATCCTGATTTTTACAACTTTGGAGGCTTCGTTTGGGCTCATATGGACTCTTTTTCAGGTGTTTTTTTTTTTTTGAAAGTGCATATTTTTCCATCTACTTTCATAATCTGCCATCTGTTTGCGGTGATTTTAAGTAGAAATTGTACTTTCAGTATTTGGCCATTTTTGGCATATTTGGTACTTGCATTTTGCTTGGATCTCAGTTTAGATCACTAGCAGTATTTGTTGAAGTCTCTTAGATCTCATTTTGAGAAGTTGTAAATTTAAATCAGAAGTCCACTTTGCCTTGTTTTGCAAGTGGCCCATTGTATATGCACTAAGTATAAAGTGCCAAAATCAGCATTTTTGGGGGGATTTCTTGATTGAATATTTTGGGGGGGTGTCTTGTGTGATTGTGTCTCTCTCTCTATCTTGTGTTTTTTTCATTTTGGTGCTATGGGTTCTCCTAAATTTCCACTTTTAACTCCTCATAATTATGCATCATGGAAAATTAAGGCATGGAGTAAACTAATGGAAAAAAGACTCATTCATTATGTAAATGAAACTATTACAACACCACCGGATCCTAAGGCTGATCCTAATGCTCAAATTGAATGGCTTACTAAGAATGCTATGGCACTTGGAACTCTTAGAAAGTATGTATTAGATGACCTCATTTTTCACATTGATAAGTGTACTACAATTAAAGAGGCTTGGGATATTTTTAAGAAATTGTATGGTCAAGTTGATGAGATTAAGGGCTACAAGCTTGATAGTGAACTCACAACTTTAGATCCCAAGGATTTTGATACAATCCAAGATTATATCACAAAAGTAACTGAGCTAAGAGAAAAGCTAAAGGATTGTGGAATTGACAAAAAGGATGCTCAATTGGTTAATAAGTTGTTGGACAAGCTTCCTTCAGAGTATGCAGCCTTTGTATCTAGCTTTCACACCCATAGGTTAGCTCAAGGTTCCTCATACACTTCTCCCTCATTTGATTCATTCACGAAGATGTTGATACTTGAGCAATCTAAGTTGACCACAATGGGGATTCTCAAATCTTCAAAGTCACAAGCTTTGGTGGATAACAAGGGAATCAAAGTAATCAAGGAAAAGGCAAGAATCAAAAGCAACCTAAGTCAAAACCACATCAAGATGGAGCACAATCTTCCTTTCCACAACAAGGTGATTCACCATTCTCACCTAAGAGGAAATCATATAAGGACAATATTTTTTGTGGATATTGCAAGAAGTTAGGACATGATGAACATCATTGTTATAAGAAGGATATTGATGAGTTGAAGAATCTTCTTGAGAAGAATAGAATCAACCTACCTTCTAGAATGTCTACATCAGCTTCTTCTTCCAAGGATAAAGGAAAGGATCACTCTTTTGGGACAGATAAAGGAAAAGGACAAGCTCTTTGTGCTACTACAAGTCATGATTCGGGGAGATGGCTTCTAGATTCAGGGGCTTCTCATCATATGGCATCTTCACAGTCTATGTTTTCTACATTTGAGCCTTGCCACATGTCGCAGATTTTGATGGACAATCATACATACATGGATGTGATTGGGAAAAGATCTATTTCCATTGGGGATAACTCCTTCAATGACGTGTTGTGTGTACCCCACTTAACAAATAATCTTCTTTCCATCTATCAAATCACACATGGGGCAGCTAGGAAAACTGTGGAGTTCACACCTGATTCAGTTATCATTAGAGACTTGGAGAGTGGAGCTATCATTGCGACTGGGGTGGTTGATCATGCATCTCGGTTGTACTCTTTTTCATATTTTGGTCCTATTGATAAGGTTGGTTCTTCCTATGTTGATGATTCAGATTTCGAGGAGAACTTTGGGCATTTGAACTTGGGGATTCTCACATGTGACCCCGTTCTTGAGCCTTGCATTTCATCTCCTTCTATTGATATCACACCACCTATTGCACCTGATGATGCAGCTAGTGCGACTGTTTTGCCTTCTTATGATTCAGTGCAGCAGGATATTTCATGTCTTCCAGCTTCAGTTGATTGGGATGCCTACTTGACAAACATTGCAGGTTTGTTTGTGGACTCCTACATTGCAGATTTGGGAGACACCATTGATGACATTCATCTTCTCTTTGATGAAGATGATCCTTCTTTGATTGTTGCGAGGGATCACTCTGACCCTCTTGTACATTCTCTACATGATCAATCTTTAGAGGTTGACATTATTGTGGATACTTTTGTACAACACGTGGAGGAGGTCTCTTTATCTTTTGAGGAGACATATGAGTCTTTGGACATTGTTCTACATTCATCTCCACTAGATCTTGGAGTGCCTTTTTCAGCAGTGTGGCGCACTTTACCACCTTTGGAGGGGGTACCTTTCAGCATCGACATGGGGACACTTGAGTAG
Organism: Cryptomeria japonica; assembly: GCF_030272615.1. Lineage (NCBI taxonomy): Eukaryota > Viridiplantae > Streptophyta > Pinopsida > Cupressales > Cupressaceae > Cryptomeria > Cryptomeria japonica. The sequence continues at coordinate 400,729,500 of NC_081412.1, read as the reverse complement.
TTTTCAGAGATTCCTTTCATCATGAGTATTTTTGCTTCATCTTCCCTTCATGATTGGGAAGAATTCATGGATACACCTTTGGTTTTGTTTCTTCCTAAGGAGAGGAATGTTGTTCGATGTTCATGGAGTAGTTTCTTCATTCATCTTCGAGCTTCTATCATTAGTGCAGATTCCAGATTGAGGGGGGGCTTCCTAGTCTCTCTTCTTCTTCTCTCATATGGGGGGGACATTTTCCTCACATGGGGTTTTGTCCTTCACATACTTATATGAGAGTTCTTTGTATCTAGTTTTCATCTCTCTTTTGGGGGAGGGTTTTTTCCCATTGGGTTTCTCTTTCCCCACTTTGTGAGAGATTTCATTGCATTGGTTTGCATGCATTTGCATTTTTGCATGGGTACCTAACATGGCCTATTAGCCGGGACCCATCTTGCATTTCTTAGTTGCATTGTAGACTTTAGTGCATTCCCCTAAGTTGCACTTAAGGGGGGGTGTTGGTGTAAATAATTATTCATCATGGATATTATTACACCTTACTTAAGTTTACTTAGGAAATGCATTTCATGGTAGTTTGGGTATGAGACACTTGGGTGTTTGTACCACACTGGGATAGTGTGTGTAGGATAAATTCCATCTTTTATGGTGTGATCTTGTTGTTACACTCCACATTCAGTGGGTGATCCACCTCATGTGGAATATTATATTGTTTCTCCTACCTACCCACACCTATTTCCTACCTACCCTTGTTTCTTATTGAGCCACATGTCATGTTTGTGTGCTCACATATCCATATAGCCTTGCCTATATAAGCAAGCTCATGTTCATTGTACGCATCAATTGATGATCCAGTTGATCAGTATTTTCATCTTGATAGAATACAGTTTATTCCTATCATCTATTTTGTTCTCTCTTATTTGTGCTTTCCATTACCTCTTGATCTTGGCAAAATCTCACAGAAACAAATCCATTGATGTAATAACCAATGAAGATTGGAAGAAGTTGGACAAGAAGGCATGGGAAGCATTCGATTGTGTCTTACAAATTACTTCCTCTAGAATGTCTCCAAATAAGACTCTACATACAAGTTGTGGAAGAGGATAGGTGATATTTATCAAACTAAAATTTGTCCAATAAACTAAATCTCAAAAGAATATTGTATTATTCAAAGATGATGTAGCATCATAAATTGTCACTAGGCCAATTTAAACATAATGTTTGTACCCCTAATTTAGTGTGCCTCCCTCTCATCTCCTATTTGGTTTTGTTATGCACCTTATCTCTAGTTTTGATACCATGTATACCCACCAATTGATTTATTGGAGGGATATCCTTCTCCCTGGGGCTAAATTGAGGTCCCTAACTGAGAAGGACCAGGACACTAGTGCTCTGGTCCTAGGAACAGAGCACCTAGTGCTATGGTCCCTCTTAGTTGGGCCCTATTTTAAAATGGGATAAGGGCCCTATCTCTCTAGCAGGAATTCAAATTTGTGGCTCCGCATGACCGTTGGAGGTCAGCCTAATCGGTAAATGACCTAGATAATCCTATATAAAGACTTTTGATTAATTCATTTCAATCTAAGACTCCAAGTAATCAAGCATTTTCAGATATCTTTAACGTTGCATATTCTTCATTCAACCATTGTGGAGCAAAATTACATTATCCATATGCAAGAATGTGTGTGTGATTAGGGTTTTGTCATGTTCATACCATTTCATACAACATATGTGATTACATTCAAGAAGAAAAGCATCATCATAAAAAATTGTAGATATGAGGTATATCCTTCCATTATTGATTTTAATATTTGCAGTTATTCATTCAAGGTTAATTCCTAAACCGAGGTTTGACTTAGGAAAACCCTTATTCCCAACCATTTTCCCTTCTCTACTATGCACAAGAATAGGTGTGAAGCTGTAATGTTTAGGATCAACATAATTCATAGAGACAAATAGGTTCCCCTTTGGATGATGAAAAGTTCAAAGGATGAATGCTGACAATTCAGGATGACCTTTTGGGAACAAATTCAAATACTCACATATCACTCAGATCTAGGTTCATGACTCTATTTGATGAGTGTAGCTCACTGTATACACATAATTACTTCAATTTCAACACATTTACCCTAATTTCAGCATTTTCACAATTCAACTTGAAAAGAGGGACTCAAATCCTAATCTAGTGAATCTAATAAGAATTATCAGCCCTATCCTTGCTAATGTGAGGCTAGATCTATTAGGTTCACCCCTCTTTTAATGTAGTGGTCCCTAAGAAAGAATTAGTGGTCTTCTCCCTTCTTATGGTGGAAACCCTAATTTTTCACCATCACATTTTGGTGAACACGATGTCTTACACCCTTATTTCTAATTTATATACTCACATCTGATTGTTTATGAATTTTAAATTTCAAATTTACATTTGCAAGTTTAATTTTTAATTGAATTACATAAATCTAGAGGTTAAATTCACACAAACCCTAATTTATAATTCTAAAATTGAACTTGTGAGTTGTTTAGTGTGGATCAATCGTCTCAGATATGAAATGAGAATATTTTAATTTTTGAATTTGTATTCATAGATCTTATTTTAATCAAATTGCACAAATTTTAGAGGTTAATTCATAAAAACCCTAATTTATTCTCGTTAATTTGATTTGTGGGTTGCATATTTCATAACTTTTATTTTCAAATTTGATTTTAAAAATTCATAATGGCACTTAATAGATCTTATTTATTTTCTATTTCACATATGATTACATTACTTTTCACTTATATTTATCATAATCATGTGTTGGATAATGGTTTCTTTCACTTTACATTGATTCTTTTCATTCATAGCACTTTGGCATATGACATTTTTAGAATTTTCAAGTTGCTCTCTAGTAATCAAATAAACCTCAAAGCTTTCATCCATGGTGCATGTTTTTTTATGGTGATATTTTTAGGAAAATTCATTCACATCAAAGCTTTTGTAGATCCCAATCCTATATATGCTAATGGAAACCTAATACTTATACCTCTCTTAGGGTATCTAATGTGAATGAAGAAATAGTTAATACTCCTATCAATGATCTCAATAATGGAGAGAAATAATTGAAGAGAAAAATGGCACCATCTTCTTCTCATATACATACCCAAATACAAGGGGGGCAAGATCAAAATATTGGTTTTTCAATCTCTCTAGATCCCCCTTATTCTCTTAGAGCCTATCTTAATCATCAAAACATTTGTAGAGAAGACGATGTTATACATTTCATTCATGATCTATCTCCTCACATAAAATTAAGTAAAGATGAGGCCTTATATGATAAGGATCTTCCTTCCCAACCTACCAAAGAGGACATGCATGATGATATAAGGGAGAATATCCCTACACAATATATTCCTTCTTCATCTACTTTTCCCTTTGCTCCTTCTAAATACACTTACACTAGAAATTTTAAAAAGATTCATTATAATGTTCCTTCTCCTTCTCAATTAATAAATTCTTATAGGAGTGGCTATAACATAATATCAAAACAAGTTCTTAGAGGGTAAGGACTTGGGAAATTTGAACAAGGAATTAGAGTCCCTATAAACCCTCCTACACAAACTAGTACCAAAGGTCTAGGACATTATCATGATTCACTTATAGATGATCCTCTTAGAATTCATAACTTTAAGTATTATCTTGCAAGACATAAAATTTATCGTCCATCTAAGGGTGCTTCTTCTTCAAACACTCATTTTTGTTCATATCATCAAACTCATGACCATCATGCTAATGATTGTCCAGATTTTCAAAAGAGTATGCAAGAACTAGTTAATAATGGAACTATTAAAATCATAGATGACAATCCATCTTCTTCTAATAATCCTTGTCCAACATCACAAGAGACAAGACCTAATCCTATTAATGACCAAGACAAATTAGCCACTAGAATATTTTGGAAATTGAAATATGATAAGAATGTTGTTTTTCCTTTCATTAAAATTAATTACAATTCTAAGCATAAGAAAGGTGATGAATATTGTCTTTTTCATCATAGTTATTATCATTCTCTTGGAAAGTGCAAAGGATTTAAAACATTTGTTCAAGAACAATATGATAGGACTCACGTAGCTTTTGCAACTGATCTTGCACTCTTCCTTGGTGAAGAGGCAGTGCCTTAGCACTCCATTCACCATTCATGTTGCTCCTCACCCTATGACACAAGTAGTTAACCTCATTGGAGGCTCTTTTTCATAAGAGGCGATTCTTTTTCGATTATAAACATTTCAGAGCAGCAACATAGTTAATTCTTGCCTCTATCTTATTTATTTTCTCTCTAAGGTTCACTCTTCCCTTTAGGGGTTGCATTTTTCATGTTTTGATATCCTTTCTTTCATGGAATGGTATGTCTCTTATGATTAATCTCTCCTTAAGGTAATTTGTGCTCCTTCATTCTAATTATTTCTCTCTTTCTCTTTGAAGATTACCTCTTCTTTAGGGTTGCATTTTACATATATTAATGTTTTTTCTTGCAAATTGAATATTCCTTCATGTGAGTATATTGTGCATTTGATTATGTCTAATCTCTCCTTAGAGGTTGTGCAATTCGTCTCATTGTCCCTACACTTAGGGGGAATTGATCTCTCTTACCTTGTCTAAGGATCCACTTTTCCTTTGTTGAGTGGTTTTTTATTATGATTTGATGTCATTCCTTGTATTAAGTTGTTTTCTCAAGGATTCTCTCTTGTGTATCCTTGACTACAACCTCTTTTTCACTTGTAAATATATATCTATTATAAACTTACCCCTCACATTGGGTCAAAAGTGTGTCATCCTTCACCAAGACTCCCTTTCACCTAGCAATGCGAGGAAGGTATGTGTATGCGGGAAAAGCGGGTCGATAGAACTCAAAATGCGAAAAATGGAGCTCTATGGAGCCTTGCTCACACACCCACATGACTTCTTGGTACAAGCTATGGAGTCATGAAGTATAACTCAGCTTCCCAAGGTTGGTCCCATGGTTCTCTATCTTACACGGTCCCTCAAACCAATATTTTTGCTCTCAGATCACTGAGCAAAATGGTTTAGGGATGGCAAATGCAAGAACGAGGGATGCTTTTTGTTGATTTAATATGAGATGCATCCTAAGCTATGCATGATTCTAGAAATGCAATAAGCTAATTATAAGATGACATATTAGTCTATGATTGAGCTAAATGATAATAGAAAGTATTCTAAACATGCATATTTAGACTAATTCCTAGTTAAAAGAGAGGATAAAGGATGAGCATAAATGATATATGAAAGCTTGAATGTATTTGAGCATAAGTGTGATACTACAAAATTGGATTCATCTCTTAAAAATGGAGGAATGAGAGCTCTATTTATAGCAAAAACAGGGCAATGGATGGTCAGGATTGAAAGAGTTGATCAAGGGTTGAGTTTGAAAGTTGGGGATCCATGTTTGCAATTTGTACCAATGAAATGGTGAGAAGTGTCAACATAGGGTTGGGTTGAGAGAAGGGGTTGGAGGCATTAAATGCCTGAGAAGACCTTATGGTTATCTAGAGATAAGGGTTAATCTTAAGTTAGGCTTACCCATTGGATTAAGAGTTAATCCAAGGATAAACCCTTGTGCAAATGATTAAGAGATAATCATGGTCAAAGCATTAAAGGCTTGATGAGACCCTTGGGTTGGATGAAGGTTAAGTTAGGCAAAAAGTCTCTAACCATGTAAGAGGGTTGAATTAACCATTAATGGTTTGGGAGACTTTGGAAAATTAAGTGGTTGAAGACTTGAAGCCTTTAATGGTTATCAAAGACTTTAAGGGTTTGAGAAGTGACTTCCCTTTGTTTAGGGATGTGACAAAGTTTAGAAGATGGGTTAGGCTAATTAGAAGCGATTAGAAGAGTCTAGAAGGGATTAGAAATAGGTCTTAGAATGCAAGTGGGAGATGTAGGAAAATGCAAGTGGATGGAGGGATAATAGGATTTAATTGAAATAAAGTTAATTTAATTCAATTTGGTTGTAATTTGGGGAAATTAAATAAATTAGATTTATTCAATTTAGGATAACTATTTAATTAAATTTGAATTTAATTAAAAGTGGATAGGGGGGGTTTAATTGAATAAAATGATTTATTCATTAAATGGGTATAGTGAATTTAATTTAAATAAATTGAGTAGTTTACTTAATTAAATAGAGGAATGCGGGTAATTTAATTAAATTGGATTTAATTAAATAGAGAAATGAACATAAAATATTCATTTAGGAATATGGTCATTTTTATTCGTCTACAGTACGTATTCTTGTTGTCCTTCCCTTCTCTTTGTAGAAGATGCTATGTTTGTCCAATAAATACCTCTTGGAGGTAGATGTCTTTGGAGAAAATATCTCTTCTCCTCCAAGAATCCTCTTTACACTTGTTGCAAGATATCACTTTTTCAACTATCTTATCCTTTCTTGTAAGAGTATTGTCTCTTTAGCTTGGATTTATGAACATTGTTTCCTAAAAGGATATCTCCTTGGTTTTGAAGGTGGGTATCCTTGTTTTTAGCTTCCTTAAGACATCAACATAGGGCTATGTTGACATCTTAAGGTGGGGGCATACATATCACCCTCTTTGTACTATATTGTACTATATTTTTGCATGTCTTAAATGGGGTGTTCTTTCTCAAAACTACAGAAAACAAAATCCCATGAGTATTTTCCTAGGCTCATACACCTATTAAAGTGGGGGATAAATGTAGCATTGTAAATTATCACCGAGCCAATTTACACCTCATGTTTGTGCCCCTACTCTAGTCTGCCTCCCTCTCATCTCCTATTTAGGTCTACTATGTGCTTTATCTCTAGTTTTGATGCCATGTATACCCACCAGTTAATTTCTTGGAGGGATATTCTTCTCTCTGGGGCTAAATTGAGGTCCCTAACTAAGAAGAACCAAGGCATTAGCACTCTGGTCCCTCTTAGTTGGGCCCTATTTTAAAATGGGAGAAGGGCTCTATCTATCTGACAAGAATTCAACTTTGTGGCTCTGTTGTAGCATTGGAGGTCAGCCTAATCATTAAATGACCTAGATACCCCTATATAAAGACATTTGATCAGTTCATTTCAATCTAAGACTCCAAGTAATCAAACATCCATGCATCTGTGAAGAGTTCATCATCAACCATTTTCAAAGATCTTCAAGGATGCATATTATTCATTCAACCATTGTGGAGAAAAAATACATCATTCATATGCAAGCATGTTGTGTGATTAGGGTTTTGCTATGTTTGTGTTGTTCATACAACATATATAATTACATTCAATAGGCAAAGCATCATCATAAATAATTATAGATCTGAGGTATATCTTTCCATTATTTATTTCAATATTTGCAGTTATTCATTCAAGGTTAATTCTTAAACTAGGGCTTTATTGAACAATTTATTTATAATGACAATAAACCATGAGTTCATGCTGAAACTACAAAATTTTTCTAAAAAATGATTAAGTATACCTTTAAGAGTTCCTATAAAGACCATTAAAATTTTCATTGACATTAGGTTCACAACCCTTATCGGCCAAATTCAACCATTGGATGAACAAAATTAACTCTCACCGAAAGGCTTAGTTTCACCAAAAAAGATGTATCCAGTGTGTCGAAGAAATGGTTAAATGATTCCTTGATAAAATAAACCATCAAAGAGACCATGGCTGCGAGTAGACTTGAAAGGGATTCATTGAAGTCATCAGTTCTATCAAAAAATACATTGAAAAGCCAGTAGCGATACTATTTCGAGGGGATGTGGGCTTCGAAGAATCGATAAAAAAATAGGCCGATGTTTTAAGTCTTCCTGACAAAGTAAAAGTCATCGAGGAAGGATTGATCATCGATGGAATGGTTTTTTATCTTCGTGTAATAAAAATTTTCATCAACACAGTGGTATCGAGTGAGACGAGGAGATCACTCATTGACGACTAATCAGCGATGAGACTCAAACATCGAATAAACTATTTCAGGGTGCAACGACGGGCTGGGTTTCACCGAAAATTAAAATGACAAAATCTCCCGTTAGAGTTAACCACTCGGGAAAAGAAGGAGTGGGGCCCATTTTGATGAAAGACGATGTTTTGATGGAAGCCTAAAGCATATTGGTGAAAACAACATTCTCATCAAAACAAAAGTGAGTTCGATGAAAAGGGACCTTTCGATGAAAAAGAAATGAACAATGCCGAAGAACAAGGTTTCAACGAAGTAAGCGATAACATCTTGCCTTCTACTAAACATTGAAGAGAGGGAAAAGGAACCATTAGATGAGGCAATTACTCCCTGCCGCGAAATCATTCTAGATATAAATGAAGTCTTGTCGTCATAAATTCAAAACGAGAAAGCTCATGACCGTTGCATAACAGATGGATGTAACTGATGAAACTACTGCAAAATCATAATAAAATAGCAGAATTGAGGGCAATTCAGTCAACGTTGGCTAAGGAATTCATAGAGAGTTTTTCAAGGAAAAAGAAGAAGGCCCAGAGCTCCAAGTAAATTCCTCAGTTCCAAGCTCTGAAATCATATTGGAAGCTACTTCATCTAAGAAAACTAGGGCTAGGAAGCCTAAGGAAGCCCAGTCCGCAGAAGAAAAGCCAAAGAGGCAAAAGAAGGAGGGTCACCCATTAGACCAGGATTTGTTAGATCAATTCCCCACCTCGAGCCATTGATAAAAAAAGATTAATTCAGAGGATGAAGGCTTAGAGGACAAATTTGATAATTTAGGAGACATCTGGATAGAGATTAGAGGGCATGAGTTGTTCATCTTTGGATATGTGCGAAGGAATGCTCCCAAACCTATAAATAACTTATGGAGACTGAATCTTGGGAAGTTGGCAGTGCCAAATGTCTTCGTGAATGTCTAACTTATGAAATATTTGGCCAACAATTATGACCCCAGGACAAAAACCATATATGATTATATGGGGAAGCCAATAGTGTCTATCACCAAGGAGGTTATAGAGAGTGTATTTGATTTGGACTAGGGGTTGAAGAGAAGATAGACACCGGCAAGCTTACCAGGGAGTATTTCAATATGGAAGATATCTACAAAAGGTGGAGACTCCCTATCCATAGACCAAAAGTTCCAGGATCAATAGTCTGATTCGGTGAAGGGGATAAGGTTCCTTTTGATGTCAACCTCTTTTATCCCTATTTTAAGTATACATATTACTGTGTGACCCAGGTCTTAAGAATTGGGGCCCCCCCTTTGATGGATATAATGGCTATGATAATCTATGCAGATTTACAGTTAAAGGATCCTAGAACATTTGATTTTGTTGCTTATCTGTCTGAGGCTGTGAATTACAGTTTAGAAAAGTTGGAGGGGGATATGATCAATGTCCATTTCAGATATTACTCTTTCCTCATGCACATAATATTGAGTATTGGACAGGATAATGGGTCATGGTCGAACGGGTTGTGTGTCAGAGCTTATGACAAGGCCAAAATGAGGAAGCCTATATAGTTGTGGTTGTCTTCATGGGATCAAAAATACAACAACAATCAATATTGGCATTTTGAGGAGTTCTTTGTTAAAACACTGTACAAATTGCTAGGGTGTCCATGTGATCACTCCATATCTCCAAAAGTCCAGAGATTCCTCAGACCCAAGGAGTTATGTGAGGACACTCCAATTACACATAATTGGGGTGATTGGTACTATTTTTTAGATTACACTCAGATAAGGGTGTATGGGTTTGAGGGAAAACCCTATTTGTTGCCTATCACAGTGCCTGATAGAGTAGCTTACCTTGAGATTGTCAAGCAATTATCAATATCCAGTGCCAAACACTTAATGGATCATGAAAAGCAGTCCATAGTGCCTAGGTTATTGGTGTTCTCAGATTTTATTGTCAAGAGTTCAAAGAGATATGACTTGTTGCAAAATAAATTAAGTTATTATAAGATGGTAGAAGGTGATCCCAGACCAAACTTTGACCTCGAGGGTTACATAAGGAAAGCAAGAACTTCTCAAAAGCTAAAAGCTGGAGAGCATGTCCCATTGACGCCTGATGACTTTATCAGGAATATAGAAAGGCAAGAAGCCACTGAGAAAGGATGAAGTATGATGGAGTGTCCAAAGCATACGAATGGAAGCTTGGTAGAGGAAAGATAAATGCGGATATCATGCAGGGAGTGGATGACCCCTTGGCTAGAGCTAACAAGCTTATGGAACATGAATTGGAGATTTTAGAGGGTGTTCCAGCATATGTTTTCAAGTACCAAAAATAGAACATCAGGGATACAGAGTCCCTGACACACATGTCTCCCCAGTCTATTTCTGAGTCTATCCCAGTTGATTCACTGAGGGAGGAGTATCCACTTGGATATGAACGTGATGAACATATGAATCTGGCGATCGACCAATATGACATCCAAGAGATAAACGATGTCAGGTTGTTGGAGCATGAAGAATTTACTTTAGACAATGACTTTATTCACACTAAGGAATTTAATACATTCCTGTGCCAGCACAAGGGGGCATTGGTCAGAACCAACACTGAAGGGAAAACCGAGGAAGATATGCTCGGAATACTCCAGCAGGAAGTGGACCAGGCCATGAAAGAAATGACGCCTGAAAGAGGAAAGCAATTGCTCAAAGATGCTGGGGTGCTGATATACTCAGGACGGGACATGAGATCTACCTTATTATTTGACAATTTTTTTAAGAAACAGGGGCCGAATAAGCACATTATTCTCGAAGAAGTAGATGAGATTTCTATGGGATCGGGATATGATCCTGATCAAAAGGCTATTATGTTGTGGGATTTGTATCCTAAAGAAAAAAAGGCCCTTTATCATGGACACTGATTAGGCCTTTAGGCATCTAATGATCTAGCAGGCTAGGAAGACTGATCCTAGGGTCACTACCAAACTGAATCTGGATGTGGCAAAACTCAATCAAGATTAGATTGAGTTTCTAGTTAGAGAGAATAATACTTATAAAGGATTGTATGAAAATACCAATGAGGAAGTACAACGGCTACAAGAGAGACTATTGCAGCAGAGCTTTGCTCCAAGCGTCGGTGAACTAGACATGGCATTTGAGACTGACCGGAAGGTCATGGACGCTCTAACAGACACTATCTACTAGAAGACCAAGAGTGAGAAATTAATCAAACAAATGGAGAGTGTCCAACATAAAATAGATAATATGGTTAATGATATCACAGAACACAAGTTCAAAACCATGTTGATACATGCACATCAATATTGGAAAGTATATACCGAGACTGTCAAGGTCCTAAGGGAGCATGAAAGACTAAAGGAACGATTGCAGGAGATGATGAACAATGTGGATACCATGATGCCTGAAAACAAAGAAGAGGGGATGGCATACTTGGAGAAGCATGACAGATATGCAGATGCCTTGAGCAGATACCTCCAAGCACTAGATCATGGGAGCACCTCACGAATGCCGACAGTCTACAAAGAGGGAGAATTGATATCACTAGATAAATGGCGGAATGAACTAGCTGGTATCAAAGAGTGAACCATCTCAGGGTTGGACCGGGACAAAGATCTACCTCCTTCCGTCAACCAGATAATCTTCAAGTATATCTCGTTGGGTGAAGAATTGAAGAAGTAGAATGCTGACACCAAAGGTTACAAGGAAGATGATTACATAAATCATTTAGGAATTCTTAACCTATTTCTGTTTAACTTTGTCAAGAATGTACAAACAAATTGTTAATATTGGGAAGAGACATGACTCTTCGTGAGGGATAGGTTTTGTTCTCATATACATGAGAAGTATTTTGTAAAATAAATATATTCAAGAATAGATGTACACCATACTTTGGTAGTTTTTGTAACTTTCGAAACTCTATCAATGTAATCAGTTGTTTTTTCCTTTACATATGTGTTGTGAGTTGTTTATTTCAATTGGCAGTTGTTCTGTGATATTGTCTCATAGAAGATAAGGTTGCTTGTATCTTCCTAGTGAGGTTTATTTTCTTGCTGCTATTAATTTGAATAAAAGGCCTACTTGTGGATTGTAACCGTTCCTTGCAAGTCTTCCTTGAATGGTCTCTTAAAGTAAGGGTTAAATTCATTTGAGAAAATGATAGCATAAGACTATTAAAACAGATCTTTTTGAGGAAAGGTAACTAACATATCTACTTGGGGGGTGATTTAAAAATTATCTCATAGAAGCATACAATAAGTCCTGCTGAAGTAATAGACTCTGTGGCCCAAATAAGAGGAAAGACACTGATCATTCATAAACAACAACTTTTTACCATATCAATTACCTTTACTTTAAAGCAATAGGAATAGTTGAGTAGGATATATAGAATCAATTAGCAACAGTGTATACATATAAATTTCAAGCACAAAGATCAAATAGCTTTCACAACAACAATCTTGAACTCATCTAAAAGCCACCTATCCTAGGAACCTATGTCATTCTGAGATAGAGAAAAATTTAGGTCAAGATACTCAATCTGCTATAAAAAACATTAGTCATCAAAAATGACTAGTGAATAGATACACCCGCCTAGGTCTTGCATTGGTAACCAAATAGGTTCACTCTATAAGTTGGCCAAGTCAATTGGAGGGTTTGATCATAGGAGTTGGAGGGTTTGATCATAGGAGTTGGCATTTCATTAGAACTTATCCAATCTATTGGTTTGAGATCCAATATGCTTGACTTAGACAAACCCCTATTCCCAACCATTTTCCCTTCTCTAATGTGTGTAGGAACATGTGTGAAGCTTTAACTTTTAGGATCAACATAATTCACAGAGACAAACAAGTTTCCTTTGGACAACAAAAAGTTTGGAGGATCAAAGCGACGGGCATTTTGGTCTTGACAATTCAGGATGACCTTTTGGGAACATATCTGAATACTCACATATTGCTCAGATCCAAGTTCGTGGCTCTGTTTGATGACTATAGCTCACTGTTTACACATAATTACTTCAATTTCAGCACATTTACCCTAATTTTAACATTTTCACAATTCAACAAGTGAAAAGAGGGAATTAAATCCTAATCCAGTGAATCTAATAAGAATTATCAGCCCTATTCTTGTTGATTTGAGGTTAGATCTATTAGGCTCACCCCTCTTTTAATGTATTGGTCTCCAAGCAAAAATTAGTGGTCTTCCCCCTTCTTGTGGTGGAAACCCTAATTTTTCAACATCACAAATGAAATATGGCAATTCAATTATAGATAATCTAAATGCATTCAATTTAATTATAATTTAATCATGCATCAATAGATCTTATGTTAGAAGATGAGGATAAGTGTATCTTGTTTCTTTTTTCTTTTCTCAAATCTTGGAAAAATCTAAATGTTTCTATTAGCAGTGGCAATGTAGAGCCAAAGATGGAAATAATGGTTTTCATACATCTTTCAGAAGAGATTAGGAGAAAGTCTATGAATGTTGGATCACAAGATGTCTTCCATGTGTGGGGTAGGTACAAATAATTAAGTAATTATTTAAGCAACTAACTAGTCTTTTGTAATTAAATATATTATTTTAATTTATTTAATTATTCATTTTCTAAATTTAGTTCTTCTAAAAATAATTAAAATTATTATTTTAAATATCTTTCCATCATGGACATGGGATAAAATAATTTATTTATTTATTTCTATTTTTTATCTATCATGCACCTCCACTTCTTTAGTTCAACTAACACTCACTTCTAGTCTTCTAATCAATCCAATCTAGTTCACTGAAATCATGCATTCAGTTCACTAAACCAAGCAATTAGTTAAATCCTATTTTTAGTCTTCAATTCCTATAATCAATTTTTGACCATTAATGTTCACATCTATCTCAACCTATCTCCATCGTTGATCGATATCAAAACAATCTATGAATTCAATCTTTAACCATTGTCATTCTATAACCATACTTTAAGCTTTCGTGTGATCATACTACAAATTGTGCTTGTGCAAATTTCTAAGAGCAACGTATCATTCACTTAAAGTAAGTTTCAAAGGACAATGGAGATAAGTAAGGTATTTTTATGAAGAAAATTTGGATGTTTGATCTATTGATTCATGCATTTATTTTACATTCTTCATTGGTAGATTATAATTGTTTGTGAATTTGAGGGTTTTGTGATTGAATTTATTGTTAGTTTGACACTTAGTTTTATTTTTTATCCATAGTATCTATGTACACTTTACACAAATGTCATAATCAATAAGAATCTATTTGTCATGTCTAGGAGTAACAAGAATAAAATTGAGAGTAAACAAGAACTAAAATGTTATTCTACGTATTCCTCATGTTAGAAATATTGTAATTTATTTACAAATAGTCTACTCAAATGAATACCAACATGAGAGCAATACTAGGATTTTTTGCATAATTGTACTGGATATCACAACTTTCCACACTTAAAAACAACTATAAAAAACCAACAATCACAACTTCAAATTCTGCATTATATATTCCTTTCAAGATTTAAACTTAAACCTTGATGATAAGAATCCAACACTTCAACCAATTGAATTCAAACCCTTGAATATTATTAACTGCAATTAAATTAAACCACCACAACATTAATACATATGACACTTTAGATCATTTATATCCCAAACACCCTCATATCCAAAATACACATACAACAACGTAGATAATGTAAACCCAAAAAATAAATCTACAAACACATTAGATCAGATAAACCCAACACACAATTCCCCACAAACATGAATCGAGACTAGTAAAGGTGGAGAGGGAGGTAAGGTTTAATGATAGCCTCTAATAAAATTGCCTTGGGCATTGTAAGTGCCAATCCCTCTCTCATATCAATTATAGTGCCTATTATAACACTACATTCAAAGCTATGAAGCAAGTGTGCCAATGCATATGAAACCACAAACAATCCAAGAGTCATGCCTGAACACATTCTCCTCCCTGACCCAAATGGAATCAATTTAAAGTGTTGCCCTTTTACATGATTTTTTGTTTGGCTCTTCAAAAACCATCTAGGATAGAACTCTGTGGGTCGCTCCCACACTGCAGAGTCCCTATGAATTGCCCAAACATTCACCAATAGTTGTGTTCTTGTGGGGACATGAAACCCTCCCACATTGCATGCCTCCATACATTCACGGGGAATCAAAAGTAGCCCTCTTGGATAGAACCTAAATGTTTCCTTTATAATTGCTTGCAAATACGTTAGCTTATGTAGGTCTGATTCATGTATTAATCGATCTCGTCCAATATGCATGTCTAGCTCTTCTTGGGATTCGCTCAAAATGTATGGGTACTACAATAGAGCTGATAGTGCCCATTGAATTGTTGTTGCTCAAATGTGTATGTATCTGCTATTATCATGGCCTACCAACAAAACCAAAAATACCACTCTCTTTTTTATATTTAGAATTCACATGGAAGATAGATAAATTTAAATAACACATTCTAAAATTTGACTTTCTTAGATGGCTCATTTTAAATCATATTAATAGGTGAGTGTTTTTAAAAAAGTGACCACTCAACTTTTTAAACATAGAGTTCATATCAAAGATGGCTTGGCTTAAACAATACAATTTAAGTTTGGACATGACTCATCTTAAAGCACATTAATAGGTGGTTTGGCTCAACTTAAACAACATAATTTAATCTCAAATGTGGTTCATCTTAAATCATCTTATTAGGTTGTTTGGATTGGCTTAAACAACATAATTTAAGCTTGGATGTGGCAGATCTTAAATCACATTAATAGGTGATTGAGCCTAAACAATACACTCTAAAATTTTATTTGCTTGGGTGGCTCACTTTAAATCACAGTCAAACTTAAATGGTTCGGTGTGACTTGTTTGGGTGGCTCATCTTAAATCATACTAATAGGTGTCCTTTTGGAGAAGCCAGTGCCACCTCTTAAATCACTCTAATAGATGGGTTCTATTGAAGAAGCTAGTCCCACTTAAACAAGTCGGAGCTTAGAATATGTTGTTTAAGCCAACCTTAATAAATGAACTCTATTGAAAAAGTACGTACATCAATAGAGAATAAGGAGTACATCAATAGGTACATTAATAAATTTTTCCACTTTGCATGAATAATTGCATAAGGAGAACTGCTTGTGCAATCTTCTATGGAGAGAAAAATAGGTGTTCTAAATATAGATTTTAAATTAAGAAGATCTCTTCTAGTTGTGCATGGATATACATGAGATCTCTAACTCTCTTTCAAATTATTAAGACCTCTATATAGAGAGGTAGAATTTAATTCATTTCTCATCTCTGATCATTGATCATCACTGACCAGTTGATCCCTGATCATGTGATCGAGAAGTTGAATCAATAAAAGATTTATTTGTGTGTGTTTATTGTTGTGGTGGTTTCTATCAATCTCTGTGTATTTTTTAATTTATTCACATCTAAATAAAGAAAAGCTTAGAATGTAGTTGACTCTATTTACAAAGTGAATACATCTAAATAGATCAAAACTTACAGTGTGTTGTTTAAACTCAATCATCAAAAAATACAATATAGAGTAACATCATGTATAATTGTTTCTCTAATTGAACTTTGAATTCTACAAAATATTTGTTTCTCTAATTGAACTTTGAATTCTACAAAATATTTGTTTCTCTAACTGAACTTTGTGTGGATTGTACAATCTAGTTTGAAATTAATGGTTCCAATCTAACAAAAGGTGGACTATTGGAATTCGCTCACCATTATTTCCTATATCTACATGTGTGGAACATATAATGGTGGTTAAAATTTCTAAAATTATTTTTTTGTAAATTGCAAGAATCAAGTTATTCTCAATCACACTCATATCAAATTATTTCTATAACAAATGATCAAAAACATCAAACAAGCTTATAATAGACCTAAAATAATATAAAAAATAAATAAATATAAAATCAATTTTCTTTAACATTATAAAATCTAACTATTATTCTCATATTCTGATAATAAATAAATAAATAATTTTAAATATAATTCAGCTAATTTCACACATCAGCAAACTATCAACAAGAGTTCAAACTTCTAGATCATATAAGTATTTCTAATCTTTTCAATGAGAGAAAGATGTGAGCTCCAAAGTTGGTAGTCTACCATGGAGATACAAATAAGGAAGTTCATGTAACCACAAAACATAATAACACTGCACCCAATACAGCGGACAAAATAAAATACATATTATATAACTCAAGAGAACAAACCATGTAATCATCGATTTAACATTCATATATTGTCATAGGACCAAAAAAATGAAAGGAAGTAGGTGGTCAAATTAAAAGCATATAAAGAAAGTAGAGACGTAGGTAAGTGGGGTGACTGAAAGACTAAAAAATGTGGACAACATAAAGAGCAAATGAATATAGTGGATGCTACTCTTCCACTAGAAAGTAGAGGGATTTAAAATTTTATATTATACAAGTGCATTGAGTGTGTCATTTAAGTTAAGTTAGTGATGTTTCAAGTGATGTGGGTTTCAAATATTAGTGTCATGCTGAGAGTAATTTAATTATTTTCAATTAATTAACGTTGTAAAGATATAGAATGTGCTAATGTATATAATAAATAATTTCTTATGAATTTAAAATAGAAGTTTATGGACAAGATCAAATATATTTGTATGGAATAAGATGACGTCGAGCGGGAGGTGGATGTTCGCTTGGGCTAGGGCATTTGTGCCCTAGCCGTTCTCCTTCTCGGCTACTGCAGGCATTCTGGGTGGGGGAGATCAAGTGTTCACAGAGGGGAGCATGAAGACATGGGGCTTGTCTTCTTCGTTCCTTGGTTCGTGATTTGCTCACTCTTTGTTCGGGGGTTTTGGTGTTTGGAGAGGACTGTGGTATTGTGTGATGCCTTGCTAGGGTTTGTTCCTCAGTGCTATCATTTTGGGGAGTGAGAAGTTTTATGTGTGGGGTATAGGTGGTTTTGTCCATGGCGATGCAAGTGGTATCCGCTAGTCTGGTGGTAGCTGGTGCTGAGGTACCCCATAATGGTTCTTCTTTGAGTCTGCATGGCTCTTCTTCAGGTTTGCATGCACAAAAACTAGAGTCTTTTTATGAGGGCGAGGGCTCAAAAATGAAGAAAGTTAATGTTTTATTCCCTAAATGTCAAGATCGTCCGATCTTGGTTATTTCTCCGGATTCAGTTATGGACGATGTCTCTTATTGGAGTCGTCACACTCTCATTTGTAAATTTCTTGGCATTCGTATTCCTTTGTCGGCATTGGAAGCTTGGATAAGACTATCATGGAAGGTTGAGGGTGAGATGGATATTATGCTCCCTACAAATAGCTACTTTATGGTCTCCCTTTTCAACCTTGCTGATTGAAATTGGGTATTTGAGGGAGGACCCTATTTCTATAATCATGTGGGGCTATTTATCAAACCCTGGCATATGGGTTTTAATTCTATTAAGGAATTACCTTCTAGGGTTCCTGTTTGGGTTTGCCTGTCATGGCTTCCACTGGAGTTTTGGAGGGATGATATTCTGTAGCGGATTGTGGCCCTACTTGGGAAGCCTGCTATGGTTGCTCAACAAACCCTTGATCATAAGGTAATTTCTTATGCTTGTATTTGTGTGGAAATTGACTTGAATAACCTCTTACCAGATTCTCTTAAAATCTATCTTGGCTCCTCTTCTTGGGTTCAGCCGCAGGATTATAAGTCCTTACCTTTTCACTGTCGCGTCTATCATGAATATGGACATCTTCAATGGCAATGTCCTAAGGTTAATAAAAATTCCTATTCTAATAATTCCTCTCCTTCTTCACTGCCTAAGGAGGCTAAAGCGGACACAGGGAAAGCTCCAATGAGTGATATTGATTTGGGTAAGGATAAGGAAGGATTTGTTCCTGTTAAACCTCGGGCAAGGAATCATGGGCAAAAAGATCTTTCAGAGATAGGAAAATTGATGAGGGCCTCAATTGGTTCAAGGTATTGAATTCATTGGCCTTAGAGGAGGGAATTATGGTGGATGCTGCTCTGAATAAGGATTCAGGTTCTGACTCCCACATTTCACAGGATATTGTTGTGGTGAATGATCCACATGTTGTTTAGGATCAAAATGTGACCATGGATGAGCCTTTGCAAGATGACATGGTTCTTGCAGATTTGGCTAAGGTAGTTTGTGATAGGAGTAAGGGTTCTTCTCACAGTCTCGGTGTGCAACAATGCCTTCTCAAGAAAGGTTATTTCGCTCCTTCTTCTACTGTTGGGAGAAAGAAGGATCTTGAAAAGATTAAACTTACTGGAGATTTATTGGTGGAGTCTGGGTCTGTTAAGACCATTGATGCTCACTTTTCCCCATCTCCTCAATGATTTTTTTCTCCTAGAATGTAAGGGGGTTGAATAGCATCTCCTGTCAAAAGGCTATTCATGATTTGATTGTTGTTCATTCTCCAAACATCTTCTGTGTTTAGGAGACTAAGGTTTCTGTTGATGTCATGCTTCAATATGCTTCTCATATCTGGTATTTTGGTCAGTGTCAATGCATTGGATCTCACGGTAATTCTGGAGGTCTGGCTCTTTTTTGAGATCCTCGTAAGATTTCTCCCCTTTCGTAGATTTCTAGTCATTCTTCTATCTCCATGGTTGCTTCTGCATTGGACTCTGGGGAGACTATTCTTATTACAAAAAAATTATGCTCCAACTGATATCTAAGGTAAAATCTATCTTTGGGCACATCTTAGGTTTGTCCTCTCTTGTGCTCCTTATCTTCCTTGGATCTTGGGAGGTGATTTTAATTCTGTGTTGAGTTTGGAGGAGAAGAGAGGAGGGTTGCCTATATTGGGTCCTTCTTCTGATCTTTTTCGAGCTCAAGTGGATGTGCTTGCTTTAGTGGATGTTAAGCCTTCTAATGGGATTTTTACTTAGAATAATAGAAGAAGTGGAGAGGAAGTGATTTTTGAACAGTTGGATAGGTTTCTTGTCTCTTGTTTTTGGGTTGGCAGCGGTTTGGTTACTATTTCCGAAATTCTAGACTGGAAAGGTTCTGATCACTGGCCTATTAAATTTTCCGCTTCTTCTTTTGCTGCTCCAAAGAATCCTCTTTTAAACTCTAGCTTATGTGGTTCAAGACTCTTCACTGCATGACTTAGTGGCGAAGTGGTGGAGAGAGGGAGGCCCTACTTTTGACACATCTATGTATTACTTTATCAAGAAACTTAAATATGTCAAATATCACCTTAAGAGATGGAATCTGTCATGCTTTGGTCATCTTAAGTCCAGGAAGAGGAGTGCTTTGGAACATCTTGTTGTGATTACTCACCAGATACAGGATAATGGTTTCTCGGATGCTCTTGGAAAAGTGGAATCCCAAGCTGTGCGCAATGTGGAGGAGTGGGAGCTTCGTGAGGAGATTTTTTGGAAACAAAAGGCTTGGGTTGATTGGATTCATGAAGGGGATAGGAATTGTGCTTTTTTCACCACTCTGTTCAGGATCGTCATAATAAGGGGTATATTTCCTCTCTGGTTACCTCAGAAGGGATTTCATCTCTGTCAGCTATGTCTCATGAGGCTCGTTATTACTACTCTAATCTTTTTACTGAAGATTCCCCTCCTACTGTGGATAAGGAGCATTTGATTCTCTCATGTATTCCCTCTCTGGTGACCAATGCTATGAATGCCTCTGTCATTCGTCCGATTTCATTGCTTGAGTTAGAGGATGTTGTGTTCGGAATGAACAAAGGTAAAGCTCTAGGCCTAGATGGTTTTCCTGTTGAATTTTTTATGGAGGTTTGGGATATTATTAATCTGGATTTATTGGAGGTGGTTCAAGAATCTCTTCGTTGTAAGCAGATGCTCCGAGCTTTGAATTCTACTTTCTTGATTCTCATCCCCCAAAAGGATGGCGCTGATAAACTTGAGTTTTTTCGCCTGATTGCTCTCTGTAATGTGGTATACAAGATTATCACTAAGCTGATTGTAGAGAGGCTCAAAACTTGTCTTCCTCTTGTGATCTCTGAGGAACAAGGGGGTTTTGTGGCTGGTAAACAAATTTTGGATGGGGTGGTGTGTTGAAATGTGGCGACTGATCAGCAAAGTATTGTACACTCAACATGTATCCTTGCGTCAGAAAATTTGTTTTGCCATTTTTTGTTGTTGAAAATCGACATTGTAATAAAACCCTAAAAAGGTCGACTTTGTTTGTTGCCCTAAAAACGCATGTTATAAGTGGTTGGGATGCTTAAGGCATTGTAATGTTGATGTACTATTTTTGCTGGATAATAAGAAAGATTGGATGGCTGTGTATGGTGGACGTAACCCATTTTGGGTGAACCACATTAAATCTCTGTGTTATCTATGTCCTATTTTATTTCTTTATCTTTTGTATTTAAATCTACATATAATTGTTAGTTCATATTTGCTTCGGATCTGCTTGAAACCCTAACATGGTGATGGAATCTGAGGTTATTCACTCTATCGGGACCTCAAAGGAGTGATCTATGTTCATCAAATTAGATATGGCCAAAGCATATGACAGAGTTAAGTGGAGTTTTCTTCAGAAAATTCTTTTAGCCTTTGGTTTTAATATAGAGTGGGTAAATTGGACTATGAGATGTGTTACTTCTTTTTCTTTCTCGATTATTGTGAATGGCGAACCTTCAGAGCCTTTTGGGGTTTCCTGTGGTCTTCGCCAAGGGGATCCTCTTTCACCTTACCTATTCATTATTATGGCTGAGGGTCTGGGTCATTTTCTTAAGTTTCGTGCTTCTCAGGGCCTTATTCATGGTTGGCAATGGGGCAATGGTTTGCCATAGATCTCACATCTCCAATTTGTAGATGATACTACTCTTATGGGTTTGGCTCGTATTAGGGAAGCTAAATCTTTTCGACATGCCTTGGATATTTACCTTGTTGCTTCTGGTCAGAAAGTCAATGAGAATAAATCTTCTATATTCTTCTTTAATACTCCTCAGGCCATTCAGAGGTGGATTGCTGATATTCTGCAGTTTTAGGTTGGGTCTCTTCCCTTTGTTTATTTGGGTATTCCTCTTACTGTTGGAAGACACCCCACGTCTTCTTGGTAGATTCTACTTGACAAGTTGCGTCAGAAGGTTAATCATTGGAATCACCAGTGGCTATCTACTGCTGCTAGACTGACTCTTTTACAATCTATTATTCAAGCTTTGCCTATTTACAGATGTTTTGTTCAAGCTGCTCCCATGTATTTCCTTAAGGAGTTTGATACCCTCTCTCGACAATTTCTTTGGAGTGGTACTTTATCAATTGCTAAATGGATCCTTGTAGAGTGGGACACTGTGTGCAAGCCTAAGAATGAGGGTGGACATGGTTTACATTCTACTATTTTAAATGGGCAAGCTCTTTCTACTAATTTATATTGGCATTGGTGCACTAGTCAGAATCAACTTTGGGCTCGTATTCTCACCCATGATAAGTATCTTCCAAATGTTAATGTGTTTGATGTTCATCGCTTTCCTGTGGAGGGTCGTGGTTCTATGATTTGGAATATTCTTAAGTTGGGGGCTCAGTTAGTTAAGAATGGGCTCTTTTGGATCTATCATACAGGGTCTCAAGCTCTTTTTTGACTAGATTCTTGGGATGGTCATCCTCCTATCCTTTCTACTCATCCTCATCTTCAGTCCCTTTTTGATATATTTACTATTGCTGGTTGGGATACTGTTGATAATTATAAGATTTCTCATAATGGAGGGCTGGTGGCTCATTTTTCATTGCAAGAATCCTTCTGAATGGCCACTTGGAGGCTCTGCAGAAGATAGAAAAGAGATGGCTCAAATTCTTGAGTCTCGTGAATGCACCACCTTGGTAGGGAATGATGTTTTGTCTTGGGCAAGTAATGATTTGTCTAGAAAGTTTTCTATTTCTACTGGCTATGTTGAGTTGGTGTAGCAGACTTTTGGGGACATTCAGGTCCCTTGGTGGAAGCAAGTTTTGTATAAGTCCTCTTGGCCAAAGTGTAATTTTTTCATGTGGCTAGTAGTCCACAAGTGGTGCCTCACCTGGGATAATTTATGTAAGTGTGATTTTTAGGCCTCCTCGATGTGTGTGTTGTGTTGTAATTGTGAAGCTCAAATGTCTTTCATCTCTTCTTTCAATGTTCCTATTCTAGACATATTTGGCACTATTTGTGGGAGCTGTGGAACCAATCCTGTTGGCATGTCTCTTCTTTGGCTGAGTTTTTTTCTTGTTGGAGCACGACCCCAACCAAAACCTCTTTTCTTCAAGTTGCTTGGTCTCTTGGCCCTTCTTTTATTATTTGGCATATATGTTTGGAGAGGAATCATCATATTTTTAAGGATGTGTTGCTGGGAACCCACCCCCTGTGGTGGAAAATTCTCTACTCTTTAGGAGAAACTATTTCAGCAAAATATGATTTGTCGGGTGCTGTAGATCCAGGTGATGTTAGTTACTACAACCAGATCCATCTTCCTCCTCCACAACACCGTCTCATGAGAAATAGATGTCGACACCCTCTTCGGAAGATAAATCGAGTGGGGAGGTGGTGTCATCCTCAAAAGGGCATTCTAAAAATTAACACAAATGGGTCTTCTCGGGGAAACCCTAGTCCTACTGGTATTGGCGGCATTGACAGATAGCTTGGGGACCATTCAGTTTCTCTTTTCTTTTTATAAAGGTTGTCACACTAATAATTTGATGGAGGCTCTCGCCATTTTATTTGTCGTGGAGTGTGCTTGTGCTCTTGGATGGAGTAGGCTCATTTGTGAATCAGATTCTCAGGTGGTGGTGAATTTGTTGACTCGACAACATTCTACGGATGTTAGCTGGCAGTTGATTTTGGTTGTTAACTAGATTCTTCATTTGTGTGATTCTTTGGTTTCTGTTTCTTTCACGCATATTCCTAGGGAGTGGAATGGTGTTGCTAATTGTCTTGCCAAATGGGCTTCTGAGCACATGCATAATTGGTATATCTTGGATAAGGGTCATTTACCCCTAGATTTGTCTCATTAGTTAGACCACTTAGTGGATCTTGACAGGGTTGTTTGATGCCCTTGCTTTGTACTTGTTCTACTTTGAATAAATTTTAACCCCTCCTTTATTTTCAAAAAAAATAGAAGTTTGTTAATTTACTATAACTAAAAGTTAAGTCAAGAAAGTGATTAATTGAAAGTATTTATGTAACTGTTTGTAAATATGTAACTTGCAAAAGCAAATAAATATGTGTAGAAAGGGTTCTTCTCCCCATGACTGTATTGAGCTATTTTTTGGTCATATATGATTCTTGAATCATGTATGAAAAATACATGTTTAAAAATAGAAATGAATTATTTATATGCTTTTTATTTTCCTAGAAAATTGGGTTGCTAGAATTTGATAGTGGACTTTGCATGGCATATGTTTGAGAAGTACAATAGTCTTTGTAGATACTAATGTTCAAGTTTACTTTCTATTTATTGAACATTTATTTTAGTTATAAAAAGAAGCGATGAAAATACATATGTTGTTCTTTTTTGAGGAATCTAAGATAATCTTTAGATTTTAGACCTATGTCAAACTTTTCCCATATTTTCTCAAAATCTATAATGTAATCTCACAAACATCCATATTTTCTCAAAAACTATATTGTCACCTCAGAGATATTCATATTTTCTCAAAAACTATAATGTCACCTTACAAACAATCGTCATGTGGATCTAAATGAGCATATTTGTATCTGAAAGATTAGAAAGAACAATTTTCAAATCAAAGTGGAGCATAACTTACTAGGGAGGAAAGAACATCCACTCAAAAAATAATAGTTACAATGATGTGTTGGTAAAACGTAATCTATCACTATAGTCCAAATTATATAAAGATAATAAGTAAAGTCTTCATAACTAGAAAAACAAGAAAGTCTATTAATCATCTTATAGATCACGAAATTTACTGAACCTAATTAAATGTTTTCCAAAAACACAATAACATGCATATTAAATTTTATATTAATTTAAAAAAACAGAAACCAAAATAAACAAAATAATCAATTAAAAAGATTGATCCATTAAATTTTAAACTCTCAATACTATATTTTAACTTCAATAACCCAAAATAATAAATAATTTCTTATGAATATTAATTTATGTTGATAAGATATAGAATGTGTTAATGTATATAATAAATAATTTCTTATGAATATAAAATAGAAGTTTGTTAATTTACTACAATTAAAAGTTAAGTCAAGTGATTAATTGAAAGAATTTATGCAACTATTTGTAAATGTGAAGCTTACAAAAGGAAAGAAATGTGTATAGAAAGGGTTCTTCTCCTCCCATGATCCCTTCTTAGAGACTGTATTGAGCTATTTTTTCTTCATATATGATTCTTGAATCATGTATGAGAAATACATGTTTAAAAATAGAAATGAATTATTTATATGCTTTTTTATTTTCCTAGAAAATTGGGTTGCTAGAATTTGATAGTGGACTTTGCATGGCATATGTCTAAGAAGTACAATAGTCTTTGTAGCTACTAATGTTCAAGTTTACTGTCTATTTATTGAACATTTATTTCAGTTATAAAAAGAAGTGGTGAAAATACATATGTTGTTCTTTTTTGAGGAATCTAAGATAATCTTTAGATTTTAGACCTAAGTCAAACTTTTCCCATATTTTCTCAAAATCTATAATGTAATCTCACAAACATCCATATTTTCTCAAAAACTATATTGTCACTTCGTAGATATTCATATTTTCTCAAAAACTATAATGTCACCTTACAAACAATCGTCATGTGGATCTAAATGAACATATTTGTATCTCAAAGACTAGAAAGAACAATTTTCAAATCAAAGTGGAGCATAACTTACTAGGGAGGAAATAACATCCACTCAAAAAATAATAGTTGCAATGATGTGTTCGTAAAACATAATCTATCACTATAGTCCAAATTATATAAAGATAATAACTAAAGTCTTCATAACTATAAAAACAAGAAAGTCTATTTATCATCTTATAGATCACGAAATTTACTGAACCTAATTAAACGTTTTCCAAAAAAACAATAACATGCGTATAAAATTTTATATTAATTTTAAAAAACAGAAACCAAAATAAACAAAATAATCAATTAAAAAGATTGATCCATTAAATTTTAAACTCTCAATACTATATTTTAACTTCAATAAGAATTTCACCTTATATACACCCAAAATAATAAATAAATGACGAATTCCAGTGTTAAACCTTATTATTATTTCTAAAAGAATAACCTAACCTCATATCAAACAGTTTCTTTTTCATTTCACCCAAACCATATCTGCAATGTGACCGAAATACATTCTAGTTTCCTGTTATAAAAAGCAATCAAAACTGAATGAATTCGATACACCATACATTGTTTTCTCATGTGCACCGAAATACATTCTAGTTTCCTGTTATAAAAAGCAATCAAAACTGAATGAATTCGATACACCATACATTGTTTTCTTATGTTGTCGTCCAACCAGTGGAAAAGAATCAGGAGATGATCTTCTTTGTCTCAGATTTAAACATGACCAATTTAGTTAGTCACCCAAAAATAAATCTCCAACTCTAAGTTTAGCCCACCCAATAAACGAGAACAAATATATATATATATATAACACCATCTTCCCATCTGATAGATACTATGTACTCAATTTCCTTACTGCAAAATGATTACAAGACGGGTTTTGTTGTATTATAATTTGCTTTGATTGTATTATAATTTGAAATTGGATTTGTACATTTGTAATGAAATTCAGGCTGGATCAAGCACTTGGATGGAAATGCAGCAGTCATGGGGAGCAATATGGTCCTTAACTGGAGTTGGTCCACTCAAGGCGCCATTCTCTTTATCTTTAACATCACTCTCAACCGCAAAAACAGTGACTTCACCCAGCAGTTGGTACCCAACTGCCACTTACACATCATCCCTCCAACTCTTTTACTTCACTTCTAATGAGACTTCATTTTGAGGCTTAATCCATGTGCCTCATCTTTGGAATACTAATAGTACATATATACAAATGATAGAAACCAAACAAATACAAATCTGCCCATTACTTTTGGCAATCAATACAAATACATATACAAATGATAGAAACCAAAGAAATACAACTCTGCCCATTACTTTTGGCAATCAATAAAATCAATAATACGATTCAAGCTTTGGTTATAAGATTTTGTCTTGGAGTATATTTATATTCTGTATTATTAATAATTAGTCTATGTGCAAATCAAAAAATATCTGAATGTTGTTCAAGATGATTCTAATTTAAATAAATGGAAACCTAGGAATGTTATATTAAACATTAATTAACAGGTGAAAAATTTATGAACGTTATTTTGGTTTTATATAATATATCATAATTATCAACTATAAGTGGGTCATTTATAAAATTCTGTGCTCATTTAAACAAGTATTATTATCATAGTGAAAAATACTATCCTTATGTGTACAACTATTGGGATGGCAATCTATATGCATTGGAATACTTCGTATTAATAGTTTATCCAATCACAAATATAAAAGGTGACCACAATAAATACCTTGTGTTTTCCCATGAGATATGAAGGGTCGTCAAAAACATTTGCGATCATTGAAATTTGAATATAAAGTGTATTACAAATAATAATGTGTTAACTTTAAATCAACAATTTTTTTTTGTGTTCAATGATTGGTCCATTTATGTTGGATATAATCTGAGTTAGAGATAACGTGATTTATGGTTACCAATAGGCATTGGGATCATTTAGGTTTCATATAAGTTATATTTTAAATAAGAATACGATATTATTCTAACAACAAAAGATGTGTGTTTGTTCATCTACTACTTGGATACCAAATGAATCTTAAAAGTCAATTTTATGGCACTTCTCACTAGATCTGATGATGCGGCAAGTTGCATGATGATTCACACCTTCGAACCTCTGTTGGAGATAGATAAAAGGTCACTTCACATTACTAAAACAAATGAAGGTCCTACAATATACCATGAAACTGTTGCATACTTGTAAAGTTAGCTTGCAAAAATACTAGTCCCCCCCCCCCCCCCCCCCAGCCACCTCCCAACCAAGAAAAAATACTCCAAATTGCATTTCAACAAGAACCCAATCTACTCTACACTTTTTTAAAGAATTCATATTTTTTCTTCTAGATAGAGGTGACGAATGTTTTTTGTAATTAATATACCATGAAGTAGATAAAAAAAGGCGGGAATAATGTACCATAAATCATTGTAAAGAAAACTAGAGCTATATATAATTAGTGAAAGGAAATAGTCAAGCCTCCAGTTAAATAATCAAAATAGAAAAGATGATGGGTTGGTGGAAATAAATGTTAACATGTGGATAAAAGCATATAACTAAGATGACCATTGATTGCTAATTATTCTTGTTGATATGAGTTGAATCTAAATAATTGTATCATACTATGTCCTTGAAGTGTGTTTTGATAATGATGTCACTTGATTGCTTATATCTAGGGATCTTGAAACTTTACTATGTTTGATATGAGAATCATTCATGATTGATGTAACCTTAAAAAATCAAGAGCTTGTCTACTTTATAAATGTGTGTTCCATGATCTCACGATATAATGATACATGTAGCACTTAATTCATGTCTTTAAATGCATAGCCATAGATGCATGAAATCAAAATTTTGGCAAAAACGTTGATAAGTAATTACGAGATCTTTGAAATTTTGGCCTTGGAATGAGGGAGTTTAAGTTTAAGAATGCGGGCACAAGAATAGATTGGAAATATTGTCTGGATGATCATTGATAATATTGTCATGTGATCATTCCCAAGATGATTGGTCCATATAAGTGGCAAATTGTGTGGGTCATTGAGTGCACCAAATTAGTCAAATCATTTGTTAGTGTCATGCATCCAAGATATCAAGCCAAAGTGGTGTAAGACTAGATTAGGAAAGTGTTAGGTTATGCACTTCTCTACATTACATTTTACCCTTGCTTTGATATATGTATAAAACTAGCCATGCACGCATGCCAAAGTAGTCATACATGGACATAAAACAATAAACTATAGTAAAATATATGTCTCGTTTTATGAATTCAAGTGAAATTGGGCTACTTAAGTAAATATGTGTATCACCGATAAAATTTAAGTTTAGATTAAAAAAGAATCTATATTATAATGTGTCTTCCTTAATCTATGTGAACCTTAAATAAATGCACATAAAGTATCAAGAGGGGAGGAAATAAGGACTAAAAAGGTGTATTATCATGTAAATTTGATATGGCATGAAAATTAAATAATAATATGTAAACTTGCATTTATTATAAACTGCATACTTAAAATATACTAGCATGCATAATTGATGAAAATCTTGGAATATTTCACATTGTCCATAAGAATAGAAAAAATGAGAATGTAAAAATGAGTAGCAAAAATGAGTATGTCAAAATGAGCATGTAAAACCTACAAAAAGGAATGATAGATCTTTCTCCCAAGTGGCAAATATCAAGTGAAAGCATGTAGCATAGATTAGCATAGAATTTGATAGTGATAAAAGTGTACTTCAACCAATAATAAATATTTATGGGGTCAAAACGATGTGTGTGCCTCCAATGAGAGTATCATTTAACATGTGATTATCGTACATGTGGCAATACTAGTGAACCAATCTATCATGAATTACGTTTATCTATAAAAGAAATTGCATAGAAATTCATTACCTTGGATGTTGTCACCTGCATTTCAAGTGTTTGTTTTGGAGGTGTCCCAACAGAAATTTTGAACATTATTATGGGAATGAACATGACCATGAGAATGTATAGAGATAAAGAAATATTTGTGTCATATTTATTCTTGTGGCATAATTTTATTTATAAATCAATTTATGTTCAAACTTTAGCTCAACCATTATACTATCATATATATTGTGCTATTTATGCTTACTTGCATGTATCTCTTTCCTTTATTGTCATATTTTTAACTTATCTTTTAGGATAGCTGGCATTAAATTTGTTTTCCTGTGTCAATCATGTGCCTTTGCATTCCTCATAAAGTGTTATAAGGTACATGAGAGGAAAAGTATTTAATATTTATATCATATGACAAATTGTAATTACATATTTAAGAGGTGAACATGTGTCGTTGATGGAGATAATGTTGGTGTAATTAATTATTCATGTTGGATATTATTACACCTTACTTAAGTTTACTTAGGTACATGAATTTCATAGTAGTTTGGGTATGAGACACTTGGGTGTTTGTGCCACATTGGGATAGTGTGTGTAGGAGAATTTCCACCTTTTGTGGTCTTATCTTGTCATTACATTCCACCTTCGGTAGGTGATCCACCTCATGTGGAATATTACATTATATTGATGGTATGAGACACTTGGGTGTTTATGTTGGATATAAGGGTTAGGGATAACATGATTTATGATTACCAATAGGTATTGGGATCATTTAGGTTTCATATAAGTTATATTTTAAATAAGAATATGAGATTATTCTAACAACAAAGGTATGTGTTTGTTCAACTATTGAGATGCCAAATGAATCTTTAAAAGTCAATTTTATTACATTTATGAATAGATGTGATAATGTGGACAGTTGCATGATGATTCACACCTTCAAACCTTAGTTGGACATATATAAAAGGTCAATTCACATTTCTAAAACAAATGGAGGTTGTACAATATACTATGTTTTATATGAGAGTCATTCATGATTGATGTAATTTTAAAAAATGAAGAGTTTGTCTACTTTGTAAATGTGTATTCCATGATCTCATGATATAATGATACATGTAAAACTGAATTCATGCCTTTAAATGCATATCCATAGATGCATGAAATCAAATTTTGGCAAATAAGTTGATAAGTATTTACAAGATCTTTGAAATTTTGGCTTTGGAATGAGGGAGTTTAAGTTTAAGAATGCGGGCACAATAATAGATTAGAAATATTGTCTATATGACAATATTGTAATTGTGATCATTCCCAAGATGATTGGTCTGTATAAGTGGCAAATTATGTGGGTCATTGAGTGCACCAAATTAGTCAAACCATTTTTTAGCATCATGCATCCAAGATATCAACCCAAAGTGGTGTAAAACTAGATTAGGAAAGGGTTAGGTTGTGCACTTCTCTATATTACATTTTACCCTCGCTTTGATATATGTACAAAACTAGTCATGCACGCATGCCAAAGTAGTCATACATGGATATAAAGCAATAAACTATAGTAATAAGTATGTCTTGTTTTATGAATTCAAGTGAAATTGGGTTACTTAAGTTAATATGTGTATCCCCAATAAAATTTATTTTTAGATTAAAAAAGAATCTATATTATAATGTGTCTTCCTCAATCTATGTGAACCTTAAATAAATACAAATAAAGTGAAGAGGGGGGAGGAAATAATTACTGAAAAGGTGTACTATCATGTAAATTTGATATGGCATGACAATTAAATAATAATATGTCAACTTGAAGTTAGTATAAAATGAATACTTAAAATATAATTGCATGCATAGTTGATAAAAATCTTGGAATATTTCACAATGTCCATAAGAATAGAAAAAATGAGTATGTAAAAATGAGCAGCAAAAATGAGTAGCAAAAATGAGTATGTAAAAATGAGTAGCAAAAATGAGCATGTAAAACCTACAAAAAGGAATGATAGATCTTGCTCCCAAGTGGCAAATATCAAGTGAAAGCATGTAGTATAGAAAAGCATAGAATTTGATAGTGACAAAAGTATACATGAACCAATAATAAATATTTATGGGGTCAAAAAGATGTGTATGCCTCCAATGAGAGTATCATCTAACATATGAATATTATACATGTGGCGATAGTAGTGAACCAATCTATCATGAATTACGTTTATCTAAAACAAAAATTACATAGAAATTCATTACCTTGGATGTTGTCACTTGCATTTCAAGTCTTTGTTTTGGAGGTGTCCCAATAGATATTTTGAACATTGTTATGGAAATATTCACGAGCATGAGAATATATAGAGATATATAGAAATATTTGTGCCATATTTATTCTTGTGGCATAATTGTATTTGTAAAGTAATTTATGTTCAAACTTTAGCTCAACCATTATACTATGATATATATTGTGTTATTTATGCTTACTTGTATGTACATCTCTTTCCTTTATTGTCATGTTTTTTACTTATCTCTTAGGATAGGTGACATTAAATTTGATTTCCTGCACATCATTCGTGTGTCTTTTCATTCCTCATAAAGTGTTCTAGCGTACATGAGAGGAAAAATATTTAATATTTATATCATATGACAAATTGTAATTGCATATTTAAGAGGTGTACATGTGTCATTGATGGAGATAAGACAAAATTGGATAAGTTATGTCCTAGACATCCACTTATTTGAAGAGTCATGAGTTGGGTGCCCAAGATTGGAAGGTAAAAGGTTGTTTGTTGTATAATTTGAAGAGTCGTCAAGGACTTATAAAGAATATGAGAATTTGAAGCATTGAATGACTATGGGATAGGCACCCATGTTGGAGCCATCTGAACTAAATATTATTTTATTATCATTTATATTGGATGTTCATTATTATAGGTGTGGGTTTTTTAAAATGGTTTCTTGCCTATTGTTTTGGGATACCATAGTGATTCTTCCTCTCACAAGTTTCTATAAATTGGAGCCATGATATGGTAGTGTTATGACTTATGTTTTTGCAAGCAATTGGGTGATCTCAAGTTGATAAAAGGAGAGTAGAGAAGAGTATTGTTGTACATCTCTTTGTGAAGATTAAGTGAATTTTTTTTAAAGAGTTTCTCCATGTAAATTTTGTGTCTCTATGGTTTGTTGATTTTTCTATTATGTTGAATATGAAATCACATGTACATAAATATCATTTGGTAATCTTATTTTCAGATTTGCATACACATACATAAGTTAATATTGTAAGCTTTCTTCATCTTATTTTCAACATTTTGTATCAAACATAATGGTTTTTTTGAGAGAAGGACACCTAGCTCTCTTAAATGTTGAAGTATATTAGCTAAAACGAGATATTTTGTTTTATGGTCTTTTACAGATTTGTGAAGAGTATTGTATTAAACCATGACCTTTATTACTCACCAAAATATTGAGAAATTCAATGTCACTGGCTATGAGATGTCGAATTTTAAGATGGAGGATCTCTTGAAAGAAAGAGTTTAGTGGTTGCCAATCGCCCAAGAAAAAAATCCATAGACAATAACTAATGAAGATTGGAAGAATTTGGACAAGAAGGCATGAGGAACCATTCAATTGTGTCTTAAAAATCTCTTCCTCTAGAACGTCTCCAAGGTAGGCTTTGTGCATACAATTTGTGGAAAAAGACAGGTGATATTTATCAAACTAAAAGTTTGTCCAATAAATTAAATCTCAAAAGAAGGTTGTATTTGTTGTCGGGGAATTACATCATATTGTAATTAGAACGTTACGAGTGTTAAGGGTCGGTGGTTACGTGACAATTATCGGTAATGGGCACCATACAACCTACACCGACACATATATATATGTACTTGGTTTCCTATTTCAGTGTGAAGTTATTGTGGAACATAGTGATGTTTTGAATGTACTGGCATTTGACATTAATGAATACATACATCTGAGTTCTTCTGTTTACTTGCAAGGTTGTATGTTGTCACATTTACTACATTTATGTACTGTTATGCACTATTTAAACACACACACCTCAGGGGAAAACATCTAGCGTTGTCGCCAAACTGAACTTGGAATGATGGGAACATACTACGTGGCACGACGATAATGGGGCAACCAGTAAGCGAGCGGACCAACAACAATCCCAAGGAAGAGCTGATGGAGTTTTTTGAATGAGAGGAAGCATTAACAAGGGATTTCACCTGCATTCTCTAGGCATCCATCAAAACTTACATACGGAGGGAGGCCACGATCGAGGACGTCCCTGAGAGTGCAATGTGGAGTGCCCTTGGCGTAAGTCAGGTCGTAAATCAATTGATGAACAACTTTCCAAGCTTGCTAGCACAAGCATTCCTTGCTCTCCAAACTCGTCGAGAAGAAACCTACTGCGAGACCTGTCAACAGCAAATTCTATACCAATTTGAAGAAAGGAGTCAACGAGAGGAGGAGGAACGTGACAAAAACCGTTGATGAACCTTCAACCCCACGAAAAGAAGGAATTGATGCTCATGATGCCAAATAAGGATAAAAACCATGTGCCGAGAGAGGAAGAAGATGCGCATGAGATAGCACCAAGGACACTGAGGTTAGAACAACAAGCAGAACGTTGGCGATGACTGAAGAATCTTACAGGAGAAAGCACAACTAGCAATAATGGCTCAGGTGCTGAGGGCCAAGTTTTCATACTAATAGAAACCACTAGGAAGCGATTGGGGGACCTTTCCCTAACATTGGAAGAGATTGGTGATGGGAGTACGGTAGAGTTGTACACGCCACACAAAGGTGTCGAGACTAGGAGGGAGGAGGAGATAGAGACAGATAACAAAGAGGCAGAGGATACCGATGCGATAGAACGTGCTGGGAGGACACAAGGTCACGGTAGTAGAAGCAATTTGTTCGATGCAGGCTCATCACACCCTAGTAGTCAGATCAACTTGGTGGGACACAACAGACCAAATCTCGACGGAGTACCTTAGGGAGGAGTTCCTGGAGGGTCAAGTTCGGGTTCCAGAGGGCAGACTGAGCCACCACCAAGGAACGTTATGGCGAATCGAAAAAAATTGCCTAAGTTCACCGGAGACAAGAAACAAGACCATGTACGATATTGTCGTACATGTGAGACAATCCGGTTGGCCAATGGCATGGCCAATAGGGTGGAATGGTTGGTGCAATTTCCCCCCACCCTACAAGGAGTAGCCATCGATTGGTACTCAGATGCTGATAAAACCAAGCAGACAACTTGGGATGAATTGCACAAAGCCTTCGAAACAAAGTTTTGACTCCTTGCAGATGATAATTAAATCATGGCAGAAATCCTAAGCACCAAGTAAGGGAAAAGTTAGACCATCTGAGCATATAGCCAACGCTTGAAGGAATTGCTAGGAAGAATGGACAACCACCCCAGCGATGGATTGAAGAAAAGGTGGTTTGTGGAGGGTTTAAAGTCATCACTTAGAAAGAAAATGAAGATTGTACGCCCCACATCCTACGAAGATGCCTATAATTGAGCAATGGACCTGGAAAGTGAAGGGAAGACATCTAGAAAAAAGAAAGATAGATCCTCTAGAGAGGAGGACTCCTCTGATAGAAGTAGCAGTGATGAGGGGTCGAGTAAAAAGGTGCAAGCCCTTCAGAAGGATATGCATCACATGATGAAGGAATTCAAAAGCATGAAGGGAAGCACAAGCAAAAATGAGGAAGTGTGTTACCCGGAATGTAAGGAGGAAGGTCACAAAAGGCTCCTGTCCTAAAAAGGCCTTCTATGATATTTGCCAAGTGTTGGCACACTCCACTAAAGAATGTCCCTACAACATGAAGACATGGGGAAATCAAGTTCTCTTCACCCAGGAGTAGTCGTCACCCTCCGCGACAGTAGGCACATCGCAGCCTCAAGCCAACACCACGACATCATCTGGTGGTTATAGAGGTAACCGAAGGGGAGGAAGAGGAAACAATAATAATAGCAATAACTGAAGTTGAATGCAATATGATGCAAAAGGATGACCAATGATTCAGTGTCGGGCATGCAACCAATGGGGACACTTTTGCACGAGATTGCCAGAAAGAGGAGACACTGCAGAACTTGTGCAGATGGTGTGGTCCTGGAGACCACGACAAGACAAATTTCCCCAAGCTAGGGGTTAATCTTCTCAGTATTGAGAAGATTGGTGACAAAGAAGTACTGGCAATCACCTATGCTCAGATCAAAAAGGCCACTTATTCTGACCCCCATATGAAGAAAGAGAGATTACGGGAGGTAAAAGCCAACATTGAGCGCGAGATGATGACAGAACAATGGAACAATGCAGAGGTGGTGAGTACATCATCTCGTACTAAAGCCGAAAAGAACATAATTGAGGAAGTCTTGCAGATGGAGGTGTCGATAAGGGTGAAGGACCTTCTAGACACAATGCCACAGGTGACGACCATCATTTTTAGCTCCGTACAAACCAGTGCACACACACCTTCAGGTGTGACCCAGGCAAAAGTTTCATTCAGCCCCTCAGTTGACCCAATGTTGTTGGCCTTAAATAGTGCTCGGCATCTTGCAATAGTGGAAATGGGAATCCTCAGGGCTATCCTCAAGGACAACATCGTGGATGGAGGTTCGGGGGTGAATGTGTTGTCGGAGGATACATGGAAGAAGCTTTGAAAGGAAACACTATGGCCATCCACATTCAACTTGGTGGGAGCAAACCAGCACAGAATCAAGCCACTCGGCACCTTGATGGCCCAACCAGCAACCATTGGCACACAACCCTTCCTACTTGATTTTGTTGTAATCACACTTAAGAAGAAGGGGTATGACGCTATCTTAGAGAGAGGGTGGTTGGTTACAGAAAAGGTGAACTGCAACTGGAAGAACACCCTTTCCATGGAGAAAGCGGGGTGGAAGTACATCATTGACCTAAGGACCCAGGTTGTCAGTGAGGAGCTTGCATCATCTAACTCCGATTCAAAGGACTCAAATAGATGGGAGTGGGATTCCTATTAAGGAAAAGATGAGATGGAACCAAACAATGAAGGATTTGTTGAACTCGATGGCTTCTCAGAAGATTACATCTTCTCATTGAATGGGCTCTCCCACTGGAAAATGGACGATTATGAAGTGTTTCACCCTGCTTGTCACATGTTGCAAATTGAAGAAGAGCCAAGAGAGAAGGAGGAGTTCCCATAAGAATACATGGAATATAAGGAGGGAGACACCAAAGTAAATGTTGTCCTGGTATAAAAATTTTCAAAGGACATACCAATGAGGTACGAAGACCCCATCGTGAAGGAGACGAACTTAGGAGACACTGCCACCTGGTGCAGGGGCACCTAGTTGAGTCAAAACTCCATTTTTGGGTATTTTATGCTTTTATGTTTGTAAAGTCTTGTGCTAGGTTTTTTTTGTTGTTTTAGGCTGTTTTGAGTCATTTTTAGTAGTTTTCATCTCATTTTGGTCTTGAGAGATCAAATCTTGCATTTCAGGTTTTGAGTTGACAATTTTTGGCCAAAATATAAAAATGGCCAAAAAGGTCTCCTAATGGATTCAAGAGCATTGAAACATGTTTGTTTAGTGTTTTTAATAATTTCTAAGTGGTTTAGACAAGTTGTTGAGTTTAGGTTGTGAAAAATGCATCTTGGAGCAAGAAAAGTTGTCATTAGGCTTAAGAAAGTTGTCAAAATTGTCATTTTCTTGAAAAATGTAATTGTTGAAGCCTCTTGTCCATACAAGGGCATGGAAACCAACTTGAGAAACTATATAAGGCCTCCCTTTTCCTTGGAAAGGGTTGGTGATTGTACTTACAAGTGGAACTTAATAGAAATCAAGTGTTTTTTTGGCTTTTATGACTATTTTTCTTCCTTTTTGAGGGGCAGTCAATACTGTAGCTGTACAATCCATACTGTACCTTCTTGGAAGTTGGGATTTTGATGTAAAAAATCTTCCTATGTAATTATTTCATTATTTTTTTCATTTGCAAGGTGTTTGTACAAACAATAATTGGAAACTAGGTATTTGTTGCCCTTCCAAGGGTTTGGGGTTGTAAAATGTGTCAACTTGGTTGATCCAGGTCTTGGATCCCTCCAATGGATTCTAAAAATTTTATCCTTGTGCATATAATGTACATTAATTTCTCTTTGTGTCAGAAGAACGGTTTGAAGATGCATTTGGGTGTGAACTAGGCAAGTTGGAGCAACTAGGCTAGTTCATGTTTCAAAATTCAAGATTGTCATCCAAAAGCAATTTGGAATGAACAAATCAATGAGGTAGTGAAATGGAAGTATGGAAAAAGAGTTGATCATAACCTTGGTCGGTTGGCTTAAGCTTGTTTTGTTAAACATTTCTATTTTTGTAAGCAAATAGTGTGCTCACTATTTTTATAAAAGACAATTTGTACATGCTTGTTGGGATGCTTCTAAAAGAATTAACCATGCCTTATATCTTGAAGGAAATGTAATAGGAGAAGTGAAAAATGTTTAAAGACCTCACACAGGTACTTCCATTTCCAAAACTCTTCATACTTGCAGGGTCCAAAGGGCAAATGTTGCTGATTGGTAAAAGGCAGAGAAAAGGGGCAGTGACAGTGACAGTTTGTTGTTTTACCACTTGCTTGCCAAGTGTTTGACATATTTCTTGTACGAAAAAGGTAGGGGAAGATTCTTCAAGATGTTTCAAAGGTTCCAAACTTTGGTGGAGGCTTGAAGAGGGGAGTTGGAGTGTCCTTCAAACA
Source organism: Cryptomeria japonica (assembly GCF_030272615.1). NCBI lineage: Eukaryota > Viridiplantae > Streptophyta > Pinopsida > Cupressales > Cupressaceae > Cryptomeria > Cryptomeria japonica. The sequence continues at coordinate 400,691,240 of NC_081412.1, read as the reverse complement.
TTGCTTGCTCCAAACCCTACAAAACCCTCAAATTATGCCATAAAAGATGGACAGACTTAAAACCACTCTAACAATGAGCTAAACCTCAAAAATCCTTGAGCTTACATCCCTAAAACATCATCCCAAACTTTCTTTGTGGTTAAAATGGCCATCGTTGACTAGTGGGAGCAAAAAAGGGCCAATTAGGCCTCCACGGGCTAGTAGCCCTGCTTCATAACACACAAAAGACCGGTTTTTGACAAATGCATGAAGTTGATGGGAAAATGAAACATGGGAACCTAGGAAAAATGTGGAGAGAAATAAAAGAATTCCAATAGGTGTCCCTTTGGGCTCCTAGACAGAGTGCAACCCACTTTGGGGGTACATGAGTCTTGCTAATGAACTTGACTAGGTGGAGGGTTTAGACCTCAAACCACATGTTGAGCACCCAATGATGAGTAGTACCTTGCTGCCCCTAAATTTCCTTTTGAAAGACTCCTAGCTCACTCTAAAAACCTAAGGAAGGAAGCCCCAAGAACCAAGCACAAGCAGTTGAAGATGGGAGGAACAAGCAATTTGAGTAGTTTTGGAGCATGGGAGTAAGACATCACCATAAAGGGAGTTTGCTAGGAAATTACACCATGGAATCCTTGGCATTACAATAACAAGATAGGTTGAGTAAACATACACATCAGATCCTACAAGGTTTTGGCTGATACATTGACCCTTTTGAGAAAGTTAGCCTTGTGAGCACTTCTCTACCAAGCTCCCTATCATAGTGATATCAAAGCCAACAAAAGATTTAGGGGAAAGACACATTAGGCAAACATGGTGACCAATGTATAATTGGCTAAGAAGGTAGAGGACCAAGCAAAGGAAAATAGGGCACTCAGAGAAAGACTACATCAACTAGCAATGAAACTAGCTGAAGTAGCAGTCAAAACTAAAGAAGTCTAGGATAAGGTTGGAGATAAGGGTAAAATGATGGCAATAGAGGATGAAGTCCCCATACCTGACCTTGTCATTGAGAAAGAACCATTCTTGAAAGCCTTGAGAGCTATGAGTGGTAAGACCTTAGAAGGAGTGGCTCTTTTCAGTGGGAAGATGAATCTAGATGCTCTAATAGAGTGGATTGAAGGGTTAGAAAACCATTTTGAGTGTGATGGAGTGACTGAAGCACAAAAGGTCAAGGTGGCAAAGTCAAGGCTGAGAGGGGCAGCCTTAATATGGTGGAAGTTCATCCAAGAGGAAAGGGTGAAAGTAGGAGAGCAACCACTAGCCACCTGGAAGGCAATGGTAGCCAAAATCAAAGAGACCTACCTTCCTGAAGACTATCAGATACAACTTCACAAGAAAAGACAAAACTTGAGATAGAAAGACCTAGATGTCAGTAGCTACACTGAAGAGTTTCAAAAACTGTGCATGAGATCTAGAGTAGTGGAGGATGAGAGTATAAAAGTGGAAAGGTATTTGAATGGATTAAGATGGAACATCCAGGAAGAGATGAGCTTGTTATGCCCACAAACCGTACACAAGTGCTATCAATTGGCACTTAAGGTGGAAGAGAAAGGTAGAAGAAAGCAAGAACAAAACAATAGAGGAAGAGGTAGGGGAAGAGATAGCAGAGGCCATAGAGGTAGTTTTGGGGGAAGAAACATAGATCAATGGTTCCAGGGAAAATTTAACCTTATTAAGCAAAGTGGGGATTCTCAGAGCAAACCCAACTATAGGGGTAGGGGATCAAGCAACCCGAGTAGGGGTAGATCTAATGGACCAGGGAGAGGGTCCTACTTCTCAACCATGAAATGCTACAACTGCCAAAAGTTAGGCCACCCTACCTATAGATGCCCAAAAAAGCCTAGTTCATCCTATGGAGGTGAAAAGAGGGTAAATTATGTTCAAGAAGATGGATGTAGTACCAGAACTTCAGCATTGAATCACCTAGATTCAGAAGATGGTGAGAGTTTGATGATCAAGAGAGTGTTAATGAAGAAGACACATAGTACAGAGTCCTCACAGAGAAGAGCATTGTTCAAGATTAAGTATAAAATCATGGGAAAGGTGTGTAAGGTGATCATAGATTCAGGGTCCACAGATAACATCATATCAGAAGAAGCAGTAAGCAAATTGAAACTACCTAGGATACAACACATCGAGCCATACAAAGTCACCTGGTTGAATAAGGGACAACATGTGTTGGTAAATGAGCAAGCTTGGGTAGATTTTCATATTTGGGGATATGTAGATAGAATCCTATGTGACATCCTTCCTATGGATGCTTGCCACTTTCTATTGGGTAGACCATGGCAATTTGACCAAAAAGCACAACATGATGGGGAAAGAAACTCCCATTCATTTCAGAAAGATGGAGTAGCATATCAGATCCAATCCCTCATTGAAGAAGGAGAGAGCAGCAACAAAGTGCCTAACATCTTGTTAGTGAATGAGAAAGAGTTCATACAAACACTAGAAGAGGGTGAAGGAGTAGGATTTGCACTGATAGTGAAGCCTAAGGAAGAAAAGGTAGGAAAGAAAGTTGAGATACCATATGAAATGCAAAAAATCCTTGATGACTTCAAACAAATAATTAGTGATGGTACACCTATAGCCTTACCACCTCCTAGAGCCATTAGCCATCAAATTGACTTCATTCCTGGAGCCTCTTTGCCCAATAAGGCAACCTACAAGATGACCCCTGAACAAAACAAAGAGGTAGCAAGACAAATACAAGAACTCCTAGACCAAGGGCTGATTAGGAAAAGCATTAGTCCTTGTGCATTACCTACAGTGTTAGCACCCAAGAAGGGTGGAACATTGAGACTTTGTACAGATTCCAAAGCCATAAACAAGATCACCATTAGATACAGATTTCCCATACCCAGGATAGAAGATTTGATGGATTGTTTGGGGGGTGCACAGTATTTCAGTAAGATTGATTTGAAGAGTGGTTACCATCAAATAAGCATCAAAGAGGGGGATGAGTGGAAGACAACTTTCAAAATGAATGAGGGTCTCTATGACTGGCTAGTCATGCGTTTTGGACTCTCTAATGCTCCCAACATATTCATGACACTCATGAATGAATTATTACATTATTTCATTGGAAAATTTGTTGTAGTGTATTTAGATGACGTTCTTATTTTCAGCAAGACTAAGGAAGAACACTTACAACATTTAGCTATTGTTTTGAAATAGTTATCTGATGAACAGCTAACCATAAATCTAGAAAAATGTGATTTCATGTAGCAAGAATTAGTCTATCTTGGCTTTGTTATATTAGGAGGCAATATGAAAATGGATCACTCAAAGGTTGCAGCAATAACCAGTTGGCCAACTCCTAAGACAGCCAGTGATGTCAAAAGTTTCCATGGTTTGGCTCAATTTTACAGAAAATTTATCAGGGGATTCAGTGAGATTTGTGCTCCAATGTTGGACACCATCAAAGGGGGTGTCAAGGTAAAGTTTCAATGGAAAAGTACAAAAAATAAGGGGTTTGAATTACTAAAAACTAAAGTAGCTACTCAACCAGTGCTCATTTTGCCTAGTTTTGATAAGCTTTTTACTATTGAATGTGATGCTAGCAATATTGTTGTAGGAGCTGTTTTAAGTCAAGAAAATAGACCAGTAGCATTCTTTAGTGAAAAGTTAAATGATGCAAAGAAAAAGTACTCATCCTATGATTTATAACTTTATGCATTGGTACAAGCACTTAGGAAATGGAGACACTAGCTTCTTCCTAAAGAGTTTGTTGTATACACAGATAATCAGGCACTTAGTTTCTTGAACTCACTAGATAAACTGAATCATAGGCATGTTAAATGGGTAGAATATTTACAAGCTTACACTTTTACTCTTAAGCATAAGAAGGGTCAGTTGAATAAAGTAGCGGATGCTTTGAGTAGAAGATTGTTAACTATTCATGAGATTCAATTTCAGAGTATTGGTATTGATAGTTTCAGGGACATGTATCCTACTGATAATGGTTTTGCAAAAGCTTATAAAGTTTGTAAAGATTTTGAGAATAACTTCCATGGTGCCTATGCTGATTTCACTTTGCAAGATGGTTTGTTATTCAGGGGTGGACAGTTGTGTGTTCCACAAGGTTCTGTTAGAGAGAACCTCATTCAAGAGAAGCATAATGGGTGCTTAAGTGGACATTTCAGTCTTAACAAGACAAAAGAACTAGTTCAAAGGTTCTATTATTGGCCTAAAATGCAGAGAGACATCAGGAGGTATGTTGAGCAGTGCTTGGTATGCCAGAAAGAAAAAGGTAACTCCTCTAATGCTGGTTTATATCAGCCTCTTCCCATTCCACATAGGCCTTGGGATTGCATTAGCATGGATTTTGTAGTAGGACTACCTAGAACTCAAGCAGGATTTGAGAGCATCTTTGTAGTAATTGATAGATTTAGTAAGATGGCTCACTTTATTCCTTGCAAAACAACACATGATGCAAGTCATATTGCCTTTTTTTTTTCAAAGAAGTTGTTAGAATTCATGGTTTGCCTACTAGCATTGTTTCAGATAGGGATGTGAAGTTTCTTGGTCATTTATGGAGAATATTGTGGAAGAGATTGGGTACTAATCTCTCTTTTGGTTCAGCTTATCATCCATAAACGGATGGCCAAACTGAAGTTGTGAACAGGTCTCTTGGAAACATGCTTAGGTGTTTGACAAAGGAATATGGGCAGAGTTGGGATTAGCTCATTCATCAAGCAAAATATGCCTACAATGATAGTGTTAACCGGTCTACATGTAAAAGTCCATTTGAATTTGTTTATGGTATGCATCCAAGGGGTATATTGGAAATAAGGGATATCACTAACTTGCAGCATATGAGTGGGACAGAAAATGCATGGCTGATTCCATGAAGGAGGTTCATGAGCAAGTGAGACAAGCTCTCCAAGACACCTCTCAAAAAGTCAAGGCAAGAGTGGATGCTACAAAGAGAGATGTTTAGTTTACCATAGGTGATTATGTAATGGTTCATTTGAATAAGACAAGGCTACAAAAGGGATTTCCAAGCAAGCTTCAAATGAGGAGGATAGGCCCTTGCAAGATCTTGGCTAAGTATGGGTCTAATGCTTATAAAGTTGATTTGCCTACTAATGTTTCTTTGTCCCCCATTTTTAATGTTGCAGATCTAGTTGCTTTCAAATGGCAGCCACCTGAAGAGGTTCAAAGAGTTTCATATGTTTCCAATTCCCTTTCTGATCTATCTCTCCCTTCCCTTTCTTTTCCCCACGCTGAACAGGTTCTAGACTCCAGAGTTCTCAAAAAGACAAGGAATCATACCTACATGGAGCACCTCATCAAGTGGAAGGATCAACCTAATTTTGAGGCCACTTGGATACCTGAAGCTGACTTTCATAAATTTTTCATTTCTTCTTCTTTGCTGCCTCAAGGAGTCACATGACTTCTTTGTTTTGGGGGGAGTATGGTGCAAGAGCACCTAGTTGAGTCAAAACTCCATTTTTGGGTATTTTATGCTTTTATGTTTGTAAAGTCTTGTGCTAGGTTGTTTTTGTTGTTTTAGGTTGTTTTGAGTCATTTTTAGTGGTTTTGATCTCATTTTGGGCTTTGCCAAAATGTGAAAATGGCCAAAAAGGTCTCCTAATGGCTTCAAGAGAATTGAAACATGTTTTTTTAGTGTTTTTAAGCATGTCTAAGTGTTTTAGACAAGTTGTTGAGGTTGGGTTGTGAAAAATGCATCTTGGAGCAAGAAAAGTTGTCATTAGGCTTAAGAAAGTTGTCAAAATTATCATTTTCTTGAAAAATGTAATTGTTGAAGCCTCTTGTCCATACAAGGGCATGGAAACCAACTTGAGAAACTATATAAGGCCTCCCTTTTCCTTGGAAAGGGTCGGTGATTGTACTTACAAGTGGAACTTAATAGAAATCAAGTGTTTTTTTGGCTTTTATGACTATTTTTCTTCCTTTTTGAGGGGTAGTCCATACTGTAGCTGTACAATCCATATTGTACCTTCTTGGAAGTTGGGATGTTGATGTAACAAATCTTCCTATGTAATTATTTCATTTTTTTTTCATTTGCAAGGTGTTTGTACAAAAAATAATTGGAAACTAGGTATCTGCTACCCTGCCAAGGGTTTGGGGTTGTAAAATGTGTCAACTTGGTTGATCCAGGTCTCGGATCCCTCCAATGGATTCTAAAAAGTTGATCCTTGTGTATATAATGTACATTAATTAATTTTTGTGTCAGAAGAACGTTTTGAAGATGCATTTGGGTGTGAACTAGGCAAGTTGGAGTAACTAGGCTAGTTCATGTTTCAAAATTCAAGATTGTCATCCAAAAGCAATTTGGAATGAACAAATCAATGAGGCAGTGAAATGGAAGTATGGATAGAGAGTTGATCATCATCTTGGTTGGTTGGCTTATGCTTTTTTTGTTAAACATTTCTATTTTTGTAAGCAAACAGTGTGCTCACTGTTTTTGTAAAAGACAATTTATACATGCTTGTTGGGATGCTTCTAAAAGCATTAACCATGCCTTGTATCTTTAAGACAATGTAATAGGAGAAGTGAAAAATGTTTAAAAACCTCACAGAGGTACTTCCATTTCCAAAACTCTTCATACTATCAGGGTCCAAAGGCCAAATGTTGCTAACTGGTAAAAGGCAGAGAAAAGGGGCAATGACAGTGATAGTTTGTTGTTTTACCACTTGCTTGCCAAGTGTTTGACATATTTCTTGCAGGGAAAAGGTAGGGGAAGATTCTTAAAGATGTGGCAGAGGTTCCAAACTTTTGTGGAGGCTTGAAGAGGGGAGTTGGAGTTTCCTTCAAACATTACTTGCTCCAAACCCTACAAAACCCTCAAATTATGCCATAAAAGATGGATAGACTTAAAACCACTCTAACAGTGGGCTAAACCTCAACAATATTTGAAATTAAATCCCTAAAACATCATCCCAAACTTTCTTTGTGGTTAAAATGGCCATCGTTGACCAGTGGGAGCAAAAAAGGGCCAATTAGGCCTCCACGAGCTAGTAGCCTTGCTGCATAACAGACAAAAGACTGGTTTTTGACAAATGCATGAAGTCGATGGGAAAATGAAACATGGGAACTTAGGAAACATGTGGAGAGAAATCCAAGTAGTCCAACAAGTGTCCATTGGGGCTCCTAGACAGAGTGCAGCCTCCTTTGGGGGTAGGTGAGTCTTGCTAATGAACTTGAGTAGGTAGAGGGTTTAGACCTCAAACCAGATGTTGAGCACCCAAAGATGAGCAATACCTTGCTGCCCTTGCATTTCCTTGTGAAAGAATCCTATCTCACTCTAAAAACCTAAGGAAGGAAGCCCCAAGAACCAAACACAAGCAATTGAAGATGGGAGGAACAAGCAATTCGAGCAGTTTTGGAGCATGGGAGTAAGCCATCACCATAAAGGGAGCTTGCTAGGCAAGTAGACCATGGAATCCTTGGCATTATAATAAAAAGGTAGGTTGAGTAAACATACACATCAGATCCTACAAGGTTTTGGCTAATACAATGACCCTTTTGAGCAAGTTAGCCTTGTGAGCACTTCCCTACCAAGCTCCCTATCACCACCCCTCAAAATATCTGGGTAGGAGAAGACTAGAGCCCAATGCTAAAGGCCACAGCATTCAAAATCTTCAGGGAATATAAGGACATGTTCACTTGGTCCTACAAGGACATGAAAGGGGTCCTACAATAATTGTGTTTCCATCGGATACCATTGGTCCCGAGAGCCCAGCCGGTATGGAAGAGGCAGTACTGAATGAATAAGAACTATGTGGCCAAGGTGAATGAAGAGATTGAACGGATGCTTGAGGCTAGCATCATATTTTGGGTGGACACAAGTGAGTGGGTCTCACTGATTGTGATCTCACTGAAGAAGTACGCCAATCAGATCTTCTTTTGCATTGATTTTTGGTGCCTTAATGCAGTCACCATCAAGGATCTATTCCCTATACCTTTCAGGGACAACATCCTGGAGGAGGTGGCTGGCAATGAAATGTACTCATTTTTGGATGGTTTTTCCGAATATAATCAAATTTAGATAGCTAAGGAGGACAATTTAAAGACCACCTTTGTGGTGGAAGACAGATTCTATGCTTTCAACCAGATGTCATTCGGGATGTGCAATGCTCGAGCAACCTTCCAAAGGATAGTCCTTCACATATTTGATAAGATGTATGTGGGAAATTTTAAAGCCTTTTTGGACGACTAGTCAATTTTCAGTAGCAAAGACACTCACTTGGTGGCGCTGAGAGAGTGCATGGAGAGATGCCGAAGGGCCAGGCTAGCCTTGAATCTGTGGAAATACAGATTTATGGAACCACAAGGAAAGTTGCTCGGCCATAACGTTTGTAAAGTTGGACTGAAAAACTGACCCGGATAAGGTATGGGTAATTGTAGAGATGGAGTCGCCCATTGATGTGATGGGAGTCAAGACCTTCTTGAAACATATAGGATACTACCGGAAGTTCATTAAGAACTTCGCTCAACTTTCATTCCCTTTGAACAAACTGACAAGAAAGGGTGAACCGTACATATGGGGACCGACACAAGGGGAGGCATTCGAGGAACTCAAGAGGAGACTGGTGGCAGCACCCATTCTAGCCTATCCAAACTAGGACTGAGAATTCCACATACACGTGGATGCCTCAAACTATGCTATTGGGGATACGCTAGCACAAGAATGGGGACATGGGTTGGATCATCCCATCTATTTTGCCAATCAGTTGATGTCGAAATCCGAGAATAACTACAGTACCACCGAGAGGGAAGCCCTCGAAATGGTCTATGTCATACAAAAAAATTTGGCACTACTTGTTGAAGACGCCTTTCACATTCTATGTGGATCACTAGGAGTTGATGTACCTGGTAAATAAACTCATTATCCAAGGCAGGGTAAGCAAGTGGCTATTGCTCCTTCAAGAGTTCTCTTTCACAATAATTGTATGGCCATTCAAGAGCCATGTGATCACCAATCAATTATCCCGAATTACGTCAGGGGAGATGTCAGAGGCAGTCAATGATGATTTTCTTGACAAACATCTATTCCAAATTGTGGCATTACCACCGTGGTATGCAAACATTGGAGAATACTTGTCTACCTCTCAGTTCCCACCCAGAATGTTACCGAGTGAGAGAAGGAATTTGGTCTTGAGAAGCAAGACATTTCAGCTAATTAATGGGCTATTGTATAAAATGGGACCTGACCAAGTCCTCAAAAGGTGTGTGATGGAAGAAGAGATTTTGGGAGTGCTCTAGGAAGCACACGAAGGGCCCATAGGAGGTCACATGGGTCCAAACACTACCGTGCGCAAGGTAGTGCTAGCCGAACTATGGTGGCCCACCCTATATAATGATGCACAGGAATGGGTGGTGGGTTGTGATACGTGCCAGAGAGTAGGGAAACCATTAAAGCGGGACATTATGCCCCTCAATCCATCCCATGCCCAGGAGTTATTTTAATGCTAGGTCTATGTTTCATTGGACCTCTGAAGGTCAGTTGAACATGAAGATGTCATTACATTATGGTGGCGATGGAATATCTTGCGAAGTGGGCTGAGGAGCGAGCACTGTCAAACAACTCAGCTTTGAGTACAGCCAAGTTCATTTATGAACAAATTATTACAAGGTACGACATCCCAATCCAATTGATGAGTGATCGTGGTGGGCACTTTGTGAATCATGTGGTCAAGCTGCTCACGATGCAATTCAAGATCTTTCATTCCTTGTCAAGCCCATACTATTTGAGGGCCAATGGGCAGGCAGAGGCGACTAACAAAATACTAGTATCGATGATCTATAAGTCCTATGGAGTTGAACAGGAAGACTGGGAGGAGAAGTTGGTACTATGGGCATACAGGAGCACCTAAAAAGTCACCACGGGCTAGACACCCTTTCAGCTAATGTATGGCTAGGAGGCTATTGTCTCAGCAAACTTCATGGTTCTAAGTTTAAGGATCACAATTGAGAATCGCCTTCGAGATATAGAAAGCTTGCGGGAACAGCTGTATGCGTTAGGAAAACTTTGGATGAACGTAGAATGATGGCTCAATGGGCCATTGAAGCCGCCCAACAAAGACAAAATTTTTGGCATGACAAGCACATCTGGCACATGGAATTTTGGCCAGGATAGTGGGTGTTGAAGTATAATGGGTGGAATGAGATTAAGCCTAGGAAATTTAAAGTCTAATGGCTTGGGCAATTTCAAATCCATGAAGTAGATGTGAATGGAGCAATTAAGTTGTCAATATTGGTCAACCAGCAAATAAAGGAGATGGTACATAGGTCAAAGTTGAAGATTTACCACCACAGGCAGCAACAGAATGATCCAGTTCATCCGGAGGTGGGGCCCAACCGAACAAATTGAAGAGGTAATAATTTAATCTTTTGTTTTAAAAAATTAAAAAAAGTATGGTCGTACGACGTACGACCTTATGAAAAAAGAGCATGTACATATGTATGGAAAAGAACTATACGAACTAAAAAAAATCCATACGGCCATACCGAAAAGGCCGTACGAAAATGGGAAAAGGACCGTACATTATAAAATTCGTACTTCTATGAAATAATACTCATAGTTTGATTCTATATGGTAAAGAGAAGTGTTTGGCAATTTGTACAGGAGAGATAATCCGTACATCCACAAGGCAATCATTAAAGAATTGGTACGATTCAAGAAAAGAATCAAAAATTCGTACACCAGTAAGGTTGGAAATTTCATACAACACGAGGAAAAGAAGACATAAATTATCATATGGATCAAAAATTTTAAATAAAAACAAAGGGGGATAAATCCGTATGGATCAGGAGAGGAACAAGTCCCTATGCCAGATTGGAGAAAGAATTCGTATGCTCAGCATTGTACGACCAACATAAAACAAAATTGTATGGCTAAGGGAGACAGAGGGTGAAATCTGTACGCCCACATGAACAAAGAAATTTGTACAATAGAATCAGTGTAAGAGGAAATTTGTATGATGTCAGAGGGAAAGGAAACCATGCAAATTGAAATCCGTACATGTGCAATTTGGAATCTGTACGTGTGCGATTTGGAATCCGTACATGTGCAACATAAAATCTATATAGTAGCTGGAAAAGGGAGTACAAGAATTCACCAAGCGATTTTATCTGTACATTGCCAAGAGAGCTCCTAGATAGTAAGTGGAAGGTCGTACAAGGGATAGCATAAGAAGAAGTTGTCGTACAAGGTAGATCTTAACGAAATTTTAAAGTTTATTAAGTATTGGTGTCAGTAGTTAAATCATTCAAATGGAATAAGGAAAACATAAATTAGGAAAGATAGACTGGAGAAAACAATTGCAGCAGTTAGACCAACCATCACAATCAAGGAAAATGGTAGAGGGGAGCATGGCAGCCAAGGACAAGGGGAAGGGATTATTGCAGTCGGGAGTAAAAATTGCAGGGTCAACAGATACAAGAAAAGCCAAGAAGAAGGAAATGCCGGAGAAAATCACACCTGACACTATTACATTTGAAGGATTGAGCGGAAATGTGTGCAAGACCTGGTGGTTGGAAACCCTAGATAATTATGCAATTAAAGAATCTCTCAAGAAGGCATGGGTACATTGGGCAATTCAAATGCTCATCTTCACCATTAGAGATTTTGAATCATGTCTGTGGATGATGGTGGCTACATATAACAGTGCGATCAGGACATCTACTTTCTCGTACCAGTAGAGCACTGTGACCATCTCCTTTGCACCCGATGATTTTGCTAGGGTATTTGGCATCCCAAGTGAGGGCAAGTAAATAGACAAGAATGCCATAAAGATGTCGCCAGAAAGGAAAGAACAACTATTGCTGTTAATTTGCTGAAGTGATCTCTCAGACCGAGAATGGGCTAAAATCAAGGCACCCAAGGGCAGAGGGTTGAAGAAGTCCTACATTATTCTAGGAGATTGGCAGTGTCTGCTAGATGTTACAGAAGCCAGCAGGGAATCCGACATGGCGGTACACATGATTGCACTGATGAACGGTCTAAGGAACAGGATGGTGTATAACTAGGAAACAGTTTTGTCTAATAGAATCCACGAATTCTTGATGCTGCGACACAAGGCTTTGTATATGTTGTTTCACGCCATAGGATTGTTCCTCGACATTTTACACACATAGGTGGCATAGGGGAAGCACGTATGGAAACCTCAGGAGATGAGGGACCCCTCATAGCCATTCAATTTTTATTGGACCCACTTGGATACCATGGAAGGTAGCAAGGAAGCCCCTTCTAGAAGGAAGCAATGGAGACCACTGCAGGTAGACACAAAACAGGAGACAAAGAAAGTTGACGAGTATGCAGAACAAGAGGTCACAGAAGAGGCTGACAGTAGTGTAGATGAAGGGGATGATTCTGAGGACACTTCTTCTCAGAGCAGTTAGAGTCATGACACATTTTGACTAGCCAGCAGGAAGGAAGTCGAGAAAGAACTAGGGTACAGAGGAGAATAGTGGTCACGCAGTGTCTTTTGGACAAATGATGAGAGGAATTTGTGGATTGCCAGTAGGTGGAGTGCGACCTATGGGAGTACGCCAATTGGTGTATGCACCAGTCGTATTGACTGAAGGTGGAGGATTGACACCTCTCTAGTCTTCGGGGGTGATGCTAGGAGCCATACCAATCGTACCCATCCCAAGATTTGGGCAATTGAGACCCCGAACTTAATTGCCTATGCCTTCTAGGGTCACCACAATAGTTCCAACAGTTCCTGTGGAGGACATTCCAGCAATATCATTGGTTCCTAGCAAACCACCTTGCATTAGATCTACCATCGGAAGGAACCCGTACATACGAAGGTCTCGGCAGTAGAGGGTATGGTGATCAGCAATGATGATGCCACCATGGATGTGTGGCTAGGTCGCTATGAGATTCCTCCAAAGACACCATTGGGACCCTCGCCTACCTCACCCCAGCCACGTCCTTTTCCAGAGATTGTGGACCTCGATGAGGGTAGTTCTCATCAGGAGGTCGGATAGCAGGAGTTGGCGATGGATTTCCTATAGGACACTGTTGGGTTTGAGGAAGAGATGGTGGAGACGTAGTAGTAGGAGCAGGCCACTAGGGAGAGCCAGTCAGATGGCGTAGAGGTATTTTTGGTAGTGATGGGAGCCAGTACGTAGAGGATGGCAGTAGAGGTTGAGGCCAGCACAAGAAGATTGGCAATCTCTCTTCAGGAGCATACTATTGGAAAGTCTATCATTGAGGGACTCCTTGCCTTTGCCACCGACAGGTGTGCTAAGGAGTTTGGGTGATGTTTTGAGGCCAGGGGTTGGCCTGTTGTGGAAACTTCTGAAATGTTGTCCAATTGGAGGCATGAGCAGACGGCTGAGGTTGGTGGAGTACATTTGTTGCTACAGCAGGTAGAGCAAGCTTTCAGGGATGGGTACTACTAGCTCAAACGTACCCAGCATGGTGCCTCAGCAACAATGACAAAGCAGGTGGCGGCCATCACAACTCGGGAGGAGCTAGCCACTCACCTGCACACGATGGAGATGGAGTTGGCACAGCAGAGAGCCTGAGCAACCAGCCTAGGGGAGGAGTTGTCTTGTGTCAGGACAGACTTGGCCCAGGAGACGGTGGGGAGTGCACATGAGGTAGCAAAATGGGCAACCCTTGAGACACAAGCATTAAAATTATCACCAAATACAAACCGGTATACAGTCAAGAGCAGCCCCAGTCATGATAGTACTCATACTAAAGTAGCAATGGAGATTCATCATATAGGAATCTGGCCTATAATCCAGAGGTCTACTTTCAATATAGGCATACCCACAGGCCTGAAAGTATTCCCATGTTTCACGGGATTGTTGGGTTTCATACTTAGCTTAACGGGTGCAATCCTTCATGACAACGGGTAGATTATAATTCTTTATAAATTTGAGGGTTTTGTGGTTGAATTTATTGTTAGTTCACTTAGTTTTATTTTTTATCGATGGTATCTATGTACACTTTACACAAATGTCATAATCAAGAAGAATCTATTTATCATGTCCTTGAGAAACAAGAATAAAATTGAGAGTAAACAAGCACTAAAATGTTACTACACATTCCTCGTGTTAGAAATATTGTAATTTATTTACAAATAGTCTACTCAAATGAATACCAACATGAGACCAATACTAGAATTTTTGCATAATTGTACTAGATATCACAACTTTCCACACTTAAAAACAATAATAAAAAACCAACAATCACAACTTCAAAGTCCACATTATATATTCCTTTCAAGATTTAAACTTAAACCTTGACGATAAGAATCCAACACTTCAGTCGATTGAATTCAACACCTTAAACATTATTAATCAAAATTAAATTAAACCACCGCAACATTAATATATATGACACTTTGGATCGTTTATATCCCAAACATCCTTATATCCAAAATACATATACAACAACGTAGATCATATAAACCCAACAAACAAATCTAAAAATGCATCAGATCAAATAAACCCAACACACAATTCCCCACAAACATGAGTCATGACTAATAAAGGTGGAGAGGAAGGTAAGGTTTAATGACAACCTCTAATGACATTGCCTTGGGCATTGTAAGTCCCAATCCCTCTCTCATGTCAGTTATAGTGCCTAATATAATATTCCACTCAAAGCTATGAAGCAAGCGTGCCAATGCATATGAAACCACAAACAATCCAAGAGTCATGCCTGAACACATTCTCCTCCCTGACCCAAATGGAATCAATTGAAAGTGTTGTTCTTTTATATCAATTTTTGTTTGGCTTTTCAAAAACCATCAACGATTAGACTCTATGGGTCGCTCCCACATTGCAAAGTCCCTATGAATTTCCCAAACATTCACCAATAGTTGTGTTCCTGTGGGGACATGAAACCCTCCCACATTGCATACCTCCATACATTCATGGGGAATCAAAAGTAGCCCTATTGGATAGAGCCTAAATGTTTCCTTTATAATTCCTCGCAAATATGTTAGCTTATTTAGGTTTGATTCATCTATTAATCGGTCTCGTCTAATATGCATATCTAGCTCTTCTTGGGATTCTCTCAAAATGTATGGGTACTCTAATAGAGCTGATAGTGCCCATTTAATTGTTGTTGCTCAGATATGTATGTATCTGCTATTATCATGGCCTACTAAAAAAACCAAAAATACCACTCTCTTTTTTTATATTTAGAATTCACATGAAAGATGGATCAATTTAAACAACACACTCTAAATTTTGACTTTCTTAGATGGCTCATTTTAAATCACACTAATAGGTGAAAGCTATTAGAAAAGTGACCACTCAATCTTTTAAATATAGAGTTCATATCAAAGATGGCTTGGCTTAAACAATACAGTTTAAGCTTGGACATGACCCATCTTAAAGCACATTAATAGGTGGTTTGGCTCAACTTAAACAACACAATTTAATCTCAATTGTGGCTCATCTTAAATCACCTTATTAGGTTGTTTGGCTTGGCTTAAAAAACATAATTTAAGCTTGGATGTGGCTGATACTAAATCAGATTAATAGGTGATTGAGCCTAAACAATGTACATTCTAAACTTTTATTTGCTTAGGTGGCTCACTTTAAATCACAGTCAGACTTAAATGGTTCAGTGTGACTTGTTTGGGTGGCTAATCTTAAATCATACTAATAGGTGTCCTTTTGGAGAAGCTAGTGCCACCTCTTAAATCACACTAATAGATGGGTTCTATTGAAGAAGCTAGTCCCACCTAAACAATTTAAATCTTAGAATATGTTGTTTAAGCCAACCTTAATAAATGAACTCTATTAAAAAAGTAGGTACATCTTGTTAGGACTACAATTTTTCCCCTTTGCATGAATAATTGCATTAGGAGAACTGCTTGTGCAGTCTTGTATGGAGAGAAAAATAGGTGTCCTAAATATATATTTTAAATGAAGAAGATCTCTTCTAGTTGTGCATGGATATACATGAGATCTCAAACTCTCTTTCGAATTATTAAGACCTCTATATAGAGAGGTAGAATCAATAAAAGATGTATTTGTGTGTGTTTATTGTTGCGGTGGTTTCTATCAATCTCTGTGTATTTTTTAATTTATTCACATCTAAACAAAGCAAAGCTTAGAATATAGTTGACTCTATTAAAAAAATGAATACATCTAAATAGATCAAAACTTAGAGTGTGTTGTTTAAACTCAATCATCAAAAAATACAATATAGAGTAACATCATGTATATTTGTTTCTCTAATTGAACTTTGAATTCTACAAAATATTTGTTTCTCTAATTGAACTTTGAATTCTACAAAATATTTGTTTCTCTAACTGAAATTTATGGGGATTGTACAATCTAGTTTGAAATTAATGGTTTCAATCTAAGAAAAGGTCGACTATTGGAATTTGCTCACCCTTATTTCTTATGTCTACATGTGTCGAACATCTAACGATGGTTAAAAATATTAAAATTATTTTTTTGTAAATTGCAAGAGTCAAGTTACTCTCAATCGCACTCATATCAAATCAATCCTGTAACAAAAGATTGAAAACATCAAACAAGCTTATAACATACCTAACATAATATAAAAAGTAAATAAATATAAAATCAATTTTCTTTAATATTATAAAATCTAACTATTATTCTCATATTCTCATAATCAACAATTAAATAATTTTTATTATAATTCAGCTAATTTCACACATCAACAAACTATCAACGGGTCACTTAGCTTTGGACTGTTCTCTCTCTCGGCACAGAGGTGCTGCTACTTGGTGGAAGGGTGCTACTGAAGATTACTTGACTATTAATTCTTCTCAACGGGTCACTTAGCTTCAGACTGTTCTCTCTCTCGTCGCAAAGGTGTTGTTACTTGGTGGAAGGGTGCTACTGAAGATAACTTGACTATTAATGCTTCAGACTCTATTTTAGTTTAATCCTCTTGAGGTGAGGTGTCCCTTACTGTTGATGAAGCCTTTGCTAATATTACCGCTACCATGGACTCTTCTGCCACCTCGCTCCTACATCTATTGCTCCTGCACCTTTGCTTTTCTCTTCTCCTCGTGATTCTGCTCTTGTTATTGTTCTACAACAACATTTTGCTAGTGTTCTGCAACAACAATCTAGCAGTGTCTCTACGGGATCTTCCACGCCTGATTGTTTTTTGAATATTCCTAATGACAGTGACTTTACTGATGGTTTACAAGCGGGATCCTTTACGCTTGGTCATTCCCTTGATGGCCCCGAGAATAGTATCGCCTGGACTATTGTTTGTCGCAAGCAGAAGGGGAAGTCCTCCCAGCCCCCCCATGGACTGGGTGTCCACACCCATCCCTGAGTTGGGTTTGAGTTGTTGAAGGTTGGACAAGTTCCCTTTGTTCGAACTTGTTGGTCTCAGGCTTGCTTTGATGTGTTTTTTTCCTGCCTGTGGGCTGTTCTTTTTTTAATAGTCTCTATCTATGTTAAGGATTGGCTCCCTAGTTATCACTACTTTTTTAATCAAAAACAAACTATCAACAAGAGTTCAAACTTCTAGATCATATAAATATTTCTAATCTTTTCAATGAGAGAAATATGTGAGCTCCAAAGTGGGTACAATCTACCATGGAGATACAAATAAGGAAGTTCATGTAGCCACAAAATATAATAATGTTGTACCCAATACAGTGGACAAAATAAAATACATATTATATAACTCAAGAGAACAAACCATGTAATCATCTGTTTAACGTTCATATATTGTCACATGACCTAAAAAATGAAAGGAAGTGGGTGGTCTCTTTAAAAACATATAAATAAATTAGAGACATGGGTAAGTGGGGTGATTGAAAGACTAAAGAATGTGGACAACATAAAGAGCAAATGAATATAGTGGATGCTACTCTTCCACTGGAAATTAGAGGGATTTAGAATTTTATATTATACAAGTGCATTGAGTGTGTCATTTAAGTTAAGTTAGTGATATTTCAAGTAATGTGGGTTTCAAATATTAGTGTCATGCTGAGAGTAATTTAATTATTTTTTATTAATTAATGTTGTAAAGATATAGAATGTGCTAATGTATACAATAAATGATTTCTTATGAATATAAAATAGAAGTTTGTTAATTTACTATAATTAAAAGTTAAACCAAGAAAGTGATTAATTGAAAGTATTTATGTAACTATTTGTAAATATGTAACTTGCAAAAGAAAAGAAATATGTGTAGAAAGGGTTCTTCTCCCCCATGATCTCATCTTAAAGACTATATTGAGCTATTTTTTGGTCATATATGATTCTTGAATCATGTATGAGAAATACATGTTTAAAATAGAAATGAATTTTTTATATCCATTTTTATTTTCTTAGAAAAGAAAAGGAGCACTACCATATATTGGACACAAAGGTCTTTAGCATATTGCAAGGATAGAGAAGACTTAGCTGAGAAGCATAAGATTAGAAATGACAGTATTGACCCAGCTCTGAAATCAACACAGTAGTAAGAGTAAAGTCCTATGAAGTATAAGTACAAAGAGTTTCATATAAATTTTCATTCATTGACAAACAGTATCCTAAAGCTTGATGATACACAACAACCATACTTAGAGCAGCAAATTGTGAATACATGACCATGATAGACAGTGGTAAAAGGCCATCAAAGTTAAGAAGATCAGTCATAAATAAGAAGATTTACATTTCAATGAGGAAGCATGACCAATAGAAGGTTACGGTCCCTATCCAAGGTCACAAGAAAGCCATTGTTACAAAAAACAAGCTGATAGAAGCTACAACAATCTTAATATTGGAGACACCAAGACATATAGCATTCTCTTCAAGGTGGATGAAAGTAAACTCCATTCCTAAAGATGGTGCCACAAACTAAAGTAAAAGAAAGATGTTGTAGTCAAAGATAATTATGACAATCAAAATCAGTTAGTAATAGTTCTAAGATGATCACTCATAGTAGCTTGTCAAGCAATGCAATAGAATAGTGAATGAGCATGTAGAAGCTTCAAAACACAGTTAACTTCACAAAGAGACAGGGGTCTCATATCATAACCAGGATTTAAGAATAGACCAAGAGCAGCTTAACAATCAATCGATCTTTATGTTTGCAGTCAAAGATTGCTACAATCAACAACTAAGAGAGAAATCTAATAATTTATGACAGTGAGCACTTTTTACAGTTCAAGGAACAAGTTTGAGGCAAATGACATAGACATGGACATTAAAATGATCAGTAAATATAGACAGTATACAGTCAAGAGAATCCCTAGTCATGATGGTACTCAAACTGAAATAGCAATGAAGATTCATCATACAGGAATCCGACCTATAATCTGAAGGTCTACTTTCAATATAGGCATACCCACAAGCTTGAAAGTATTCCCATGTTTCACAGGATTGTTGGGTTTTATACTTAGCTTCACGGGTGAAATCCTTCATGACAACAAGTAGATTATAATTGTTTGTGAATTTGAGGGTTTTGTGATTGAATTTATTGTTAGTTCACTTAGTTTTATTTTTTATTCATAGTATCTATGTACACTTTTCACAAATTTCATAATCAAGAAGAATCTATTTGTCATGTCCATGACCAACAAGAATAAAATTGAGAGTAAACAAGCACTAAAATGTTATTCTACACATTCCTCACGTTAGAAATATTGTAATTTATTTACAAATAGTCTACTCAAATGAATACCAACATGAGACCAATACTAGCATTTTTGCATAATTGTACTAGATATCACAACTTTCCACACTTAAAAACAATAATAAAAAACCAACAATCACAACTTCAAATTCTGCATTATATATTCCTTTCAAGATTTAAATGTAAACCTTGATGATAAGAATCCAACACTTCAACCGATTGAATTCAACCCCTTGAACATTATTAACCGCAATTAAATTAAACCACCACAACATTAATACATATGACACTTTGGATCGTTTATGTCCCAAACACCCTTATATCCAAAATACACATACAAAAACGTAGATCATTTAACCCAACAAACAAATCTACAAGCACATTAGATCAAATAAACCCAACACACAATTCCCCACAAACATGAATCATGCCTAGTAAAGGTCGAGAGGGAGGTAAAGTTTAATGACAGCCTCTAATGAAATTGCCTTGGGCATTGTAAGTCCCAATCCCTCTCTCATGTTAATTATAGTGCCTAGTATAACACTCCACTCAAAGCTATGAAGCAAGTATGTCAATGCATATGAAACCACACACAATCCAAGAGTCATGCCTAAACACATTCTCCTCCCTGACCCAGATAGAATCAATTGAAAGTGTCACCCTTTTACATCAATTTTTGTTTGGCTCTTCAAAAATCATTCAGGATTGAACTCTGTGGGTCGCTCCCACACTGCAGAGTCCTTATGAATTGCCCAATCATTCACCAACAGTTGTGTTCCTGTGGGGATATGAAACTCTCCCACATTGCATGCCTCCATAGATTCATGGGGAATCAAAAGTAGCCCTAATGGATAGAGACTAAATGTTCCTTTATAATTGCTTGCAAATATGTTAGCTTATGTAGGTTTGATTTATATATTAATCGGTCTCGTCCAATATGCATGTCTAGCTCTTGGGATTCTCTCAAAATGTATGGGTACTGCAATAGAGCTGATAGTGCCCATTTAATTGTTGTTGCTCAGATGTGAATGTATCTGCTATTATCATGGCCTACCAAAAAAACCAAAAATACCACTCTCCTTTTTATATTTAGAATTCGTATGAAAGATGGATCAATTTAAACAACACTCTAAATTTTGACTTGCTTAGATGACTCACATTAAATCACACTAATAGGTGAGTGCTATTAGAAAAGTGACCACTCAACTTTTTAAACATAGAGTTTATATCAAAGATGGCTTGGCTTAAACAATACAGTTTAAGCTTGGACATGACTCATCTTAAAGCACATTAATAGGTGGTTTGGCTCAACTTAAACAACGTAATTTAATCTCAAATGTGGCTCATCTTAAATCACCTTATTTGGTTGTTTGGGTTGGCTTAAACAACATAATTTAAGCTTAGATGTGGTTTATCTTAAATCACATTAATAGGTGATTGAGCCTAAACAATAGACTCTAAACTTTTATTTTCTTAGATGGCTCACTTTAAATCACAGTCAAACTTAAATGGTTCAGTGTGACTTTTTTGGTAGCTCATCTTAAATCATACTAATAGGTGTCCTTTTGGAGAAGCTAGTGCCACCTCTTAAATCACACTAATAGATGGGTTCTATTGAAGAAGCTAGTGCCACCTCTTAAATCACACTAATAGATGGGTTCTATTGAAGAAGCTAGTCAAACCTAAAAAAGTCGGAGCTTAGAATATGTTGTTTAAGCCAAATTTAATAAATGAACTCTATTGAAAAAGTTGGTACATCTTGTTAGCGTCGCAATTTTTCCACTTTGCATGAATAATTGCATAAGGATAACTGCTTGTGCAGTCTTGTATGGAGAGAAAAATAGGTGTTCTAAATATAGATTTTAAATGAAGAAGATCTCTTCTAGTTGTGCATGGATATACATGAGATCTCTAACTCTCTTTCGAATTATTAAGACCTCTGTATAGAGAGGTAGAATATAATTCATTTCTCATCACTGATTAGTTGATCCCTGATCATGTGATCGAGAAGTTGAATCAATAAAAGATGTATTTGTGTGTGTTTATTGTTGCAGTGGTTTCTATCAATCTCTGTGTATTTTTTAATTTCTTCACATCTAAACAAACCAAGGCTTAGAATGTAGCTGACTCTATTTAAAAAGTGAATACATCTAAATAGATCAAAACTTAGAGTGTGTTGTTTAAACTCAATCATCAAAAAATACAATATAGGGAAACATCACGTATATTTATTTCTCTAATTGAAATTTGAATTCTACCAAATATTTGTTTCTCTAACTAAACTCTATGTGGATTGTACAATCTAGTTTGAAATTAATGTTCCAATCTAACAAAAGGTGGACTATTGGAATTCGCTCACCCTTATTTCCTATATCTAAATGTGTGGAACATCTAACAGTGGTTAAAATTTTTAAAATAATTTTTTTGTAAATTGCAAGAGTCAAGTTATTCTCAATCGCACTCATATGAAATCATTTCTATAACAAAAGATTGAAAACATCAAACAAGCTTATAACAGACCTAAAATAATATAAATATATATATATAATCAATTTTCTTTAACATAATAAAATCTAACTATTATGAACTCATATTCTCATAATAAACAAATAAATAATTCTAAATATTTAATTTGGCTTATTTCACACATCAACAAACTATCAACCAGAGTTCAAGGAGGTTGAGGTGCACTACCATTGATTTTGCTGTCGATTCCACCATTTTGGCTCCTCCTGCCTTGACGGACCCTATTGCCTCTAATTTACAGCTTCTCTCTACACCTACTGGTCCTTCCCCTAATGCTATGCAACAGCCTTTTGTTCTGCAACTATCTCTTGTTCTGCAGCAGTCGATTGTTGTCTCACAGCAGCCTGGTGCTAGCTTCACTGATGGTTTACAAGTGATTTCCTAACTGCTTGGTACTTCCCTTGATGGCCCCGATAACAGTATTGCCTGGACTGTTGTTTGTCGCAGGCAGAAGGGGAAGTCCTACCCGCCCCCCCCTTGGATCGGGTCTCCACACCCCCTTCTTGAGTTGGGTCTTTGTTGTTAAGGCTGGACAAGTTTCCTTTGTTTAAACTTGTTAATCCTAGACTTTCTCCGATGTTCTCTATTTTTGCTTGTGGGATTTTCTTTCTTTTTTTTGATAGTCTATGAATATGTTAAGGGTCGGCGCCCTAGGTAACACTGCTTTTTAAATAAAAAACAAGAGTTCAAACTTTTAGATCATATAAATATTTCTAAAGAGAAAGATGTGAGCTCCAAAGTAGGTAGTCTACCGTGGAGATACAAATAAGGAAGTTCATGTAACCACAAAACATAATGATGTTGCACCCAATACAATGGACAAAATAAAATATATATTATATAACTCAAGAGATCAAACCATGTAATCATATCTTTAACATTCACATATTGTCAGAGGACCTAATAAACGAAAGGAAGTGGGTGGTCACTTAAAAAACATATAAAGAAATTAGAGATGTAGGTAAGTAGGGTGACTGAAAGACTGAAAAATGTGGACAGCAAAAAGAGCAAATGAATATAGTGGATGCTACTCTTCCACTAGAAAGTAGAGGGATTTAAAATTTTATACTAGACAAGTGCATTGAGTGTGTCATTTAAGTTAAGTTAGTGATGTTTCAAGTAATATAGGTTTCAAATATTAGTGTCATGTTGAGAGTAATCCAATTATTTTTGATTAATTAATGATGTAAAGATATAGAATGTGCTAATGTATATAATAAATAATTTCTTATGAATATAAAATAGAAGTTTGTTAATTTACTACAATTAAAAGTTAAGTCAAGTGATTAATTGAAAGTATTTATGCAACTATTTGTAAATGTGAAGCTTACAAAAGGAAAGAAATGAGTATAGAAAGGGTTCTTCTCCTCCCATGATCCCTTCTTAGAGACTGTATTGAGTTATTTTTTGGTCATATATGATTCTTGAATCATGCATGAGAAATACATGTTTAAAAATAGAAATGAATTATTTATATGCTTTTTTATTTTCCTAGAAAATTGGGTTGCTAGAATTTGATAGTGGACTTTGCATGACATATGTCTAACAAGTGCAATAGTCTTTGTAGCTACTAATGTTCATGTTTACTGTCTATTTATTGAACATTTATTTCAGTTATAAAAAGAAGTGGTGAAAATACATATGTTGTTCTTTTTTGAGGAATCTAAGATAATCTTTAGATTTTAGACCTAAGTCAAACTTTTCCCATATTTTCTCAAAATCTATAATGTAATCTCACAAACATCCATATTTTCTCAAAAACTATATTGTCACCTCACAGATATTCATATTTTCTCAAAAACTATAATGTCACCTTACAAACAATCGTCATGTGGATCTAAATGAACATATTTGTATCTCAAAGATTAGAAGAACAATTTTCAAATCAAAGTGGAGCATAACTTACTAGGGAGGAAAGAACATCCACTCAAAAAATAATAGTTACAATGATGTGTTGGTAAAATATAATCTATCACTATAGTCCAAATTATATAAAGATAATAAGTAAAGTCTTCATAACTACAAAAATAAGAAAGTCTATTTATCATCTTATAGATCACGAAATTTACTGAACCTAATTAAATGTTTTCCAAAAACACAATAACATACATATAAAATTTTATATTAATTTTAAAAAACAGAAACTAAAAGAAACAAAATAATAAATTAAAAAGATTGATCCATTAAATTTTAAACTCTCAATACTATATTTTAACTTCAATAAGAATTTCACCTTATATACACCCAAAATAATAAAT
Organism: Cryptomeria japonica; assembly: GCF_030272615.1. NCBI lineage: Eukaryota > Viridiplantae > Streptophyta > Pinopsida > Cupressales > Cupressaceae > Cryptomeria > Cryptomeria japonica. The sequence continues at coordinate 400,666,892 of NC_081412.1, read as the reverse complement.
AATAAATGGTGAATCCCAGTGTTAAACCTTATTATTACTTCTAAAAGAATAACCTAACCTCATATCAAACAGTTTCTTTTTCATTTCACCCAAACCATATCTGCAATGTGACCGAAATACATTCTAGTTTCCTGTTAGGAAGCACAGGTACTCTACTCTAATTTCTTACTATTATAATCTGGGTAAAATTAGGAAGCTTTACAGTTCCGTCAAATATTTCAACAATCAATTATCTAGAAAAGCTCCAAACAAATTATGATTTACGTTCTTTTTTCTTGTTTGGAGGATTTTATATCATTCAGAGTTCTTTTGCGCTCTAATATGGAACACGAGCTTATGATGTTATTACGCCTCTCCCCGTAATTATAAAATTAGTAGAAGAGATTTCAACCTATGACTCATGATTCATTATGAAAAACTAAAAGACTCTTAAAAAAGAGATTTCAACCTATGACTCGTGATCCAGTATGAAAAACAAAACTATTCTTAATTCAAACTTATTTTTATCTATAATCATGGGGAGCAATATGGTCCTTAACTGGAGTTGGTCCACTCAAGGCGCCATTCTCTTTATCTTTAACATCACTCTCAACCGCAAAAACAGTGACTGCAATGGATGTCATACCCAGCAGTTGGTACCCAACTGCCACTTACACATCATCCCTCCAACTCTTTTATTTCACTTCTAATGAGACTTCATTTTGAGGCTTAATCTTTGGAATACTAATACATATACAAATGATCGAAACCAAATACATATACATATATACAAATGATAGAAACCAAACAAATACAGATCTGCCCATTACTTTTGGCAATCAAAAAATATCTGAATGTTGCTCAAGATGAACCCATATATCAATACATGGAAATCTATGAATGTTATATTAAACATTAATTAATAATTGAAAAATTTATGAATGTTATTTTGGTTTCATATAAGATATCATAATTATCAACTGTAAGTGTGTCATTTATAAAATAAGGTGCTCATCTAAACAAGTATTATTGTCATAGTGAAAAATACAATTGAGATGGCAATCTATATGCATTGGAATACTTTGTATTCATAGTTTGTCCAATCACAAATATAAAAGGTGACCACAATCAATAACTTTTGTTTTCCCATGAGATATGAAGGATTGTCAAAAAAAATTATGATCGTTGAAAGTTGAATATAAATTGTAAATTACAAATAATAATGTGTTATTTTTATCTCAACGATTTTTTTTGCGTTCAATTATTGGTCCATTTCTGTTGGATATAAGGATTAGAGATAACATGATTTATGATTACCAATAGGTATTGGGATCATTTAGGCTACACGATCTTTGAAATTTTGGGTTTGGAATGAGGGAGTTTATGTTTAAGAATGAGGGCACAATAATAGATTGATAATCTTATCTAGATGATAATATTATAATTATGATTATTCCCAAGATGATTGGTCCATATAAGTGGTAAATTATGTGGGTCATTAATTGCACCAAATTAGTCAAAACATTTTTTAGCATCATGGATCCAAGATATCAACCCAAAGTGGTGTAAAACTAGATTGGGAAAGTGTTAGGTTATGCACTTCTCTACATTACATTTTACCCTCACTTTAAAATATGTACAAAACTAGTCATGCACTCATGCCAAAGTAGTCATGCATGGATATAAAGCAAAAAACTATAGTAAAAAGTATGTCTCGTTCTATGAATTCAAGTGAAATTCGGTTACTTAAGTTAATATGTGTATCACCAATAAAAATTATTTTTCTATTAAAAAAGAATCTATATTATAATGTGTCTTCCTTAATCTATGTGAACCTTAAATAAATGCACATAAAGTGAGGAGAGGTGAGGAAATAATGACTAAAAAGGTGTATTATCATGTAAATTTGATATGGCATGACAATTAAATAATAATATGTAAACTTGAAGTTAGTATAAAATGCGCACTTAAAATATACTTGCATGCATAGTTGATAAAAATCTTGGAATATTTCACAATGTCCATAAGAATAGAAAAAATGAGTATGTAAAAATGATCAGCAAAAATGAGCAGCAAAAATGAGTAGCAAAAATGAGTTTGTAAAAATGAGTAGCAAAAATGAGCATGTAAAACCTACAAAAGGAATGATAGATCTTGCTCCCAAGTGGCAAATATCAAGTGAAAGCATGTAGCATATAGAAAAGCATAGAATTTGATAGTGACAAAAGTGTACTTGAACCAATAATAAATATTTATGGGGTCAAAAAGATGTGTATGCCTCCAATGAGTGTATCATCTAACATATGAATATTATACATGTGGCGATAGTAGTGAACCAATCTATCATGAATTACGTTTATATAAAGAAAATTACGAAATTCATTACCTTAGATGTTGTCACTTGCATTTCAAGTGTTTGTTTTGGAGGAGTCCCAATAGATTTTTTGAACATTGTTATGGAAATGAACATGAGCATGAGAATATATAGAAATATAGAAATATTTGAGACATATTTATTCTTGTGGCATAATTTTATTTATAAAGTAATTTATGTTCAAACTTTAGCTCAACCATTACACTATCACTATCATATATATCGTGTTATTTATGCTTACTTGTATGTATCTCTTTCCTTTATTGTCATGTTTTTTATTTATCTTTTAGGATAGGTGACATTAAATTTGATTTCTTGCACGTCATTCATGTGTCTTTGCATTTCTCATAAAGTGTTCTAGGGTACATGAGAGGAAAAATATTTAATATTTATATCATATGACAAATTGTAATTGCATATTTAAGAGGTGTACATGTGTCATTGATGGAGATAAGACAAAATTGAATAAGTTATGTCCTAGACATCCACTTATTTGAAGAGTCATGAGTTGGGTGCCCCAGATTGGAAGGTAAAAGGTTGTTTGTTGTATAACTTGAAGAGTCGTCAAGGACTTATAAAGCATATGAGAATTTGAAGCATTGAATGACTATGGGATAGACACCCATGTTGGAGCCATCTGAACTAATTATTATTTTATTATCATTTATATTGGATGTTCATTATTATAGGTGTGGGGTTTTTTAAGTGGTTTATTGCCTCTTGTTTTGGGATACCACAGTGATTCTTCCTCTCACAAGTTTCTATAAATTGGAGCCATGATATGGTAGTGTTATGACTTAATTTTTTGCAAGTAATAGGGTGATCTCAAGTTGATAAAAGGAGAGTAGAGAAGAGTATTGTTGTACATCTCTTTGTGAAGATTAAGTGAATTTTTTTTAAAGAGTTTCTCCATGTAAATTTTGTGTCTCTATGGTTTGTTGATTTTTCTATTATGTTGAATATGAAATCACATGTACATAAATATCATTTGGTAATCTTATTTTCAGATTTGCATACACATACATAAGTTAATATTGTCAGCTTTCTTCATCTTATTTTCAGCATTTCGTATCAAAGATAATAGTTCTGTTGAGAGAAGGATGCCTAGCTCTCTTAAATGTTGAAGTATATTAGCTACAACAAGATATTTTGTTTTATGGTCTTTTACATATTTGTGAAGAGTATTGTATTAAACCATGACCTCTATTTCTCAAAAATATTGAGAAATTCAATGGCATTGGCTATGAGATGTTGAATTCAAAGATGGAGGATCTCTTGAAAAAAAAAGCTTAGTGGTTGTCAGTTACCCATGAAACAAATCCATCGACAATAATCAATGAAGATTGGAAGAAGTGTGACAAGAAGGCATGGGGAACCATTCAATTGTGCCTTACAAATCTCTTCCTCTAGAATGTCTCCAAGGAAGGCTTTGTGCATACAAGTTGTGGAAGAGGATAGGTGATATTTATCAAACTAAAATTTTGTCCAATAAATTAAATCTCAAAAGAAGGTTGTATTCTTCAAAGATGAAATATGGTGATTCCATCATAGATAATCTAAATGCATTCAATTTTATTATAATTTCATCTTGCATCAATAGATCTTAAGTTAGAAGATGAGGCTAAGTGTATCTTGTTTCTTTTTTCTTTTCTCAAATCTTGGAAAAATCTAAATGTTTCCATTAGTAGTGGTAATGTAGAACCAAAGATGGAAAACATGGTTTTCATACTTCATTCAAAAGAGATGAGGAGAAAGTATATGAATGTTGGATCCCAAGATGTCTTGCATGTGTGGGGTAGATTTAGTTAACTAACTAGTGTTTTGTAATTAAATACATTATTTTAATTTATTTAATTATTCATTTCCTAAATTTAGTTCTTCTAAAACTTAATAAAATTATTATTTTATTTATTTTTCCATCATGGTATGGAATTAAATTATTTATTTATTTAATTATATTTTTATCTGTCATGCACGTCCACTTCTAGTCTTCTGATTAATCAAATCTAGTTCACTGAAATCATGCATTTAGTTCACTAAACCAAGCAGTTTGTTAACTCCTATTTTTAGTCTTCAATTCCTCTAATAATTTATTGACCATTGATGGTCACATCTATCTCAACCAATCTCCATCGTTGATCGATATTTAAACAATCTATAAATTCAATATTTAGCCATCGTCATTCTCTAACCGTAATCTTTGAGCTTTCATGTGATCATACTGCAAATTGTGCTTGTCCAAAATTCTAAGAGCAATGTATCATTCATTTAAAGTAAGTTTCAGAGCACAATGTAGATAAGTAAGGTAATTGTATGAAGATAATTTTGATGTTTGATCTATTAATTCATGCATTTGTTTTACATGCTTCATTGGTAGATTATAATTGTTTGTGAATTTGAGGGTTTTGTGGTTGGATCTATGTATAGTTCACTTAGTTTTATTTTTTATCCATAGTATCTATGTACACTTTACAAAAATGTCATAAATGAGAAGAATCTATTTGTCATGTCTACAAGAAACAAGAATAAAAATTAAGAGTACAAACAAGCACTGAAATGGTCCTATTTTTTCCGTAATAAAAAAACAAGCACTAAAATGTTATTCTACACATTCCCCATGTTAGAAATATTGTAATTTATTTATAAATAGTCTATTCATGTAAATACCAACATGAAATTAGCACTAGCATTTTTACATAATTATACTGGATATCACAACTTTCCACACTAAAAAACAATAATGAAAAACGAACAATCACAACTTAAAATTCCACATTATATAATCATTTCAAGATTTAAACTCAAATCTTGACAATAAAAATCCAACACTTCAACCAAATAAATTCAACCTCTTAAACATTATTAACCACAATTAAATTAAACTACCACTTCATTAATACATCTGACACCTTGGATCATTTATATAGACCAAACATCCTTATACCTAAAATACACAGACGACAATGTGGATCATATAAACCCAACACACAAATCCACAAACACATTGAATCATATAAACCCGCACACAATTCCCCACCAAAAAAAAAATCAAGACTAGTAAAGGTGGAGAGGAAGGCGAGGTTTAATGATAGCCTCTAATGGAATTGCCTTGGGCATTGTAAGTCCCAATCCCTCTCTCATGTCAATTGTAGTGCCTGGTGGAACACTCCACTCAAAGCTATGAAGCAAGCGTGCCAATGCATAGGAAACCACAGTCAATCCAAGATTCAATCCTGGACACATTCTCCTCCCTGACCCAAATGGAAGCAATTCAAAGTGTTGCCCTTTTACATCAATTTCTGTCTGGCTCTTCAAAAACCGTCCAGGATCGAACTCTGTGGGTCGCTCCCACACTGCAGGGTCCCTATGAATTGCCCAAACATTCACCAATAGTCGTGTTCCTGTGGGGACATCAAACCCTCCTACATTGCATGCCTCCATAGATTCATGGGGAATCATAAGTGGCGCTGCTGGATAAAGCCTAAATGTTTCCTTTATAATTGCTTGCAAATATGTTAGCTTGGGTAGGTCTGATTCATCTATTAATCGATCTCGTCCAATATGTGTGTCTAGCTCTTCTTGGACTTTGCTCAAAATGTGTGGATGCTGCAATAGAGCTGATAGTGCCCATTCAATGGTCGTTGCGGATGTGTCGGTACCTGCTGTTATCATGGCCTATCTCCAAAAAACAACCACAAAGATTATTCTCTTTTTTAAATTTAGAGCTTATATCAAAGATAAATTAATTTAAACAACACATTCTAAATTTTAACTTGTTTAGATGGCTCATTTTAAATCGTACTAATAGGTGAATCCTATTAGAGAAGTGACCACTCTGCATTTTAAACATACAATTCACATCAACGATTGCTTGACTTAAACAATACAGTTTAAGCTTGGGCATGGCTCATCTTAAATCACATTAATAGGTGGTTTGGCTTGGCTTAAACAATACAGTTTAAGCTTGGATGTGGCTCATCTTAAATCCCCTTACTAGGTGGTTTGGTTTGGCTTGACTTAAACAACACAGTTTAAGCTTGGACATGGCTGATCTTAAATCACATTAATAGGCGGTCGAGCTTAAACAATACACTCTAAGCTTTTATTTGTTTAGATGGCTCATTTTAAATCACAGTCAGACTTAAATGTTTCAATGTGACTTGTTTGGGCGTTTCATCTTAAATCATACTAATAGGTTAGTCATTTTGGAGAAACTAGAATGGCCTCTTAAATCACACCAATAGTTGAGTTCTATTGAAGAAGCTAGTGCCACCTAATCAAGTCAAATAAGCCAACCTTGATAAATTGACTGTATTGAAAAAGTAGGTACATCTTATTGGCACCACAATTTTTCCACTTTGCATGAATAGTTGCATGAGGAAAACTGCTTGTGCAGTCTTCTATGGAGACAAAAATAGGTGTTCTAAATATAGAATTTGCATGAAAATCTCTTTCTAGTCGTGCATGAATATACATGAGATCTCTAACTCTCTTTCGAATTGTTAAGACCTCTATACAGAGAAGTAGAATGTAATTCATTTCTCATCTTTGATCACTAATCAGTCGATCCTTGATCATGTGCTCAAGAAATTGAATCAATAAAAAAATTTATCTATCATCTCTCTGTAATTTTTAATTTCTTCACATCTAAACATATCAAAACTTAGAATGTACTAAACTCTTAAAAAAAAAAAAAACGGATACATCTAAACAATCAAAACTTAGAATTTGTTATTTAAAACCAACCATTAGAATATGGAGAAACTTACAATAGCAGAGGCCTTGACCACAGTGTCCTTATCCTTGGAGAGAGTATCATCCTTGTCTGTGGTAGCAATGAGCACATCAATCAAATCCTCATGGGCCCTCCGCGTCTGGCGATGATCATTCACCAACCTCTGCATATAATCATCTCTTTTCTTCTGCGCATTCATCATAGCCCCTCTGATACCCCCATCAAACAACTGGAGAAACGGCAGATAATCTCCCAAACTAAACGACCCAACAAGCAAGAAAGTCTCTTCAATCAAATCCTTAAACTTCAACATATCCTCTGAATCCCCCGAACCAGGAGGTCCCCTGATGCTTTTGCTGGCAACCATACGCAATATTATATTGAATGTCAACTGAAAAAGCCGGGCTTTCATGTCTCCAGAGGCGCCCTGAAGCTGGGAAGCCTGAAACAGCGAGGAAACCAAAGCAGAAACTTCTTCCATTCGGACATGCTTTAGGGACTGGATTCTGTGAGCAGACAAGAGTTGCAGAGTGCAGATTTTGCGAAGGTCACGCCAGTATGGACCGTATGGAAGCCATGGGAGGACCTTGAAGTCATACCCCATGAGCCTTGATGCTAAAATGCTGGGCCGTGAGGCAAAGATCTTATCTTTTGCTGTAAGACACTCTTTTGCGAGCTTGGAAGAGGAAACTACTATAGCTGGGCGGAAGCCAAGCTGGAGATAGGTGATGGGTCCATAGCGCCCTGCAACAGAAAACAGAGTACGATGAAGGGGCTGCTTTTTCTTGAGCAAATGGAGATGCCCTGTTATGGGCCATGATGGTGGCTGAGGGGGCAAAAGATTTCTGTTTCTGTTTCTCAACAGTTTTGCAATCACTAGTATTGCTGCAACAGCTATAACTATAGCAATGGCTTCCTCTGTGCCCATTATTCTGATTCTTCAGAAATCAAGATGAGCAATTTAAAATTCTCCTGTTTCTTTGCCGGGGGATCTGATGAGCTTTCTGCAACTGGGTATCTGAGCTTTTATTCTTGGTTTTTCCAGCTCTGTGCTGTAGCCGTCATGGCCGTGATGTCAGGGACATGACGCAGCTGAAGTTAGAATACTATTTATTTTTTATTTAAAATATATTTTTTTAATTTAAAACATTTTTTTATTAAGATTCTTCTTTCGGCTATTATATTTTATATTGATGACTAGTACAGTTTGATTATCTAATTCATTGGGTATACAAAGGAGGACATACCTGCTCTCTAAATTATGCTTGTTTGGTTATTTAATTGGCAAGTTTTGATATTTCTAGGTAAGGTTTATATGAGTTACTTGATTTTAAATCAGAGTGAGGGTTTCTATTTTATAAAGAAAAATAAATATTTAACATAAAAGTATTTAGGTTCATTGAATAAACACATTGGATTGAGCATACAATTAATCTAGATAAATGAGTTGAGCTTGATAATTACATTTATTGAAATTGGATTAAAAAATTGAAAAAATAAAATGTCATATTTATCTCAATATTTGATGATAGAATTGTGTTGTGATAAATACGAGGATATGATTTACGAGTTGTCCTATTCGAATTCACTAACCCTTATTTCCTATATCTAAGAGTGTGCAAGGTCAAGCAATTGTTAAACTTTCTACAGTTATTTTTTAATTGCAAGAATAATTTCTTTTTATAGCTATTAGAGGGTTTCCTATATCGTGATATTCTTATATCCCAAGCCCGCCACCAATACTTCAACTTCCCCTCCATTTCACAGATGATGCATCAACCCCCACATTGACCCCCAAAAAAATCTGGGATATGCTACCACATTCATATCAAATCATCTTTATAACAAAAGATCGAAAATATCAAGCAAGCATATAATAAACTTCAAATAATATCAAAAATAAATAAATGTAAAATAGATTTTCTTTAACATCATATAATCTAACCATTCTTCTCACATTCTCACATAATAAATAAATTTGAATATAATTCAATTAAATTCACACATCAACAAACTGCCATCAAGATTTCAAACTTCTATATAAATCATGTAAATACTTCTAATGTGAGCTCCACCAAAGTAGGTAGTCTACCATGGAGATTAAAATAATGACCACAAAACATAATGACGCTATACCCAACACAATGGACAAAATAAAATATATATTATATAACTGAAGAGAACAAACCATGTAATCGTATGGTTAGAGGACCAAAAAACAAAGGAAGTGGGTGGTCACTTTTAAAACATATAAAGAAATTAGAAACGTAGGCAAGTGGGGTGGCTGAAAAACTAAAAAATGTGGAGCATCTTGGACAGCAAAAAAAGGAAAATGCTACCCAACAGGGATTTTATATTTTATATTATAAGTGCATTGAATGAGTCACTTAAGTTAGTGATGTTTAAGTAATGTGGGTTTTTGAATACTAGTGTCATGTTGAGCAATCTAATTATTTTTGGATTAATTAATGTTGTATAGATATAGAATGTGTTAAATGTATAAAATAAATATTTTTTTATGAATATAAAATAGAAGGTTGTCGATTTATGGTAACTAAAAGTTAGATTAAATAGATGATTAATTGGAGGTATTTTTGCAACTAGTAGTGAATGTGAAGTCTACAAAAGGAAAGAAACTTGTGTAGAAGGGGTTTTTCTCCTCCCATCCTAGAGACCACATTGGAATATTTTTTGTCATATTTGATTCTTGGGTCATGTATGAGAAATGCATATTTAAAATAGAAATAAATTCTTTAAATGCATTTTTATTTTCCTAGAAAACTATGTGTTGGTAGAATTTGGCAATGGACTTTGCACTAAATGTGTCAAAGAACTACAATAGACTTTGTAGCTATTAATGTTCAAGTTCATTTTCTATTTATTGAATAGTTTTCATTTATAAAAAGAAGGGGCAAAAATACATATGTTGTTCTTTTTGAAGAATCTGAGGTAATCTTTTACATTACCTTATCTAAGGTTTCCTCATCTTTTTCATTTTTTTTTCTTTTTTGTATGTTTTATACTTTCTGAAAAAAGTGCATGAAAATGTGCAAAAAATCCCCATCATTTGTTACCTTTGAAGAGATAGTAGACTATTGTGTCAGGATCTAGAATGTACTTAAGTGGGTTTGATAGAGAATTAATGTTTTACAATATCAATTCCACATTGTCTCTAGTTTATTTAATTATTCTTAAAATTGTGTTGCGCACATATCTAGCTCCATTCATGAAAAAGATTTCCTTCTATCTAATGATCTGAACTACCTTACCTCAATCATACTAAGCTTAATATTACAACTCTCAAATGGATAATTCTTTTGTAATTCTCAAAAGTAACATTTACAAGTGGTCTTCCATTGATCATAAACATGGTCTCTTCAATATAATCTCAAGCAAATATATGTATTTTCTTTATGTTACCAATGTTTTAGCTTACTAAAGGTAGACATTTAATTGCATCCCAACAACCATAAATTCAACCATCATGAAAAGAGATACTGGGATAGATAACACCAAGAGAAATACTATAAAGTCAAAGATTGAATATAGCAAGTCCCTTCAATTACATAGTAGATCATATATGTTGAAATAAAGTTTCATGTCCTAACCTAGTTTATAATTTCTTTGTTAAACACTATCACGCATTATTTTATTTTTTTGTTATGGTTACAATCAAAGTGAAATCATCAAAATAGGAAACAATTCTTGTACACCTCACAAAAAAGAAGCAACCTATAATTTTAAGTATTCTTCCATTATTGTCCCAAATCTACAAGGACCTCCAGTTTGTAAAAAAATTATAACATATGTAACAAAAGGACGTATTTTTTTTATTTTTTTGGAAACCTCCCAAATTTGTAGTGGTAATGAAGCCCAACAAGGTCATGTTTTCAATGATGGGATACCACTAGTCTGAAAAAAAATCAGGAACATATTTGCAATCTTATACGCTTTTATTACTTTCCATACTACATGGTATTGGTTGCTTGGATGCAATTAAATTGTCCACATATTTTAATATGGACCTTGTCTTCATTTGCACCAATATTGAAATTTGAAGGCATTGTGACATGGGAAATATTTTACGATATTATTTTCACTTATTTCAAATGAAAGATTGAGAGATACTTTAGAGTGATAAATACCTCATGGAGTTTATTAGAGAGCAATGGTCAAAGAGATGAATATTTGCATGAGACTAGAAATAAGTTTCACATGTTCTAAGATTTATATGGTATAGAGGAAATACAAAATTGGCTAGATTCATCATATAGTAACCTTGCTATTATTGTATATCATATTTCTAATGTTTCATTCCCAATGCCTTTTCATACATATTCAATGAGAGAAGTCCCTAAAAATAATTGATATTTTTCCAAATAATGTTGACATGTTAGATTATTTATTTTCTAGTCTCAACATATAAAGTTATATAGGAGAATTAAAATGCTTTGATGACAATCTTAATGGACTTGGAGAGTGGGTGGAATTGGCATTATTGTATAAACATGATTGTGCCTATGTCTAGAAACCAAATAGTAACATACATTTCCATTAGAAATCCAAATAGTAGCATACATTTCCATTCTTTACATTTGATCCTGAGTCATATACAAAAAATCATATAAAATCATTCAATGTGGAGTCAAGATCTCACAATATAACAACTAAATTTGATAGTCATAATATAATCGCAATCTTTAAACATTATTTTAGTGATATTATTTTCTCAAATAGTCTATGAAATTCTTGGATTTATGGGTGTGTTTTAAAGAATATTTCAATTGGCATTGTTACACTTTTAATAAAGAAATATGCTCACTACTTAGATTTGCATAAGACAAGATAAGTTGATTTATTTTGGCTTATAATATAATATTAATGTCTTATTATTTTGTTTCGACTCAAACAAATTAGGAAGAGATGGTTCCAAGTACAAATTTTTATTGAGACTTTTTTTAAACAATTAATATGCCTCCAAAATTATTGAAATGATATCTTGTTATCAACCTCTTTTTCTCAATGTGCAAAAAATTGAATTTATTGTAAAGGCCCTAAAAATCTCAAGATAATAATTAATAGTTATAAAATCAAAATATACAATTTCATCAATATCTTTTGACCCCAAGTCAAGATGTCAAGCTCTAAAGAGAACCTTAGACACTACACTTTATTTTATCATTTTATCAACTATTTATAATGCTTTTATATTATACCATTCTACAAGTAGAGCATCAATGTCAACTAAGCTCATGTTTCTATGTTTTCAGAAGGGGCCTTCTAATTGGTATGTTATATTGAATGATGTATCCAAATTTTGATTGAGATAAATATAGAAAATGTCCAATAGATATGGAACTACTCCTCTATGCTAAAGGATCTAGAGTTCTCCTATATTTTACTACTATTTAAATTATCCTCAATTTTAACTACCTTAAATTAAGGAACAACCATCAATGAAAAAATTGATTAGGAAATAAGTATAAGAAAGTATAGCAAGCAAGGCCCTATCAACTAATAGAAAGAAACAAATTTATAGAAAAAAAAAATTCCTAGAGAGCCACTACTATTTCTTTATGAATTAGTAAATATTTGAGTAAAGTTATAAAGTGGCCTCAATAGATTTATTTAAAATAAAAATATGAACTTTTTAATGTAACACTATAAGTGTATTGAGTGCTATGTAATAATATCTTCTTTATTTTAAGTATGATATTGTATGTGTTTATTTAAGTTTATTTAGGTAATTTATTTTAACTTTTTAGATAGGATAGGAAAATAAATTGAACATTCTCCTTTTTTATGGATTATGTATTTTTTTCATTTCGTAAATTTAAAATTTTCAAAAAGAAATTTTTTGATTTTTGGTTTTATAAAAAATTTCCTCATCCTCATCAAATTTTAAAAATAATAAGGCTATATATTTGTAGCTAGATATTTCTTTTCTATTGGATATTGAAGGAAGTCATTGTGAGCTCAGTATTTCTCTTAGAGATTAACTCTATCCTAGTGGTTTGATTTTAATAATTATTTATATTTATCATTTGATTATTCATATTCATTGCACGAGTTTTTGGGTAATACACATGTTTACAAATTCTAACATGCTATCAAAGAATATAGTACTAGGATAGATTTATTTACTTTCCATTTTTAAGAGGTTTCTCAGCCAATCTTCTTTGCATGTAGCTTTCTTAAATCCATTATTCTCTTCTTTGTATCTTTAGATGATCTAGAGAATCAAAAAAGTTAAACATAAAAAATCAACCAATAGGGTTTTACATTTGCATTTTTTTTAAATCTAGTTATTTTATATTTTGGTAATCCTAGAAGTGATTCTAGTTGTTCTATTACATTCAAAAGGCTCAATAAATATAGATAAATCTTTCATTTCACTAAAATTGGAGAACATAAACTCGCGTTGCATATGGGGGTTTGAAGTTCAGGTTTAACAACTTTTATTTGAGGTATTTTTAGGCCAAAAAGACCTCCTCGTTGAATTTACAAGGCCCAAAAAATCACATTTATATAAAAAAAATATTTCCAATTTTTGTATCAAGAGTATTCAAGGAAAAAATACATAGTTGTATGGTTCATCTATAATATGCAACATTAATTTAAATAATAAAATAAATTCTACACAGTACAACCATGATAAGTTCAAAACTAACAACCAGCTCAAGTAAGTGCTAGCATCTTAGCCAATGCCACCCAATAGTCACCACCTACCCAACCGCCATTGGTGGCTCATCCAACGTCACCACCACCAACCTAGTCATAGCACCATCAATCCACTACTACACTATCATTAGTATGCCGCCCACTAACAACGAGAAGCCCTTCAACCCCCCTATATTAAGGTTTTTGGTTTGATAGGCCAACCTTGGGAGGCCCATTCTCAGCCATATGAAGGTTGTTTTGGCCAAATCTATTTTTATCTGGGGTAAAATTAGTTCTTTAATTTGATATGTTAGATTTCTCAAAAAAACTCTCAAAAAAATTATTGTCTTGTCGTACTTTTTGGAGCTTCAAATTATTTTAACTTTCACAAATGAGTTCCTTTTTAGGTGCCCTTTTCTTTAAATTTGGTTTTATTAGTACTACACATTGGCATACTTTAAAAGTTCCTATTTATAATAAAATTACAATTTTAGAATTTGGCCATTTTTAGGCCATGTAAAATATTGTAATCTAGTGTAAATCATGTTGTAAGAACCCTTAGTATGAAGTGCCAAACTCTGTAAATTTTTGGGAGTTCATTTTTTAAACTAGTAAAAAGATAGGTGCCTTTTGTGTCTTTTTTCTTGGATTTTTCTACATAACAACTACTATAACTTTCTACTTTTTTAAACTAATAGATCAATCAACAAGTCCTATATTGACACTATGCAACTATTATGAATAGAAATCCAAAATGACAATTTATCATAAAAATATGAGAATCCTACATAGGCTTACAATGGGACTTGAGAAAAAGCTTACATTGATTGTTTAAAATCCAAAATGATATAATAAATTTGATGAATCATGTGGTACTTTGTAAATTTTTGTGTCTCCTAATTTACTCTTTCACATTGGATCTACCATTACTCTAAATTAGGTTTAAAACACATTGGAAATCCTCTTTGGTAAGTAGGATGAATGAGGCGCCATCAAATATAGAACAAACTCTTAGGGTTAAGTCCAACAAATTTTGAAACCATTCAAGAGTTCTTCACAAATGTCAAATCCATTGGTTTGTAGTTAATGTAGTGTGAAATAGAAAATAAATACCCAAGTTATCTTAAATATTCTATCTATGCTTAGTGTGAACTATTTTATATTTGTTTCTAAATTTTATGCCACAAAATTTTTCTTGTGTTCCACCTAGGACAAAATGCCTTATCTTGATGATTTTCTTAGGTAACGCACTAAGGAGAAAGAAAATTTGGTTTATATGAATACAATCAAACCCTCAAAGTCACATGCCTTGACTACAAATCAAGACACAAAAGAACAAATAGTGTTATGCAAACAAGATAAGAAATAAAAGAACTAAAGAGAGAAGAAGAAAATAAAAAACTCACTACCTCAAATGCTTGACTAATGTAACCTCTTCTTCAAAAGGTGATGTTGGTGTTTTCCATCTAGTAGTCAGAACAAAATTAATTCAAAGCTTTGTTGGATTTACCATTCCAATCTAGATGGCCAATTGACAAGAATTCCAAGGACAAAGGAATTCTTCTACACTTTGGGCTTTAAAAAACCCAAGTGGGTAGACCTACAGGATATTCACACAAATAGCACTATTCATACAGAACATCCCTTACAAACAGACAGTTCTCTGAATTCTAAGTCAATGTGCATACATAATTGCCTCAATACACCATTTCACTCATAGAATATGAAATATACATCAGCTTCTTAGGAAATAACATATGAAATAGAAATTAAAAATAAAGATTTAATGATTTTCAGGTAAGGGGTATTTGAAATGTCATAATCCAAAATAGTGTACATACCAATGCCTATTCTAAGGTAACAAAGTCAACATCTCCTGAATTTGACAATCCCACAATCAATTCCCAAATAAAGATGCCTTACATCAATATTCAACATATCCTACCATGAATTATACTTATGGAATCTCTAAGATTTTATCATCCACTGCAATTCATAGCAATTATTTAATCTTTTCTTTGAAAAGAATCTTAACTATGCAATTATACATTCACTCATAATTGCAAAGACAATACCCATTCATCCTTGATAAATAGGAATCACGAAAGACAAGAAAATAAAATAGAGAGACAAAACACGGTGTGATTTTTAATTAACTCAAAGCTTGTGGATATACAATTCAGACAACATGTTAAAACCCTATGCTCGGAACAATTGTTTCTTTCAAGTATATGCCAATTACAAAATTTCAGAACCCTTTATCAATCAACCCTAAATTCCTTTAATAGAAAACAAGGAGCAAAAACAAGCTTCAGGCTAATGACGCATGTCAAAATTATATTGCACCATTAGAGAATATTCCAAAAGTATCTTCATACTTCAAAACAAGAACTTGTCACGCCTTGAGAAGATGAATGTTATGCCTCTAACAAACTGCATAACTGCCTCCTTCAAATATTATTTTATCCTAACTAGCAAACCACTTCCTCAAACATCCTTAACCGCACAATACTTCTCATGCCAGTTGTGAATTGCAAAACCCAATGGCCATTCCACACCTTTGATTAAATACACATAGTTTGGAGCCTCTTTGCATTTGGCATCAATAACTGCTCTAACACCCACAACGAACCTTGAATATGTTGTATCAGTTCCAATTAGCTTATAAATAGCTAAATAATAGATTGGCTCATTTATATAATATTTTTCAACTACCTTTTGAATGGCAACATTAATTATATCTTCATAATGCCTCTTCCATTCATCAAAAGGATTCAACTCTGAATTTTCAACATGAAGGAGAGGGATGGTCCAATGTCTCAATTAATTAAAGCTCTGCATTATTTCCTTAATTGCTCCATCCTTATCTTCTAAATAATGAATCTCATTGACCAGTGATTCATAAGCTCTGCAAAAATATGCCAATGGTTGAGGTGGTCTGGGCATGTAGTGGACTGCAATAGTTAAATCTTTGATATTTGGCCCTAGAACTTTCCACCCTTCAAAAATCTCCTTTAATTCGGTCAAAAACTTGGAGCATTGAGTAGCCCCTTTTGAAACAATATAGAAAGAATTGTAAACATCTTCAATTCTGCTCAAAAATGATCTCAACAAATGTGACAAAGTTCCCTTAATCATTGTTACAACCTTGTCTTTTGCCATTGATTATGTCCTCAAAATTTGTTGATCTTTAGCCTGCACCTGCTACTAAAGATTACTTATTTTCTCCTTCAGAGAAACAATCTCCTCCATGGCCTTTGATGATTCTCCCTACCGGACAATCATGGGAGGGGGTGCAATCACCTATTTTCCTAATCGCTTCTTTAGTTGAGAATTCTCAACTAGCACCTATGTGTAGGATTGATGCATCTCCACTCTCTCCTGCAATTATGTCATTTTTTACTTTTCTTGTAGGTTTACAACATCTAGAGAAAACATGGTCGAATGCACTGATAATGTTACTGCTTCAACAGCATATGTGTACTTCAGAGTTCTTATTATTGCATCCCTTGTCCTCTCTTCAACTCTAATCAAGCCTCTAGGCTTGTTAGTGCTTGGGGCTTTCACCCACTGGGCTAATGCTTTGATAGTGGGATGATATCTTGACCCCCTGTATCCTCCATCCTTCTCAAATTCTGCTATAAAGGTTCTTATTTGATCTAATAAAAACATTGTTTCCAAATTCCATCCCGATATGAGTAACATCCCATTCTCATTAACAATTTCTCTAGCTTCCTGTGGGGTTACATGATCTAAATTGAGATCATTCAGAGACTGAATCTTTGAGACACCTTCAGGAGGACCAACCACCTATAACCATAGAGCCTTGAATTCAGGTCTCTTAACAAAATCTTCATCTAACAAAATTGTATGAGCAGAAATTGCTCGCTCATCTTCACACATCAATTGGGAGAGGTTGGCCAAAATATTTTCTACTTTAAGGCTCTTCAACAATCTGCACATCCCTAGGAGGTGAGGCGATAATTTTCTCAACTTCTTGCTCAATGGCATTCTTGCCACCTTCGCCTCCTGCAACTTCCTCTTGTTGCACCTCTTGTTCATATTGTATCTGCTGCTCTGAAGAAGATCCTGGAGTGTGCTCCCTTGTTTCCTCATGGGCCATATCATTTTCAATGTTGTGTCCATGTAAAAATGGACTCAAAATCCTCAAACATTTTCTCAATCCTCATGATAGGTCTTTCTTCCTTAGAGAAGAATCCTTGAAAATTAGGGATCTTAGCCCTTGTATCATTCTCAATTTTTGTGAGGATTGTCCATTTCTTCGTCCTTTGAAGGGCTTACTCCATGGTAAGGCAATGCCTTACTACATCTTCATTCAATTCTAAATCATTATTAAAGGGCCCTCTTTTAATTTTGGCTCTAAGCCAACCTATGAATCCTTTTGCGTCAAAGTTTCTCTTCTTACCATATCTCAATGCATATCTAATTATCAAATAGTTTTGCAGTCTGGTCAATACCTTATCTCCAACTGCAAGCTCACCAAACCTTGTGGACTTGGGAAGAAGATATTCTTTCCACTGCTCTACCAAATGAAATTTTTGTGTCCACAACATCTGCCACATAAACTCAAGAAAAGCTAATTGAAGAAACATAAACTGGCAACTATTGAGGGGGTTGGGAGAACCCATAGACCCTTATTATGGTATAGCTAGAAAATAAGAAACAATCTGCAAAATTGAATCTCCCCACATCATCCAATCTATTTTCTTTGGGCCTCAAGAAATCCATGACCTTAGCTGGGATTCTACTTAGTACCAAACCCAACCATGACATAATTTTCATCACAAAATGTTGGTGATATACAATATGATTAGCCACTTCACATGGTTTTTTTCCCACAGATGGCACTACCTTTGTATGGGGAAGACCACACCCCACTTATCATAAAAATTGAGCTGAAGATCAGGGCTCCACTCATACTTATGCTGGAAAAGAATTAAATGAGATAGCAAGGAAGAATACTTCATCTTAATTTTTAAGGGCTTGTTTGTTGCTTCTACTAGCCCTTCATGAATCTGCCTATGTTGCATAATCATATTCTTGGTTCACATACTTGTGTTGAATCTTCATTCCCATCGGCATTATCCCTATTGGCATCCTCTCATCAGCATCTTCCCCCAAAACCTGACAAAGATCACAATAAGTTTTAATAAAATATTTTTCAAAGGACGCAACAACAAAAGGCTCTTTCTCAATGGCCATAATTGCCACTATATCAAAATGCCAGTCCTTTTTCCTAAACAAGGGAACCTCCTTCTCCCTATAATACTTTTTTCTCAATTGATACTTTTGCTCAAACTTCTTGGTGTCAATATCCACCACTGCACGCCTTGTGAGACCAAAACAATTGACAATCTCCATTGGACTTATATAAACCGAGACTATGCCTTCAATTATCCTTACTGTTCTTGATACAAGATCATACATTATTGCAAAAGCCCTTATCAAATCAACTTCTACAAAAACATTAGGTACAATCAACTTGGCCATATCAAACTTCCAAGGGTTTGACCTAGGAACAAGCTCATCCTTGTTATTATAGAAATATTGGAATAAATTCCAACCCCTCTCAGGAATGAATGCATCACCACACTACAAACAACCATCCATCAGGTCATCATTATCCTTAATACTCATGGTGGATACAGGAAGCACATCTAGGAGGTCATGATATAGTGGAGGCTCCTCTGTTTTAGTGGTCTTTGTAGGAGCTACCGCAAGTGCTTCAACATCGTCCTGGATTGTTTGTGTGTGCTCCTTTAATCTCTCATCAAGAATTTGATGTCCCTCACTCAAGGTCACCTTAGGCACCTAAGCTTCTTTCTTCTTCCTTGGAGCCCTAGGTTTTTTCTCTTTTGGTTCCTTCTCCTTCTTCTCTCCCTTCTCCTTTGGCATTGAGACCTCTCCCTTCTCTGATGTCCTTCTTCTTTTCAGCTTGGGAGCCACTTCTGGTTGGGAGACCTCTTGCTCAACCTGAGTAGACCCTACTTGTTCTAGTTCACCATCATGAACCTTAGTTGTGTGAGGATTTTGCATAGCCTTGTCTATTTCATTCTTCTTTCCCTTAGAAGAACTCCCACTAATACATTTGGCCTCAAATTCCAACAGACAAGGCTTTTTGTGATCAAATATATATATATACATATATATATATATATGTATGTATATATATATATATGTATATGTATATATATATATATATATATGTATATATATATATATGTATGTATATATATATATGTATATATATATATATATGTATATATATCTATGTATATATATATATGTGTGTGTGTGTGTGTGTGTGTGTGTGTGTGTATATATATAATGCTCGATAACGTCAAAATGTCGACAACGATGTCAACGACGTTTTCCAACAAAGCGCATGTTAGTCGTAATTCTGACGACCAGAGGCATTATTTAAAAAAAAAGTGTGGGTTCATTTGAAAACCACACGCAACGGATTGAATTAACTCTCAACTTCCTCTGCCTCTGCCAATTCCTTTGTTTCTTTTGCCTCTTCCTCTACCTCTGCCTCTGCAAATCGGGTCCTTTGCCTCTTTTGCCTCTTCCTCTTCCTCTTCCTCTGCCTCTACAAATTGGGTTCCCTAGCAAGTGATATTGAAGGATTGATTATGTAGTATGTAAGGTATTGAACTATTAGAGATGGCGAAATTCCTATAGATTTTCGCATGCCTATAAATTCCTGTGGACTTGCAGGTTGTGTGTTTGAATCATGTAAAGTTTGTTGCAGACAAGTTCATTTTAGAGTTTGTGTCTCATAAATTTGAGCTTGTCATCTTACCGGTATGTTCTCATTTATCTGTTTTTCTTTACTTTCCTAATGTTGCAGTTCCTAGTTATTGAAAAGTCTTCCAATTATCAATTATGTTAGATAAAGGCTAAAAGTATTGAACAAAAATGAAAAAATAAGTAAACCCTATTTACTATACCAGAATCAATATGCTTGCTTGCTTGTAAATGAATGTTTTCCATCTGCTTGCTTGTAAATGAATGTTTATAGAGTAGTGATTGTATGAATTAGAAATATGATTCCTTAATGAAATTTGCTTTGGAAATACTTTATTCAAATATTTAAAATCACTAAAAGATTAGTGCCTTGATTCCTTACTAGTTTCATATCATTTCAAATGAAAAATCCTATGTTTAACCTTAGAGACAGTTTTAATAACTGGTTAATGTAACAAGACCATCATCTCAAAAGCTTCCATATGAATTGCAATTAAAATGTGACATCCAGTTAGTCTTACTAGATTTTACTTTACTTTGAAAGCCCAATAAGGCAATTCAAAGTTTGCCAACCAATCCTTCAAACTGAAAATCAATCTTAATTACAACAACATAAGATTGCAAAAAGAAACAACCTATGTAAATAGATTTATCCAAGGAACTAATCAATCCATTGAAAAGATAGATACCATCATGAATGAGAAACGCTTGAATCTTTATATTAAAAATAAAATACTTAAACCAGTTGATTTCAGTGCATATACTCCATCAACTTGGTACTTCCAGACAACGAGTTCATAAGAAAATGCATAGAGATTGTCTTGATAAAAAAACTATAAACTTGTGATATTTGTCACCTAAAAGATCCTCCACATATAGACAAGGATTGAGTTTGAAAAATCAAAGGGCATACCCTTTCATTAAACTAAAATTAACAAAAAACTAACTAGAAACTAACTACCTAAAAATTGCCCTAACAAACTAAAACTATAAAATACAAAGTCACATATTTAAACATCTTTTGATATCTATGATTGGTCTCCAGGCATCTAATTGCACTTCTGAATGTGCTTCAAATATCCCTCTGATTTGTAGTTATTTGCATCATAGATAATATCTCTGACCACAATCTCCAAAGTGATGAAGTTTTCCATCTACTCGATTGTGTCTGTCATGTCAAGTACATCAAATCGGGCAATGTTAAGGGAAGCACTTAGAAGACTTTGGCACTCCACAATCCATTTATCCTTATCCTTAATCTGTCCATTCTGATCTTCAATTTCTGGAAAACCATGTTGTACTATTTCCTTACATTCATTAAATTCATTTTGCAATTCTGTGTCAAATTCTTCATGCTTTTTCAATCGCTTTTGTATTCCTTTAATGAATTCAACGTTTGTACTAGCCATTGTCTTATCATGCAATAGATTTCCTAGACTTTTATAAATCCGATTGTGAGATATTGCATTATCCATATTCTTTTGATAAACAACCTAGAAATCTTCAAGGAAACCCTACAATTTTTTCAAATCTCTTAGTCAATAAACCAGAGGTTGTGTTAGCCCTCACACTCTACATTTGCCTTTTCAACTTTTTATTTTCCAATTGCACTTCTTCACATTTCTTTTTCCACTGAGACCCATCATGGATTTGTGGCACAGGTTGTCCTCCTCTTTTTAGCAATTCTTCATATAATCCCTTGTACTGGTCTCTTTCTTTGATCACTTTGACCAATTGTGCTTTATTAAATTTTGAAATATCAATACCCATATCAACAATAACAATAGGCTCTACTTCACCAACTTTCAATTTCCTCATGTGACCAAAGGCTTTATCCACCTCAATGATTTTTGGCCTCTTATTTGGAGGGTAAAGAGCCCATAAAAGAAAAGGCTTTATATTCTGGTCAAATCTAGAGCCGACATACACATCATTTACCCCCTGAATATCCAATTTAAAATCCATATTCTCAGAATGTAACATGCTATAAAAATAAATGATGCACTCATGTCCCATCCTAGAAAGATGGTGATACCTGCTTCACTAAGAAGTTGTCTTCCCCTTTGAGGGGTTATACTGGTCAGTTCTAAACTAATTTCTTTCTTTAGTCTCCCAACAATTCTGATTTTTTTTCAAGAGTTACATTTGGGATAGAGTCTCTCGGTTTTTTCCCTTTGAAATTATATAAAAACGATTTAAATTCTTTTGACTTAATAAAAACATCATCAGACACAAAGGCAGAATACTCATCGTATCTTGCATCACTATGGATGTTCCGCCTGGCAACAATTTTCTCTTGCAAGTCTGGCTCTTTTGTTGTGTTTGGTGCTTGATGCCTAGATACCACCTCAAGTTCTTCGGACTCGCCTTCACTTTCTTCTTCTTTAGTTTCCATTTCTTGCAATCTCTTTTTCTTTTCTTCCAATTTCTTGTTTAACTCATCAATGGCCATTTGGGCCTCTTCCTCCTCCATATTTCTAAACATGTCCTATGCTTCCAAGTAAACATGAATATAATCTCCTAGATTTTAACTTTTCTTGCAATTGTGAATATATTCCGCAGGGTCATAATTGACCCTAGCAACATATTTGAACAAATTGTATTCTTCAATCAGTTTCCTATCAATGGCTTCATAAGCCTTTGTTGATACAATGGTAAAATCCCCAGAACTAAGAGTCCTAGGAAGGAAAGACTGCTTATGCATACCTCCAAAATGTTTGGCATTCCAAACACTTAACTGTCTTACAATCTTCAGATAAGCAATTATGTCTGGTACAAGTTTTGGCAACAGATATGGGGTTCCTTCGAAATGATAAATCCTGAAGCAAGTAAAATCCTTGTGAACAAACCAATCGCCCCAATTGTGATTAGCAATACCTCTTTCATCAAAAATAGCAGGTCTAAGAAATCTTTTAACTTCAATGGAAATAGATCCTTCACACGGGACACCATACATTTGGTATAATGGATTTACTATTAGCTCTTCAAACTTGATCTAGTTTGATTTCACATATCCTAAATCCCAAACTAATGTCCACATCTTTACTGGTTGTTCTTTACTTGCTTTGTCCACTGTGTTCAATTTTAAATTTATTGTCCACATACCCCTAAATCTTCCATAAAATAAAATCAAATGCATTAACAACGAGTAAAACTTAAAAGTGGGCTCCCTATTATCTCTGAGGTTCAAGAAACCTTCATGTAATTTTTCTACAACATAAGTAACATAATCAAAGGGTCTTGACTCATACATATGTACATTTGTTGCTAACACCAGCAGCCCAATATTAGCTAAATCAAGGACCTATATACCTCCAACCTGTCTGCATGACATATAGGTGTATTGTAAGTAGTGTCTAAAAATGTACATGTTGAATGGGGGACCATCCTCTTCGATTAGAATGCCCTTCTCAACCCTATGGAAAGCTAAGTTCCACCCTGATGCATGATGCAGAGCATCATGAAAAAACACTCACAACTCTAGGATCATGTTTATCCATCCATATTTTAATCATGATAAAAATTCATTAGAGGCATATTTCATCATTCTTCAACAATGAATCAATCAAGAAAACATAAACTTAATCTAGGTATCAAACTTGCCAACTTGCTGCCCCTTTGGATAGACCTATACACAGAGGTCTATAACTTTTTAAAAAGAATTAAAAATATCAATCCCTTCGGTGAGACCCTGAATAACTGTATTATACACAACATATCCAAAATTCATAAATATCCAATGGTGCAATAAAAAGTTATCATCTCTGCACCGAGACCAATTTTGACTGTCATAAATCTGGAAAATGTATGCTTGCTGCCTGCTAGGGCATCATATTTCACAAAAAATACTTAACCAAAATAAAACAATACCATACTCAAATGAAATCCCTCTGAGTCTACTTTCATAATATTCAAGTCATTAATTTTTCCAACGGTGAAATCACAAGATAAGTACAAACCCTTTCCAGCAACTCCATTTAAGATAGTTTAAAACCAGTTTTCACCAAAATCTTCATAACTTCCACAAATAAAAACAAAAATGCCTCAAACCAAAATTAAAAGAAAGAGGATTAAAATATCTTTCCAATAAGTCTATTTATAGGTCTTAATAATCTCATATGAGTTCATACCATACGCTGCAATGTGACTATTCTCAGGAAGTATGAAATCTGCAATTAACAACTTTCACCAAAACTTTCATATCTTCTTCATTTCTAAACATAATCACTCCAAAACAAAAGGAAAAGAAATTTAATTAACATATCTAACTATCCATTACACATATACAAAGGTTTCTAGGCCATACATGGTCGTACAAGGCCTGGAACCAACACAAAAACTGGAAAGCCAATCAAAATAATAATAGTAGAATGTACCAAAATGTATCCAAAATGTTCTCCTTTCTTCCCTTTATTTTTTTTCTAATTTGGAATGACCATACAATGTCTTTTTATAGACTCTTGGTAAGTTTTGACCTTACAACTACCTCTCATAACCAACTTTTAACCCCTTTTGCAACTTTTGTTGCATTTTTGCAACTTTACTTGACAACATTTTGTTGTCAAGTTGACAACTTTTACACTTTTGCACAAATGACTTCATGGCTTTATAAAAACCTTCAATACATGTCCAAATGACATATTTAATTACTTTTACATAATTTTTAGCCTTCTCATGGCCTTTAATATTATTTTGACCTTTTGACCAATCTAGGCCTCTAGTGAACAACTTTTGCAAATTGGCTTGATAGCCTTACATATGTTGGTTCAATGACCTTAGTAACATTATAACAATATCAAAAATGACTTGATTGTCTTCCAATATTCTTTTATTTCAAATGTACCTCTTGGTAGTGCTCTTATGCCTAGGTGTTCTTGTGCCTAGGTGCTCTTGCACCATACCCTTTATAAGTAGTATCCATTTTAATAAATTCCTCCTGTAGTTCTTCAAACGACAAGGGTACATTAGGTTTAGGATCTAAGCTAGAAACTTCATCTATGGTTCCATGGCTAAATCTAATAAACACTTCACCATTTGGAAACTGAATAAATCACTTCACATAATTGTAATTTTTTTCCATCAATCTGATATTTACGAAAACATTTGGAACAACTAGTTTACCTAAGTTGGTTATCCACGGGTTACAAATTGGCACTTCTCTGTCCTTTCTCAGAAAATGAAACAGGAAGAGTTCATAACCTCTCACCTTTGTCGACACATCTCCAACCCCTTTAAACCTGTCCTCAAGTTGGTCTTTTTTGGGCAAATGTTGTTTTGACCTCCTTGATTTTGGGCATGGGGACTACAATTGATCAATGATATCTTGATTCAGTTTCCGTGCAGGAGGGACTTTCATTGTTTTGGATTTTTTAGACGTGGATTTGGAGCCCTTAGCACTCTTCTTTCTTCCTGATGAACTTATAGCCTCCATGATGCGTGATGAATTGTGAGAAATAATTCTCACCTTGTGTGTTTTTTACTAAGATGCAACCTACATTTGGTTCTTAATTTGCCTTGTGTGAGCCATCAATCTACTCAATTGCACGCATTAAATACAGATTGCTTTGGTTTCAGTTTTGAACTGTATCTATAATGGCTCATCGGTATATGCTTTAATGATGAAGTAGTCCCTTGGCGCCATCGGCAATATTTCATTCCTTTTAAGTCACTTTGTTTTTTATCGGTGTGTGTCTTCCCAAGCCCTCCATCAGCTATTGGCATAACCTTGAACAACCTCTATCGATAGTTACTTTTCCCCCAATGAATCTCCTGCTCTATTGTTTCCATTGGGCATAGAGATAGCTTGAAATATTACACCCCGATATCTTTAAGTAGTACCAATGACTAAGGCTTCTCTTACTATTGGTTTAAGTCTTACCGATAGCCTTATCGGTTATCGGAAAGATAGCGATTCATATGTTCCGATAGCGAAAGTCATGCCGATGATATTTTAGTAATGACTCAGTCGGTGTATATCCTCTTGATGTGTCTATCGGGTATGGGGATAACTTCTATCCCCTTTTAGCGATAGTTAATCACTTCCCGATGACCTTTGGCTTTGCTAGGGTGCTTTCTTCAAGGTAGGCTACACCAATGGTTTGATTTGCAGACTTGTGGAGTTCTAATGGACTTCTTCCATTTCTCTTCCACTTCTAGACATCCATACTTAAAGACATCCATACTCTCTTGTTGTTTAAAGAAAATGGAGAACTAAATGGTACTAATATTAAGAATCTACACACTCATCATGAGTAATGAGAAATAAACAAGCTTGTCAAGCTTGAAATCAATGTGTAAGGCTAACTAAGCCATTTTGTCAAAAGTTGTCAAATAGTCCTATTCATGTCCAGATTGTTCAAATAATGTAAATGTACCCATGGAAGGGTAATAAAGGTTTAATATGTTTTTTTAAGTCCATTATAAGGTGTTCAAAGTATCTAAGTAATGTTTAGTGGTCATTCATGTCAAAAGGCAAAAGTTGTCAAGGTGTCACTAAAAAGTTGTAATGCAACAATGCATAAAATGTTGAGAAATTGTATATTTCGGTCTTAGGGGCAGTTGGAACAGTTATAGAACCATGAGAGGCTATAAAATCCATCATTTATTCGGATTAAGTGTGTGTTACAAAGCTGGAGGAAAGTCTTGTAAGGCTAGATCAAATAAAGCCTCTGTCTGTCACTTAATTCTGCAGGGTTGTGACAGTTACAAAGTTGTATATCAATTTGAAAGTAAAAATTCCATGTTATTATTTTTTGGATAAATAGGAAGGAAGTGTATTTCTATAAAGTATGTATTGGAAAATGTTTTTGATGAAGATTCAATGAGAAAATTGATATTTTGTTCAATACTTTTAACTGTTGTTTTTGACAGACATGGTTATTTGTTGCTTTAGATGTTTTTCCTAATAAGATTTGGATTGAATCCGGCCCCTAATAACCTATTTGAGGTTGTATAATGAAGATTTATCTTTAATTCAAGATAGGTTTGAAGGTCATCCATGGATTATAAAGAAATTTCTAATGTTTTTTGTCAAAACTGTCATAAAACCCTTGTTGATAGGATTGTAACAAAAGAATTGATTATAACTCTTAATGTAACCGCTCAAGTTTCTTCATATTTTGGATTCTAATAGTCAATTCAATTCTCTTTCATATGAAGTTGCTTTCATGTTGACTTCTTCGTAATTCATCATTCCTAAGTGGATTCTATTAGATGACACAATAAAAAGGTTTCTCTTTTTTTTAAGCTCAAATATTTTTCTTCAACTTGCCAAAATCAAGCTTCTCTTTTAGCCAAGAAAACTATCTAAATAAAATAGTCTTCATAATTGAAGAGAGTCTAAGTTTAAGTAATATTTAAACTTCTATATAACTAGTTTTAAGAAGACTTCCATACTTGAAGATATCCTTTTGCGTAGTTTGTGAAGGTTACGCACTGAAGTTTTGATAGCCCGACTTTTTTGTGTGTGAAGAAAGACCATGTCAGAAAATATCAGCGAAGAACAAAATAAGGAGACAATTGCTAGATTGTGGTCTAACTTGAAAAGAAAAGGTGATGGAAAATGTTATTGTCCCTACAAAATTTGTAAGGGCTTAAAGACTAGAAGACTTCTAATCAAAATAGCTAAGAAACATTGTAGGCAGCATGGTCACATTGAAGGGGAACATGATTATCATCCATTGGTAAGTTATTCATTATATCATTTTAACAATTTATATATATAAGAAATCACTTCATGATGAGATCATGATCATGGTTTATTTTATTTTGATCATTTTTATATAGGTCGAGTTCCCAAGGGCACATGATATGGACCAACACAACCCAGAGAATATGTTTTTCGAAGTGGAGGAACATGGAGGTGTGAATATTGAAGTTGAAGATAATGATCCCATGGAAGATGACGATCATGCTCCAGAAAATACAATTGAAGTTGATGGTACAAATACATTGATCCATGACACATTTAGTACTAGTGCAGCCGATCATGATGATCAAGATGACTTTGATGTTATTCATGATTTACCTGTACTTGAGAAGGTATACGAGCCCCTTTATGAAGGCTCCCAAACAACTCTTCTCTCAGTTGTATTGTTGTTGGTGAACTTAAAGGTTATGAATGGTTTATCCAACATAACAATCTCACATATGTTAAGGTATGTCGTAAATCTCGTTATATTTAATAAAGGATGAATCATGTACCATTAATATTCTTTATATTAACAAATTAATATTATGTAGATTGATAGGTGAGTTTTTGTTACCACCATCAAATATTCTACCTCGCTCATACTGAGAATTATTTTCCATTCTGAAAAATATTGGAATGGAGTATCAAGCAATAGATGCTTGTCCCAATGATCGTATTATATACCATAAACAACATAAATTTGCAACAGAATGCCCTGAATGTCATATCAGTAGATATCGAACAGATCAAATAACAAAAAAGGTGCCTCGCAAGGTTCTTTGTTATACTCTCATTATTCCATGTATGCAATGATTATTTAGGTGCACTAGCTTGGCACAATTTATGGATTACCATGCATGCAATAGAAGTCGAGATGACATTATTTGAATGCTTGCGGATGGTTCGGCATTTATGGACATAGAGGAAAAGTGGCCACACTTTAAAGAAGAACCTCGTAATCTCAAACTTTCATTGGTAGTGGACGGTGTCAATCCATTTGGAGAGATGAGATCTGTTTACTCGGTGTGGCCATTTTTGTTATCAACAATAACATTCCTCCATGGATGTCAATAAAGAGGGAGCACATAATGTTGGTGATGATTGTTCCAGGTATTTTATCATTTAATATTCATCTATATTTAATTATAAATATTGCAGTAAAATGGTCATAAAAATTATGTAATGTTTGTGTTCATTCAACTAGGTAAGTACCAAGTTAAAGATATGAATGTGTATATTGAGCCTCTTATCGACGAGTTGCTGGAGTTATGGAATGGTGTCACTATGTATGATGTCTCTAGACGAATAGGATAAAGACAATTTCAATTCCATGCAATACTTGTATGGACAGTACATGATGCCCCAGGGCTAACACATTTTTGTGGTATGTTACAGTGTTCAAGTTGTGCATTATAATTATAATTATAAAAATTATCATATTTAATCCAATTATACATTATCTTGTAGGTCTTTAAACACAGGGAAAATTTGCATGTCCAGTTTGTGGTCCAAAGAGTAAATTTCATCATTCAAAAAGTTTAGGAAAGCAGGTGTTTGATGAGTATAGGCACTTCCTCCATAGAAATCATAAGTATCGAAATATTGAAAAACATATTTTCAATGGGAAAGAAGAGACTACATCAAAGCCATGAAGAATGACACCTTGCCTATGGAAGTTGGAATATAATAGAATTAGTCATCAAGGTAAGTCATTTCATCTAATGGTTTATGTTTAGAATTTTTATTTTTCTATTGTGTTTTGTTTACTGATGATGTAATTGATGATCGTGAAGGTCATCAAGGCATTAATGACCACCTTCCAAAGGGACTAAAAAGTTGTCTGAGATAATTTAGTAGGGTGCCCTACTATGAGAAGCTATAAATTATGCATTTGTTTGATACTATGCATATTGGAGAGAATATAACAGAGACATTATGAAAAATATTGGAGGGAAGGCATGACAAAGAAAAAATTGTCAAAATTTGTAGTGACATTCAAGAATCCAATCATGCAATGAAAAATGTCATTCAATCAAATAGAAATGGAGACCAAATTAATATAAGTGCCTTTCCTTGGTTATTAATAGACCAACAAAGCAATGCTATAAAAGAAGTCATACGAAAAATTTGATTTCCCACAGGGTTTGCTGCGAACATAAACAATCTCATATCAAAAAAAAGTGAATTTGGGTCAGGGATGAAAACACATGATTGGCATACCTTCATTAAGGTAATTCAAGTTCTTATGTATTTACTAAATATTTGTATACTACGCATGTACTTTTCATTGTATTATGTTAGAAAATAATGAAAAGATCATTTCATAATTGTTGCAATATGTTCTACCTCTATCTCTCCTAGACAACTTTGACAATAATGTCAAGCAAGCCATATATGGTCTTGGAAAATACATGAGGTAAGTAGTGATATTTGTTCAATTTGTTGTATAGATAACATATTTGTGATTTGTTTTACTTGTTATGTAATATATTGTATATTATTTTGTAAAGTCTCATTTATATATTTTTGCGTCTTGAATTTCTTCTAGGTGGTTGTCATCTAAAGAAATCCAAAAAGAAGATATAAAATATTGGAAGAGAAAAATTTCTCATTTAATGTGTGAAATGCAAAAGTGTCTACCTTCAACTTTTTTCAATGCACAAGAACACTACCTCATACACCAAGTTGAGGAGATTTAATTGTGTGGACCTATACACACTAGGTCAATGTGGATGGTTGAGAGGCACTTGAAATTTTTGAAGGCTTTAGTTCGACAAAGAGCACATCCTGAGGGTTCTATGGTGGAGGGATATATGGTATACTAGACTATGGTGTACATTGTTGAATATCTTCCTAAGTTTGCAGCAGAGATCCACATAGATCGCATTTGGGATCCCAACCCCATTAACAAATTTGAAGGGGAGTGCTTGATGGGGAAAGGTAGATTGAGGAAAGTGAGAGGTAATTATAAGATGTTATTGTAGTTAATTAATTCTTAATCTTCTAAATAAATCGGTTGTAAGTCGTCTAGTAATTATTTGCATAGTTGGTCGGAAGTGGGATGCGCTACATTTGTATATTGCAAACAATATTGATTGGATGACGGTGTGGATTGAACGATGTCAACATTTTGGTTGCACATTAACATGGGAAGGTGTGGCTTCATTAGTTAAAGAAGCTCATCGTAATGGAGAGTCCAATGTTACTCAAAGGGAAATTGATTTAGCATATGGTTTAAGAGATAAACAGATATGTATAATTTTATTAATCACCTGTATGTTTATCAACTCACGATGCAATAATTTTAACATGTTAGACATATTGTAGGTCAAACACCACAAGGCTATGTGTTGCAATGGTCATAAATTTCGCATCAAAAAGTTGGATGACACGAAGAAAACTTGTGATTCTGGGATAACTACAGTCTTTGAGGTGACCAATATTTCATCTAGAAATGTCATACATCCTCAAGATTCTCAAAATTGATACTATGGAATTTTGGGTGATATACTTGAGTGTGACTTTAATTCCTTCAAATTAGTTTTGTTCGTCGTCAAATGGTATAGGCTACGACTGAATAAAAATGATCCTAATAGAACTGTTATTGAACATGATAATGGATTTAAAATGGTTAATACAAGGTCATTTGAGCCAATTGGGGATGAGCCCTATGTTCTTCCAAGCCAATGTGAGTAGGTATTTTACTCAGAGGTTCCACATAAACTGGGTTGGTCATTTGTTGTTAGACATGATCCAAGAGGAAGGCTAATAAAATATAATGAGATGGAAGAAGAATATATCGAAGAAGTAGAAGATGATGTAGATGATGATGATGATGATGATGATGTTGCTACTATTGATGATGGTGGTGGTGGTGGTGGTGATGGTGATGGTGATAATGGTGATGACGTTGATGATCATGGTGACGATCATCATCATCATCATCATCATCATCATGGTCATGATGATGAGTTGGTTGAAGAAGAAGATCAATGACATGAATGAAATGTATGACATTTTTTGAACTTTGTGTTTATTTATGGAATTTGGACTATTTATTAGCTATGTGATGGATGGTGATTTAAAATGCATATGTGATGGATTGCATGTTTATGATGATACATTTGACATTTTTTAACTTTGTGTTTATTTATGGAATGTGGACTGTCTATTAGCTATGTGATGGATGGTGATTTATGATATATATGTGATAGACTAAATGTTTATGATGATACATATGTGATGCCTATGATGCTCAATTACATATATGATGATACATATGTGATGCTTATGATGCTCATGATACATATGTATTTATTGTTTATCAAATTACAAATGTAATGCTTATGATGCTCAATTGTTGGTGTTGATTTCATTTATATATTTTGTGTGATGTTGCCACCCTTGGTGTAAACAGGTAATTGAATATAGACATCGTTAACCCTTTAGTTGAGGATCCTGCACAGTCAACATAAAGTAAAGGTAAGGAATTAAAAAATATACAATTATTATGATGATTTCATATTGTTCATGTTGTGTACCATGTAATTTTATTATATGTATCATGTAATTTTTATCTAACATAAGATACTTGAATTACATATGCAGGAACCTGAATCCCTTTGACAAGGATCATGCACAGTCTCATGGATCGACAGGTATAAGTCAATACACCCTATAGAAATAGTTTATTTTAAAAAAATTACTAGGAAAACAAACTTCCTCAGTTCTTCAAACCTCGACATTAGCAACAAATCTAATACAATTATCAACACTTGAGGCCCCAATTGGACTTATTCAATATTTAATCTCAACGTCAACTTCAAGGCTGACTTCTTCATCAACATTACCCTCATTTGCAAAATATATCTCTCATTACCATCTAACTCTCTCATTTGATGGAGTGCAGGTACCACCAAATAGGTATTTGTCAGATGTGTCTTCCTCGAATGAGGGAAATGCAGGAATAGTCGACGAAAGTGAGACATGCAGTAGGTCTAAAATAGGGAGATCAACTAGAGGTCAAAATATTAGAAGAAGATTCAATAAACGCATGGAATTTTTCCTTTCTTAAGGGGGGTCATGTTCTTATGATGATGAGACCAAAGGCGACATTGAGGTGCCCTTGAGGTACAAACATCTAGAGAAAAAATGGTACCCAAGGAACTTCCTCCAATAAACATCAATTTTTATGTTAACGAGAGGATATATTGCATAGCACCTTCATCGTTACATGGTTTGGGCCTATTTTCCATGGACGGCATAAAGGTCTATTACAACAAAGTTTCTAAATTGATGGAGTATGTCGGACCTTGTTACAATTACAAAAATTGGATGCAGATTGTTCGATATAAAAAAAGTATGTGTAGGTATGCACTATCAGCAAATTATATACAACAGAAAGATAATGATCAAAGTAAATGAGTGGCAGTATACATTGATGGAAGGTCAAAAGCAACAGGGAATATTTCAAGTTTTATAAATAGTACGGGACCTGGGTCAAGTAATAAGAAACCCAATTGCATATTTGAGGCACGCGAGGGAATCGTGTATTCGTATGTGCGATAAAATCAATAAGTGTAGGGGAAGAGTTGCTAATCGATTACAATTTGAATTGTATAGATAAAAACAAAGTTACCAACATGGGGGTGGTATGTACTATATACCATTTAAACCAACCTCCAATTAATGACTCCAATATACCATCTTATTATTAATTCTTTTTGCTAAGTCTATTGGTTTCATTTCGCTAATGTGTTTAAGTTTTTTCTTTGTCACAGAGCGACCTGGATCCATCACATAGCATAGACAATGATGTAGGTTCCGACACTTCTACCGAGCCAGTAAACCTCATTGTAATTGTACAAATTAGATAGAAGCAAATTGTCACATTATTATGCTATTTTCTTGAGTGTTTTGGAGTAATTTTGATAGTGTTAATAATATTCTTATCATAGATGGATGTTCGGGGAAAGGGAAAGGAACCTCCCTTACATCAGCACCTTAGCACAGTATTAAGCGATGAGGACTACACAATTTCCACAAACCCTGTAGAAGTGATAAAAATGTCTATCCCATAAAATTAATAAAGAGATTTTTTTTTGGTATGCACGACCCCTCAGACTGATGAGATAAAAGATAGAGTGAATCAATTGATGCAAGAAGCAAAAAACATGTGAGTAAGCAGTAATGAAAGGTTTAATTATAACAAAAGTTCAATAATGGTTTATATTGTATACTCTTTTGTGTCACTAACTAAAATATGTACATGTTATTTTTACATAATTTCATGTGTCATCATCAACCTGGTGGACATGATCAGGGTATTGTAGGTAGTACAGGTGATTACCATGTTCTATACATTAAAACTACTCCTCCTTTGGACTTGTGAACTTACTTTTTAATGCTAGTGTTATTTGCACATGCCTTTCCCCGTCTATACTATTTCTCTCTTTCGAATGAATAATAATAAGTTTTGTGTGTATATATGATTGTAATAATAGTTTATTAAACTGTTAATAAAGTATTTAGTTGCACAATTAGAAGTTCTCATTTGATCTGATCTAGTCACTTTTATTTTAATTTACTATTATTAAATTATACTTCAAAGTAGGGGCATTACAAAGACTAATAAGATAGCGTGAAGTTTGACAACATGAGATAGCACATTGAAGCAATCTAAATAAATAGATTCCATGGACTATCTTTTGTAAGGACTATACTAGTTTATCACTTACACCACCCTCTTGTCACAAATTTCCATACCTTTGTCTTGCATCAAAACCTACCTTATTCTCCTTCATATTGTTGTATCATTAAGATTAGCATCAAACACTTAATAAAGGTTCATATTTGTTTACAACTCTTAATAAAGGTTCATCCTTGTATATAATTCTTGCATTTTTCATATATTTAATGTATTATTCTTCAGGTGTTGCCAATGTTCCTGTGGAAAGGTTGCCTCATTTGAGGTTATCCCCATCTGTATTGTTGACTGCAATGCCAGCAATAGGAAGCATGCAAATGTCCTCTACTGCTCGTCATGTTGACCCACCCACTGTTGGCAGATCCCTCTTTTGCTCTCTCTTTTGTTATGTGTTTATTTCCCTTGAAGTGTTCTTTCTTGGGGGCATTTCATAGTGGATTCATTTTCTACAGCATGAGATGCACATGAGGTTGCGCCAGAGGTGAATACTAGTGATAATATAGCATCATTTCCTAGATCTTCCTGTATTGCTAGTACGGGAATGTTGCAAACCACATTGCTGGTGAGTGATGAAGAAATGATTCCCTTGAAGATACAGAAGGTTCCAGGTACTTTAAAATTATTATTATATATAGTGTAATTGTAATTTATTTACTGATTACTCGTTTTGGACTAATTATCCCATGATTTTTTGCAAGAAATGATATTTTTTTATAAAAATATTAATGACATTGCATTGCAGATGTTTGGGCCCACCATACGTAAAAGGTGGAACATCATATGTGAACTAACCCTAATCCACTACTTTTATTTCACATCATTTATAGAATAGTTTTCCTTTGATCCATTTCTTGAACTGTATTAAAGGTAGCTTCAGTTCATTTCTGACTCTAATAGGTTTTTTTTTCTTAAA
Source organism: Cryptomeria japonica (assembly GCF_030272615.1). NCBI lineage: Eukaryota > Viridiplantae > Streptophyta > Pinopsida > Cupressales > Cupressaceae > Cryptomeria > Cryptomeria japonica. The sequence goes on along the minus strand of NC_081412.1, from coordinate 400,631,064 downwards.
AGGTGGAATGACCAAGAAAACAGGTTAAAAGATGAACTCAGAAACCGTATAGTTGAGTTGTTCAGAAATGACACATTCGACAAAACCAAGCTCCTTGAAAACCCTGGCACATATCTAAAGTATGTGAGGGACTAGTACAGGACACATTTAGAGAAGAATGTAAAGTATGAGCATCCCCCCATGATTCCAGAGAGGGAGTGGAAGGACCTGATTTTGGATGCGAAAGAGAGAATTGAAAGGAAGAAAGGAAATACACCACTAGACGCTAGAAGAAGGTATGTGATACTATTAAGAATGTAATTATGTACTAATTACTCTTTATATTTTTGTAATCTAACATATTTCAAACTTTTCATAGACTAACTGACACGTCAAAGGGAACCAAGGCAAGACAAGAAAAGCACGGAAACACAAACTCGGCTTTGGTGGTTATTTGAAACTTGCCGCATGAATTATAAGAATCAGTAAATGAAATATCACATCAAAATATTTATAAATGTCAAACAATTTTTTTTTATCAAACAATACAAGCAAAATTCATGATACTAAGCAAAAATGCAGGGCTCTAATTTCAATAGAGCGCCCATAGAAGATGACGGGAGAATTTCCTACCAACAAGGCTATACAGTCGTAGCTGAATGGCTACGAGAATTGAGTGGGAAAACAAGAGATTCTGGTGCATCTGTCACACAAGTAAATAAGCTATATGAAAATAATTTCAAATTGAATACCTTGCCAATAATCTATTTGATGTTAAGTTCCAACATAAAGTGAATTTATTTGTTTGAATTAAGCAAGCAATTATAACAATGTGCATGACATTGGAATGCACCCCAATAATCATGGAACACAACCTCCACATGAAGGTCCAGATGTGCATCCCAGTAGTGGAGGTATTCATTTTCTATTCAAATTTTTTTATGTAATTATTAATACAAATAGACATCTTAAATTATAATTGGTGTAGAAATTAATGTAACCTTTTCTATTAATATTTTAGAGCATGTAGTTGGTAGTGACCAAGTGGAGCATGATCAGAGCAGACAACATCAGGAACATGATGTTCCCTAATCAGGTAAAGAGGACCATTGTTATTCCTTTAAACATATTTAATTGCAATTGTTGTATTGATTAATGTAACCTTTTGTATTTCAACTCCAGAGGATCTAGAGGGTGTTCAACATGTTGAGGTTGAGGCTAGACAAAATGATTTTGAAGATGATGTCACCCAATCAAGTAAAGAGTGCCACGGTTATGTTCTTTAAATTAATGAAATACTTGAAACAAAAATAAAAAATGATTTGAATTTTACCCATTTCTTTGTTATTGTAGAGGACCCCCCTTTGCATCGTTGTCCTCGTCCTTGGAAGAGGACTAGGCATACATCGAGATCATGAGCAAAGGGCAGAACAACTGAAGAGGGGGGAAGTGATGAAGAAAAAGATGCTCCACTTAGACTTTTCATAGCTTCAATAAAGAGAAAATTATTGTAATCTACATTATTTGATAATGATTGATTTTTATGTGTTAATGAATGTTCATGAATGATATGTGTTAATTAATATGGATGAATGTTGTGTGTTAATGAGTGTTAATGAATTTTATGTGTTATTGAATGTTATGTGATAATGAATGAATGTTATATTTTATTAATGGATGAAACAATTAATGAATGTTAGATGTTAACGGGGAATTTAGAGTGATGTTAGTAGAGGGGAGGGGCTAAATGAGCTTCCACCTTCACATGGTTGGCCCTGTTAAGTAGAGAATATTAAACTATTCTCAAAACCAAGCAAATCTCAATAAGATAACACACTTTTCAATATTTCATTATGTTGCACAGTTAATCTTATTGAATAATGTATATTGAATCTTAATTGCAAGGTCCAACAAAGCCAACATGAACAACAACACCACAAGTAAGTGGTTTTTTTTTTTCATGATAATCTAGGAAGGTTCATCTGTAGTGTTATGTGTAACTGTGAAGGTGAGAAATTTATATTTTTTGTGTTCTGACATTTATTTTCCATTCCAAGTGGATGACTTGGAAGAGGTCAGTGATTACTATCAAAACTGGGGTCGCTTTGATGAACTCATATCCGTGTTTGTGATGAGCAACAACACTAGAAGGAACTTACATATTTATATATTCAAGATGATGAATATGATAATGGTGCCACTACTATCATGAACCATTATCCAGAGGCATGGGATCATATGCAATTCAAAGTTGTTGTACTTAAAGTGGGCAATTTTGAATTGTCCTACAAAGTTGTACACTTCTATTTGCAAGAACACCCAGATCTTATTAATGACCTCTTGAATGTCCTCACCCTTAGGGTAGACCACACACGCGTGGTTGACATCATGTGTAAGGTATGGCTCTAAACTCTTTTATTTTGCTACTATTTTTAGGATTACCGAGATGTCTTTCACTTGGGTATTAAGTTTTTCTAGACGTTCTCTTTAGCAGCTATTTGGTTTGGAAAAATTTCATGAGTATTTTTTGTTCTGTTGTATTTATTATCCACACTGGACATCTATGTCTTGTGAATTTGTACATGGTTGCAATACAAAGCAACAATGTAGATGTTGTTAATGAGGCTTTGAATGAAATTTATGTAAAAGAGGAAGATTATGATAGGCTTCGAGAATCTATAGATATGCATGATAACTTTGATTAGAGGATGAGAGGAACTTCTCTATTGGTCCTTTCATTTAAGTTAAAGTGGGATGTAATTTAGTATTTGAATAGTTTTCTAATGATCTTCAATTTCAATTAGGTTGAGAAACGTGAACTTCTTGAATTCTGGTTAAAGGCTTTTCTATAGCAAATTTTTGAGGAGGCAAATGATTCTTGAATTTTGTCTGGTTATATTTATTGCTTGCTGAAAATTATGAAATGCTTACTTATAAATGTTTATGAAGTTGTGCCTGTATAAATTAAAAGTATGATTCCTTGATGAAGATTGCTTCTGAAAATACCTAATTTAATTATATTAGATCAACAACAGACCAGTGCCTTCATCCCTTATTGATTTCATACTATTTCAAATTGAAAGATCCTACGTATAACTATGGAGACAATTTTAATAACTTGTTTTCAAAAACAAGACCATCACATCAAAAGCATCTATATGGATTGTAACTAAAATATAAAATGCAGTTAGTCTTATTGAATTTTAACTTTGCTCTGAAAGACCAATAAGACAATTTGAAACTTGCCAACCAACCTTTCAAACTAATGCTCAAACTGGAAATTAGTCTCAATCACAATAGCATAAGATAGCACATTGACGCAATCTAATAAAATAGATTTATCACATTGAACTAATCAATCATTTGAAAAGAATATACCATTCAAAATGAAGAACACTTGAAATTTATATTGAAAATAGATAATCAAACCAGTTGATTTCAATATGTATCATCCATCAACTTTGATATTTCCAGAAAACAAACTGCATAAGTGTTGTATAAAATTATCTTGATAAGATCATAAAACTTGAGGTATCTCCCCCACTTTTCCTAAAAGGTCCTTCATTTATAAATGGGGATTCAGTTTGAAAGTGAAAGGGCATACCCTTTCATTAAAACTAAAACTAACAAAAAATAACTAAAAACTAACTTCCTAAAAACTCTCTTTACAATATGAACATATTATAAAAACATAAGAAAACATGACTCTGGGCTCCAACTTAAACATCAGGTCTGGTCTCCCAGCATCTTGGCGCACTTTTGTATATGCTCCAAGTACTTCTCTGACTTATATGTGTCTGCATCATGGATGATATCCCTGACAATGACTTCCAGTGTGACAAAGTTTTCCATCTGCTTCACAATCTCTTTCAATTCAATTCCATCAATTTGGGCAATATCAAGGGCAGCATTCTGAGATCCATACATCTTTATCCTTTATCTCAACCTTCTGATCAATTAACTCTAGGAAACCATGTTGAACAGTGTCTTTACATTCATCATATTCTAATTGTAATTATTCATCAAATTTATTGTGTTTAGCCAGCAACCTCTTTATTTTTTCAAATTCTTCTATTTCCACTTTGGCCATTGTTTTATCATGCAACCTTGTTCCCAATCTGTTTGAAATTCTATTGTGTGAAACTGCATTGTCCATGTTCTTTTGAAACACTGTCCATAATTCTTTCAGAAAGCCTTCTAAAACCTCAAATCTTTTAGTTAGTAATACACCAACAGTATCTGCCCTCACACTTTACATCTGTTTTAATATCCTTTTATTTTCTTGTTGCAACTCCTCGCATTTTTTCTTCCATTAAGAGATATCCAGAGTAAGAACCATTGGCACCTATTGCCCACTTCTCCTTAGCGTTTCTTCATACAACACCTTGTACTGGCCCCTCTCCCTCACTAATCTGACCATCTGTGATTTATTGAATTTTGAAATATCCTCTCCGATATCAGCAGAAACAATTGGATCAATTTCACCAACTTTTAGTTTCATCATATGGCCAAAGGCCTTATCAACATCAATGATCTTTGGTCTCTTGTGGGGAGGGTACAGAGCCCATAACCTCAAATTTTCCTCATCCTGATCAAATCTTGAACCAATAAATACATCATTTACACCTTGTATATCCAATTTGAATTCCTTGTTTTCTGAATGCAATAAACTGTCAAAGATAAAAGAAGAACTGAGGTCCCATCCAGGAAACAAAATCACCCCAACCTCTATAAGAAGTTGCCTCCCATTTTGAGGGGTCATTGTGGTTATCTCTACATCAATTTCCTCTTTTAATTTCATTAACAACTCAGCATCATTATCAGGTGTTATGTTGGGAATAGAGTCCCTCAATTTCTTCCCTTTAAAATTGTACAAGAATGTTTTAAATTATTTGGAATGAACAAAAACATCATCCGCAACAAAAGAAGAAAACTCCTCTAACCGAGAGTCAGCATGAACTTCTAATTTTGTCTCTATTTGGCCTTGCATGTCTAGTTCTTCTTCCTTCTCTAGCACTTTCCATCTAGAGACAACTGCATTCTAATCATATTCACTTTCTGCCTCCTCCTCCTTGGTTTCAATTTCCTTGAGTCTTTGTCTCTTTTCTGCCAGTTCATTATTCAGTTGATAAATTACCTCTTTGGCCTTTGCATCCTCCATGTTCCTGAAGATATCTTCAGCCTCAATACTGACATGTAGATAACCTCCCAACTTTAGGCTCTTCTTGCAAGATTGAATGTATCCTTCAGGATCATAGTTTTTCATGGCATAATGTTCATACAAATTGTATTCTTCTATCAGCTTCTTATCAATTATTTCATAAGCTTTGGTTGACACTATGGTGAAATCACCAAAACTCAATGTCCCAGGTAGGAAGGCTTGCTTCTGCATATCTACAAAATGTTTAGAATTGGACACACTCAATTACCTCACAATCTCTATATAAGCTATTATGTCTGGTACTAGTTTTGGCAGCATGTAGGGGCTCCCCTCAAATCCATATATTCTAAAACATGTAAAATCCCTAATCACAAACCATTCCCCCTAGTTATGTTCACTAGTGTGTCTTTCATCATAATCCCTAGGTCTTAGGAACCTCTTGATCTCATCGGAGATAGACCCTTCACATGAAATCCCATGCATTTGGTACAAGGGCATCACAATAAGTTCTTCAAACTTAATATAATTGGACCTCATATTGAGAATCCCAAAGAGATGTCCATAATTAGACAAACTACTCCTCACCTTCCCTGTTCTTGGTATTTAATTTTAGGCCCTCAATCCAAAAACCTTTTACATATCCATAAAATAACACTAGATGCATCAATAGTGAATAAAATTTGAAATTGGGATGAGTATCATCCCTAAGGTTTAAAAAACCTTCGTGCAACCTCTCCACCAAATATGATGGATAGTCAAAAGGCCTAGGTTCATACATTTGTATATCAAAGGCTAACACTTGCGACCCAATGCTTGCCAGATTAGGCACCTCCACACCTCCTACTTGCCCACACAACATATATGTGTATTGCAAGTAGTGTCTAAACAAATCAATGATGAATGGTGGTCCATCTTTATTTGTTAATTTTCATGTTCGCCTCTTGTGACTGGCAAATTTCCAGCTGATATATGTAGTGTCCATTCTGAGGTATTCTTCATCCAACTCCCCAAAGGACAAGGGCTTATCAAGACTGGGGTCTAAATTGAAGACCTCATTTATGGTAGCCACAGAAAATCTAATAAATGCTTCCCCATTTGGGAGCTGAATGCACCTCTTCACCGAATTATAATTCCTCACCAAGACCTCTAGAAATCTTATGTTTACAAAAACATTGGGGACTGTTAGCTTACATAAATTTTTTATCCAAGGATTGCAGAGCGGCATCTCCTTGCTCCTTCTCAAATAGTGGAACATAAACAGTTCATATCCCCTTACCTTGGTCTAGACATCTCCGACCTCTCTGTACTTGTCTTCTAATTGGTCTCTCCCCGGCAGGTGCTACTTTGACCATCTGGATTTTGGGTCGGGTGCTTGCATTTGGTCTATCATGTCTTGGTTTAACTTCCTGACTGGAGGAACCTCTTCAGTTTTTCCTTTCTTCATCTTAGATTCAAGTCTCTTGGTCGCCCTCTTCTTTCCTGTTCAACTCAAAGTTTCTATTTCTGCAATTACAATCCTCTTCTCTATTTTTCAAAGGCGCAATGTGTTCTATCTATGTATTCTTCTTTCACCAACATAGTATTTAGACAAGGCAATTTCTAGTTCTATCGTATTCATTTGCAATAATGAAATTCTCATAAAATTTGCGTCGTGTGAATCATATATGCATCTACTGCAAGTATTAAATAGAAGACTTTTCAAAAAGTCAGTTTTGAATTCTAATATGACAACAGCTTGTCAGCATATGTCTCCTTGATGAATTTTCCCCTTTTGGTGCTCTCTGAATAGCCCTTTATCTCCTTTGACATTTTACTTTCTCTTATCGAGATACCCTAAGCCGATGACTCCTTTTCCTCCTCATCGGCATAACTCAAACTGCTATTCTCATTGGGCGTCGGGTGAGCTCATTTAGCATTATAGCGATGGGCATTGTTTTCCCGATGGGCTTCACCATTGGCATAGATCTTCCCGATGCAACCAGATTCATCACCATGAGTCTTCCCGAAAGTGTCTTCACTCCACTCAATCAGTCCACTCCTTCATCGGGTATCAGGATAATCTGAAATGAAACCTACTGATAAGAAAAGTCTTCCTGATAGAGTATGTTTCATATGTTTCACCGATGATTTCTTCGGGTGTTGGGGTGGCTCAAAGTAACACATATCGATCGCTTTGGTTATACCAATGCAACCAACTTCATCACCATGACTCTTCCCAATAGTGTCTTCGCTCTGCTCAATCAATCTGCTCCTTGATCGGGTATCAGGGTAATTCAAAATGAAACATATCGATAAGCAAAGTCTTCCCGATAGAGTATGTTCCATCGGTATATGTTTCACCGATGATTTCTTTGGGCATCGGGGTGGCTCAAAGTAACACATACTGATTGCTTTGGCTATACTGATGGACTCTTCTTTTTGCCACTCTTATTGGTATAAGTCTTACCGATACCCTCATCGGCTATCGACAAGACAAATATCCACTGCTATCACTAGTGTTTACTATGTCGATGGGTCATATCAGTATAGTTTTTGTCGATGCATCGATTCTCTTCAACTTTTCTCCTTGATCAGTATAACTTATGTCGATGAGTACAACTCTAGATTGCTACGCTCTCTCATCGGTATATGGCATCCCAATGTCTCCTCACCTCAATCGAGTGATCATGAACTTGCAGAGGAATTGCTGGTGTATTTTGTGGAATAGCTATACGATTGGTAAAAAATATAGTTGATTGTTCTCTCTCATAGGGTAAAGTATATTTTGAATTTTCATTTTCGATTGGGGCATTGAAATGGGGCTTACTTTTGCAATTTGGAACTGCAAGACAAGAATGAATGCTTTGCTTCATGCTTGTTCATATGCTATGACTTTATCAGACCAGATGTGGCTTTGGAACTTGCCTGGATGAATAATATGATTGACTTTGTGTTTCCATACCTACTTCGGGTTCTTGATATACTCTGATGATTCTGTGAATATTTTAAGTTTCTCTTTAATAAACATTTTAAATCTTCTGCACAATTAAATAGCTAATATTCAAAAAAATTATTTTTCAAAGTTCATTCGAGAATACACGAGAAAAGTTGATTAGCTTGTTAAGGATAAGTTAGAGGTTGTCCAAGAAGAGAAATCCAAGGAGAAAGAAGAGAAAGATCTCGTTGCTCAATAGGTATGCATTTTTCTTAATTGAGCCTCAAGGAGCACTTGTTCTACTCTATTGACGGTTTTTAAAAATTCAAATAAATATCTACCTATTTTGTTTACAGAATATAGCATTTTAAGAGCATAATTAAGGAAATTATAGAAAATAGCATTTTTAAGAGCATAATTAAGGAAGTTATAGAAAAACTATGTGCTAACATATTGCATTGTCTAAAAAGGATAATGTTTACAAGGATGCAATAGAAACTAGTTCTCAATCGGGTGATCGTGAACTTGCAGAGGAATTGCTGGTGTATTTTGTGGAACAGGTATTTTGTGGAACAAGTTAGAGGTTGTCCAAGATGATAAATCCAAGGAGAAAGAAGAGAAAGATCTTGTTGCTCAATAGGTATGCATTTTGCTTAATTGAGCCTCAAGGAGCACTTGTTCTACTCTACTGATGGTTTTTAAAAATTCAAATAAATATGTGCCTATTTTGTTTACAGAATATAGCATAATTAAGGAAATTAGAGAAAATAGCATTTTTAAGAGCATAATTAAGGAAATTATAGAAAAATAGCATTTTTAAGAGCATAATTAAGGAAATTATAGAAAAATTATGTGCTAACATATCGCACTATCTAAAAAGGATAATCTTTACAAGGATGCAATGGAAACTAGTTCTCAATCAGATGATCGTGAACTTGTAGAGGAATTGCTAGTGTATTTTGTAGAACATGCATACAATTGGTAAAACATATAGTTGGTTGTTCTCTCTCACAAGGTAAAGTATATTTTGAATTTTTATTTTCAATTGGGGCATTGAAATGGGGCTTAATTTCCAATTTGGAACTGTGGGGCAAGAAAGAATGCTTTGCTTCATTCTTATTCATATGCTATGACTTGATCAAACCAGATGTGGCTTTGGAACTTGCCTAGATGAATAATGTGATTGACTTTGTGTTTCCATACCTACTTCAAGTTCTTAATATACTTTTATGATTATGTGAATATTTAAGTTTCTCTTTAATAAACATTTTAAATCTTCTACAGAAATAAATATGTGCCTATTTTGTTTACAGAATATGTAAGCTCAGCTTCTTCCCCTTTCTTTGCCAGCACCTCCAATGCCTGGCATGGGAGTGGGCATGGGAGGTTGCTTTCAGCCAGGTATTAGTGGAATGGGAATGCCTCCCATGCCATCTTATGGTATGCCACCTATGGGTCGATATTGATGGGATTGAAGAACTTAAGGTGGGACACAATTATTCAATCATACATGGTTTTTTGAGGCTGGTCTTCAAGTGGAAATATTAGATTGTCAAATTGTTTTTATTGTCATTTGGTTGGTTGATACAAAATACTGAATCTTTAGTATTATCGTATTGGTCAATTAGTTCAAATCTTTCCATCCACCAAGCATCCGACGCCCAAACTGTCGCATGAGTAGATTGTCAAATTGTTTTTATTGTCATGTGGTTGGCTAATATAGAATAATGAGTCTTTAGTATTATCGTATTGGTCAATAAGTGCAAACCTTTCCATCCACCAAGCATCTGGCGAGGATTTTGTATGTTTGACAGCATCCTCGTCGGATAAGCAATGAGGAGGCGTCAAAATTCCAATGCCCACCCAAATTATTTTGATGACTTATCCAATTTTATCGACGGCTAAGCAGTGACGAGGTGTCAGAATTTTGATGCCCACCCAATTTATTCCAACGACTATCAAGTTTTGCCAACTACTAAGCAATGAGGGGGCATTGGAATTCTGACGCCCACCCAATTTATTCAGATGACTATCGAGTTTTGTTTATGGCTAAGCAATGAGGGGCATCATAAATCCGATGCCCACCAAATTCATTCTGACAACTATCAAGTTTTGTTGACCGCTAAGCAGTGAGGGGGCGTTAGAATTCTGACACCCACCCAATTTATTTCGACGCGTGAATCGTCACACATACAGCATCCTCATCAGTGTGGATGCCCTCATTGTCATTGGAATTCCAACGGCTAAACAGTGATGAGGTCATCTGAATTCAGACGCCTAAACCATCACACATACAACATCCTCATTGGTGTGGATTCTCTAGTTGCCGTTGGAATTCTAATGACTTATCAAGTTTTACCGATGGCTAGGTAGTGAGGGGGTCATCAGATTCCAATTTATTCTGACGCCTAAACTGTCGGAACATTACCTAGAAGCTGTTGGAATTATGATGACTTATCAAGTCTTACCAATGGCTAAGTGTAGTCATGGTCCTTGTCAGAAGAGTCTTTGATGTCATCAAAATTCTGACGGTCTTCAGCATCGTTGGAATGTCTGATGACAAGTTTTTGACGACATTTCTCGTCAGATCTCCGACAAATTGTAGTCAAAATCCCGACGAACTGTCATTGGAATTTAGGCCCAAATGTACTAGTGTCCCTCCCCTCTTTGACATTTTAACAATTCATAGGACATGGAAAACTAATGGAATTCTGAGCGACTAAAACCCTAGAACTAACGGGCAACAGACTACACTTATCCCAAATTCTCAATTCACCCTCACAACTTTAAGCAGGATAAAAGTACTTACTAGTTTTAATGATCAATTCACCACAAAGAATACCTCCAATTCGCAAAAAATCTCTGGAATTCTCTGCACTTTCAACTCATGAAAGCACTTCTTGGTTGTATGAAAACAATTTTGAAATCAAGGAATGAATTATGAATCAATTCGGTAGCAAATTGTAATAAAAATTAGTGCTTTGAGCAATAAATGTAGCATGCCAATTGAATTCATAAGTAGCCATGATTTCAATTTGAATTTTCACCGTCGATGCTTTATGTGAGATTTTGCCAAGATCTAGAGGCAATGGAAAGCACAAATAAGAGAGACAAAATATATGATTGGAATAAACTGTATTCTATCAAGATGCAAAATATGATCAACTGGATCATTACAAGATATAGATTGATTGCCCATTTGATTGCTCGTACAAACAATGTAGATGAGCCTTCTTATATAGGCAAGGCTAGGTATATGTGAGCACACAAACATGACATGTGGCTCAATAAGAAATAAGGGTAGGTAGGAAATAGGTGTGGGTAGGTAGGAGAAATAATATAATATTCCACATGAGGTGGATCACCCATCGAAGGTGGAATTATCACTCCATAATAAGTGGATATGATAAAGTAGTAACAAGATCAACACCATAAAAGGTGGAAATTCTCCTACACACTCTATCCCAATGTGGCACAAACACCCAAGTGTCTCATACCCAAACTACTATGAAATGTATTTCCTAAGTAAACTTAAGTAAAGTGTAATAATATCCATGATGAATAATTATTTACACCAACACCCCCCCTTAAGTGAAACTTAGGGGAATGCACTTAAATCTACAATGCAACTAAGCAATGCAAGATGGATCCTGGCTAGGAGTCCATGTTAGGTACCCATGTACAAATGCAAATGCAATCTCCCATAAAGTGAGGAAAGAGAGAAAAACCTAATGGGAAAAAACCCTCCCCCAAAAGAGAGATGATGAAAGCACACAATGCTCTCAATGATGAATGAGAAGAACAAAATTGTGTCCCCCCCATAAGTGAGAAGAAGAGACCATGAAGCCCCCCCTCAATGTAGAATCTCCTGGAAAGATGGTCTAATGATGATGACCAAAATACCTCCCCATAAGGAAGAAAGAGATCCAATGTTGCACCAATAATGTTAAAGTGTGACAAAACCAGGTACCAAGTCGATGACGATGAATCACTCACTGCAACAAAAAGAAGATCAGGCATGGAGACAACCTATTGTGAGCATCATCTGGATACTCAGAAATAGCAAAAATAATGGTACAATCCAAGTCTCATGGGAGCCATGCACAAATGTGTACAATTTAAGTCTCAACTGGAGCCATACACCAAGTCTCACAAGATATTCCTAATCTATGTGTACAAGAGGATTACATCAAATATGTCAACAATGACAAGATACAAAGAAGTGTGGCACTTTATCATAGTGAGAGTACAACATTGCGCAAGCAAGAGCATACATCATGATAAAATATTCAAATGTGGAAACATGAAAATGATGCCACCAACAAAGAAGCCCTATAGAATACTATAGATGAAGATACCTCCAAATGGAATTTCACCAAGAGATATAAATGAACAACTGACCCCCCATAAAAAGATCATGTTGGCACTTGCAAATAATGGCAAAGTGAACTTTTAATTTCAATGATTACAACTTCTCAAAATGAGATATAAGAGACTTCAACAAATACTGCTAGTGATTTAAACTGAGATCCAAGCAAAATACAAGTACCTAATAGGCAAAAACAAATGACCAAATACTGAAAATACAATTTCTACTCAAAATCACTGCAAACTAATGGAATATTATTGGTTCATACATTATAGCATATACATTCATTTAGAAATCATCATGAAAAAATTATGCACTCTCAAAAAAATGGCACCTGAAAAGGAGTCCATATGAGCCCAAATGAAGCCTCCAAAGTTATAAAAATTGAGATTTAATGATTTCCGAAAAACATGTATCCGAAAAATAGAAAACATTGGTTCATACATTATAGCATATACATTCATTTAGAAATCATCATGAAAAAATTATGCACTCTCAAAAAAATGGCACCTGAAAAGGAGTCCATATGAGCCCAAATGAAGCCTCCAAAGTTATAAAAATTGAGATTTAATGATTTCCGAAAAACATGTATCCGAAAAATAGAAAACTCCTACACCACTGTACAAATCACAAAATACTACCCCAAAACAAAAAAAAAATCTCAAAAAAAGGAGTCCGGATGAGTGAGATATCACTATTTGAAAATTGTCTGCAAAATTATAATTTCTAGAAAATTTATGCCACAGCTTCAAACTTCAAATGCCTCTAGATTTGGCTCCGAAGTTCGATTTGGATGAAACAAAAGGAAAAATTGACTTTCTTGGACCTCCTCAATCTAATGGTAACCTCATATTTGACCCATCAAACTTCAATAATAACCTGCAATAGAAAACTCCAAAATACACAACCCCAAATAGCATCAAATTTCTCTCAATTGGCAAACCAATGACACTCTAATGGCTCTGATACCATGTGAGATTTTACCAAGATCTAGAGGAAATGGAAAGCACAAACAAGAGAGGCAATATATATGATTGGAATAAACTATATTCTATCAAGATGCAAAATATGATCAACTGGATCATTACAAGATATAGATTGATTGCCCGTTTGATTGCCCGTACAAACAATGTAGATGAGCCTGCTTATATAGGCAAGGCTAGGTATATGTGAGCACACAAATATGACATGTGGCTCAATAAGAAATAAGGGTAGATAGGAAATAGGTGTGGGTAGGTAGGAGAACTAATATAGTAGTCCACATGAGGTGGATCACCCACGGAAGGTGGAATTATCACTCCACAATAAGTGGATATGATAAAGTAGTAACAAGATCAACACCATAAAAGGTGGAAATTCTCCTACACATGCTATCCCAATGTGGTACAAACACCCAAGTGTCTCATACCCAAACTACTATGAAATGCATTTCCTAAGTAAACTTAAGTAAAGTGTAATAATATCCATGATGAATAATTATTTACACCAACACTTTCCAAGTGATCAAATCAAACGTTTGGAATTAAGTTGAAATCCACATGGATCTTTTCTGACCGGTCAGGAATGCCACGTATTTTTGTTGAAAACTTAGCAAAAGTTTACTGCACGCCCGCAAACCTTCCACTTCCTTCTATCTTACCTTTGCAAGGTTGTGGGACACTCATTTCCAACTAACAAAACATCTTCATTTATTCTGCATGCCCGCTAATCTCTTTAGCCTTTATGGAATATGCATGCAGGGGTGCGAGATATTCGCCTTATCCTTCCGCAGGCCTACAAGTCTCTTTAACCTTGGTGATCTCCATGCAAGGATACAGGGTATACACTTTATTCATTCTGCATGTCCGCAATTCTTATTTCCTTTTGTCATGCCATTCTGTAGGGATGTGGGATCTCTTATTTCCCACTTTGCACTTGTAAAATTCTTTCTCTTGCACACCCGCTTCTTGAAGTCCACTAGTGGAAGTCATCTCGTGAGGGCATGGGGTCATTTTCAACTTACTAAACAACGAAGCCCACGGTCCTGCAACACATATCTCGTAGATGAAAACCATTTTACGGGGGCACGGGGCCATTTAATTCATACATGAAAATCCTTCTGCAAGCCCGCAACTTACAGATAAATGAAGGGAAACACATTGCGAGGGTGCGGAACCAACTGCCAAGTCACTCAAAATGCAGGCCACAACACAGAAAGAGAGACATAAAGGTAACTTGTGGGGATGCAGGGCTTAAATATAATGTAATATTTCGACCATGTGCAACTAACATGAGGGTTGAAGGGGTCATTACAATGTTGTGACTAGGGGATAACACCTAAAAGGGACCTAAGGAAAATGATAAGACCTTAATAAAATAAAATCCCTTTGTAAGAAAAAAAATCATGAAAATAAACCCTAATTCATGGACTTTAAATTGACAACCAAAAGGCAAACCCCTTAGGACAAAAAACTAAAAGAAGATTTTGTAGTCCTAATAGGTGACAAGCCTAAGAAGGAGAAGATCAAGTGTTTTTTTTGTGAAATTCCTACATATGATGAACACAAATGTTTAAAGAAGTAGATATATCACCTAACTCACATTCTAGAAAATAACAAGATCAAGGTGTCTACAAATATGGTTTAGTAGAGGATCTTCTAAAGAAATAAATCATATTAAGGGGAAAACAAAGGAAAATATCCTAGATTTAGTTGCTTCATAGCTCAATACTTGGATTATTGACTTAGTTTATTTGTACCACAAGGACTCATCATAGGATGGTTTACCTCCTCATGACCATGTTTTATGTCAGACATATTAATGGTCGGTGACACTCCTATTGAGGTGCATAGGAGAGAGTGTTTTCATTTTTGAACAAACATTTTAGGATGTTCTTATGAACCATATTAGTTAACTAATCTCCTATATTATTTTCAGATAACTTGCATTGGCTCTATCAATTGAGTTGAGTTCAAGCTAGACTTAAGTGGTAATCAATAAAATACACAATAGTCTACAATTGTCATGGGAAAAGTAGATCTTAAGTTTAAACTCTATCAATTTTCTGATTTTATTCTTGAATCTCCTTCAATAATATTGATCACCCAATCATATGAGATGATTCATTTGTAGAATTCATAGTTTAGCCACTTTAATTATTGTTACCTACAATACCTTAGTCAATATGGATGGTTCAATGTTTCCTTCTATTTAAATTTCTAGTGGATTTTTTCAAGGGTGCATTCCTAGTCAGTATTGTGAAGATAAATATGACAAGAACAAAGCATGGAGGGCCACACAAGTTTTGGAGTTAGTACATAGTGATTTGGCATAGCCATTTCCACATCCATATTCTCAACAAGGCTCAATATATATTAATATTTATTGATAATATTTTCAAATACACGGGTTATTTTCTCAAATATAAGTCTAAATGTGTTGGGTTTTTTCAAGACTTCAAAGTGTAGAGGAGGGGATTCACTACCCTCAAAGTGATGAACTCTAAGGAATAAACCAACCACCACTACCTCACTTCAACTCATGCTAAAGGTGATTTAGGGGATAAAAATGCATTAAATAAGTAACCACTAAACTAATGTATTCAAACTAGAAAAATTTAAAGTACATAACAGATCAAAAGAATTATAATTATCAAAGAAATACATATATAGAAAACAAATTATACTAGAGAACCCATTCGGTCTACAATTCTGGATGCCAGCGCACTATGTTGTTGTCTATATGGACATAAACCCGAAAACACACTAGAAGTATTCTAGAATATGCTCTTAACAATGTCAAGTTTGAACACACTGGAATATACCGAAGGAAATACCAAAGTCTGCAAAGCACTTATCAGAAAAACCAAACTGCAAACCGAATCATATGATATGATCAATTAAGCTTCTGGATCACTAAAACCAATATAGAAAGATATAATGATACCAGGAATACTCCATATACCGAACCATGACCCCAATAAACCAATCTGCAACCATCAGAGCAATAAAGCACAGGAATATGTTGATGTCAATGACAACAACATATCCTAGCAGCAACAATGTCCAACAATCTCCCCCTTTGGCATTGATGGCAACATATGGATGTGAAAAACAATCAATGCAAAGAAAGAAAACATTTTGATGTAGGAGCATTGGTGTAGTTCTTACTAGTTGAGGCAGTTTCCAGTTGAATTTCTTGGAGATCGTGGCATTCCCTCATGTTTGAGAGTTTAGCGTTGTGGTTTTGGGTTTATTCCCTTGATTTTGTTATCTTTGTTGTGTTCAAGTTTCATGGCATTTGGATTTGATCCTGGTGAGTTATTGGTTTGGTTGATATGTTCTTACCGGTTAGTCTTACAATGTGTTGAGCGAAATTGGATTGGGTTGTGGTTGACTCCTGTGACTTGTGGATTATTGATTTATGTTTCGTGTGCCTTGTTTGATATTCCTGAAAGACCATGTGATGTTTTGTGCATTGGAAGTTGTTCTTAATGATTTGAACTAACTTGTTATTGTTTATATGTTTCATGAACCGGTTGGTCTTTAGGCCAACTTGATCAAGTTATTATTATTTGTGTATAGTATAAGAGAAGTTTGTGAATCATATTAAGGGACAAGATATGGAAGATAGAAGATAGAAGACAAAAGTTTGAGATCAACCAAGATGTAGTTTCTAGAGAGATTCCGGTCCGAGGAGATGCAAGTCAGGATGGATGAAGTTCGGATCAGTACAGAACAGTGCAGACTATTACCGAAGACCTATTCGTCGAGTAGAAGATCTGTGGATCTTAGATTTTTGTATTCATTCTGGAGAGATTCTGGTCCGGGGAGACTGAAGTCGAGATGGTTCAAGTTCAGATCAATGCAAAATAGTGGAAGTTGTTACCGGATGATGATTTGTTGAGAGGATGATCTATAGATCATAGATCTAAGTTGTAAGAGTTGTTTTGTAACCCTAGGTTGTGGTCCAGCATGTGGCATATGTAATACTTCAAACTGTTATAAGAATTGTTCATGTTGTTTATGATGAATACTAAGAGGGGAGGGTGAATTAGTATGCCAAAAAATACTGTAAACAAACTTTTAAACAATTTAGCAGATAACCGGTATAGCAAATTCACTAATAAACTCATTAAGATAAATGCAAACCAAATAGCAAACAAAGCATTCACCCACAAGAGCACAATCACCATAACACAAGATATTTGACATGGAAACCCAAATGGGAAAAACCACGGTGATCAGAAACTCACAAGTAACTATCTGCAGAATAGAAACCAGATCGATTAAGGTCATACAATGTTCTTCAATAGAACAGATCTTGTTAGGAATCTAGATCTCTGTTAGGATATAACTCCTGTTAAAGACTACCTTGTTAAAGGATTTCAGATCCACAGTTGTGAACCACCTTGTTAGAGGATTTACAAAGGCTTTGCTAGGCCTACTTGGTTAAGGGTTTCAGACTTGTCGAAGATATTAGTAATCAACAAGTGAATGATCTAGGCAATAGCACAGTATGCTTAATTAGATCCTTGTCAGCTCATTGTTAATGCATTTCAGCATTACTTCAGTCTTCAATATCTCCACACTCTATCTCTTCACACAAACCTAATCTTCTCTTCAATGATCACACAATGTCTCATACTCTATCTCTTACACATATCACGCATCTCACATGCAAACCCTAGACATGATGTCCTTATAAAGGAAATTGATTTCATGTCAGTCCAATAGAATTAGACTACAAGTTCCTAGCTTTAGTGCATTTAGACACATTTGGTAACATGACACAAACACACTGCCAAAGTGTCAGTGGATAATAACTCATCACACATTATAGTAATACTGGTTGGTAACTCATCACAGAGTAATACTGGTTGGTACAATATACCGATTATCGGTTGTAAAAAATGAAGACTGGTAGATCATAGTGTTTCGATCAAAAGTTAACTACCGCTTGGGTCCTTTGTACCGCTTATGATCCTTGAACCACTTGGGGTCTCCATACCGCTTGAGCTCTTTAGTCAATCTGTGACCAGTAAACATCTTTTGCAAAATACCGAGTCTAAAGACTATACATTCAATAATACACAATACCAGTTGGAACAATTACCGGTTGAGCATAACTCATACATCAAGAAAGTGTGTGTCCATCAATAACAATCAAAACATCATCAAAATGGCAACAATCTCCCCCTTTGGCATTGATGGCAACACTTAAGAAAATTTTGACATCTAAGTGTTTTAACAAAATGATGCTACAATCAAAATTACTCCCCCTAAGCATATACACTACTTCCTTTACAAAAATTACAAGTAAGTGCATGAAATGGTAACATTCACCAAAATTTTAAGTACACTACTCCCCCATTTGCCAACAATGACAAAGTAATGCAAAGTAACCCATGTTTCCTTATATAATAAAAATAGAGTAAATGTTCATGACAATAAGGAATGAAATTTATCAAAAACGGATTTAAAGTCCTGCATAAAAGTTTTCATGGCCAATGTCCATGACTCAAGTAATGAGGTAGAAACCTCAATTTTAGTCTTCACTAGAATGTTATTTCTTCCATTGCATCAATGGTACTCATCTCTTGAGTTACTGTGATAGCTTCCAGGTTGAGAAAACATTTCTGAAGAATCTGCAGTCTTGGCAATAAGAGTAGTTGAAGCTCTTGCAAATCTCTAGTCTAGTTGCTGATCTCTGAGTCCATCTTGGCTATCTAATGCTAAAAGTGATGAACCATTCGACCATATGTAGTGAAGAGATCATAGGGCATCTTGAAGGTGTTGATATATGCCTGGAACTCCGATTGGAGTTTATCTTTCTATTTAAGCACATCGTCACAAAACAGATGGGGTTGGCAGATTTCACTCAAAAGTAATTTTCCCTCATCCATAGCAACACTGATATCCTTCTGTTGTTTTAGTAGTTGTGTCTGGAGCTCATTCATTTTCTTGAATAAGGCAGCATTGAGTGCCTTTTCATGGTTCTTCTTTGCAGTGGCTTCAGCAACATCTTCCAAGCATTGTACCTGGTCCTCCACTACAGTACAAAGAAGTTTAAGCTTGGATAGAGAGGAATCAACACTGGGGAGGTTGGTACTGGGAATTAGACTGGTAAGGGTGTCAACCATAGTTTGTATGACATCGTGTTCTTTCTTCCT
The DNA here is from genome assembly GCF_030272615.1 of Cryptomeria japonica. NCBI lineage: Eukaryota > Viridiplantae > Streptophyta > Pinopsida > Cupressales > Cupressaceae > Cryptomeria > Cryptomeria japonica. The sequence continues at coordinate 400,611,491 of NC_081412.1, read as the reverse complement.
CCATAATGCTTCCAATCTCTTTTGTGCAAATTTGATGCTTCAAAGCAGCTCAAACACATCTGCTGATTGAAGATCAATAGGACTGGTGGTATCAACCTATTTGGTTTGATCACCGATTGCCTTAGGAGTCTGCCCTCCTTCTTTTTTCTTGATCTCCACCTGTTTGTTCTTTTCTGCTTCCTTCTCCTCTTCTGCTCTTTTCTTTTCCTCTTCTTTCTTCTTTTGCTCCTCTTCTTGTTTTTTCTTCTCCATTTCTTCCTTCTTCTTGTCCTCTTCCTACTTTTTCTTCTCTTCCTCCTTCTTCCTTTCTTCTTACTTCCTCTTGTCTTCTTCTTTCTTCTTCTCTTCTTCTTTCCTCTTCTCATCTTCTTTCCTCTTCTCCTCTTCTTTCCTATTCTCTACCTCTTTCTTTTTCTCTTCCTCCTTTCTTTTGTTTTCTTCCTGCCTTACTTTTTCTTCTTGCTCTTTCTTTGTTTGTTTGTTGTCCTGTTTCTCTTTCTCTGCTTGTTCCTTATCAGAAGTGACATCCTCATTATCTAAGGCATCAACATAAATAGTGTCAATTTTCTCTATCACTCTTTCTCCTTCACTATCAAATGCCTCATCTAGTTTGCTCAAGGATAGGTCAGATTCTTGTTCAGCCTTCTTATTGGCTTCAGATACTTGGTGTATTCTGACTGCAGCTTTAACATGTAGATGTGTGTCCTTTTCCACTTTAGAATCTTTTCCTTCTAGTAGTGTAAGTCTTCTCCTTCTTATGAAGAAGATGCCTTTGTTCTTATCCATTATTTCAAATAATTCAGAACTTGAAGCATCAGGAAAGTATTGTGCAAAAAATTTATCCCTGATCTCTTGTTCTCTTTCAATGGTAATGCACCATTTATTATCTAAAGAATTATACAAAGAATCCAGAGTAATAGATTTAATCTCTGATGGCAACCGATCATTAACACAAATATTTAATGACCTCCTGTTCTACCTCCTCTTTCTCACCATCATTAAAATCATTAAAATATTCTTTTAAATCATCAAGCACTTTCCTCTTAATATTCTTAATTGTCCTTTGACAATGTGTCATTGGCTTATAAGAAGAAATATCAATATTAACTAGTGTAGAAGTTGCAGGTATATTACCGATAGACTTCGCCTTCTTGTTTGATTACCTTGTCTTCTTTGTTTGAATCACTGGTTCATTGTCCTCTAACTCCAGTGAGTGATTCTTGGATTTCCGCTTCCTCTCGAAGACTTTTGCAGGAATGATCTCAGGTTTCTTCTTAGCTGGTGACCGCTTGGTCACTTTCAGACTGGCAGAGGTAACCGATGCAGATACCAATGGCACTGCTTTGCCCTTTTTCTATTTTGGTTCTTCAATTGGTGTGACCCTTTCCACGTAGGTACCAGTTCTTTTATTCTTAACATCCAGTGGTGAGGCAAGTAGGGTAGATGCATACCCGATCAACATGTTATACATCACTTCATACCCATAGGGCCAACTACTTCCTTTCTCGGTTCCACTACTTTCATTATGCAGTCATCTATCCTTATTGTGAAGCAGATGTCATATTCATACTTCTTCACAATATCATCAGATATCCTCATTCTCTGGCTCATCTTCCATTTGAATTCATCAAAATACTTGTTAAGAACCTCAGGATATCCAGTTCCTACTGCTTGTAGACTCTCCTTAATTTTTCTGGAAACTGATAGGTCAACAGACCATTCAACATCACCTACTCCAAGGAAATAACCTTGAAAGTAGAAGAATAAACCGACCAAAAGTTGTCCAAACTTGAATCTCAGAGAATTGTCCTGTTTGATGGACTTCAAATTCAACAACAATTGCTTCTGTAGATAGGTACATAGGTCAAATTTAGTGTCTTCCTTGATCATTCTGTAAGCAGCATTCACTACAGCAGCAGGGACAGAATTCATTCTGTTGGCATAAAATATCTAGTAGCGAATCACCATGCAAGCATATTTTACAAGATCATCAAAGATGGTGTTGACGGTCATCACCTATTGGTCACTCACAGAACCAGTGAGCTTTTTCATTTCAATTTTGGTGACCTTTCGTAGATCTGGCACCTCTCCAATATTGCAGAAACGGGTGATGGCATGAATTGCTTCTAGTGTGATGTCATGTGTCTGCTCGAGATACATCTTATCACTGTGCACTCTGCTAAGGATGATGCAAATATGATCCTCTGTGAACTCTTCCAGAAAATATACCATATTGTGCAGTTTCATCTTCTCAAGGACACTATACTCAGGTTTGATCTTCTTGCCATCCCCACAGAACAGACTTAGACGGGTATGAATCACTAGGGATCCTAGGTCTTCCAATTTACAGTCAATATAACCTAAAATATCTCCCTCAACAATAACTCTGACAGGTATTTCGGATAGAGCATTGTATTTCATTTTCTTTTAAAGAAATTTGGCTGAATCTATAGGTGCACTAGAACTAGACTGCAATGCAAAAGCCATGATAAGAAATAAATTTGAGAAATACCTTTACAATCTAAAATTTAGGGTTTGCCAATGTTGCCCACAATACACCACTTCGGCTGCTAGATCACTACTTAGTGTTCTTCACTGATAGATTGAAAAAGATCACTGGATTCCTCTGCAAGATTTTTGAATTTACTTTGAATCGGTAGATGAATCACTCTTTGTCTCTCTGCTCTTGAAAATTATTCTCTTGAAAACTGATAAGTGATAATGACGATGAAAACCCTTTTAAACAAATTCTCACTTACCATAATAAATGCATCACCGCTAGCGCACAAACCCTAATTTTGCCTTTTACCACTTCAAATCTTCTGCCAATTGACAGGTAACACATACTGGTTAAGGTCTTTGCCAATATAAACTAGGGGTTTGAAATATTTCACCGATGTGTTCCCCCTAAGCTTTTCTGAAGCTCAGTTTTTCGATTTAGAGGCTTCCACACTAGGTGCAGAAATAGGTTCATTCTGTGACTCTTCTTCAGATTTCTTTTTCCAAGTTCTATTCATTTCTACTTGAACAGTTTCAACATCAATCTTCCCTTCTGGAGTGATCGGTATATCATCCGATAGGTTCTTTCTCAATCTACAAGTTCTCGCAGTGTGTCTCAGTTTCTTGCAATGATAGCATACCATTCTAGGTGTTCTCCGTGGTCCATTATTCATACTTCCATTCTTCCTTTTGCATGTTGCAGCAGTGTGACTGCTACCACGACAGATCAAACAAGCTTCTCTCCAACTAGTAGCCGCTTGATAACTGTATACACCTAAAAATGGTCTGAAGATAGTTAATTAAATACATAATTATTTGATTAATTTCCCTTCTTAATTAATTGAATTCACAAGCAATTTAATTAATTTCTCTATTCATCTACTAGTAAATAAATCTAAATGATTTACTTATATAGTTCATTTCATATCCCCCTTTGATTAATTAATTCTAAATTAATTAATGTCCCCCCATATTAATCAATTCTTCTAATCCCTAATTAAAATTAACAAACTCAAGTTTGTTGAGATTAATTACCATTTTCTAATTATTTGAATTTCTAAATTCAAATGAGCACATGGCTCCTAACTTTAACCACCTAACCTAGCCATCCCCTAACTTAACCCATTCAATCTAATCTTGGGTCTAACTAACCCTATCCTATCTTGCACATCCTAACCTCCTTATCCTAACCTCCCATGGTGTGGATATTCTCTCCTTGAGACACATGGCACTTTTGCCACATGTCTCCTCCCTTGGACACTTGCCCTCTCATGAGCAAGGCTCCTTGACACTTGTCACCACAGAGATGACAAGTGTCCCTTCCTCCAACCTCTTCTCCAACTTCCTCAATCTTGGCCCTTGATATCTTTAGATCAGATCTGGACCATCGATTCCTACCACCTCAGCTTTGGCCTTGGAATTCCTATAAATATCCCCCATTTTGGAGCAATATGGATCCCATCTCATATCAATTTAGGCATCATTACTATAGGCAATTTGCATTTCAATTATCTAGTAATTAGCTTTTGGATTTATCATAGCATGTTAATCTAGGTTCTCAAATCATGCATTTCATATCATCTCCATAGTCAATCATGATCAAATAGCTACTCAACTCTTGAGTTGTCATTTTGGAGGTCATTGCTCTGCTGAGAGCCCATCAATCCAACACCTTCAAGGTCCTCAAGAATAGAGGAAAATGGGACATTTCAAGGAAGGCTTGTGGTTTGCATTTCTAATCTAGTTTTCAATTAAGCTTTTCAATTATGTTTTTATTGTCTCATTATATGTGTATGCCTCTTATACTAACAACATTTTTAGCATCACATTAATTGGCGCCCACCGTGGGGCCTAGCCCCTTTGATCTTTAACAAGTTTGCTTGCAGGAAATTTCATTGACAAGTTGATTAGCTCTTTTGGAGTACAGATTGGCTCTCTTGGGTTCCTGAATCGAGTTCTTAGTCTCTGTTGTGGCGTTTCAGCACCTCAAATGGCGTTTATGGGAGATTCCTCAACTCTGTTTTTATGATTTTCTATACTTTAGCGCTTTCAATCTGTACTTTAGCATTTTTGGTATGTATGGTGGCATTTTTGGCAAATTTGTCAGCATTTTCAGTCTGTTTAACAGTGTTCCTGGTGTGCAGGACAGCATTTCTGGTGTGCAGAATAGCATTTCTAGTGTGCAAGACATCATTTCTCATGTGCAGAGCAGTGTTCTTGGCATATATGATGGCGTTCTTGATCAATTTGATGGCATTTTTAGTTTTTTATTAATTTTGCAAATATTGTATATTGCATTCCTCATTTTTGCTTCTGGACTGTCATTTTCCCGAACCTAATTTGCAGATTGTTGGTTTTTGCAAGTACTTATTTCCCTGTGAAAGACCGGAGTTATAAACTATTTCGCCGCCAAAGAATGCAATATAAACTACTAACTTTGTTTGCAGCCGCGGGATTTTGCACTTATATTTGTTAAATTAGGCACATAGACTAATTACAATGGAAATGAACAAACATGTCTTATGTGTCTTGATGATAGGTGAGTATGCTCTGACCTTTCTTAGGTGATCAGAAAGCTAGACTCATCCTTTGCTTTCAATAGTGCATATCTTTAGCAGGCCTGTAACAGTGGGAAAAAGTAATCACCCTGTGAGAATGACCCAAGTGAGTATAGCTGGACCTGAGCATTCCAACTCACTATAATAAATAGGTCTCTGATGATTAAAGTCTTAGAGGATGGGATTATTTGAGTTTTCTCTTTGAGATCTCTCATATCGGGCATTTTGTAGGGCCTCGCGGTCTCAATCACGTTTACGTGACTACAACTTGTTTCGGTACCTTGTCAGGATATAGGCTTCAATCATGCTTGCATGACTTCAAGGGGTAATTTCAAACGAAATTCCTGACTAAGAACTATAAAAATAGAAGCTACCTGATTCACCTCCAAAAGGGTGATAATCTTTGTGCAAGAGAGATAGTAACTCTCCCAAGACACTTGTCATCGTGCCCCCATTAGCGTTTGGAGTTGGATAATATGGCATTGAGAATCCATTGCGTGATGCTCAGCGGTCGTATTCTGATTAGCTATTGGGTGTGTACCTAAGTTAGCAAGCAAAGGTTTTCATTCTCAGCTAATCTCCTTAGGATGATGTGTTTTTAATTGTTAAAAACCTTTGGGACAAAAATACAATCTGATTTATGTGTTTATAAGTCAAGTCAAGATCTCATCCATTGAAATACAAAAAACATTGAAAACTCAAACTTCAAACTGTCAAATTCACAAGTTTTGCAGTAGATTAGCTCTTTCAATCCAAACATTAGCTTTTACAGTTCAAACATTAGCTCTTTTAGTCCAAACAGTCGCACCTTCAGTCCAAACAGTCGCATTTTCAATCCAAATGTCAGCTCTCTTGGTGTTAATGTCAAATTTCTCATATTTCAACATTAACTCTCAAAGGTTGAGCATATTAGAGTTTTTGGTTTGTCTGTCAGAGTTTCTAGTCTAAACAGCAGAGTTCCTGGTCTGTTTCTCAGCGTTTATGGTCGGTATAGCAGCATTCATGGTCTAAATAGTAGCTCTTTTGGTCTAAAGGTCAATTCCCTTAGTCTACTCAACAAATCTTGTAAGTTGCACATCAAATAACTCATGTTGCGGCATTAGATCTCCTATTTGGTACTTATTGGGTCTAAACATCCATTTTCTAAGTCTAAAATTCACAGAGTTGGGTCAAAATTGTAATCTCCTAAGTTCAAACACTCAATTTGCTAAACCTACATATCATTATTTGAACTTTAGAGTCATTGTATTTTAGAACAGAGTTCCTGGTCTGTCAGTCAGCATTTCTGGTCTCTATGTCAGCATTTCTGGTGAGTATAGTAGTATTTTTGGTAAGTCTAACAAAGTTTCTGGTCCAAACAACAGCGTTTTTGGTCCAAACAGCAGCATTTCTGGTCTATTTGTCAGTGTTTCTGGTAAGTCTGTCAGCATCCTTGGTCGATATAGCAGAATTCCTGGTCATTTTGTCAATGTTTCTAGTAAAACTGCATCAAAATCAAAAAATGAAAACAACCCATTTCTCAAACAATCAAACATAGAGAGTAGGTCATCTTGTTGGGTCATTCAATCAAGTTATCTTCTGTCAAAAATAGATTCAAGAACAAGACACACAAAAGTCTCAAGTATTCACCTCAAACAAGTTAAAGATCAAACACCTTAAAGTGCAACACCATATTGTCTTTGATAAACTGATCGTTCAAACATAGTTTCTCATCAGGATCTATCATCCTTTAATCATGAAACTACAATGCTTGATCAGAATAACCTCGTTCTTTATCATAGGATATATCATTCCTATTTGAACTTGGTCATATCAAAAATCACAAATTTTGCACTCCAAAACTAAGATCGAAAAACTTGCAAACAAGCAAATACTTTAAAAAATCATTTCCTTAACAATTGATCACTTATTGCGGCACATTAAGCAAGATTTAATCACAAAAACATTCAAAACACAATGCCCATTTTAATTGCAGTGCAGAGACATAAGATCGCTGAAACATTGGAAATACCTGAAGATCATAGAAACATGGCATACCAAAGAAAAAGACAAGAACACATAACAAGCCAACATATTGGAGAAATCAAACAAGTCTAGAATCAAAACCCAACCATGTCAAAACTTAACAGAGATTCAAATGCATATCCAAAGAAAGGTGGCTCTTTTATGGAACTATTAAAAAGATCCTTAAAAGATTTGGATGAGAAAGATCACAATCACGCACCTATATCTAGAAATGGTTCATCCCCCCATAAGCAAATTAACTCTCCAAAGGCATCTATTCTTACACTTCTTAAAAAAGTGCCAAAAACCTTCCATAGCATCCTCGCCAGACAATACACTCAAAGATGATGTTCCCCAAGGGATATCCATAATGGCCATCAAACCTATTTCAGAGGATCCTATTCAAAACCCATCTACTTCATATCCAAGCATTGATTCCTTGCAACATCCCCATAGCACTTCCTTGCAAATTGAAGTCCTCATTCATAAAACGCTCGTTAAACATGTCCTAATAGATGGGGGAGCTAGCTTAAATATTTGCTCATTGAGTCTTGTATGTGCTCTAGGTTATTCAGAAGATGCAGTTGATCCCCTAAAAAAGATCAAAATCGAAGCACATAATGAAGAAGAGAATTCCTCTAAAGGAATTGTGGTATTACCCATCAAAGTGGGACCTTTGCAGAAAAACACAGCATGCCAAGTCCTAGATTTGGAACTACCATACAACATACTCTTGGGAAGACCATGGATATAGGACATACAAGCTATTATATCAACATGTCATCATTGCTTAAAATTTCCATACAATGGACAGGAAATCACAATATCAGCCAACTTAAATCCAGTGCAGTGTGGTAATAAACTGAAATCAGCTCAAGAGATCATTGTTTCACATAACAGAGAGGAAGCATATTCAAACACACAATCCAAGGAACAATCATTTGCATCAATTTTGTCAAACATGGAAGAAGAAATGCAGCTAAAAGATCAAGGGAACAAAGAATATTCATTATCATGGAACAGCAAACAAGAGCAACTTGAAATTGAAAGGGAAGAAGCAGATGGAGGTGTTGATGTAGTTCACACATATGCAGAACAAACGTTAGGAACTAGCCTACTTGAATCAAAATCACATACAGCTAACATGGACTTAACCAAAGACGATCAGGATTTTTTTGTACGAGGTCATTCTGATGAGAGTATCATCCTCGACATGGAAATACCTATTGAAAGCTCTGACATCTCTATCATGACTCCCAATATCTCTATAACATATCAACCTGAAGATCCTTTATCCTTAAGCTATCCTGAACCTATGGACTGGGAAAATGAAGGACATACTGACATTGATACCTTACCTAATAACCATGCCATATCCTTATATCTTAATGAAATCAAACCTACAACAACTTTCACCAGGGATTCTGCTAACGTATCTTCAAGTCAAATAGGTGTCAAATCTCCTAGTCGCAAAAATGAAAATAAAGAAAACAATATCAGGTATAATGTTGAAAACCATTTATTGGCAACATTAGACAATGAAAAAGTAAAAATAAAGGATGCATCTATCAGTGAAAACCTCCTCAGGGCGCAAAAAGATGGGAGATTTGACACCTTACATGTGTACTATCAAGAGAAGTCATCTATCCTAATAGAACCAACAATTATGATTGACACAATCGATCTACATCGAGCAGCAATCTCTTTATCAGAACCAGCAAGGAAAAGATATTTGAAATCCTTCAAAAGATGGCAAATCAATTTTACCTGGTCATACGCAAACATTCCAGGGTTCGATCCAGATCTTATAATACATCACCCGAATATCAGTCCAAGAGAAAACATCAATAATGGAACACAACATGGATCAAGAGCAAACATCAATAGAGGAACACAACATAAATCAGGAGCAGGCATTCTATTTATCAAAATGGCTACAGAATGGAACATTAAACAGCTTCAAGTATTTGGAGACTCTCAGCTTGTCATTAATCAAATCAATGATGACTATCAAACAAAAGATGACAAACTCATGCCTTAAAAAAAGATGGTGGATGACTTCAAGAAATATTTTGTTGAAATCAAGTTTGAACAATTTCCAAGAAATGATAACAAAGCAGTAGATGCCATGGAAACACTTGCTTCTCTATTACAAACATAGGAAAATCAAGAGCGTTATGAATTCCTGGTTGAAGAGTTGTTTTACCCTTCTCATAATTGTCCTTATTCCCAAACCATTTGTCAACTTATAGGACATGATTCCTCCTGCTATGGCCAAACTTACACATACCTGAAAGATAACATCTTACCTCCTGACTTATCAAAAAATCAAAAGAGAAACTTTACTCGCCAATCCTCCCATTATACTCTTGTCGCGGATACCCTATTTAAATGAGGTCTAGACGGTACTCTTTTAAGATGTCTCGAACAAGAAGAATATGAGAAGGCCTTAAAGGAAGTCCATAATGGCATTTGTGGCACTCATTCAAGTGGTCTTACCCTTTCGAAAAAACTCATACGCTTGGCCTATTATTGGCCGACTATGAAACGAGATTCTTTTTAGATAGCTAGAACATGCAAACAATGTCAGATCCATGGGAACTCGATCCATGCACCAGCATAAGAACTTCATGCTTTGACAACATCTTGGCCTTTTTGTCAATGGGGTCTTGATCTAGTAGGAAAGATAAATCCTTCATCTAATGGTCACAAAGTCATCCTTGTAGCTATAGAATATTTTATAAAATGGATCGAGGCAGTAGCTCTCACAGATATCACAGGAAAACAAATTGATGCATTCATCTTGAATTACATCATCTGTCGCTATGGAATACCAATGACCATTATCACTGATAATGGGCGACCATTCAACTATCAAGATGTACAGGAGCTATGTGAGAAGTTCAAGATCCAGCACAGATTCTCCACACCCTATTATCCGCAAGGGAATGGGCAGGCAGAAGCATCTAACAAAACTATTCTGAAAATCCTCAAAAAGATAGTGAACGAGGCTAGGAAAGATTGGCATATTCAACTAAACCCTACTCTTTGGGCCTACCGCACCAGTATCCACACACCAACAAGTGTCACATCTTTCTCTCTTGTATACGAATCAGAAGCCATATTGCCAATCGAAGTAGAGATTCCCTCTCTACGTATATCACTAAAAGGTCTCATCCCAGATGAGGAATAAAGAGTGTCTAGACTACAAGAGTTAGAATTAATCCAGGAACAAAGACAAAATGCCTTTGACCATTTAAAGGTATATTAGCAAAGAATGTGCCGAAGTTATAATCACAAGGTCAAACCACAAACCTTTCAAGTTGGAGAACTAGTACTAAAGCAAAATCTACGAAATCAATTAGATCGAGAAAAGAAAGGAAAATTTGAACCAAACTAGTTAGGTCCATTTGTGGTTACAGCAGTATTTGGGTCAGGAGAATATCAGCTATCAACACAAGACAGGGATCAGCTCAAGGAACCCACCAATAGCATGCAACTGAAGAAGTTTTATGTTTGAAAAATCCAAAAACAATGAAAATTTTGAAAAATCCAAAAACAGTGAAAAAGAAAAAAATCCAAAAATAGTGAAAAATCAAAAAATCCAAAAACAGTGAAAAAGCAGAAAATAAAAAAAATAGTGAAAAACAATGAAAAAAAAAAAATCAAATATGAGAAAAAGTGCAATAAAAACAGATGGTGAAAACCTAGCGAACAGACGCTATCTATCAGCTAGCTCTTCCATCTATTGGTTCGTGCTTTCTTCTTCTTGCATTCTTTTCCATCAGTGTTGTTCATATCATAAAGCCTTTTGTACATATGCAGGCATTCCAGGTGATTTCTCGTCATGGTTTGGATCATTGACTATATCATAATAAGGCTTGTTTCTAGGCTGGGGGCAAAATCCTGAACCTGGCTTGGGGCAAAAAGTTTTGATCATTTTGAGCTTAATCAAAGCAAGTAGAACAACAATCAGACAATGCTTGTCAAGCGAAAAACTGAGACACATCCAACGTTGAACATAAGATCACATTGTCAATCATTAACTATCACATATCAATCTAAACATGACAAAACACATATCAATGGATGATATATCTTGACTCATAATTTTAACACTTTGGCAATAATGGTTCAATTATTTTATTTTGATTTTCGCTATCATGATTTCTGAGTAACTCCAGGATGTCTTTGACTAGAGGAACGAGGAAGGAACATGATATTTTTCTTGTCTACTGTCTATAAATTAATCATTAATATGTGCAAGGTTGTCTAAGGACATGATCATCAGAGTATCATGGAAGACATTTCGGACTTGCATATAGAAATGGTTAATATTGCATGTTTTACGCAAGCAACACTCTGATCATCTTGGTTCAATTATACCTTGATGTGTGTGCTAACTTGCAATATCAAAACCCAGGAAAGTAGTTCTCAAGTCATCATGGTTCAATTATACCATGGATGTTTGCACTCACTTCCCACATTTTAGAGGCTCAATGATGAAACAAAGCAATGACTCCATGACCGGTCCGATCATCACATGGCATTTCATGTTTTGCATTTGCATTTTAAGATAGACTTGCATTTCATTTCTACATGGGATCACAATACTCATCTTTTCTAAGGCCAAAGCTAACATGGTGTTATCTCTCTTATTATGTGATTGAGTACATTGGACAATAACAAAAAAAAATCAATTCATTCATCCTGCATGATAAGTTAGTTCATCTCATGTAACCATTGCATACCAAGGCATCATTCATATAAAGCATTAAATCATTCATTCATTTAGTAAGATCATTGCATGACATTCATCAAATCTCAAAGCATATAAAATAACACCATTGCATTACATTTCATCTATCTCATATTAACATGCATGAGAAAATCATAAAAAAATATCATAAACATAGAAAGCATTGCATTGCACATACATCACATAGAAATTATAAGCATCACCATACATATTTTCATACATCATGTAAATACTGTATCATCATATATCCATCATCTAGAATTCATAAACATATGGGAATAATAGCATACATCAAGCATACATCATGAGAGTGCCTGCACAACATAATCATATATCAAATAGAATGCATCCATCATCTCATAGGTCATAGAGAGCGAATAGGATCAATTACATATCATATCATCAAAACAAGATTAAATGTCCAATGTACAATGATATCACAAAATATATGAGACACATCACAAATATACATCGCGAGACTCATCAATATCTCATCACAAAAATGTGTGTACATGAATGGATCAATGTCCCATATTAGTGTGACCACTAGGATGCGGAGCAGAACTCAAAACCTCAAAAATTGAAAATAATCAAATCAAATCAAATCATCAAAATCGAAAAAATCATCAAAAACCAAAAAAATTGAAAAACTCATCAAAATCGAAAAAAATCAAAAGATCATCAAAAACCAAAAAAAACGAAAAAATCATGAAAAAAAAAATCCTATTTCCCCCCACTCGCGGTGGCGCCCAAAGTGCCACCCGCGGTGCTTGCGGTGCCCGCAGTGGTGCCCAAGGCGGCGCCCGTGGTGGCACCCAAGGTGTCTCCCGCGGTGACGCCGACGGTGCCTGCGATGGCGCCGTCAGAGCTCCACCTCCGCTCCACCTTTCCCTCTCTTGACAAAAAAAAATTCAAAAATTTCAAAAACAAAAAAAATGCATGAGATTAATTAATCTTTTTTGGGGGTTTCAAATAATTTTATTTTTTTTAAATCTGAAAAACCCATTTCACTAATCAAAAAACCCATCTCAAAAATGCAATTTTCTCCCCAACCCATCTAGCGAAAACTCTAATAAATATTTTTGGGAGGCGAATGGATTTTTTTTTTTAAATCTGGAAGAACCCAACGCAAATCTTATGCTACCCCCTCAAATATGCCAACATTAGTTATTTGCATCTTCCTGCAACATGATATCAACAAATTGTCAGTTCTTTATCCAATCAATCTTATCAATTCTATCAATCCATTTCATCTTATCCATGCTATCATGTCTTATATAGGATGAATCCTTCCTGGAACCAGACGTTTTGATCAAGTATTATACTAGATATATCGTTCCTGAAACCAGATACTTTGATCATCTTTGTCTTATACAAGAGATGCCATTCCTGAAACCAGACTTGATGAATCTAATCAATCTTATTAATTCAATCAAACTCTATCAATCATCACATCAGGAACCACATCAAAGTGATCGAAGAACTCACACTTTCATCAACCACAATTGCAGGAATCATCCATTAGTTTATCGGGAAATCAATTTCGCAAAGATCCAAAAACTCCAAAGGTCAATTATCTCAATTGATCTCCCAAGGGGGCATCATCATACCGCATATATATCAATCAGCGTCTGAGGCATCATATCGAGGTTTATCATCTCAACTATCAAATCCACATCATATCGACATCATATCATCTCAAACATTGAATCAACATCGTATCAAGATTTATCATCTCCAAGATCGAAACCGCATTATATCGAGATTTATCATCTCCAAATCAATTCAATATCACATTGAAACCAAATCTGCATCAAATCAAGATCAAATCTGCATCCTATTGAAATAAATATCAACAACATCATCAATCGAGTTTTCTTTGAGCCAACGCGTCGTCACACATCGCTTCAAAGAGGGGCAAAATGTATACACCTAAAAATGGTCTAAAGATAGTTAATTAAATACATAGTTATTTGATTAATTTCCCTTCTTAATTAATTGAATTCACAAGCAATTTAATTAATTTCTCTATTCATCTACTAGTAAATAAATCTAAATGATTTACTTATATAGTTCATTTCATATCCCCCTTTGATTAATTAATTCTAAATTAATTAATGTCCCCCCATATTAATCAATTCTTCTAATCCCTAATTAAAATTAACAAACTCAAGTTTGTTGAGATTAATTACCATTTTCTAATTATTTGAATTTCTAAATTCAAATGAGCACATGGCTCCTAACTTTAACCACCTAAACTAACCATCCCCTAACTTAACCCATTCAATCTAATCTTGGGTCTAACTAACCCTATCCTATCTTGCACATCCTAACCTCCTTATCCTAACCTCCCATGGTGTGGATATTCTCTCCTTGAGACACATGGCACTTTTGCCACATGTCTCCTCCCTTGGACACTTGCCCTCTCATGAGAAAGGCTCCTTGACATTTGTCACCACAGAGATGACAAGTGTCCCTTCCTCCAACCTCTTCTCCAATTTCCTCAATCTTGGCCCTTGATATCTTCAGATCAGATCTGGACCGTCAATTCCTGACACCTCAGCTTTGGCCTTGGAATTCCTATAAATATCCCCCATTTTGGAGCAATATGGATCCCATCTCATATCAATTTAGGCATCATTACTATAGGCAATTTGCATTTCAATTATCTAGTAATTAGCTTTTGGATTTATCATAGCATGTTAATCTAGGTTCTCAAATCATGCATTTCATATCATCTCCATAGTCAATCATGATCAAATAGCTACTCAGCTCTTGAGTTGTCACTTTGGAGGTCATTGCTCTACTGAGAGCCCATCAATCCAACACCTTCAAGGTCCTCAAGAATAGAGGAAAATGGGACATTTCAAGGAAGGCTTGTGGTTTGCATTTCTAATATAGTTTTCAATTAAGCTTTTCAATTATGTTTTTATTGTCTCATTATATGTGTATTCCTCTTATACTAACAACATTTTAGCATCATTTTCATCAATGGGAGTGGGAGAAGGTGGCGGTATTGGGCGAACTCAAATTTCAAATTCTCTGCAAGGCGGGAACTCTAGTTCCAATTGTGGGAGCGGCCAGATCAATGCAGCTAGTCCCATAGGCGATAAGGATAAGCCTCTAGACATCCCAGAGGCTATTGTTGACTTGCAGTCTCATGGTATTCTGCCAGAGGAAATAGCAAGTTCATCTGGGCTTTTTGGGGAAGGGTCCAACGGGGGGCCCTTTCCACATGATGACTCTGTTGATAGCGGAAAGGAAAAAAAGAAATGGTCTTCCCTATTTGGAACTAGACCAACTGGTAAATCTTCCCTACCTCTTGTCAAGAATATCTCTGACCCTTCTGGTGGTAAGTTTTCTATCTCTATCCCTAACCAGGTTCTGGACCATAATATAAACAGTATGTCGAACTACTTGGTAGGGAAATTTATGGGTTCGCATCCTAATATTGAAGTTGTTAGGGCTTTTGTCAAATGAAAATGGGTCCTCAAGGGAAATGTTGAAGTCTTTGCTTTACCTAAAGCCCTTCTGTCTTTTTCTTTTTCATGTGAAGAAGATAAGGTTAAGATTCTGTGTGGAAGCCCCTGGATGGTAGGAAAGACAGCATTGGTCCTTCAAAAATGGCATCCGAACCTGAATATGAACAATTCTCTCTTGGTGCAAGTTCCAATCTGGATAAATCTTCCAGGCTTGCCTCTTGAATATTGGGCAGAAAGTATCTTCTCTAGAATTGCAAGCTCCTTTGGTGAGTTGCTCTCTATAGACCCAGTCACTGCTTCAAAAAGGAGACTGACTCATGCTAGGTTCTGTGTAGGAGTAGCCCCTAATGCAAATATGTCAGAACAGATAGACCTAATTTCAAAGTTGGGAACTTGGAAACAACACATTGAATATGAATCTATCCCTTTTGCCTATTTCCACTGTAAAAAATTACGTCACTAGGCAAAATCCTACCCAAACAAGCCGATGGTAGAACCCAAGTAGCCTAAACCCCAAATTGAAAACCAAAAGTTGCCAGAGAAAATGGTGTGGCAAGTTAAAAACCCAGAGAATAAGGAAGATAAATCCAATCACTTTAATCCTTTGGGGGAAAAGAAGGAAGTGACATCAAATTCTATCTCTAGCCTCTCAACCCAAGAAGCAGTGAGAAACGAATCAACCAAAGCCAGCCCCCTGGGTACTACCCAAAAAGAGGAAATGAAAGATCAAACTGAATCTACAAATGAGTTAGCTGAAGTGGTTATTGATACTTATGAAAGCAAGGAACTGGAAGCAAAAGATTCCCAACATGAGGAAGGGGAGATCCCTAACCCCCAAGAAGAAAGGACCGATTCTTCACTAGCCTCGCCAAGTTTTGAAATTCAAGAACCCAAAAATGTGCAATTTTGGGTGTGAACCTATTGGACTCATAACAGAGTTCAAAAATAGTGAACAATGTTTCAACTGATTCTAGAAATCCTAATTGGGGTAATGAAGAAGAAATCTCCAAAATCCTCAGCAACCCGAAAGAGGCTCCTGTGATAGAAGTTGAATTGAAGCAACCAAAATACAAGAATAAGAAAGGATCTACTCCCATGACTTCCCTTCTAAGGAAATCTAGCAGAATAGCTCAAGTTGATGTGGGGTACATCTCCTCTTCCCCAGGGTGACCCTCTAACCATAAAGTCAGAGATAAGGAGGCCAGCAAGAACACTGTAGATGGAACCCAAAAGACACTTAAGGAGTTGGAAATCGGTAAGTAGTTATGAAGATTATCTCCTAGAATATTAGGGGACTCAATAATCCCCATAAACATGATATCATTAGAAATATGATAAGAGATAGTAATCCTGATATTTTTCTAATTCAAGAAACCAAAATGAGTAGAGAAAAAGTTGAATGTTTGAAGTTCTTTAAAAATGGTAATGTTAGTGGTGACAGCTTCGAATGTGCTTCAGGAGGTATTGCTACCATTTGGAACCTCAATACTGTTAGAGGTCATGTTATTATTCAGGACAATAATTTCTCTTGTATCAAATTTGAGCATTTAAAAGATGGTACTTCATGGGTTCTCACTAATATTTATGCTCCAAATACTTTGAAGGCTAGAAACTCTTTTTGGAAAAAAATTACACAAGCTAGGGACAGCTTCAAAAATATTAGTTGGGTGGTTATGGGAGACTTCAATACTCCTTTGAGAGAGGAGGAAAAATTTGGAGGAAGTCCTCCTCAACTGGAAAGTAGGATGGCCCTCATGGATTTTATTAATTATCAGGCTCTTAATGACTTGGAAATATAGGGATGCACTTACACTTGGACTAACAGAAAAACTGGCAATGATCTTATCCAAGTGCATCTTGATAGAACCCTCATCTTTGATGACTGGTATAGTCATTACATCTATTCTTTGATGGCCCACATTCGGGTTGGATCTGATCATTTCACTATCACCTTCATTGCTGACTCAATCAATAGAAGGAGAAGCTTTCCCTTCAGATTTGAAAAAATGTGGACCCTCCACCCCGAAATCAAAAGAAATATTAAGAAATGGTGGAGCATTCAAGTTGAGGGAATGGCTATGTTTAAAGTTGTCAAAAATCTCAAAAGTGTGAAGGACAACATAAGACTCTAGAACAAAACCAGCTTTGGGAATATTTTTGAGGCTAAGAGCAAAGTTCAAGAAGACCTTAAAAAAATACAGGATCAAATCTAGAAGGATGGTTTTAGTACTGTGTCTATTGCTGATGAAAATGAGACTCTCAGAAAATACCATGATATCATTGCCAAAGAGGAAACGTTCTACAAGCAGAGATCGAGATGCATTTGGCTTAAGGAAGGAGATAGGAACACAAGATTCTTCCATATGTCGATGATTAAGCATAAAGTAGTTAATAGGGTTAACAAGCTAGTGATGGATAATGAGGAGTTGGTCAAGGAGGATGAAATAAGGAATGAAGCTAAAAGGTATTTCTCGGACCTCCTCAAGAGGGATCACAGCCTGGATACTAAAGCCCAATCCTCCTTTCTTCAGAACATTCCTTGTCTCATTGATGATCAAAAGAATGCCTTTCTCTCTTCCATTCCCTCTAACTTAGAAATCAAAAATGTTGTTTTCTCCTTTGATGGTAACAAAGTGCCTGGCCCATACGACTTCCCAATGTTCTTTTTCCAAGAATTTTGAGAGATTGTTGGAAAAGATGTATCCAATGGAGTTAAGGAATTTTTTGGGGCTAGAAAACTCTTGAAAGAAATCAATGGCACTTTTATTGCTCTCATACCCAAAACTCAAGGTGCTGATTCTTTGGACAAATTTAGACCTATTAGCCTCTACAATTCTTTTTACAAGATAATTTCCAAGGTTCTTACCTCTAGAATCTTGTTTGTCCTTCCTGCCTTAATTAAACACCAACAAAATGGTTTTGTTCCTGGAAGACAAATTCTTGACTCCATTATTACGGTCCATGAGAACATTCATTCTCTTGTTAGAGCAAAGAAACAAGGTTTCATCCTAAAGCTTGATCTCTCCAAAGCCTATGATAGGGTTGATTGGTCTTTACTTCAGAAATTCCTCACTTCTTTTGGTTTTTCCTCCAGAGTTATCAACCTCCTCTCTTAGCTTACCGCCCCTACTACTTTCACTGTTCTTGTCAATGGTTCTCCCTCAACTTTTTTCCAGGCTTCTAGAGGTTTAAGGCAAGGGGATCCTATCTCCCCTGTCCTCTTCATCATTATGGCAGAATGCTTTGGAAGGACTATGGAAAAAATGGTGTTGCAAGGCTCCTTTAAGGGCCTCCAACCATCTTTTGCTGACCTTATCTGTTCCCACCAGTAGTTTGTTGATGACACTATTATTATGGGGGAATCAAGTATTTTAGAAGCTAAAGTATTGAAGAGCATCCTATGTAAATTTGCCTCTTCTTCTAGTCAGCTTATCAATTGGGCTAAAAGTGAAGTTTTTTTCATTAATACGCCTGAGAGAAGACAACAGAGGATCAGCAAAATCCTGGAGTGTAGGATTGCTGATCTTCCCGCTACCTACCTTGGTCTCCCCATGGGCATTGCACCTCCTGGTCCCTTCTAGAGTTCTCTTGTGGACAAATTTCATAAAAAACTTGTAGGTTGGAAAGGAGCCCTCTTAAGTCAAGCTGGCAAGCTCCAACTCCTTGAGGCTACTCTTCAAAGTATTCTGATTTATGCTCTAAGTCTTTTCAGAATTCTAGTTAAGTATGCTGATGCAATCAAGAAAATTCAAAGAAGATTCCTATGGTTTGGGGTTGAGGATAAGCAAAGAATGTCTTTGGTGGCTTGGGACTAGGTCTGTAGGCCGAAAAACAAAGGTGGGGTGGGCCTCAGAAGGATTTGTACCCTAAATGAAGCTCTCCTGTCCAAACAAGTCTGGAGAATGTTTCATTCAAGCTCTGAATGGTGTAAAACTGGAGAAGTAAGTACTCTCTTCTATCCTCCTCTCTCTCCTCTTTTATCCATTCGGACCTTAGTATTAATGGATCCCACATATGGAATCATGCCTCTAAATGTAAAAAAGATATAGCCAAAGGAGTGATCTAGAAACTAGGAAATGGTAGGAAAGTTAAATTCTAGGAGGATCCTTGGCTTTTTGATAAACCCTTGAATGATATCAATGAATGGGCCCCCTATGCTCCCTCTTCTATTAGAACTTTTGGCTCCTTAGTTGCTGAGTACTAGGTTGGTAATGAATGGAAGAACATTGAAAGCATCCACCCTAACCTTTCTAAGCTCAAGATCCATCTATCTGCGGTATGGCCAAATAAAGAAGAAGACTCCCTGATTTGGAAACATGATCCTAAAGGTACTTTATCTGTTTCCTCTATGTATTGTGTCCTTTCCCCCCCCCTCTCAATTAACCCTTACTGGTCTAAAGCCTGGATTAAGGGTCTCACCTCCAAAATCAATATTTTCTTCTGGACCAGCCTCCAAAATAAGATTCTGACCCTTGACAACCTCAAAGGCAAAGGCATTGCCCTCCCTAATAGATACGTGTTATGCCTTCAAGAGGAAGACTCTGTGGACCACCTTTCTCTCCACTGTTCCTTCTCAGCCTCTGTTTGGGAAAGTTTTCTCAAGAGTTTTAGTATGGCCTGGGTGTTTCCGAATAACATCAGTGACCTGTTCTCCTCCTAGAATATTAAATGGACTAACTCTTTTTTGAGATGTTTGTGGCAGCTCTCTCTTCCTCACATCTTGTGGGGACTATGGAAAGAAAGAAATAACCAAATCTTTAGGGATGCCTCCCTTAATTAGAATATTATGTTCCAGAAAATTCAATGGTTGATTTAGGAAAATATAAGGATCATTGAGGGTCCTTGTTACTTGAACAACTCACTGGAATCAAACATCTTAAGGGTATGGAATATGAAGATTACTGATGGTCCTAACAACCACAATAAAAGGCTTGAAGCTAAATGGAAAACCCCTCCTCAAGGTTGGTTCAAAGTTAATTTTGACGATGTTTCCAAAGGTAACCCTGGTCCTTCAGGTTGTGGAGCTATACTGAGAGATGACAGAGGAATTTGCAAGGAAATGGTTGCTATCCCTATTGGAACCCAAACCAACCATAAAGTTGAAGCAATGGCAGCTCTTCAAGGCATCCTCCTAGCTAAAAAGTGGAATTGCCCCTATCTATGGATTGAAGGGGATTCAAATAATATTATAAAGTGTCTTAATGGGACTTCAAAACCTTCATGGTCGATTCACAACATAATCACCTCTGTTATTGATCTTATTAGCACCTTTAAAAATTGCCATATATCCCACATCTACCGGGAGGCCAACGGCTCTACTGACTGGGCTACCAATGCGGCGGTTAAAAGTGAGGAAATTACCACGTGGATGGGTGAACACAGACTCCCCGAAAACATCAGAAAAATCATTAGTAATGAGAGATATAGAAGCACTCCAAAGATTCTTGATCGACAAGATAATTATGAAATGTACTAATGTGAGTACTTCGAGTTACTATAATAATGAGAATATCACTCATTCTAACATCAATGCCATTAACTCTCACGCTTTCTGGGTAACTATTATAGTTTCAAAAATCTCTCTAGTTTATCTACTCTGCAAGCTTCAAAATTTGACCGTGGGCAGTGACAACATGGGTGGAAACAGGAGGAGATATGAACCAAGTAGTTGTAAAGAATGGAAATGGAAGGAAGAGGTTTGGGGTATACTGCAGCAGGGTGGTCTCTCAAACTTCATGGAGAGACTCCATGGTCGAGATGGTATGGTTACCAGTCTTTTCTGTAAGAACTGGAAGAAGAGAATGTTAAAAATGGGTGATCAAATGGTTGAAATTGATGAAAACTTAATTGCTCAAGCTACAGGCCTCACAAGGGAAGGTTGTAACTTCTACAGAGATAGGAAGGTTAGCAGGGAAGCTATTGAAAGGTACCCAAAAATGGAGAGAGAGAAAAAAGGACTGGTAAAGTTGAGTAAAACCTACTACCCACCCAGGGCTTTTGCCAAACCCTGGAGGGAAATCCTCTTTGTTTTAATGCATTATATCACTCTAGATGGTAGGTTTACGAAAGTTTATGGTTATCGCTTTGTTCTATTAAACCACTTTAGACACAATGATAAGGTTGATTTCCCTTATTTCCTACTTTGCTCGATGAATGCATCCCTCAAGGCCTATAAGGAGAATCCTTAGGGTGATTTTGCTATGCACCAAGGCCTAATGGTCCTAATTTACGACCATTTAAAAGCCAACCAAATAGCTCGGATGCAGCCCCCCGTGGACTCTGAGGAAGAGATGTTTGATTATGCCTTTTCTGAGGAGGAGGAATTCGACAGTGACTCTTCAACTAACATAGAGGATAGCACTAATGTCTCAGAGTATGAAAGTGGGAAGAAGAGGAAATATAGTAAAACAAGACCCTCTTCCTCTAAGGGCAAAAATCCAAAAAGCAGACCCCTGATCAGCATCTCTTCGGAAGAGGAGTACTCGGATGACTCTGAAAAGGAGAACCCTAAAGGGTTGCCAAAGAAGAAAACAAAAGACCATACCCAGACCAGGAAAAAGCACAAGAAGAAAGAGGAGACTAGTAAGGACTCGGCAGCCGACAAGCAAGCTAAGGCCCTGGAAGCTGATCGGAGTCTGGAAAAGGAGACCATGGAAAAGACTCTTAGGGTTGTTGATACAATTTCTGCCCTCCACATCCCTAAAGAGGAACAGGTTACCCCTGGTAAAGTTGCCCCCCCATCTAGTCCTCCTCCTGAGGGTTTCCATGGTTTCATGGAAACTATGGAGTGGCTCATTAATGGCTACAAGAAAGCTGAGGATGAAAACAAAAATCTCTGCAACAGAGTCTTGATCTTGGAAACAATTAATATTGGGGAAGGGAACACTATGGCCAACTATATTGAGGACCTGAAAAACACCATTGCCAAAGTTGAAGACATCAGAGATGCTTTTAACCCTAGGTTTGAGAAGATTGAGAAGGATTTGTTGGAAAGGAAGAGCCTTGCTGACACTAGTGATAAAACCCTCTCGGATACCGTTACCAAAATTGGTAAAATTGAGGAGTGTCTAAAGAACATTGTTGAACAGAGCCTAAGTATCCTAAAGATCTCATCTAACAACACCCACACCCTCATCAGAAAACTGGATGAAGAAAAGGAAATCCAGGACATAGACCTAGAAGTTGAAGGAACAGGGGAAGCTCAAGGTCCCAGAACCCGCACTAGAGGCAAGAGGAAGGAAAAGAAATCGAACAAGGATCTGGAAGACCTGAAAGTTGTTGGGGCCACCTACGATGAGCTGGTGATTAAGGTGGAGGATTTGCTAAAGAAAATTACTATGTAGTGCCTTCTCTATTTCTTTGTTGGTTTTTGTTGTTAAGTTGTTCTTTCTGTCTGCTAGTCTTTTGGCCAGTCTTTTTGTATGCGGACTTTAAAGCACTATTCTTCTTAGTGATTTTTCTTTATCTTTTTTGTAAAGGTTTCGGGTCCTAAAAACCTATTTTTTAATTAATCATATCAACATTTTTAGCATCACAATAACCACCTAACTGATGGTCATAGGTATTGTACTGGTTGGGATTTCAGTTCACAGAAGGTTCCGGAATAACTCCTTGAGTCCTTGAAGGATATCTCCTAGTGTTGTACAAAATAGACTTGCATTCAAATGCTATATGCCCAAAATTGTTGCATGCATAACAATTTCCATTGAATATATTGGATCTAGGCTTATTGTTTAGAAAATAAGGAAAATTGTTGTAGGCCTTGCTTCTACACACATTGGCAGTATGTCCTTCTTTGAGACAATTAAAGCAAACAAGTTTAAATTTTAGCTTACCTTTGTCCTTGGATGTTGGTTGCTTCTTTGATGCTTTATCTTTTGTTCCAGAGGTCTCACCTTCCTCATACCCAGAGAAACCAAGTCCAGTGGTATTCTTTACTGGCTTTGTCGATTCCAGCTTTTTCTCTAGCTTAATAGTACTCTTATTGAATTTGGCAAGTATCTCCTTTGACTCAGTAAGTTCCTTGGAAATAGAAGCATTGGATTCCATCAAGTTTGCATTCTCAGAAATAGCCATGTTTAGTTCACCTTGCATATCTTCTTTTTCCACTTTACTCTCCTGGAGATGAGCGGTAAGGGTACTGATTTCTTGCTTCAGCTTGGAGATCTCGTGATCTTTGTCTTTTACCAAATCTTTAGCTTTCCTTCTGTTCTCAAGCTCTTGACACATTCTGATAGTCAGTCCTTCCAACTCGCTTCTCAGGTTGGCATTAGATTCATTCATTTTTTCAACTTCTTCAACTAGGGCATCCATGTTTGCTTCATCAGAAGAGCTATTTTTTGTGAGTTCCATCAGTTTCTCAGCATGTTCTCTTGGCCAAAGAGGATTTATACTTGAATTTGAGTTTATCATAGGCTCTCTTAGTCTGAGTGAGACAATGAGTAAGTTCCCTCACACTGTATTCCCCCATATCTCCTTCCAAGTGGTTAGACTTATAGAAAGGTTGGCTTTGATACCAATTGATGAATACTAAGAGGTGGGGGTGAATTAGTATGCCAAAAAATATTGTAAACAAACTTTTAAATAGTTTAGCAGATAACCGGTACAGCAGATTCACTAATAAACTCATTAAGATAAATGCAAACCAAATAGAAAACAAAGCATTCACCCACAAGAGCACAATCACCATAACACAAGATATTTGGCATGGAAACCCAAATGGGAAAAACCACGGTGAGCAGAAACTCACAAGTAACTATCTGCAAAATAGAAACCAAACCGATTAAGGTCAGACCGGTTAAGGTCATACAATGTTCTTCACCAAAATAGATCTTGTTAGGAATCTAGATCTCTATTAGGAGATAAGTCATCTTAAAGACTACCTTGTTAAAGGATTTCAGATCCATAGTTGTGAACCACCTTGTTAGAGGATTTACAAAGGCTTTGTTGGGCCTACCCGGTTAAGGGTTTCAAACTTGTCGAAGATATTAGTAATCAACAAGTGAATGATCTAGGCAATAGCACAGTATGCTTAATTAGATCCTTGTCAGCTCATTGTTAATGCATTTCAGCATTACTTCAATCTTCAATATCTCCACACTCCATCTCTTCACATGGACCTAATCTTCTCTTCAATGATCGTACAATGTCTCATACTCTATCTCTTACACATATCATGCATCTCACATGAAAACCCTAGACATGATGTCCTTATAAAGGAAACTAATTTCATGTCAGTTCAATAGAATTAGACTGCAAATTCCTAGGTTCAGTGCATCTAGACACATTTGGTAACATGACACAAACACACCACGAAAGTGTCAGTGGATGATAACTCATCACACATTATAGTAATACCGGTTGGTAACTCATCACAAAATAATACGAGTTGGTACAATATACCAATTACCGGTTGTCAAAAATGAAGACTGGTAGATCATAGTGTTCTGATCAAAAGTTAACTACCACTTGGGTGCTTTGTACCACTTGTCATCCTCGAACCACTTGGGGTCTCCATACCACTTGAGCTCTTCAGTCAATCTATGACCGGTAAACATCTTCTGAAAAATACCGAGTCTAAAGACTATACATTTAATAATACACAATACTGGTTGGAACAATTACTGGTTGAGCATAATTCATACATCCAGAAAGTGTGTGTCCATCAATGACAATCAAAACATCATCAAAATGCCAATAGTTTACGGGTTATGTATTTTGTGATGTTATCGGTTGTTCTTTCTTCTTTATCTGGTGTTGTGTTACCGGTTACCAGTATATATTGCATTTTTTTTTTGTTAGGCTACAAGGATGGGTTGTCCTTCATTAGATATCCCTGCCTTGACTACATCAAGTGGAATCAGAGCTGGTTTGTGAACCTGTTGTTGGAGGAAGACCTGATTACACACCGGTTGGTTGGAGAGTAAGTTGAGGTAGCTTGTGGAATTGTTCAAATCGCCAAACCAAATAAAGTGATGGGACACAATTTTCAATTAACCCCGAGAGTCGGATACAGGAGCACCGATGTAGTTCTTACTAGTTGAGGTAGTTTGCAGTGGAATTTCTTGGAGATCATGGTATTCCTTCATGTTTGAGAGTTTAGCATTGTGGTTTTGGGTTTATTCCCTTGAGTTTGTTGTCTTTGCCATGTTTGAGTTTCATGTCATTTGGATTTGATCCCTATGAGTTATCAGTTCTAGTATTGGCCTGGTTGATATGTTTTTACCAATTAGTCTTGCAGTGTGTTGAGTGAAGTTGGACCAGGTTGCGGTTGATTTTAATGACTTGCAGATCATTGATTTATGTTTCTTGTGCCTTGTTTGATGTTCTTGGAAGACCACGTGATTTTTTGTTCATTGGAAGTTGTTCTTAATGATTTAAGCCGACTTGTTATTGTTTACATGTTTCATGAACTAGTTGGTCTTTAGGCCGATTTGATCAAGTTATTATTTGTGGATGGTATAAGAGAAGTTTGTGAATCATTTTAAGGGACAAAAGATGGAAGACAGAAGATAGAAGACAAAATTTTGAGATCGACCAAGATGGAGGAGACCAAGGGCACACACCTTGCAACAATCCCCCCAATGCAAGTGAGGGGTTTGAACCTGCGACCAAACTGTGATACCACTTGTTATAAGTGTGGTTGCCATTGCACCAAAAGATTGACCTATTAATGCCTAATACAACCACTAGACTTATAGAATCCATAGGAGTCAATTAAGCCATGTCACAAACCCAAGCACTGCACTACACAACACAAGGAGACCAAGGACACACACCTTGCAACAAACCCCTACTACATAAGATGTAAGATAAATGATAAACGCAATAGAAACAAACCTCTCTTAATTGATAAAAACCCCTTTTGCAATAGATACAAGATAAATGATAAAATGTTAGATTAAATGCACCTAGACAATAGATACATTGAAAGATACAACAATGCAAAGCATGTAATGTTATAAATGAAGAGATAAGCGATAAGAGAGAAGACAAAGGAGTCGAGCCAAACCTCTCTCTTGAGATGAGAGCATGAAAAAGCTTGAGATAGTCTTGTTGATGTAAGATTGTAACCAAGTAATCACAATGAGATCCAAAGCATGAGATCCAAGATCGTGAGAGAGTAATTCCTTAGAGTGTTTTTAGAGAGCTTTCCTCCTAAGAGTGTCTAGAGATTGCAACGAGCAAAGGATTGGGTTTTAGTGCAAAGAAATAGGTGGGAATAGACATTACAGACCTCCTCAAGTGAAGGGACACATGTTGAGGAAGGCCTGATGTGGGATGTGCAATTCTAGACTCGAGAATCTATCAAGACGTTTGTGCGGGGCACAAACATCTGTGTGTCGCATTGCCATCCAAACTAAGATAGTCCTAAATTAGAGTGATTGAGGATGCTACAAATGTCTTTTAAGTCCATGATGTCAAGTAGTGAGATTTTTATCATGGATCTTGTCATAAATGCATCGAGCACAATGCGTAAGTGTCATAAATGTGCTAGGCATAATTTAGGATACTACATTTTCCCCCCACTTTAGTGAACTAATCGACTCGAGGGATCAGGTGCACTAAAGTAGTCTAGAAAGATAAATTTGTTAAACCCATGTAGTACATTAAATACAGTGAATACCTAACAAAAAGGATACTATAGAGGCTGCAAAGGTCAATTAGGAAGACACGAGAAATGCCCCCAGTACTCCATGAAAGCTACAGTGTTCATCGTGAGATTCAAGTGTTGCAAAGATCAAAATTTTCTTAGTGCGAAAAATGGAGGAAGCTACTACAGTAAGAAGAATGCTTGAGAGGCGTTAGTATAGATCAAAAATGGAAAACCTAATAAAGGGTGAGTATATGCCCCCTCATTTTTTTCCCCCAGTGAGGTGGGGAAAACAAGGAGGATGAGCTAGAATTGCCACAAAAGAAGGTTGAAAAACATTTGGCTATATACTCAAGGAGTGGGCCCCTAGAAGGGTCATTATCACTATTCATCATGAGTGTTTTCCCTAATATTTATATAGAGCCTCGGCAAAAATGCAACACATACAAGAGCACAGAGTGAGCACGATTAAGGAGTTGTGCACTACCATGGAGCAGGGCAAGCAGCCAATGCAAGTGAGTCTTGAATCTCATTTTTCGGTTGAATTTTGTATTTTTTAGAGTAGATTTTCTTTTCATAGCAGCGCAAGCATCCTGGGGATGCGCTAGGGTCTTAGACTCAAGCAATCATTTTCCAAACGCGTTATCATTTGGTGGACATAGTGTCATCCATCGGACACGTTGGCATCCACAAGATGCGACTTTGTCCATTCAAATGCACAAAGAGATGATAGAAATTCCTTTCTAATGCAAGCACTGCCAAAGGTCCAAGAGCATACATCTAGAGATCTCCTCAGCTTGTTATATTATCAATCAGATGAGTTTCCCATAGCAAATTGGGCACAACTTTGGAGAGTGGGAATTTGGTGGGTGTATCACATGCCAAAGTTCTGATTTCATGCATCAATGCTGAGAGCATTGATGGAGAGGTGGGATGTCGACACTATGTCATTTCACCTGCTCAAAGGAGAGATGACAGTGACACCAATAGATGTGTATTGAATCATGCAATTACCTATTCATGGTCAACGAGTATCACCAACTATATCATATGCTCATGAGTTGTGCACACTGTAGGAGTGGGGCCTAGGTCAGGTGGTAGACATGATCGGCCATCTCTACCTCCATGCACTAGGCCAGGGATGGATACCTATACCATTGATCTGGTGCATCGTAATCGTGACACTAGCATTATGGGTGATCACAGATGGATGGGGCTCAGAGCTATCAAAGGGCTTCATTCCATTAGTCTGAGAGATGGAGGAGCAGGTTGTTGTCTTCGCATGGGGATGGAGCATGCTTACACATTTATACTATGAGTTGTCACAATATATACATCATGAGTACCATAGTCTCACAACTTGTACACTACTGTAGGTATGGATGTTTAAGCATATCACATGTATAAGGCCTATGGGATTTATGTGTCTGATGCTCATGGATATATCGTGAGAACATGTGTATCTACTCTAACAGGTCGAGTGGAGCACTGGTGACCTCACATACTAGAGGGTCACAATTAACCGACTCAAGATTGGGGACATGGTATGTAAACCATAACAAGAGATGGCAGTCCAGGTCACAGACCGGACACAGCTTCCACAGATGCAGCGACACAAGTTCCTACTTGGGTGACAAGATCACCTAGTCGTCACCTACCATCCGCATCGATGCATGCGGCAATTCAAACAAGTGTAGACAATTCCTCCTATCGCTCCTACCTATGTCTCATCAGCAAAGATCATCGTGTGACCATAAGACTTACCCCGGCTAACCATCGGTGATGTGAGAGATATTCTTGAGGGCAGTGATGATGATGACATGCCACCATAGCTAGACATTGATGATGTTAGTGTTACCCAGGATTTTGGTGAGTGGTGGAGCACAGCATGTCCTTCCCCCATCTTTCTAGCAGATGCCGAGGGAAGATACATTGATGTATTAGGAGGAGATGGTGAGAAGTCATCCTTGAGATGTGAGGTTGAGAGGTCAACACAGAGACAATGGGTGGCCAAATGGATCCCAGTTAGAGCTCCATGAGGTTCTCTGCCAGGGGCAATACCACCATCACTTGTTGCACCTTCAATTCCACCACCATCAGTTATAGTAGGGATTGTAGGAGCATCCTCTAGAAGGGTGCCTCCATGATATCTTGACATGAAGAGGGGCAATCCCAATACATTTTGTGATTTTAGTTGTGATACAATTCTTTCCTTTTGATTTCAAATGCCATATATTGTATAAGATATAGATGTTGAAATTGGGATATCATTTGTGATTGTAGAGGGCGTCGCTAAGTGGATGAGCTTCATCCACCAAGCACTTTCAAACATCATTCTAGTTGTCCAAATCTAGGGTCCCATTCTTGATTCATATCGGCCACTCCAATCAATAGGAATTCATGCACCCCTGTTCGAGCCTATAGCACAGCTTAGGACAACATATGGGGATGGTTGAGTGGAGCTAGTATAGGGAGTAGTGCAATTGTCCATGGTGAAAGGATAGAGGGACTAGGCCCTGTTGAAGTTGTGCACCATCATTGGAGAGAGAGACCAGTTCGTGACATGAGCTGAGAGTATCAAGAGGGCATGTGATGTTGCACTGAGCTAGGTCAATAACCTCTAGCAATAGGTTACAACAACATAGTAGGGTGTAGTTGGTGACCTAGATCATCCCAAAGTGTGCCAATTGATAGTGGATCTTGATGCGGCGAGGCAACAGGAGGACACCTTGAGGGGGGAATTGATGGCTCAAAGGGAGACTATCACAGAGCTAAGAGGACTTCACTCATGGAGAACTACAGCCACAAGATCACACTCTACATAAATTTGACAACCATCTCGTCAGGACCAAGATCCTCCAACACCAACAGGCTTAAGGACCCATGCCCCAAGAGGGTCCTGAGCATATTTTTTACAGTGTATAGATTCATATTTTTTGACAGCGATGTACAAAATTATTTTGATATACATGTATTGATGTAATTTCATAAACACATATACTAGCATCGCATTGTTTTTGTAGTGATGTGCCACATATATATATATATATATATATATATATATATATATATATATATATATATATATATATATATATATATATATATATATATATATATATATATATATATATATGATGCACATATGATGCTTTGATTTGACCATGTCTTGTGTTGTCATGGATGGATGCTCTTTTATTTCATGTTTATTATGTACTCTCATGTGGTGGATGGTTAGATTAGATGTATATCATGATTTAATTTACATATGTTATACAGATGTTTAATTAAACTCTATGATAATCTAATATGTTTACGAGATACAGATATATGCATAGAAGAGAATCTACATGTATGTCACACACATAGCTACTTCATAACATAGACATATATGAAGTTGTGTCGATGAATAAATGTCATAGAAAAACAATATTAGAGAACTAAGTGTCATTCCCATGACACATAAAGTTTGTCTATGCATAGCATCGGCGTAGGTGCAAAGCATTCACAAGCTCTTTAAGAAGTGTGACATCCATTTGAGATAGACTGTAAGCACCAAAGCCATATATGAAGGTGACTATGTAAGGACCTACCCAATTAGGGCTGAATTTCCTTTTTTCATTGGGTGGTGTATTAGCATTTCTCTGATTCTCATAAAGAACCAGGTCACCTACTTTGAAAGTTCAAGGAAGGACACTCTAGTTATATTATTTGGATAAAGACTTTTGATAGGCTTGGAGATGTTGAAGGGCCTTTAGGCAATGCTCATCTAACAACTCAAGCTTGTTAAGGTAAAGGGTGCAATAATAATCATCATCAATAAGCCATTTAAGGGAAATCCATAGTGAAGGAATCTTCAGCTCTAAGGGCACAATCGCATCAGCACCATACACAAGGTTATAGGGTGTTGTTCCCGTAGTCATACATACACTTGTACGATAGGCCCATAGTGCATATATCAATTGAGTATGCCAATCTTTTCCATGTTTACTAACGGTTTTGCATAAGATCCACTTAATAGTCTTGTTATATGTTTATGCCCAACCGTTAGATTGAGGATAGTATGGTGTAGAAATTCGATGTTGATTATGATTTTTTTAAGAAACTGCTTCATAAATGGTGTACCATTATCAGACACAAGAGCAGAAGGAAAACCAAAGTGAGAAATGATATTATTCAAAAGAAAACCATAAATTACATCGGCAGTGGTCCAGACCTTAGCGGTATAGCTTTGAACCACTTTGTAAAGTAATTTGTGGTAGTTATGATGAAGGTATGGCCTTTAGAAGTAGGGGGTGATATATTTCCAATAATATCGAGTCTCCAAGTTTGAAATGGCCATGGAGAAGCTTGAGCTCGGAGCTCCTATGTGGGAGTCTAAATAAGATTACTATGTTGTTGACATTGAGGGCACTTTTTGACAAAGGCAAAGGAATCTTGTTCCATTGTTTCCCAATAATGCCCCATGTAAATTATCTTATGAGCCAAGGATTTACCTCCAAAGTGTCCACCCCCAGAGCCTGAATGGGCTTCCTGAAGGGTGAGGGGTATTTCGAATTTACTCAAACAATGGAGAAGGAGACCATTGTATGATATACGGTAAAGAATATTAGATAAAAGGATATATCGAGTAGCAAGTTTTTGAATCCGGACATGCGTACTCTTACTAGTATCATTAGGAAAACCTCCACTCTTAAGATAATTATAGATATGTGCAAACTACTCTTCTGAGTCTATATGAGTGCACATAAAACTATAAAATTCAAGTTAATCAGATACAATAGGAGAGAGAAAAACCTGTACCACAAAATGATACTCATTTTGACTATAGTCTAGGCCTACAAGGGAAGCAATTCTTGCCATTGCATCTGCATGATGATTTTTTCTCCAAGATATGTTGTCGATAGTATAAGAAGTGAAGTGTTTAAGTATGGTCATGACTAGATCCTTATATTGAGATAGTTTCAATTGCTTGGCATGATATGCTCCTATAATTTGATTTACAATAAGTTCAAAGTCCCCATGAATATGAATATGCTTCACCTCCATTGCAATTGCGGCATGTAAGCCAGCAATAAGGGCTTCGTACTCAATGATGTTGTTAGTATAATGGAATTCTAAATGAAAGGAAAGAGGGATTGTCTTTCCTTCAAGTGAGATCAATACAACACCTACTCCTGAACAAGTTTGACATCCTGATCCATTGAAATACATATCCCATATGGGCTCTTGATTAACTGTTAGCAAGTCCTCATTAGGGAAATGGTCCGGAGTGGGAAATGATTTAATAGAAGGGGCTTCAGCCAATTGGTCGGCAATATCCTAGCCTTTGATTGACTTCTAAGTCATGACTCAGAAATCAATATTACCCATTTAGCTAGCCTACCCGAGAGGTTAGATTTAGAAAACAGGTGCTTAAGAAGATCATTTTTAACGATCACTTGAGTTTCTACAACATGAAGGGTATAATGCCTTAACTTCTGTGTCACAAAAACAAGAGCTAAGCATTATTTTTCCATCTTAAAATATCGGATTTCATAATCAACAAGAACATGACTGATGAAGTATACCTCCCCTTCTCTACTAGCATTGTCATGTTGAGCTAGCAAAGTTGGTAGAGAATTAGATGAGGTGGAGATGTATAAGAGGAAGGGACTATCTGATATAGTCGGCATTAAAATAGGTGGGTTAGCCAAATATTCCTTAACAGAATCAAATTCTTTTTGACACTCTTCATTCCACTTGAAATGTACATCTTCCTTCAACAATTATGTAAGTGGAAGGGTGTGATTAGCCAATTGAGCTATGAATTTGTGAATGGCCTAAATTTTCCCTTGCAAACTACAAAGTTGAGAGATGTTCTTTGGTGGAGGCATATTAACAATCGCATCAATCTTGTTCATATCAATTTCAATTCCCCGACGAGAGACAATAAATCCTAAAATATTTTCAGCGACAATGCGAAAAACACATTTAAGAGGATTTAGTCTCATCTTATGTTGTCAAACCCTTTCAAAGATCGATCAAAGATTCTTGACATGATGTTGGTGGATTATGGACTTCACTAAGATATCATCAATATAATCTTCTAGAATCTTCTGAATAAAATCAGGAAAGATGGGGATCATAGCTCGTTGGTAGGTTGCTCCTACATTTTTCAACCCAAATAACATGACTATAAGTTACCCCAAGGGGTTGTGAAAGTGGTCTTATATTGATCTTTTAGTTTAATGTGAATATGATTAAAACCCTAGAAACCATCCATAAAATAGAGCAAGGTGTGGTCTGTAGTTGAATCTACGATCATATCAATATTCAAGAGCAGAAAGTCATCTTTGAGGGAAGCTTTGTTCAAATCCTAAAAGTCAATACAGATTAGGATTCAACTATTAGATTTGCTGACTGGAACAATATTCAAAACCCACGAAGAGTAGTCGATAGGACGAATAAAACCAGCTTTTAAAATCTTTTTATCTTTGTCTTGACTAACAAAGCTAGCTTGGGATTCATCTTTCAAATATTTGTCTTTATTGGCTTCGCATAGAGACTTAACACAATATTGTGAACTACAATCGATTCATCAATTCCTAGCATTTTCTCGTATGACCAAGTGAAAATAACAGGAAAGTGGTGTAGGAGATTCGAATATACCTTAGATTCCTTTGAGGATAAACACTTTTCAACTTTAATAACTTTGTCATGAGCTTTATCATCTATGATAACATCAATAGTATCCCCTTTGAGGAGGGTACCATGGTCTTTCGGATGAGATAAAGATATGCTCTCCTCATCATTGGATAAGGAATCCTAGATGTTAACACTCATGATAGACTTCCCAAAGTATGCTTGAGCATTTAAATAATATAGGAATCAACGTTTATGATTGTAAGAAGGTAACTCAGCAAAAACACCTAAGAATTATTTTAAAGACTCTTTTGAAGGGAAAAGGTCCAAATGAACTTCATCAGATGATGATGTAGTATCAATGTATTCAAGATGTACAAGGTTAAGAGGAATAATTTTGATAGAAACCATATTGACAGTCAACCATGGTTTAGCCTTGTGAGATGTAGGTTGATATCCAAGTCCCGTGTTATGGTGATGAGGTTTAGGTTCCAACAGAATATGAATACCTTGTTCATTAGGTTTGCAACCTTTACCATCATAACCAATCTTTGAAACAAGATTATATCATGGACCGTAAATATCATGTATCTCTTTACAAGGCGGAGGTTTTGTATAGAAAAGACGATCAACATGATAAGTATCACCTGGATTTATGGATGCATAATCGTCTTTCGTAGCTGAGATGTATGATATTTTAGGAAATCTCGGGTGGACAGGGTGAACCTTGTACTCATCAACATGAGAATTAATGAAATCCAAGGAAACCCAGTTACAACCTAAGCACATATGCACTTTAGGTGGAGAAGGTAATTCAGTAGAAGATGACTTAACATAAGAAGACTAAGAACTTTGTGCTTTCGAGAGGTCTACTTTAGGAGGATCCTCTTTTGAAGAATCTAGTTTCTTATGTGATTCCTCCTTTGGGACCTCTACACTCTTCTTTCTTTCCCTTTTAGGGGAGACGACAAAAGCAGAAGTTGTCACAATGGAGGATAATGTTGAAATGTAATTCTGGGATGAATGTGTAACGTTAGCTTGACACACTATCATTATTTGGTATAGATGCATAGCATCAAGGTCAGCCTTGATTGTAATTGTAGGCATCTAAAAATGGTCATTGCTTGCGGCATCATAATTTAACATGTCAGTGTGACCTTATTTTAGGGTTTTCACATCTTATTACCATTTCTTCTATGTCACAAATTTGATCTTTATCATTTATCGACATCTTATCATTCCTCTATGTTTCTTCCCTTCTTGATTCCATTCTCTCTCATTTCAATTGGGTCTTGTCAATATCATTTTTTGAAATGCAATCATTGGTCGTGATCAACCTTATCATGTCAATTGGATATTGTCAATCCTAATCAGTGTCAAATTAGGTTTTTGTCCTATATCTCAATCATTTTCAATCAATTGTCAATCATCCTTGATCAATTATCAATCAATTTGGATCATTTTAGATCCCTTCCAATATTTAATTATCATCATCATCAATCCTTTATCAATTTTTTATCGATCTGTCATCGATCTTTTTTGATTCGACCTTCATCAAATCGACCTTTTATCAATATTTGATCAATTTGTCATTGATCTCAATCAATCATCAGTCTTCATCAATTTTTTATCAATTAGTCATTGATCCTTTATCATTTATCCTTTATCAATTGAATCCTTTGTCATCTATGACCAATTCGTCATTTGTATTTTTCAATCAATATCAATTTCATATTATTATCATTTTTTTGTCATTTGTCCTTTCATTTACAATCCTTACCATTTATTGGCTTTAATCATGTCAAGACCTATTTCAATTCTAGTCCGCCTCCTAGGGTTTTTATGATTTAATCATTTAAATCCTATCTAACATTTCTCCTTAGGTTATGTGAATTAATTCATTTATCCTAAGTCTTCTATGTCACAATTAAATTGAATTGTTTAATTGGCTAATTAGTTCCCCTTTTTGTGAGTTAATTAATAAATGAAATTTATTAATTAGTGCCACCCATTTTTTAATTTTTGTAATTTATTTTTCCACCTAATTTTCTCCTAACATTCCCCACTAATTTATCCTCTAATTTGTCTCCCCTTTTCATGCTCAATTTGTCATTAAATCAATGAGCAAATTTTGAGGATAGTTTCTCATAACTAAGTGGCTATTTTCCCTCTCTATCTTGTCATAATTGATGAGCACAATTTTCTCTCAATTTGTCATTATTGTGACATAGCAATTTGTCATTCAATCATGTCATAGTCATGCCAATTTTTTAATTTGTTTCCCTTTTCAATTGCTTATCAATTTCTCTATAAATTGAGTCATTTTCTTCGATCATGGCTAACCACACTTCTAGTATCCTTACGCTGTGAATTTCACTTTGTAATCTTGCTTTTTACTTGCACTTGTTCTATAGGGGAGATCCACAAAAGTCCCATTTGAAGGAGAAAAAAGAACAATGGAGAATCATGGAGGAGACATCTGCATTGGTTTGTGTTTATTTTGATTGTCTTGTCTTCATAGCTCTATTGATTGAATTAGGAGTTCTTTTCATTTCATTTTAGTCTTCGTGGTTGGCTAATATTTATGTTTTGATGCCTTTACCTAAATTCCTAGCACAAAAATCATTTGATTATTGGTCACAAACTTCACCAAGCTATGAAGTGTGGAAGAAACAACTCCCAAAGTATGAAGCCATGGTCTACCCAAGAGAGGATTGTAAGATAAAGGTTTCAACATCACATGTACCAGAGTTGGAATGGTGACACATCCAACCTTCAAAGACAAGATAATTGTTCTCAAAGAAGCCTTGCCACTATTATCAAAATCGTGAATGAACAAAGAAGACACTACTAGGGCTTTCGGATCAACCTTAATCTTTGACAATAGATCCAAACTAAACACATTAAGTTTTGAACATGTATCAACAAGAGTTTGTCTAGTGCCAACATTATTAACATGAACAATTATCATTAACAGATCACCTGAGTTCCTCACCTCTGGAGGTAGGAATTCATGGGGATAGAACGTAATATTCGGCATATCCGCGTGAATTTATGATCCATCAACACATTCACATTTGTTGGTCTCATAGAAGAGGGCAATAAAATCTTTTGCAAAGCTTCCTGTAGCATACCTTGATAAACCAGACCAATCTAAAGAAAATCCCATAGTGAGATATTGACAGGAGTAACTTTAAGTTGCTCGATAAGATCATAGTCACTAGATCACTTCGCTATGGGAGGAGGTACTTGAGTAAGACTTGGTTGAGATGGTGATAAAGAGTATTTTGGTTGATCAAGATATTGTTTATTCTTTCTCATGTTGTATGTCTAAGAAATGGTATTGTAGGAAGGTTGTCTGGATTTCATAAACTTAGTATACAAATTAGGAGCATCTACCTTGAATGGTTTCCCACCAATAGTTTTGACTTTATTAGGAGAAGGGCTAGTTATCGTCACATAAATGCATGGTCTCTTAGGCCTTTGTGGGGTTGCAGATACAACAATAACATTCACAGACTTTTCATCTTTCAATGAAGAGGAGTTTGAAGACAAGTCATCCTTAACATCTCTGTTAATAGAAAGAGATAACTCTAAGAAATCATCTAGGACCTCATCTAACATATCAAATTCATCCTTAGAGAATGCCTTGTCGAACGCATAAAATTCTACAAGAAAAAGATCTGACATGAGGCGCGATGAGTTGAGACATTGGCATATTTTTATCCTTAGAACTCTTGAGCTTTTGTCATATTTTGATTTACATAGTAGTAATGATGTATCGGAAGCTTACTATATGTATTTCATATGTTAGCCTGAACCTATTAAAATATGTTTTATCTTGGCCAGTTTATTCCTGCAGCCATGTGATTCATTCCTGTTGCCATGTGGATTGTTTAGGGAAATATCATGTGTGAAATTAATAGATGTCCTGATTAAAAAAAATGTGTATGTATGTTCTTGTATGTTATTCCTTTTGAAGTGCAAGCAATAAATGATTCTATGGTGGAAGCTCGCCTATCACGGCAGTTGCAAGAGGAGATATTCTAGAAGATGACTGAAAGATCGAACAATAGAAATGTTGAAAAGAAAAAGGAATAGCATAGGAGAAGAAATCACGCGATACTACAGATGTCTAACTCAAGTAGACATTGGTGTTGTAAATATCGCCATAGTATGTTATGATTGTGGTTTAGTTTAGATCCGCATTTTCTGTAGCTTAACTCTGGAGCTATCTCCTTTCTCGATTAGTTATCTACCTCTTCTCTTTAGCGTGATTTGTGTTGTCTAAAGTAGATTATTTATTTTAAAATAAGCTCTTCATCTCTTCTCAGAGGTTAGATAGAAAAAGAGAGAAAGCATAGGAGAGGATTTTCACAAGTGTTTTTGAGTTTCTTTTCATGTTGAATCATGTAATGACTTCCACAGAATGATGAATAAAAATATGTTATTCTGAGCACTTAGAGTTGTTTTTGGGAAGCTTGGAATCACTCACCCAATGGGGCCCACTTGGTGAGTGTTCCTGTGCATTTGTTAAGATTAGTTTTCTTTCCTTAACTGTAGTAGACATTCTTGCATTAATTGTTCCTGCAGCCACTGGAAATAGATCCACTGACTGTTCCTCCAGCCAAACCAAAACAGAGTAATTTATGTTTATCAGCATTGAACTTAGCCAGTATTGCTTGAATGAATTTATGTGAATGCAGAAGTTTTTTTGTAGCCTTTCAATAGCTTCAATTATTTCTTATGTTTTCCGCATAATGTTAGTTGTTGTAGTAATGCAGAGTAGTTGTTGCAGGAACTTAGTGCATATATAGTGTAGACCCATTTCAAGTATTACGTCCCTGGTTTGACAATCAAATGAACACTAGCTATAGAAATAGTGGCTTTACCATGTGAATGTCCAAACTTCGGGTTGAGACTTCAACTAGAGTTATTATTCTTATTGTTGGGTTGAACATTTTTGGTGTAGTTGCCCACTCAGCCAATGCCAAATCCTAATATTAAATCTCAGCAACAACAAGAAGTTTATTCAGCTGACCCTAATCAATACCCAACCTATTCTCTATCTATAAGTGATATTCACCTCCGATATAGGACAGCACTACCTAATCCATCTCCTCCAGTTATCATTGAGGTACAAGAAGAACAAGAAATCTCTAATCCAACAGACACAATACCTTAGAAGCAAATATTACCACCATTTCCCCAGAGATTGCAAGAAAAGGAAGTTCTTACAGATCGGGAGCAAGGTTTTGAGATCATCGATCAACTAAAACATGTATGTGTTAAAATTTTGTTGTTGCAAGCAATAAAATATGTTCCTATATACAATAAGGCACTTCGAGAAGCATGTCTAAAAAAACCTGGCAGGAAGAAGAAGGATCTACAAACAGTGCATGCGATGGGTCAATTGGTAGATATTATGTTAGGAAAGGTTTCAATTCCTAAATATTCTGATCTTAGTAGTCCTGTAGTGAGTATAGTCATTAATGGAAGCCAGATAAGGAATGTTTTAGTTGATCTAGGTGCAGCCATTAATGTGATGACAAGAGAAGTAATGTTGCAGCTTGAAATCAATAGTCTAAGGCCTACAACCATAGTTCTATAGCTTGTTGATAGCTCTACAGTGCGACCTAATGATATGATTGAAGATGTGGTTGTTATTTTGGATTATTGGGAATACCCTACAAACTTTATGATTTTGTCTCCAAAGGCAACACTAGGGGGATATCCGGTGATTTTGGGAAGACCTTGCCTTGCCACGGTTGATGCATATATTGGATTTAGATCAGGGGATATGACTATTTCAGATGGGAACTCTACCAAAACATTAGCTTTGTATTCTCCTGCACAGCCCCAGTTTGATCAACAACAAGCTGTTTGGCCTACTTTGGGAGAAGAATCTGAGGGAGTTGACTCTATTAATCACCTTATGATTATTAATCAAGTGCCATTCATGCAATTACATGATGAAGACTCAATTCTTTATAAAATTTTGACAAATGAGTTGACACAAGAATAGCAATTGCAGGAGTTGGTACCAAATATTGCAAATTTAGACTTTCGTGTAGCCACTGATATATTGCATACTTTGTTGCCACAGGAAGTCTGTACTTCCTATTTTTCTGATATATCCCAAATTGATCTTACTATCAAAATAGAAGTTGATTTGCATAAATGTTTGAATATCAATAGTAATCTTTCAGATACTCAAAAGGTAGCACTCGTGGACTTGCTTAAATGTCATAAAAATGCCTTTGCATGGGATTACAAGGACATGCATGGAATAGATCCAACAATTTGTACCCACCGTATCTATATAAAAGAAGAATGTTGCCCACTCAGACACCCACAAAGAAGAATCAATCATGCATTAAAATAAATAGTTAAGGAGGAATTGTAGAAGTAATTAAAGGTTGGGTTTATCTATCCTATCTCTGATAGCCAATGGGTATCACCTTTGGTGATAGTTCCTAAGAAAGGAGAAAAATGGAGGGTATGTGTTGATTATAGAACTTTGAACTTAGCAACAAGAAAATATCATTTTCCATTGTCATTTGTGGATCAGGTATTAGACTCTTTGGCTGGGAAGAAATATTTTTCATTTCTTGATGGACTCCATGGTTACAATCAGATTTAGATAGCCCCGGAGGACCAAGAAAAGACAACATTTACTTGTCCTTAGGGCACATATGCATATTTTGTTCTTCCTTTTGGATTGTGTAATGCTCCAGCCACTTTTCAAAGAGCAGTGATCAGTATCTTTTCAGATATTTCTCAAGACATCATGGAAATTAATATGGATGACTTTACAACTTATGGTTCTGAATTTGAAGAAGCATTGGGGAACCTGAAAAAAGTTTTGCAACAGTGTGAAGACTATAGTTTTTCATTAAACAGTGAGAAGTGCTTCATAATGATGCAGGAAGGAATAGTCCTTGGTCATCATAGCTCTATAAAAGGAATACAGGTTGACCCATCAAAGATTGAATTCATTCAGAATATCAATGCACCGGTGAAGCAAAAAGATGTAACAATTTTCCTTGGTCATGCTGGATACTATAGAAGGTTTATCAAATATTTCAGCAAAATTGCAAGTCCCTTATATTCTCTACTTACCAAGGA
This sequence comes from Cryptomeria japonica, assembly GCF_030272615.1. Lineage (NCBI taxonomy): Eukaryota > Viridiplantae > Streptophyta > Pinopsida > Cupressales > Cupressaceae > Cryptomeria > Cryptomeria japonica. The sequence continues at coordinate 400,570,844 of NC_081412.1, read as the reverse complement.
TATGGAATTTAGATGGACTTCTTCATGAAATGAAGCTTTCTTGAAGCTTAAGCATGTTTTGACCCAAGCACCAGTTCTTAAAGGTCTGAATTGGTCTTTACCATTTCAAATTCATACAGATGCATTTGATTATGCAATAGGAGCAGTATTAGGATAGAAGATTGATCATTTGGAAAGCGAAATATATTATATTAGCAAGAACTTGCAGGGGCCTAAGTTAAATTACACAGTCACTAAAAAGGAAATATTAGCGGTTATATATGCACTCAACAAATTCAGGCACTATATCATAGGGTATCCCATATTTGTGCATACGGATCGTACTGCAATCAAATATCTCATGAATAAGCCTTCAATTATTGGTAGATTAGCTCGCTGGTTTTTATTGATGCAAGAATTTGATATCACAATTGTTGATAAACCAGGGAAGTCCAATGTGGTTGCAGATTATCTTTCAAGACTTCAGCTACAGGAAGATTCTACAGCCATAGATGATGCTTTTCCAGATGAACATCTATTCCTTATACAATCCCACACTCCCGGGTATGCTGATATTGCCAACTATTTAGCTGCTGCTAAAATGCCACTTCATTTCTCTCCTAAAGAAAGAAGGTTGTTAGTAGAGAAAAGCTTTAACTTCTCATGGATTGCTGATTGTTTGTTTTATACTGGACCTGACCAAGTCATGAGAAGATGTGCAAGAGAAGATGAAACATATGATATCCTGCATGCATGTCATGATGAGTCGTGTGGAGGATATTTTGCTGCTAAAAGAACAGCACTCAAAATACTGAATACGGGATATTATTGGCCCATATTATATAAGGATGCAGCACAGTATACAAGAAAATGTGACAGATGCCAGCACATGGGAGACCTACTAAATCTGATGAGATGCCATTGTATCCACAAATATTAGTTGCACCGTTTGATAAATGGGGATTAGATTTTGTTGGCCCAATTCATCCACCTTCTAATGGCAAATCCTACATTTTAGTATGTACAGATTATGTAACCAAATGGGTGGAAGCTTGTGCCATGACACATGCAAGAGATAATAAAGTGGTTGAGTTTCTATATGAGGAGATATTTACAAGATATGGAGTACCAAGGGAAATTGTATCAGACCAAGGCCCATAATTTACTTCAACATTGATTCCAACCTTGGTCAACGAATACAATATAAGGCACAGAAAATCTACCCCATATCATCCACAAGCTAATGGATAGGTAGAGGTTACAAATAGGGAGCTTGAGGTTATTCTTACCAAGATAGTAGTTGTTCATAAAAATGACTAGTCTCATAGGCTTTCTAAAGCAATTTGGGCATATAGAACAACTTGGAAAACACCAATTGGTTTTACACCTTTTAAGATGGTGTATGGGAAAACAGCAATGATGCCTATTGAGTTTGAGCATAAAACTCTAAGGAAAGCTTTGCAATTAAATATGACACTTTCTGAAGCACAAAAGGAACGTATTCAACAATTGAATGCTTTGGATGAATGGAGAAAAATGGTTGTCCAGCAGACAGAACTGATACAAAATCAGAGAGCAAAGTGGCATGATAAATACATCAAAGAGAAAGAGTTAAAAGTTGGTGACTGGGCAATATTGTATGACTCCAGATATAAAGATACTATGGGAAAGTTGCAAACCAGATGGTTAGGTCCATATGAGATAGAGGAAGTTTTCAACAATGGAGTTGTTCGTTTGACCATAATAGACCCAGTTCGGTTTAATATTTTAGTAAATGGTCACCGATTGCATCTTTATCATAAGTCGGCCAGCAAAGAGGAGTTCCTGCAGCAATTTGCTACAAAGGATCAAACACAAGTTCCTACAGCCACTGATCAAGTTCCTTTAGCAATTGAGAAAAGTAATGGAGGTAAGGTTCCTGCAACCACTACAGTGAACATCCTTGCCACTTCATAATTCTCCTTGCTTCATTTCACAAAAATATTTCCATGTCTTATGGAAATATTCTTATCCAAAAATAAGATTTCCATCCACGTCATCCCATCTCATTTTCTTGTCTATCATTTCATTTCATTTCGCCTTTCTTCTCGTACGACTGCAAGTATGTACATATTGTATTTTATTTTAATTACGCATTTATGATTTCATTATGATTATTGCCTTTCCTAAATCCGCGTACACTTCCCTACATCCTTTTTGCCTATGTGGATACATGCCAAAGTAAGTTGGGGGGTAATTTATGGTTCGATTTCCAAAATTAGTAATTACTGATCCTTTTCGGTACCTTGATTTGATTACTTGCCATGATTTCTTTAGCAAGATATCCTTTGGCATAAGAAAGTAATAAACTCTGCCGCCAAACTTTGCCACCAAATTTGGAGATATGTAAGGAAGTTTCAGTTTTCAATCTCAAAGAATATTTTGGTTCTCTGTTTCTCAGCTACAAAGTTTTCTACATTAACAGAGTAAGAAATGGGTGGAGATCCAATCTGCCATGAACCAACAGTCTGTGATGTGTTGCTATAGGATGCTCTTTGTGAGCATTATTTTAGGCAGCATGGTTGGATTGTTTACTTTCTAAAAATCAGGGATTATAATGAAGAAATTGTCGCGGAGTTTATGCATTCATTCAACGAAGGAGAAGCTATTGTTAAATGATTAAGGGTCATTGCTACGGAGTAGTGGATAGCTGAAGTTACAAGGTTGCCGTAGGAAGGAGAATTGTTTCCAGAATCAAAAGACGCCAGAAGTGCCGGAGCAGATTTTACACTTCCCACAGATGGACCTCTAACAGTGGACAAGCAAGGAACCAGGAAGGTTTCCCTAGCAGCAGAGTGGCCCCAGGTGGCTTTATATGTAATGAAATACATTACTTGCGAAGGGAGGTATTCAAATTTACATTCACCCCATTTCAAATTGCTTAGTCATTTACGGCATGGTCGAAGAGTGAATGTCCCTAATTTTATATACCACCTCATTTCCATAAGTGCCAAAGAAACACATAAGAACGGAAATCGTTCTTTCAGCCATCATGGTTTGATTAAATTCCTTGTAGAACGTTCTCTTAGAGATATTTCACAAATGGAATGGGGGGGTATTTGAAGACATATTGTAGTTTAGTGTTGAAGATGCTCTTGTTGCAGATGATCCAATAGTTAAAAAAGAAAATATTAAAGAACCCTCTTCTCCTATAGTTTCTGCAAAGAATGAATTGCTCACCATTGAAGGAGTTATGGTTATTGTGGAGGAAGAGATGGTTGAGACAAATGTGGAGCAGCCCTCCACTTCTCTTCAAAGAGAATCACCTTATTCTAAAAGAAAAGGGAAGGAATTAGAAATAATTGATGTAGATGAAGAACCAATGGTTCAGCCGTAGGCAACTCGAGTTTCTCCTATAGCCAAGAGGCATAGGTCTAAAAGAAATACTCCTACAGCCATCAAAGGTTTATGTGAGAAGGACTTGGAGTAAAACCCAGAAGGCCCATCCAATAGGTGATCCGGTAGAGGTTATTTCAATGGAAACATTAGAAGAAGGGAGCCCTACAGATGTTGAAACTCAGAAGGAAGATGCTGTTGATAGACTCTCAAATCTTGCATATGTGGTAGAGCAGCTTGAAGAACATGTTGAAGAGATTCCATGGCCTAAGGTAACACCTATTAGACCTCCATCATCCCTAAGTGGTTTATCTATTGCGTTAACATTTTATAGACAATGGGAAATAGAGAGGGCTAGATTGCAAGGGGTTATTGACAAACAGCCAAGAGAAATTGAAAACAGGGATAACAAAATTGAATAATTAGAGGCTAAAGGTGATACAATCACTAGTATGGTCCCTGAATTGATGCAATGTAGGGCACCACCAAGGGTTTATGCTTTGCATTTAAAGTAGTGGTATTTAAATTTCAAATTGAACCACATTGTCAGGGACCTTAGCCCCTCTTTATAAACCTCTGAGGAATCCTATGATGCTTACTAGACTTCTCCAGCAGCTGTGAAAAAAAAATTATGTGAATTTTATTTACATAACTATGTTGTAGCTTCAGATAGTGAGTGGAATCCTTTGTTATATATTGTTGATATCCATATAAAAGCTTTAATGTCATGGATTAAAAATGAGATCAGCATGGGGGCACAAGCCAGAGCATACAAGGATTTTGAATTTGATTGTCCATTGCCATTGATGAGGGAAGCAAAAGAGCCAAGAGTTCTTTATTATGAATGGCAAAAGATATTGGTAAGGCAAGATGTTAGGAATCTAGTGTTGCTGATGAGGGAAGAAATATACCAAGCATATGAGCGTTTAGTTCAAACTGAAAGTGCAGCTGCAATTGATGGTTTAACTCAGCGCTGGAATAACTTGCCAGAAGAATTGAAATAGGGATAACCTCATTCACTACCAAATTTCCAAGCAGCTATGCAAAGAGCCCCTAAATATATACAACTGGGCAAAGAGAAAACTAATAACTGGGTACCTTTGATCTTTCAGCCTCCTATTCTTATGTGGCCACTATTGGGATGTAAGACTACAGATAAGCCCTATGAAGTTGTTACAGAAGAAGCTAGATGGTCTAGGTTGGAAAAGATGAAAGGATTTTACTGGAATTTAGCTTCAGGAGGAACAAGTCAAGGAACCATTGGTGACCTAAGAGTTAGTGCAAGAATCAGAAATTTTCCTCTTGCTGGAGGATTAGCAAGATTTTAAAGTTGGGGGGCATGATGAGTTGAGACATTGGCATATTTTTATCCTTAGAACTCTTGAGATTTTGTCATATTTTGATTTACATAGTAGTAATGATGTATTGGAAGTTTACTATATGTATTTCATATGTTATTCTGAACCTATTAAAACATGTTTTCTCTTTGTCAGTTTATTCCTACAACCATGTGATTCATTCATGCTGCCATGCGGATTGTTTAGGGCAATATCATGTGTGAAATTAATAGATGTCGTGATTAAATAAAATACGTATATATGTTATTGTATGTTATTTCTTTTGAAGTGTGGGGAATAAATGATGATGTGGTGGAAGCTCGCCTATCATGCCAATTGCAGGAAGAGATATTCTAGAAGATGACTGAAAGATCGAACAACAGAAATGTTGAAAAGCGTAAGGAACAGCATAGGAGAAACAATCACACGATACTATTGATGTCTAACTCAAGTGGACATTAGTGTTGTAAATACCACCACAGTATGTTATGATTGTGGTTCGATTTAGATTTGCATTTTTTGTAGCTTAACTCCAGCTATCTCCTTTCTCGATTAGTTATCCGCCTCTTCTCTTTGGTGTGATCTGTGTTGTCTAAAGTAGATGATTTCTTTTAAAATAAGCTCTTCATCTCTTCTCAGAGGTTAGATAGAAAAAGAGAGAAAGCAGAGCAGAGGATTTTCACAAGTGTTTTTGAGTTTCTTTTCATGTTGAATCATGTAATGACTTCCAAAGAATGATGACTAAAAATATGTTATTCTAAGCACTTAGAGTTGCTTTTGGGAAACCTAGAATCACTCACCCAAGGGGGCCCACTTGGTGAGTGTTCCTGTGCATTTGTTAAGATTAGTTTTCTTTCCTTAGCTGCAATAGATGTTCTTGCATTGACTGTTCGTGCAGCCACTAGAAACAGATCCACTGACTGTTCTTGTAGCCAAACCAAAATAGAGTAATTTCTATTTATCAGCATTGAACTTAGCCAGTATTGCTTGAATGAATTTATGTGAATGCAGAATTTTTTTGTAGCCTTTCAATAGTTTCAATTCTTGCTTATCTTTTTCGCATAATGTTAGTTGTTGCAGTAATGCAGAGTAGCTATTGCAGGAACTTAGTGCATATATAGTGCAGACCCATTTCAAGTATTGCGTCCCTAGGTTGACAATCAAATGAACACTAGCTATAGAAATAGTGGCTTTACCAAGTGAATCTCCAAACTTTGGGTTGAGACTTCAACTAGAGTCTTATTCTTGGGTTGAACAAGGCATATTCATGTTGAGTTTACCAAAATGTAGAGGAGGGGATTAGTTACCCTCTAAGTGAGGAACTCCAAGGAACAAACCAACCATGTCGCTACCTCACTTAAAAAAATGCTAAAAGTGAGCCAGGGGATAAAAATGCAATAAATAAGTAACCACTAAACTAATGTATTTAAACTACAAAACATTAAAGTACATAATAGAACAAAAGAATTCTAATTATCAAAGAAATACACAAAAAGAAAACAAATTATACCAAAGAACTTGTTCAATCTCGAGTTTTGGATGCTAGGGCATCGTGAGGAGGTTTGTGTATCGCATTGTCATATTTATGGACAGAAACCCAAAAAAACACCAGAAGTATTCTTGAATCCGCTCTTAACAACGCAGGACCTGTCCATCACCTGTGCACACAGAGATGAGGAAAATGTTGGGGTTGTATAGGGGTTTGCCTCAATCAAACTCCCACTTTGGTGTTTCCATTGTCATGGATACCCAGATAGATAGATTGGATAAAAAGAGATAATTATAATAAAAACTAACCCCGCTTGATGGAAACACCAAAGTGGGAGTTTGATTGAGGCAAACCCCTATACAACCCCATTATAATAAAAACTAACCCCGCTTGACGGAGTAAACCCCCTACTACATAAGATGTAAGATAAATGATAAACACAATAGAAACAAACCTTTCTTGATGGAGGAAAACCCCTATTGCAATAGATACAAGATAAATGATAAAATGGTAGATTAAATGCACCTAGACAATAGATACATTGAAAGATACAACAATGCAAAGCATGCAATGTTAGAAATGAAGAGATAAGAGATAAGAGAGAAGACAGAGTTCAAGCCAAACCCCTCTCTTGAGATGAGAGTATTACAAAGCTTGAGATAGTCTTGTTGTTGTAAGATAGAACCAAGTAATCACAATGAGATCCAATATCGTGAGAGAGTAATTATTTAGAGTGTTTTTAGAGAGCTTTACTCCTAAGAGTGTCTAGAGCTTGCAATGAGCAAAAGGATGGGATTTTAGTGCAAAGAAAGTGGTGAGAATAGACATTACGAATGCACTCAAGTGAAGGGACGCACATCAGGAAAGGCCTAATGTGGGATACACAATTATGGATTCGAGAATCTATCGAGATGTTTGCTCATCGCGCTACCATCTAGACTAAGATAGTCCCAAATGGGATTTTAGGGTGATTGGGGACACTTTGTCTTTTAAGTCCATGATGTCAAAGTAGTGAATTCTTGATCATGGATCTTCTCATAAATGCATCAGGCGCAATGCATAAGTGTCATAAATGCGCTAGGCATAATTTAGGACACTACACAAAGTATTTCTAGAGAAACAATCAGGGAAGGTCGTCAAGATTCTATGCACGAATAATGGCGATGAATATTTTAACCATCAATTTGAACATTTTTTATGCTTTAAATCTTAGTATTGACTTATAACACATAGTTTCATACAGTCCTAAAAAAATTAGTGTCATAAAAAGTAAGAATAGGCTCTAAAAAGAGATGGTCAATTATATTATATACTCTAGATCAAGAGTACCTCAATTCTATGTAGAGGCAAAATTAATTGTGTTATATCAAAAAGTAGCTTTCTAGCTAAGTTGTGAAGGAGGTAACTCCTTTTAATATTGGACTAAATGAAACCCCATGGTGATTTATTTTTTGAGTATTTTGGTTTGTCCAGCATTGGCTCACATTCTAATAGAAAAATGCAAGTCCATGGATCGACAAAGCATGCCTTTTATTTTTTTGTTTATCCAAATAATCTCAAAGGATATAGACTTCATCATCCCACCAATCATGAGCTATTTATATATGGGAGCAATCATTTTTAGGAGAACTCTTCTAATTCTTATCCTCTACTTCATCTTCTATAACATTGGAGATACTACAAAATGATGGTGGTTCTTCAAAGGATTATAATATTCAAGGTCTTCGTGAGGAGACTTCTTCCTCCACTTATGATGGTGACCATAAGGATGAGGATTTACTTTCTTCAACACCTAGTCATCAATCAAATGGTACTCCTCCATGTACTCTCCAACTCAATAACCACTTGGCCTCTTTGATCTAGTCAAACATTATAGTCAATAAGTGACTAAGTTGGAGATATTTTAGATACTATAATAACATGGTCATAGTTTTATAAATCTCCATATATATATATTTATTGATTCATCTTCTAATCGATAGTCACTTTAAGAAGCTTTTGGTATACTCAAGTGGGATGCTACTATGCAAGAAGGGTTTACTTCCTTGGAGAGGAATCATACTTGGGATTTAGTACCCCTTCCTAATGAAAGAAAAAATATTCAATGCAAGTGGATCTATCAAATAAATTTTCTATTGATATATTGGTTGATAAGCATAAGGCTTACTTAGTTTGAAAAGTTTGCACCAGTTGCTAGAATAAATCTCATCCAACTTATGCTTTCTATAAAGCTATATATTTGTTGCTCTTTTTCCTTCTTGTTTGATGTGGAAGGAAGCCATTGTGAGATTTTGCATTTCTCTGGGAGATTAACTCTATATTGCTAGTTTGATTTCAATAATTATTTTAATTTACAAATTTGATCAATTTTATTCAGTGCACTAGTTTGAGGGTACAGGTTTGTTTACATGTTCTAATGTCAAGTGGGTTAATTAAGTTAAGTTAGTGATGTCTCTAGTAATGTAGACCCTAAATACTAGTGTCATGTTGAAAGTAACTAAATTCTTTTTACAAATAATCATTGCTGCAAAAATGCAAATCAGTTATTGTATATAATGGAAAAATTTATTTAAATGTTAAAGAGAAGTTCAGTAATGTTAAAGGGCAAGTGGAAGTTAGGCCAAATGATTAATAAGAAGTAGTTATGGAACTAATTGTGAAAGTGAAGCTTACAAAAGGCAAGGAAACACACATGTAGAAGGGGTTATTCTCCTCAAGTAATAAATGTTCACCATATTTTTGTCTTGAGCAACATATATTTAAAATATAAATAAATTATTCATAACATGTATTTTTATTTTCATAGTATGACATGTGTGTTAGAAGTATTAATGCACTTTGTAGACTTTGAATCTCAATTTTGTTTTCTATTTATGTTGTTCTTTTTTTAGGAATCTCAAATAAGCTAATGTCTACCCTATCTACAGTTTCCTTGTCTCCTCCCTTTTAGTATTTTTTCTATTTTTATGCCCTTTGTACTTTGTAATGAAAAGTATACAAAAATCCACAAACACCCCACAATATGAAGGAGTTTTCCCTCTCAAACATAAATAAAAACCATTCTCAATGGTAATCTATCTAATGTTGCAAGATTTGTCATTTCCCATCATGTAAATTGCCAAATAAATTGTAGCGATAAAAATTCCTATAAACAATAGGTAGTTTTTAAATTATATTATATCAAGGATTTTTCACCTCTTTAGAGGATTCAATCATTGGCTATGATGTGATGCACTCCTTCACCTTTTTATTGGTTCTAAGTCCCACTAGAAAGTAGACCTTTCACTCCATTATTGCAATCATTCTATTTGCTACCTATTGTGGTCCATTTATCCTCATTTTTTCAGGGTGAACATCACTAGTGGACCTGGGAGTTGGCTGGATCATTGGGCGAGAAGAGGATAATCCTTGATTTTATGCTCAAAAGTTTGGCACTTGCAGCAAGTTTTGAGGAGATTGAGGTACATAAGCATTGCTTGTCAATCTATATTTCATTAAAGTCTTTGATGTCCTTAAACAGGTTGACCTCAATGCAAAACCTATTCTAGGGACGAGTCATATAACATAAAGAGGTCATAATATCATAAGGAAAGGTCATAAAGATAGAGGAGACTTCCTAACTCTATGGGTGGAATGAAACTAAGATGGCACACTCCTTAGAGACAACAATATTGCAAGGTCAACAAAACAAAAAGATGTTACCACTTTTTTAACTATATTTAAAAAAAACAAAAAAATTATAACAAATTACTCTCTTTAAAACATATTTTGCTGGTACAAGTGCTATTCAAGGTTAAATTCTACTTGGAAAGGCGTTACCATGATGATTATTTTTGAGTGGCCTACCAGCTATTTCTTGATTATTATAAAAAAAACATTTTTCTTTTCTTGGCATTGACAGATTTAAGAAAAAAAAATGAAGTCGACAGGTTAATATGAGGAGCCTGTTTTAGAGTGCCTTTTCATTTTTTAAGACGCTCGGCTTGCCTCTCAAGCATTGTCACCATTTCTAACAGAAATTTTAATACCTATATCTTCCTCCCTCTGCCCTCATTCAACAATTCAATCTTTAGCAGCTTTTTAAAGAAGGTACTGTTGGTCTTGCTATCTTCAATTTAGTCATGGTATGTTGTTTTTGATAGAGTTCATTTGCTCATGCAGGTTCAATTTAGTCATGGTATGTTGTTTTTGATAGAGTTGATTTGCTCATGCAGGTTCTCATGGAAGGGGCAGGAAGAAGTAAGGGGAAGCCCAAAGGAGGACTGCCCAAGCACTCCAAAACAAGATCTGTGAAGGCGGGGCTTCAATTTCCAGTTGGTAGAATAGCAAGATTCCTCAAGAGGGGGCGTTATGCAAAACGAATTGGAGCTGGGGCTCCTGTTTACCTGGCTGCTGTTATGGAGTACCTTGCTGCAGAGGTAAATCCCTTTATTTTTCAACTAATCTTCTAAAGCTTGTTTTTCAGAAAATTCGGGGGGAGTTAGGTGAGGTCATATATGGGAGAGCTCATTTTCAACATGAATATTTGGCAAATATATTTTACTAGGAATTTGAGTTTTGGTGACAAGAATCGTAATATTATAATTTAGCCATCACATTATATCATTATAAATAATTTTTTTTTAAATTTAGATAAAATACTCTGTAACAATATTTTCTTCTGATATTTCTGATCACACTCAACAAACCATAATCTGAATAGATAACACCACCATGTGAACCATTATTTAGTTTGTTCTATCATGGTTATTTGATGTGGGCCATGTGAACATATAATTGTTTACCCAAAGAATGAATACCCACCATGAAAAACTCCCCCTGCTTACACACTAGCGTGTCCAGTACAAGAACCAATTGATTAAGCCTCAAACCCAAAATATTATTGTACAGTATTATCATTCTTTATACAGTATTTATTCAAATGAAATGTAAAGTCAATGGTCTTTTGATCTGTTTGTGAAATTGAACAGTTATGAATGAACCCACCAACAGTCAAGTCTTGCTGAGTGCAAGCCTTAAAATCACAATACCACGATTTAACCATTGCACTATAGCATTACACACATTTTTTTATAAATTTTAAATAAACACTCTGTAACAATATTTTCTTCTGTTATATCTGATCACACAATGAACCATGATTTGAATAGATCGCACCACCATGTGAACCATGACTTAAGTTTGTTTTATTATGATTCATTGATGTGGGTCATGTGAACATATAATTGTTTACCTAAAGAATCAATACCCCACCATCGAAAACTCTCCCTGCTTCCACACCAGATTGTCCAATACAAGAGCTGACTAGTTAAGCCTCAACCTAAAATATTATTGCACAATATTATCATTCTTTTATGCAGTATTTATTCAAATGAAATGTAAAGTCAATGGTTCTTTTGGTTTGTCAGTGAAGTTGAATAGTTGGGAATGTCAATGAACCTTACCAGTTATCAAGTCTGGTTGAGTGCAAAGTCCTTGAAATCAATGCAATCAAAGTCATGCTCCAAACGATTTTGACAGAATAGATACTCTTCGATTCTTGACTCTCCTAAAAAGAAATTTCATCCTGTCTAAATTGATATAAAAACCCTAAAAAAAAATGGGGTAAAAACCCTGAACAATAGACTAAGTGGTGTAAAAACCCAATGTTTTTAATTAAATGAAGTCTTGAACAGCCATGAATTAGTGAATGGTGATGCATAATGCAGGTGTTGGAGCTGGCAGGAAATGCAGCGAGAGATAACAGGAAGAGCAGGATAATACCTCGACATATACAACTGGCAGTGAGGAATGATGAGGAGCTGAGCAAACTTCTTGGGGGCGTTACAATCTCTGGAGGTGGCGTCCTCCCCAACATCCACCAAGTTTTGCTTCCTAAGAAGTCTAACAAGTCTAAAGGAAGCGACCCACAGTCTCAGGAGTTTTAATTCTTCTCTTACTTTTGCTCACCATTCATCCAGAGGTTACTATGGTGTACAAAGCTGTAACTTGGCTGATGTAGTTTTTCCAAATGGAATTTGGAGTTCCGTTTGCTTCAAGGTTTTACTCTTATATTCCACAGACATGTCTGCTATAATCAAAGAGCTGGTTTGGTCAAGAAGTTTGAAAGTTTCAGTTTTGTTCAACTATCTATCATCTTCCATTAAACTCTTCAAAATTTTCCCATTCATTCAGCCATCTGGGTTATTGAAGCTATGTAATAACTTTGAGAAAACTTGTTATTAGGCACCTGATTTTAATTGATTGGTCACACAATTCCTAAATGCTTGCAAAAGGAAAGGAAATGATTTTTTATGGGTATATTTTTTTTATTGATTAAATTTGGGAACTTATATTAGGGGATCTAGTTGAGGAGGTCTTCAAAGGATTCAAACACAATATTTTAGTTATTTAAATTATTATAATTTTTTTTAGCATTTGTATCTGTAATTTTTAATAATTAGCATATTTATTTATTTTTAAATCTACATAAAATATGTCTATAGATATTAAATTTTAAAAATAAAAAATTAAAGCAAAGAAAGTAATCTTTATCTAATGCAATCACTTGTTCTTTTCCTTAAAAAATCAAGATAAAGATTACGTGCATGCAAATCTCACAAAAAATAAAATAAAAAATCTGCCTTCCAAACAATTTGTTAAATAATAAATAAGAAAAAAAAAAAATCATTTTTAAAAACAATGCTTTTGCACTGCACTACTTTCAAATCTTCGAAATAGAAGAACACATTTGCATCAGATTTGTTGTTTGTTTTTCTTACATAATAAGAAAGCTTGTTGTCATTGTAGAGTTGCGCCTATACGATCAATAATAGTTTTTCAATTTATTTAATGGTGATAATGGTATTGAATTAAGTTTCTTTAAAAGTATATGCTAACATGTGGCATTCAATTTATTTTAATTTTTCTTTTCCATTATATTTGTAGAAGAAATAAAATATGTCTTTTTATTAAATTACAAGCTTAATTTGAATGATAAACAAGCAATATAATCAAATCCATAAAAAAAAAATGGAATAATATATGCGTAGTTATATTTCAACGCAATTTGTCAACTTTAATTGCCTAATAGGTTGTGACTAGTGTGATAGTTGAGATATATATTGAAATGACATATAGATGACACAACGAAATTGGTACTGAATTTTCCAATGTTGTAGACTAGTTTGTGCCTGTAGTCTAGTCCTATTGGTATGGTTATGACCTTTTAGCATGACTTGGTCTTCTATTAGTATGGACCTATGGGATATGTTTACATGTGTGACCTATGTCTTAGAAAAACTTGTTGCTAAGAAACACCATAATGATTGGTTGTGTGTAGATAGGAGTATGAAACTTTCTTAATACTAAACTTGAAAACCATTTATTGATTAACAATGGTCGAAGACACGTGTATGACAAATGTGTAAAATGCATAGGATGATGTAGTGTATGATGATATTAATATGATTACACGATGCATCTACTTGGTAATGCACTTGATTATCATTTTGATGATATCAAATTCATGATCACTAATTTATTAGGTCTTTTCCCTAAAACAAGGTTTTAGGTATTCAATGTGAATCATTTTGGTGCACAAGATAAAAAGTAGTAGTCAATTTCTAGAGTTGTTGGCCTTGAAAATGGTAAAATTAGAATTTGAAAAGGTTCAATGAGACCACACATGCTAATTTGAATAGGATACATAATCACACCAACATTTAATCCAAGAGAAGAAAATTCCTAAGGATTCAAACTAATCCAAATTTACAATTGAGATTTAGAGTGATAATTCTAGAGCTTTGATCAACTTAAACACAAAATTTAACAAGTTAACAACCATAGGATATAATGTATTTATAACAAGGCCTAACGTGAGTGCAAAATATTAGCATAAAAGGGTGAATTAAGCACATATCTACATTAAATTATGTTCTCACTTCGTTGTGCATATGAGCTACATGAATTACACATGTTAAAGTAATGAAATTGGTAGTTGAAGTAAGCAAACATACATGTTGACCTATTTTTCCTCCATGCATCCAATGTGACCAACTAATCAAACACTAAAACCAAATACATCAACTTAACACTCTATCAAGAATGGCAATCCTCGAAATGGCAATCTCACTTAAATTTCCCAATGGGTCTATAGACCTAATAGTGAAATTTCTATAGAGACTTAAGATATAATCTATCGATTAAAGTGTATGTGCAACAACAAAAATGAAACTTATAAATACGTAAACTTTGTAATTACAAAATAAATGAAGGAATGCTTATTACTCTCCCTATACACCTTATATCATATTAATTCTTAAAAATATTACAAGCACCTTGTATTGATTAACCACCATCATATAATACATTTGACTAACCATATCTTTTGCAATTATCATTATATCTTATAGATGGTATTTTAAATGATAATTATAAGCCATAAAAATCCTTCCATTATAAATTCATGGGGTCATTCTACTATTATGAGAAGGAATTTTGACTTGCATGCTAATTGTCTATATAATCACTCACTCTATTGTGTTCCCTATATTAGTGGGTCGCCATAAATAATTTAAATTATTCTTTCATGTATTCAACTCTTTTAATATTGTTGTAACTTTTCAATTAGGAAAATAGCTTTTTTAATTTATTTATATTTATCACTATTTAAGAATCTCCTTCAATTTCCACTCATCGATATCTTTAAATATGTCATATTAATACCTTCGAAGAATGGTTCCCATTCTACTACATGTTTGTTTTATGACCTATGAATTTTGAGCCTTGTAGCACAAAAATCTCCTATAGAATATTTTAAAATACCCACTCTTACTAACCCCACTTTCCTTGTGATGCTCCATCAAAGTTGAATTTGACTTCATTCCTCAAAACCTAGCATTTTACTCACCTTATCTTATTAGTTACTCCTATTAACTTTTTAATGGATGGACTACATTGTAGCATTATTAAACAATACTCTTCTCGAATAGAGGCCCAATTGTCCCTTCATTAATTTGGATTTATACTTTCACAAGTTCTTTAATAACTAACTCTATTAAGTTTCAACATCTTTCAATTGTGAGAACAATTTCCTTAAATATACTTTTATATATTTCAAACCATATACCCCAAAGCACACATACTGCACAAGTTTGTAATAGACATTGAAGATGAGGCATTCGTTTCGACCAATAATAGAGAACTCATCTAATAATGTCAATGATAGATTATTGAACAAATTAAAGTTTGGATAATCAATCAAATACTAAATTTATAGTTAAAACAAAGTGATATATGATCAACCAACTATAAATCCTTTAGACATAGGTGGAATCTAAGAGGGCCAAAATCCATCTCTTTGTTGAATTGACAAAAATGAGATTTTTTTCTCAAATCAAACCTTTCTTCAAAAACTCCTACACTTGTTTGTTTAGTTGTACATATTTTATACTAGGTTCATCCTATGCACCACTTTATTTGGTAATTTAGCTCCTAGTATCAGATCCATCTAATGACTAATGTTCTAGACCGGTGACAATTCTTTAACACAATATCTTGGTACTCCATAAACAATTCAAGGAATTCCTTTTGCAATGGTTCTTCTTCATTTATGGTGGGATTTTGATTGTTGCATTTTTTTGGAATCAATTAAAAACCTATTTTCTTGTGTCTTATTTCATCCCAAAAATTCCTTCCAACCACCAAACAGGTTTACCATTCTAAATTGTACTCCATTACAATTTCTTCCTCATTTGGGCCCTCACCTTGGCGTTCTTGTCCCGAGGCCTGATTGGAACCCTAATTATGCTGACATTATGCAAACTTATCATTATTTTCACCTTGCACTTCATTTCCCCTCACTTTCTGGTGCCCGATTGGTTAAGACCACGGCTCTAGCGTCATGGTCCTCCCAATTAGAACCTATTTTGAGACCCCTTAATGGTCATAACATTTTGGCGGGGACCAGAGATTACTTTAGTGGCGAATATTTGCCAATGGCGAATATTTCACGTTGGCAACCTAGGAAATGGCGAATATTTTTACCGACTGGGGGTGGCCATGTCGCCAGAACATTATCAATTTCCATCAAACTCATGGCCCGATCGGCATATGTTTTATGTAATTAAATGTTTCTATGTGAGGATTTCGCCAATACAATATACGGTGGACACATGGTAAATTTAATTTTTTCGCCTACACTCTCTGAGGTTGCCTTAATAGACGACAATAATTCACCTATAGGCATGTGAAGAGTTGTTAGCCAAGGGGACCCAATTCGCCCAGCATTTTTCTAATACATGTCTCCATTCACCCCAACTTTCGCCAACTATATTGCATTTTCCAATTATTTGGACAACACATAATCGCCTCGAAAATTACATGTCATGTTATAGTTATGCGGGATTCGCCAAATATTTGTATACCATATAAAATTCCTGCGGAATTCACCATATAAGGATTGGTATAAATACATGCAAATATCATATCTATCTCTACACAATCTGGTGGGTTCTAGGCTCTGAATTCTAATTAATAGCGAAGTTTCAGACCAAGGAAAATCATTGTTGTTGACTGCATTGGCGACTGCTAGTGACCTAAAGGTGAGCGATCATATTTTTGAAGTGTTATAATATTATTCTGAATTTATCTATATTTGTTTGCACTGTTGAGTTTATTTTTATTTAGTGGCGACCCGTCAGTGCCAAGTGGTCAACCGGGACATTCAAACCTCAGACATCTAGATTGTAGGTGGTAGGGCCAATGAAACATATATTATACTTTACAGTCTATTATTGCTTCTTCAACAAATTGACATTTTTTTGGCAGTCTTTATTTCATTGGAGATGTTGAATAGGAAGAAGGGTAGGAAACCTGAATGTGGGGAAGGCCATGAGAGGCCAACAAAAAGCAGAACGTTGTCTTCGTACTTTGGCTTTGGAAAAGATTGTGGTGAAAATCAAGAAGGTACATCATCACAAGTACAAGTACAAAATTCGCAACCTACACCACATGTTGAAGACGGTGGCGAACCTAATATCTCAGATCGAGATGATCTTGAAGAAGATTATCTAGTAGATGCCCAAGTTAGTCAGAATGATATAATCAACTTGGGTGATAATGCCAATGATGATAATGCACGAAAGGGGAAAAGAAAATCCAGATCAAAAAAGGATCAGGAGTGGGATATGTCAATGAAGAATTTTCAAATTAATTGGGCATGAAAGTATCCATTCATTGAACCAGTGGAGAATCCAATTGAAAGCGAGCCTCCAATAGAATGCAGGTGTAAGATTTGCACTTGGAAACATAACAAGGAAATTAGTTGCAGCTAAAATTTGACACCATAGAAAATCATATCGGTAAAGTTTATGAAAAATAAATGATAGACGGAGTTGAAAAAACAGTGATAAGATGGAAAACAAAGGAGGAATGTAAGCATGTGAGGAATGTCGAAGAGTATTATTGTCATGAGAAAATAAAGACGAAGCCTGTTGAAGTTAAAGGCTCTATTGAAGCTAGTTTTGGAAAAGCAATGCAAATAGAACAACTGGGAAAAGTTGTTCAGTTAAGCATTGTTTTTTATATTTTGAGCAAAGGGCGTGCTATGACAGATTTCCCATCAATTAGTGGTTTATTACACTTTTTGAAAGTTCCTAACTATCCTAATAGACACTGGTCAGTAAACAGTGGATGAGAATGGGCAAGTTGTCTTGCTGAGGTTGAAAAAGAAGATGTAAAGGAAAAAATAAGAGAGTCAAACTTTATTGCATTTTCTTTAGACAAAGTTACGGTAGTAGAAAATACTTCATGGGTATGCATGCATGTTTATATTGTACAAAATCATGCCCGCCAAACTCATCTACTATCTATTGCTAAAATGAAAGAGAGTGCGACAGCAGAAAATTTATTTCAACTAGTAAAGAGAAGTTTAATTGAATATGGAGGTATGGATAACATGACGATTGCCAAAAAGTTGGCATGTGTTGGAGCAGATGGAGCTTCAGTAATGCAAGGTCACAGGAACGATCTTTGTACAAAGATTGAAACTTCATTTGCATCGTACATTACTGCAATTCACTGCATGGCTCACAGAATGAATATAGTTTTTGGAATTGTGAGCAAGTATGCTTCGGTAAAAAAAAAATTGAAATTTTAATCAGAGAGCTCTACTCACACTTTTGTCGAAGTCCCAAGCGATTTATGGAATTTCAACACTTTGTTGATGGAATAACTAATGGGAACAAGCTTCTCAAGGATAATGATACCAAATGGATCTCTTTGGATGGTCCAGCGTATCGAGTTTTTTCAGAATATCCATCCTTGATTGGACTATTTCACACAACTTGTGACGAATCAGAGCAACCGAAATTTCCTAACCTTCTTCAGAGGTTAAGTAATCTAGAGACACTCTTGACTTTAGTAGCTCTTTTGCCCATGCTAGAGGAAATGAGGACTATTATGAAGGTTTCCCAAAAAAGAGCTCTGTATATTGCAGAATATGCTACGTTGTGTAAGATGATATGCATGACCCTCGACAATCTCTATCGAAATCAACCAACACTATCCAATGAAATATTTGTTAAGTGGCAGACACTCACAGATTTTAACAATCCTAATAAATTTTTACAAATTGGTACAAACAGGGAGGTATGTGCCAATGTACGGGGAGTTGAGATACCAATGCACTTCTATGCCACGGTCGACCCCGAGGAACCAGGAAAGCACCCCAGGAAGCAACTAGCAAGAGTTACAAGGGAAGATTTTGACAAGATTGTTGAGACTGTAACTACTTATGTGAAGAAAATTTCCTATGATCTTTCCTCACAAATTAGAAGCAGATTCCCTCCTGACAACCTACTTGAAGCCATGTCTATTGTGTTTCCTCAATATTGGAGCCTCAACAGTGCAGCTAATGTTTGAAGTAAGCTACTGACTTTGATAAAACAATTTTGCATATCTAGAGAATTGAATGGAGTAACTATAAATGGAATATTATATGAAACTCGTCTTCGAGAGCAATCATCTCATTTTGCATACACTATGAGAGAATAATATGACACAATGGAGAACCCCTGGGAAGAGGGATCAGTAACAAGGCTTTGGAAATATATAGCTAAGAACGCAACATTGCATGATTCAATGCCAAAATATTTGAAGCTTATTGATTTAAGGCTTACCATGATATTGGATTCGGTGGAAGATGAGAGAGTTTTTAGCCCTTTGGGGTTCCTAAAATCAAAGCTAAGAAACAAACTAGATAAAAATTTGGAAAATTGCTTGAGGCTCTATACATCTAGGTATGATGTCCACACTTTTCCTTATGATAGGGCACTACAAATCTGGAGGTCCAAATGTAAAAGAAGAGGTTTGGGAAACACTTCAAACCAAAGTGTCAGTGGGACTATTGACTCATGTATTGGACCTACTGGTAGTATTGAGATGTAGTTCGACGAAGGTATGCAGACTCAGAGTGAAGAAAACACAAACAAGAATCAAGAAAGCTCTAAATTTGATGAGGATGAATGGCAACTGTAAGAGATTGAAATTTATTAACCTTATTACTATATTGCGTCATTCATATTACAAAAGCATATTATTATGGTTGATAACTTGATGATATTTTGTGAGTCTGTTAACTTTTTACAATTAGAATTTAATATTGATTTGTAATTGTATTTTTCAACTTTCTATTTCCAGATTTAAAATAGCATAATAAAAGACCATAATGTGTTTAATGATACAGAGATGTTTATTTAGACATGTTTGAGAACTTAGATTTTCATTAATTCTTTCAAAATATAACCATATGATACAATTCATTCAATACACCACTATGTGTGATTCTCCATGCAAAAGTCAATACAAAGTTTCAAAACCCTTTGCAAATGACCCTGAATTCCCTTTTATAGAAACAAGGGAGCAACAACAGCTTCAGGTCGAATTGCAACATGTGAAGACTCAACATCAAAATCACAAACTCAGCACAGATTTACATGGCCATCATAGGTCAGATTAGCAATTTAACAACTGCTACATGTCTGATGTCTCTTGTTCAAAAAACAAGTGCAAAATTAAATATTAATTCAAGCCATGACAAATTAAATATAGATAATAGCAGTACCCAAAACCTAGTAATCAAAAATAGACCAATGCAGAAATGTTAAAACTTGGGAGAATTTGAGAATATAAATTTACAGGCTGAAGTTTTGCATTGTGCATCATAGATTCATAGGCTAGATTAGCAATTTAGCAATAGCAAGTGCTGGTTTTTTCCTATTCATAAAACAGAGTTATTTCAAGCGATGCCAAATTATAAAACCTTGAAATTAAGAGTAAAAGAAGAAAATTGTGCAATACATACTATGATTCTTAAGATTTTTGTGCCAGTTTTTGTAGGGTGCTCCACTCTTCATCTAATGGAAGGTCAATATTCTGCAAACTATGGAAATTCAACTGCAACTTCGTCAACAATCCATATTTAGAAGAGTGACTTGACATCACTGTTTCACCCAATACCACATTGAAAGTTGTAAATGATTGGATGAATTCTAGAAAGCTTTGGGGAGTTGTGTTCTTAGGAAGCAAGTCTAAATCAGACTTCATTTTTATCTCTATGTTTTTTTTGTAAGCTTCTTTTCCAATGAATTTATTTGATGGGTCAACGGTCATAGGCAAACCAAGTTTAATCAAAGTAGTTGTCTTTCTTGCAGCTTCAATATCTTTTTGCCACATTTATCCATAACTTCTGATGTTTCCCTTAGTTTCTAGTATTTTTGAAGGATAGATGATGTCTTAAATGTGGCATCAATGCGGCTCTTAATTCCCTTGGATGCCAAGTAGTTGTCACTGCCATTGTAGACTACTTGCAGAATTTGTTTTGCCATATCCTCTTTTGAATAAACATGTATGCTCTTCTCAATGTGCCCTTTGATTTTCATATAAATTAATCACAGACTTTCATTCAATTCAAACCATTCACACAACTTGTCACTCCTCTGCATTATTTGCCACCAAATGTTTTCTTGTATATACTTCGTTGTATTTTTCATATTATCTTTCAATCTATCCTCCAAAGTTTTAATTTTATCATTTGCATTGTGCAAGTCTTCTTTCATTTGTGCACATTTCTTTCTTTCTTCCTCTACTTCCTCTTACAAATGTTTTTCTTTTTCCTTCTCATGATCCAATAGGTCCTGTATTTTTCTTTTTTCAACAGTAGCAGACTCATAACTTTTGTATAATTTTTGAGAACTGGCTCTTTCCTCATCAATTTTTTTACTGCTTTTAGCCAGTTTTTCTCTCAGGTCCTTCAATTTTGCATCCATCTTTTCCTACTCTACATTTTCTACTGTAGAGTCCAAATGTTTATCCTTTTCTGTAAATCATTGCACTTGTTATTTTTTGCTTTCCTCTTTGATTTTTTCGTTTTCCAGGTCTTCCTGTAACTTTTCTATTTGTTTCTCTAGATTATTTTTTTCTCTCTCCACCTTTAGCAGTGAAGTGTAGACCACTTCGTTAGTCCTTTTTGACACACTAATTTTGTCCACATTATGTACTTTGGAAAAATCCATTCAGAGGGTGCTAACTTGAAATTCAGAGGGATCTATCTAACTGTATGGTGGATTTTTATCTTTAGTTGGGGGCATAACAACCATGAACTCCATCATATCTTTGTGTGGGTCATATGTTGGAAATACCTTGTTCCTTGTAGGTTGTTGGTCTAAAACTTCAGTCAGGGCAACCCTATGAAATGCTCTCTTTTTTTCTTTATTTGCATTTGTTGTGTGTTCAAATTTTTCATAATAATCACAAAACTGAAAATATGGGCTTGTTGAAGCAATTGAATGTTTGAAAGGTGAAATAGGAATAGCAGAGGCTCCAGTTCCACTTATGCATGTGGTTTTAACTAATGCATTACTAGAATTACCAACAACCATTCTTGATCCTGTCCCACCGTCACTTTCATGTGTACTTTTTATAATCTTTTGAGGTGTGTGATCTGAAGCTACAAATGATTGATTTGTAGTGTATGTGGCACTTGATATAGGATTTTGAATAGTATGAGTATCTACCACTAGTGGCCTCTTGTGAGAGATATTTTGTTGTTGCCCTTGTCCAGCACCAAGATAACTAGTATCAGTAGTATTACCCATGCCAACCCCACCAATCACAACGGCACTTGAATGACCACTAATAGGAATACTATCCCCAAATTCCCCACCAGTGGCAATGGCACTTAATTCACCACCAATGGGAATACCATGATGTGGTGGTGGTTGTGGATTTGAACCTGAAACAAATGCAGGTGGACCCTGAGGTTAATGAGTAGTACCTTTCCATGATGAATCTGAAGAATCAAGTCCAATGACTGGTTTAACAGAAGCTTTTGAATTTGAATTTGATGGAAGTTGTACCTCAAGTGGCTACCAAATGCCTTCTCCTTTGGGACCTAGACCGCCACCTTCAAAACCCATTTTTTCCACAATGTTTGCCCCTTTGCTATATTTTTCTTTCATGGACTCATTGACTCCACCTAATATTTTAGGGACTGTAGTAGTTGTTGGAGTGGGCTCAACCTCATACTCATCATCATCTTCACTCTTGTCATATGTTGTTGTGGGATGCTCCATATTCCACAATTTGATAAACTCTTCATCCTCGTCAATGGACTCAAATTCTGCATTGGTCTTTGGTTCACTTAGATTCTTCCTCATAGTCCAAAAATCATGTATTTTGGTTTGAGTCCAATAACTTTCTTTACATTCTTGCAGAATTGATTTGGGAATAGATTTGTTAGATGGATTAGCAAATTTTTGGTAGAAATTGTAGGACCTCCTATTTTGGATTCCCTAGCCCTCCTGTGTTGTCCTCTGTGTGTGCAATGCCATAATTTGTGATGACATTTCTTCTGTTGAAATGTTATTGTCAGTGGGAATTTTCTCCATCTCTTTTTTTACCTCATCCCAGGAGTCCATGTTTCTAAGATTTTCTAGCAATGGTTTACTTTCATGTTGACATAACACTGAAGAGTTGCCATTTTTCTTAAGCCTTGCTTGAACTACATCGATTGGATCATACTGCCAGAGACTCTCATCACCAAAGCTAAAAACTATCAAAAAATCATGTGCCACATTGAATTCTTTTCTCTCAAATGTGAACCCTCCACATAAGAAAGGCAAGGAAGGAAATATGCTCTTCTTTTGCTGACCATGGAAGTGCCTATTTGTTCTCTCCAACTATCGTACATATTCCAATGCAAATACCCTCTCTGTCACATGTATTGGAAGTCTGTATGGTTTTACTGCCAATCTATAAAACTTTAACACGGTGTATTCTTCCATGAAGAACCAGTCGGCCAATTCTATTTGACTTCCGAGTTGAATGCAATCTCTACAAGACACGGGCAATCTAGGCATTGGAGTGCTTGTAATTTCATTATACATTGGTGCCAAAAAGAACTCTACAAAATGGTTGTAGTTCTTTATGTTATCATGCATCCTTATCTTTGGTGTCCATTCATATATTGAACACTATTCTGTTCTGAATCTTTTCATCAATCTTATAGTTCACAAATTGAAGATTGTCGGTCTCGAATATTGCATGATACTTGGGTAGAAGGAGATAACACAAGTAGGATGAGAACCTAAATGTCTTACTCTAACCTGTTTTGATCATTAGTAATTGTTTTTGCATGGATTGAACAACGTGCTCAAAAAAATTATATCTTACTGGATGAGCTACACAATGGATATTATAAATCATTTCAAGAAGGCTTGCACCCACTTCCCTATCATTTTCCAATCCCAGGCAAAATGTCAGCAAGGAAATGGTACCCCCAACCCATGGAACAAAAATGTTAGAATCATAAGGAGGCTTATGATTTCGATCCAACAGAGTATCGTTCTTTATTAGAGCTTTGATAAATGAATCTTTGCGACTTGGATCAAGACTCTCATTATTCTCTTCCATCTTTCCTAGGTCAATTTGGACGTTTGAGTTTTGTACTTCAAACCCTAGGTTCAACAAACGAGCAAATTCTCCCACGTATATGGATAAAATTTCCTCTTTTGTATTTATATTGGCAATTGCTTTTTTATCTTCATCATAATTTTTGGCGCAAACCATGACAAAATCAAGGAAAGGGAATACCTCAAGTAACACCATGCTTCCCAATCCAGCATCCCACGATGCGATTTTATTTGTTCTTTGTTTTAATATTGTGTTGAAAATAGTAAATTTTTCCCTAGTTGTATATGTCACCTTACTAGACAATTCATATCTAATATCTATGATACGCTTTTCACCATGGATAGCATGGTCATAAATATCATGGTATTCATCAGTGAAACTTGGTGTTTTAACTAGTTCGGTTGGGTACATTTTTTTTCACTTGGCTTCTTGTTGAACTACTACTTCCCGTTTTCCCCATCGCTATTATTGCTAATAATTTAAAATAATGCTAGATACAAACCTGAAAATGCTAACCCTCAAATTGAACCATGAGATTAAAAAATGTAAAAAAGGTGGGAGGTAGGTGTTCTAGATTTTACCCGAAATTTCTATTTCACTAGATTGGCGCAGACAGTCTCTGTTGCAACTTGCATTCCTCAATCTAGTAGCTATTTCTGAATCTCCCTTGATTTACTGGTTTGTCCATGAAATGAAATACAATTATGATTTATGATTCACTTATTTTGAAAACTCTGAAAAGTACAAAAGTAATACCTAAAGGGCAAAATATCTAGAATCATTTTGTAATTTTATTAATTATTATTAATATCTATTCACCACGGAAGGACAAAACATTCATTACTTCAGTCTAAATTATGAGGACATTCAATGTAAAATGTTCAATTTCAGGTGAAGTTCTCACAAATGTGTTCACTTCCCACATTCAAACCGAAATCCATCCTAAGTCATTGATATGTGCTCATCCAACGGATGATGGTATCTGTTGTCAGTTGTCGTGGGTCCCATGAATTTTGCCATTTTTTGGGCACGTCACCGGCACTCAAGTCACTTTTCCGAACTATTTTTTAAGTCTCTTTAATCCTTCAACTTCTGCTCCAAATAGAGATTTATCAACTTAATTATATTTAATTAAATGTAAAACGTTCAATTTTGGGCGAAGTTCTCACAAATGTGTTCACTTCCCACATTCGGGTTGGAATCCACCCTAAGCCGTTGATCCGTGCTCATCCAAGGAACGATGGTATCTGAAATCCTCAATAATGAACCCCGAAACTCTGAACTTCTGAAATCCTCAATAATGGACCCCAGAACCCTAAAATCCCGAAATCATCAATAATGAACCCCGGAACTTCAAAATCCTAAAATCCTCAATAATGAACCTCGCAATCACAAAATCCTCAATAATGGACCCCGGAACCCTGAAATCCTCAATAACGAACCCCAAAACTCCGGAATCCCGAAATCCCAAAATCCTTTATAATGAAACCCCGAAATCTTGAAATCCTGAAATCCTCAATAAAGAACCCCAAAATCAAGAAATTACGATATACTTGCCTTTGGAGTACCGTTACGGAAGTGAACAGTGAGCGTTGGTTTCGTAACAGTTAAGTAGAACCCTGAAACCCTAGAACCCTGAAATCCCAAAATCATCAATAAATAGACCCCAAAATATCAAACTTTTGGAGTTCCTTATGATTTTGCTAATATGATGAAATTGATTATGTATCTTGTGTTGCATGTTACAAAATACCTACCTCTAGAGCACCATTATGGAAGTAAACAGTGAGCACTAGTTTCATAACAATTGAATTAGACTTATGGAACCTTCCACCTCATCCGAAAAGAAGACTAGAGAGTAAAGAGGAGGTGCTCAGAGTTTTTAAATTCAGAATGGAGTATATTGTTCATCCACCAACCGCTTCCATAGAATGTTTCATAAACAACTACCAGAACAACAAGAGGAATAAAGGACAAACATGTAGTTAGAGAAAATAAAATGTATATTGAAGCAGTGCCACCACCACAACCACTATAGCTTCAACTGATACTGGATGTCACACTTGCTTTTGGGGCGTTATTTTTGCATGTTACGAAATACCTGCCTCTTGAGCACCATCACGGAAGTGAACAGTGGGCGCTAGTTTTGTAACAGTTAAGTGGAGTCCACAGGAAGCGACTTGCATGTCGACTGTGACTCCCATCATTTTGTAATCCTAGTTTTCCATGCTAGATTACCATCACCACCACTACAACTAGGCCTTCAACTGATGTTGTAACTCACACTTCCTATTTGGGCGATATTTATGCATGTTACGAAATGCCTACTTCTAGAGCACCATTTTGGAAATGAACCTTGAGTACCAGTTTAGTAGAACTTAACTGGAGTTCAAAGGAAGAGACTTGCATGTCAATTGCAACTCCTTTCTTTTTGTAATCCTTAATAGAATTTGGGCCATTTTGAGGGTCCGTGAATTGATGATTTGAGGTCCATTTTAGAGATTTTGTTAGATATGATTTTTATAAGTTTAGAAGATTTTGTGATACTCTTTAAAGTTCAATACAAAAAGAAACTTGTGGATTTCCTGATCTACTTGTGTGTTCTATATGGTTGTGTTCTTCGTGATCTAGTAACTTTTATCGTCTAAATCAGCAACTAGTTCTTCTAGATGCTTTATTATTTTATGAATCATATTTCACATGTAAATGGTATATGAGGATTAAATTGATAGGGTGATTATTGGTTGGGTGATATTCATTTCCATTTGTGTGTAAAGTTGTGTGACTTTATATATTTTCTGGAGCTTGTCATTTGAACGTTGATTTAGTAGTATTGATAATATTTGGATTATGAAATTCTAACTGTGTGGATCATTCAGTTGTTATTGTATCAATTTCATTATTATTTCCTTGTTCTCGTGATCTATCTTTTGTTGTTTATTTTTGAGAAGGTGAAAATCAGAAAATACAAAAAAAAAGTAGGTAATTTGAAGTTTTTTTTCAACTAGCAGGCCCCTTGATAGGTACAATCGCATTAGCCACTAACCTGTCCATCACTGTTGAGACCCGACTATAAAGACCTTGGAGTTGTTAGTTTCCCAAAACTGAATGCTTTTCATGAGAGGTGGTGAGTGCTCAAATAAACTACCTAACTATTGGTGAGTGTGTCAAAACACCCTTTAATAGGACCTAGATCCCATGTCGAATCATGTCAGAAAATTAAGT
The DNA here is from genome assembly GCF_030272615.1 of Cryptomeria japonica. Classification (NCBI taxonomy): domain Eukaryota; kingdom Viridiplantae; phylum Streptophyta; class Pinopsida; order Cupressales; family Cupressaceae; genus Cryptomeria; species Cryptomeria japonica. The sequence goes on along the minus strand of NC_081412.1, from coordinate 400,543,487 downwards.
TGTTTTTCAACAAATGAGTATAAAATGAGGTCTACCCCTCTCATTTTGAAAAAAACACAGACATTAATTCAATTCAACATCAAGAAATCAAGCATTCAAGTTTAAGTGAGCAAGCAATCAGTCTTCTTTCAAACATTGGAGGAGAGATAAGGTCAAGATTCAAGCATTAGAGGTGACATTCATGTTCTATGTTGTTGAAGATTTCATGAAACCTTGATTCCATGTGGAGACATAAAAAACTCCATACCAAGGTATATTATCAATGTTTTAGTCATTATTCAACATCTCCCTAAAAAGGATAACATTTTCATTACTCCAATTCAATCATATTTCATTTCTATTTCATGGTTAATTCCAAAATTGGGATTTGACCTAAGGCAAACCATTATTCCCTAACTATTTCCCTTCTCTATTGTGTGTAGGAACAGGTATAGAGTTGTGATTTTCAGAATTGGCTTTATTTATAGTGATGAACCTATCCCCCATTAGAGAGTGAAAAGTGCAAAGGACCAAAGTAACCACCATCTTGGTCCTAACAAATCAGGAGCTCTTTCTGGGAATAAATCTTAATACTCTTACATTGCTTAGATATAGATTTGTGGCTTGATCTAACGATTGTAGCTCGTTGTTTATGCATTTTTACATCAATTCTAGCACATTTACCCTAATTTCAACAATTGAATTTAAAATATGTTTAAATCAATTTTACCCAAAAGCAAATCCAATAAGAATTCTTATAGTAGTTTTTGTTGTTTTGTGGCTAGATCTATTGGGTTTGCACTCCTCTTTTAATGTAATTGGTCCCCAAGTAAAAAATAGAAATTTTCATCCTTCTTGTGGTGGAAACTATAACTTTAACCACATTACAATAGGTTTTGGCATTACTACATACTTAACTTTTTCTCTCTTCTTCTAAAGGTATAAGAATTTGCTTTTTGTTATTTGAAGTCATTGTGTAGGTATTTTTCTCCCATCATGAATTGTTTTTTTGTCATACTTCCATGACTTTCCCAATAGTATATGACATACATTCATTGGCATGATATCACACAACAAATGATCCTTGTATAATCCTCTGTAAAACTTACAAGTATCTTATTTTTCTTGAGATCATGATATATTATATGGGCTTGGATGTTTAATAATTTTTAACTTCAACTTAATCATCATTTTCTCATGAACAAAATTATCTATATTTCCTCATCAACTTAATGTTTGGAATTATAAATGTGATGCTAAAAATGTGGTTCAATGAAAGTAAGCATACACATATAATGAGACATTAAAACATAAATGGAAAGCAAATTTATAACTACAAAATAAAACAAAACCATAAGTCTTCCTTAAAATGTCCCATTTTCCTCTATTCTTGAGGACCTTGAAGGTGTTGGATTGTTGGCTCTCAGCAAGCAATGACCTCCAAAGTGGCAACTCAAGAGTTGAGTAGCTATATGAACATGATGATGCAAATGCATGAGGCTAGGATGATTGGTTAGCTAAAATGAGAATTAAGCTACATGGTTTGATAATTGAAACTAGATTAACATGATATAATCTATTCTAAGCATGCTAGTATTTGATCTAAAATGCTAATTATACTAGATGATATGATGTAAAATGTCTTTAATAACAATGCAAAAACTATGAATGCAAGGGATCTTTATTGCTCCAAAATGAGGGGTGTTTGTAGGAATTCCAAGGCCAAAGTTGAGGTGGCAAGAATCAACGGTCCATATTCGATCTGAAGATATCAAGGGCTAAGATTGGGGAAGTTGGAGAAGAGGTTGGAGGAAGGGACACTTGTCATCTCTATGGTGACAAGTGTCAAGGAACCTTGCTCATGAGAGGGAAAGTGTCCAAGGGAGGAGACATGTGGCAAAAGTGCCATGTGTCTCAAGGGGAGGATATCCAACCCATAAGAGGCTAGGATAAAAGAGGTTAGGATGTACAAGATAGGATAGGGTTAGCTAAACCCAGGATTAGATAGAATGGGTTAGGTTAGAGGGTGGTTAGGTTAGGTGGTTAAAAGTTAGGAGCCATGTGCTCATTTTTGAATTTAGAAATTCAAATATTAGGAAAAGATAATTAATTTCAACAAATCATTATTTGATTTGTTTTCACTAATTATGAGATTAGAAGAGTGAATTGAAATGGGGGAGGATTAATTAATTTAGATTAATTAATAAAAGGGGAATTATTGAAATGAACTTAATAAATAAATCCTTAGATTTATTTATAAGTAGAGTGAATGGGGAAATTAATCAAATTATTTGCGAATTCAATTAATTATCTTCAGAACATTTTTAGGTGTATACATTTGCCCCTCTTTGAAGTGATGTCTGATGATGCATTGGTTCAAATAAAAATCTCAATTTGATGCAGATATGATTTCGATATACTTCCCCATATGCTGATTGATATATTATGATGTGAGGATGCCCCCTCGGGAGATCAATTGAGAGAATTGATGATTGAATTGTTTGGATTTGGGCAAAATTGATTTCCTGATTAAATTTACTTGATTCCTGCAAATTTGGTTGATGAAAGTGTCAGTTTTCTAATTACTTTGATGTTTTGCTTGAATTGATGATTGATAGAGTTTGATTGACCTCATGATTGATGAGGGTCAATGATATAAACGCAAAATTTGATACTGATAAGATGAGTTTGATTGACTTTATGATTGATGATCGTCAATGATGTAAACTCAAGATTGAAAATACTAGATGCGTGACCTCATGATGAATGAGAATCATTGATGGGTGCTCAAAGAGATTGATGGAAATTTCCAATGAGCAAATAGGATAGCAGATCAAATGATCATAGAGATTGATTGGATAAAGAACTGACATTTTGTTGATATCTCATTGCAGGAAGATTTAGAGGTGTTAATGTTGGTGCATTCAAGGGAGTAGCATGAGATCCGTTTAGGTCGACAACATCTAGAGAAAGTTTTGGTCATCATCCTAGTGGACATTTATTTGAGAGATTGATCATTGATTCGATTTTGTATCCACCACTGATGAGACATTGATGATTCCTGTGATATATGCTGACATTTTTGTGATATCATTGTACATTGGACCTTGACTATTTCTAATGATATGATATGCAGTCGATCCTATTTGCCTTATATAGTCGATGAGATTATGGATGCATTCTACTTGCTATATGATTATGGACCCTAGATGATGGATACATGCCTCTTATATGATGATGCAAGATGATGCTATATGTACTATGTAACTCATGTGCAATAAAATGTTTCCTATTTGTATGATGTTTTTCTGACTTTTCCCATGCATGTTGATATGATATGGATGCAATGAAATGCAATGATGATGTATTTTGACATGATTGATATTTATGAATGAATGAAAGATTGAATGATCTATATGGATGACGTCTTATTATGCAATGCTCACATGTGATGAAATGAACTAACTTATCATGTTGAATATATGAATTGATTATTTATGTTAATGTCCAATGTACTCAACCACCTAATAAGAGAGATAACACATGTTGAAGCGTTTGGCCTTGGAAAAAGATGGGCTTTTGTGATTCCATGCAAAATGAAATTCAATCTACTATAAATAATGCAAATGCAAAAGAGATGCAATGCTGCAATCAGATCAATCACTTGGTCATTTCTTTTCATCATCATTGAGCTTTTAAAATGTGGGAAGTGAGTGCAAACATTGATGGTATAATTGAACCGTGATGACCTGAGCACTACTTTCTTGGTTTTTCATATTGCAAGTTAGTACAAGCATCGAGGTATAATTGAACCAAGATGACATGAGTGTTGCTTGCATAAAATAGGCAGTATTAACCATTTATATATGTAAATCCAAAATATCTTCAATGATACTCCGATGATCATGTCCTGAGACAAATTTAAACATATTAACGATTAATTTACAAATAGTACACAAGAAAATATCATGTTTCATCATTGTTTCTCTAGTCGAAGACATCCTTGAGTCACTCTGAAATCATGATAGCAAAAATCAAGATAAAATAGTTGAACCATTATTATCAAAGTGTTAAAATCATTAGTCAAAATATATCATCCATTGATATGTGTTTGTCATGTTTAGACTGACAGTTGATAGTTGATGGTAGATAATTTGATCTTGTGTTCAACGTTGGATGCATCTCAATTTTTGCTTGACAAGTGTTGCCTACTGTTGTTCTACCTATTTGATTAAGCCTAAGGAAATTTTGCCCCTAGCAAGGTTCAGGATTTTTCCCCTAGTCTAGAAACAAACTTTATTATGGTATATACAATAATCCAAACCATTGTGAGAAATCACCTACGAAGCTTGCGCATGTACAAAGGCTTTATTATGGATATGAATAGCGTTGAAGAAAAAAAAGAATGCAAGCGGAAGGATGCATGAACTAATAGATGGAAGAGATAGCTGACAAATAGCGCCTGTTGCCAGGTTTTCACCATCTATTTTTATTGCACTTTTTCTCATATTTGATTTTTTTTTTCATTGTTTTCGTTGTTTTTGTATTTTTCGCTTTTTCCACTGTTTTGGGATTTTTCTGTTTTTTCACTGTTTTTGGATTTTTTTGCATTTAGACATAAAACTTTTTTAGATGCATGCTATTGATGGGTTCCTCAAGCTGATCCCCATCTAGCATTGATAGCTGATAGAATCCTAACCCAGATGTTGTTGTGACCACAAACGGACCCAATTAGTTTGGTTCAAATTTCCCTTTCTTTTCTCGATCTAATTGGTTGCATGGATTTTCCTTTAGCACTAGTTCTCCAACTTGAAAGGCTCTTGGTTTAACCTTGTGATTATAAATTTGGCACATTCTTTGATAATACACCTTCAAATGATCAAAGGCATTTTGTCATCGTTCATGGATCAATTCTAGCTCTTGTAGTCTAGATACTCATTGTTTTTCATCTGGGATAAGGCCTTTTAATGATACTCATAGAGAAGGTATCTCTACTTCTATTGGCAGTTTTGCTTCTAATCCATAGACAAGAGGGAAAGGTGTGGCTCATGTTGGTGTGCGGATATTGGTACGGTAGGCCCATAGATTAGGGTTCAATTGAATATGTCAATCTTTGCCAGCATCATTCACTTTCTTTTTGAGGATTTTCAAAATTGTTTTTTTATGCTTCTACTTGTCCATTCCCTTGTGGATAGTAGGGTGTGGAGAATATGTTGGATCTGAAATTTCTCACAAAGATCTTGTACGTCTTGGTTCTTGAATGGTCACCCATTATCAGTGATAATGGTCATGGGTATGCCATAGCGACATATGATGTAGTTCAAGATAAATACAACAATTTGTTTTCATGGGATATTTGTGAGAGGTACTGCCTCAATCCATTTTGTAAAATATTTTATAGCTACAAGGATGAATTTGTGACCATTGGATGAAGGAGGATTTATCTTTCCTACTAGATCAAGACCCCATTGGTAGAAAGGCCAATAGGTTTCCAAAGCATGAAGCTCTTGTGTTGGTGCATGAATTAAATTTCCATGGATCTGACATTGTTTGCATGTTTTAGCTATCTGAAAAGAATCTCGTTCCATAGTTGGTCAATAATAGCCCAAGCATATGAGTTTTTTCGAAAGGGTGAGACCACTTGAAAGAGTGCCACAGATGTTGTTATGGACTTCATTTAATGCCTTCTCAGATTCTTCTTGCTCAATACATCTTAAGAGAGTATCATCCAGACCTCGTTTAAAAAGGGTATCCGCAACAAGAGTATAATGAGAGGATTGTTGGATGAAATTTTGCTTTTGGTTCTTTGACAATTCAGGAGGGAGGGTATTATCTTTCAGGTATGTATAAATTTGGCCATAGTGGAAGGAATCATGCCCAACAAGGTGACAGATAATTTGCGAATCAAGACAATTATGTGCAAGGTAAAACAATTCTTCCACCAGCAATTCGTAATGCTATTGATTTTCTTGTGTCTGAAGTAGAGAAGCAAGTGTTGCCATGGCAACTGTTGCTTTGTTGTCATTTCTCAGAATCTGCTCAAAAGTGATTTCTACAAAATACTTCTTGAAATCTGTAATGCCCCGCCAAGAAACCCCGAAGGGATAAACCTAAAAACACAAGAATAGAGTGCAAATATTATTTTTTTTGAAAGTTAAAACAGAATAATGATACATTGAATTATCATTAAGTTCATATTACACAATGGAATAAATAACACCTAAAGAGTTTCCCAACATGATTACTTGATTCAACACTTAACTCAACTCATGCTAATTAATCCAATTAAGTTGATTAACTTAATGACATGATAATATTTTAAACAAGGATAAATTCGTTCAGTGGGTTAAAAATATAGCTAACATGATTAAGTTCATACATTACAATTTAACCATTCATCACGTTCAGACTTACAATAAATCACATGTCATGCATCTAATTTCCTTACATACTTTAATTGCATTAAAAATTAATGAATACTTTCCATTAAACCATCCTACATTCTTCATGATCCACATTACTACATTTAATAAGATAACTACATACATTCATTTAAGATTAACTACATACATTCATTTAAGATTAACATCATCTAAACCACATTATACATTTTAACCATAATGCCATCCATACATGCTAAATTAAAAAGGAAACAGAAGAACATAAACACCACATAACACCGAAATGATATCGGAGTTCACCCCTAGTGGGCTACATCTTCGGGTCTGTTCAACTGCAAGACCCCTCTAATAAATGATAGAGTGAAAAATACATAAGGTTCACATCATTTACATTCTTCCATCAAGGCGTAAATAAACCAATAATACATACGACCACATCGGTCCAATAGATACATGAATGATCCCAGAAAAGGAGAAGGATCCATTTGAACATGATAAGAAGTAGTCTCAAAAGAACAACTGGAGCACCCGTGAAACTAAGTCCTCGCAACCCATGGTCTAGCATGAATAATTGGTTATCACAAAGACATTAACAACTAGATATGACTCCACAACAATGTTCCTAACAAAGACCACACAAATTGCACACTAGTGAACATAAGGGACAAGTGTCATCACATAACTTGGTATGGTTACCCTGACAGGCCTCCATAGGTCCCAGCCCCATCTACTGGGTTACCCTGGAAACCTTTCCCGAACCTCCAGACCATCCAAGTCTCATGTGGACCCAACACATCCTTTCGTGAAGACAAGGTTGTTGGTTTGTCATTTTAGGCCTTCTCACTACATGTCGAGTATGTACTATCCCTCATCCCATGTGTGAGGCACAATTATCTTACTTAGTGTTTTCATTAACTAAACTCTCTAATATGCTATTAGGTTATCACTTATTTAGACACACTTTCGATGGGTTACCCTACAACCACTTTGGGCGCAGCCCCCACTTGAAAGCCACTTTCCCAAATGACACTAGACCATAATCGCACGAACTCCTAAACCAAGGAATACACTAGGTCAAGCATATGGAGTTCAATACAGTAGGAATACCCACTTGGCCAAACAAGCTCTCATACGAGGTGCACTGACTGACGGTTCCTTGACTAGGGACATGACCAGCTATAGTCAACCACAAAGCAACACCCAACACTCACATAGATGGACATGACCAGATACAAACAATCACAAGAGAACAGTGCAAAACTTGAGATCAAGAACATAAGCAAATTCCAAAATAAACATAGGACAATATCCACCAATCACAATCAAGGACTTGTCATTTCTTAATCAAATGCGAATACAGAAAATTAAACATGCATAGACATAAATCAGAAAAGACAATCTTCTTCCATATTGTTTAAACATTACAATCGATCCAATTTTCTAAAAGATCTAATTAGATTGTAATTTGTCTACCTTGTCTAGGTACATGTCGCTCATGGTTTAACAACTCACTAAAATTCATTTTACATCATAAAAATAATATAATCACTTCCTCATGAGTTTTCAAACCAAAATCACATTAATATAATTATAATTATATGCAGAACATACAAAGATAAAACAAATATTCATTAATCAACTAAAATATGATATTTATTTTTCAAAATAACATATCATTCTCATTCCTTTTTCAAAATAACTAAACTATTCTCATCTTCGCAAAGCAAATATATATACTCTCCAAAAATGGAAATATACATTTAAAAAATGAAACTAAAAAGATATTCATTTTTCCAATGAAATAAAATTTCCTTTCATATCAATAAAACAAACTTAAATATTAATTAACATATATTTATCTATATACATTAATTAATAATTAACTAATAACCAAATATTATTTAATAAATTTTGAATTAAATAATATTTAAAAACTTTGAATTAAATAATATTTAAAAACTTGAATTAAATAATATTTAAAAACTTTGAATTAAATAATATTTAAAAACTTTGAATTTAAATAATATTTAAAAACTTTATTTTAAAATATATATTATTATATTTTTTTTGGTTTATAAACCAAATAGCAAAAAAGCATGGGGTAGACCCACGTGCCCCCCCCCTCCCCTTTTCCCTAAGGGATAACATGGCAGCAGACGCTACTATTGGTAGCACTGCAACCAAATGGTAGCAGTCGCTACCTTTGGTAGCCCTACTGCCATCCCACGTGGTGGGGTTTTCCTGCCACATGGGGGGAGGGGGGGGTAGTTTAATCTTTTTTGGTTATAAATTAATTTCTTTAAAATAGCAAAAACCCAATTTGTAGAGTCTCAGACAGAGACCAAAAAAAAAAATTCCAAAATTCATGGTTTTCACATATATTAAAATTTAGAATAACGAGAACTAGAATAGCTAAAATTGGGCAAATCTCTCCATCCAAATACCATATTTGGGCAAATAGAATTAATTCTCACACATTTACCCAACCAATCCAACCAATCTTTCCAGAAGCAAACTAATTTCCCAAATTAAAACTTAAATCTAAGAACATTCATTAGAGTTTTCAACAAAATTTGATTATGAATAGCCAACCCAAATCTTTGATTTTTAAAAATCAATCTAAGCAACCATCTACAGGTTTGGAAAGAAAGCAAGGAGGGTTTGAATTGGAGATTTAACTACAATTCTTCCATTTTTCCCAAAATATATGAGATTTTCAACAAGCACAACCAAATTTCTTCAAAATCCAAAACAAACTCTATTAAAACAAAGAAACCAAGGAGATAAACAAGAATCCTACCTTATGTTGGAACCCTAAATTTAGGGTCCGCTCAATGAGATAATTCAATGGACACCCCTAAAATGCTCTCATAGATCTTGATCTTGGTAAGAAATTTGACCTTGCAGTTAGGTTTACCACTTATCAATAAGCATGATTATCCACATTGAGCTCCCCACTATCAAATTTAATACCTCTCTCAAACAACAAAATTTATGGTTCACACCAGTTGGAGTCACACAACCATTCCGAGTAGCCATTTTCAAGGATTAATATCTTTCATGAGTCTTCAGACTAGTCTGTTTGTCCCAATCAATTCCCCTATCAACAAAGTATTCCTATACCAATTTGCAGATCCTCACTAGCTAATTTTCTATTTTTCCTACACCCATATCATTTGCAATTTATTTCATTTCTTTATTAAAAACTATTACAAGTTGCCCTTTGTTTGAGTTCATATTTTGCAACCTGACAATCCCAATATCCAGCCAGTTGTTCTTTGCGATTCTCCATACCATTATGAACCCCTGTGCAAGTTTTGGGAGCCCTAACAATCCATTTGATATTTTTTCTAAGCTTAAACCAAATGCAATTTATGTAGATATAGAACTTGTACAAAGTGAAAATCAATTGTGGAGCCTACTTTATAAATTAATATCTTTCACTTTAGAAGGAATTTATCAGAGTTGTTGGTTGCATTGCAATCTCTGGTTAAATGTCTACATGATTGCCAACTTTTGTAACCTCATGGTATGATTTGGATAGTTTTCAACATTGATTTTGGATGCAAAAATCATGATTGGACACTTTTTATAAAATGTCAAAGTGCACAATTTGATAATGTTTAATCAGATCATGACCACAAATTTACTCTGAATTGTCAGAGCAAGGTATGGAGCGTTGGTTTGAGAAGAATGGTTTATTTGATCATCAGATAAGGTTAGTAATGTTACAAGTTCATTAATGAAAGACATAATCTTTATGAAAGTTGATAATTCAAATTAATAAATTTGATATTATTGAAACCAAATGTTTACTATATGTGGGGATAAATGCGGCTCCCATAAGGGTAGAGCCCAGCATATAGTTTTAAAAGGGGATCAACTTTCATCTGTGCAAACCCATAATAGCTTGTTATTCGAATTCCAATAATAATATTTCAAATGACCACATTATATGTTTGAAGAGGAATAACACTCAAGAGAAATTAAAATTTAAATCAATCAAAAATTATTTAAATTAATCATTATGGAGCATTATAAGAAAGGATCTTATATGTATAAACTATATATGTGATGGTAAAATGAAAACCATTATGTTGGTTAATATGAGCCAAAATGGTGGACCCTGCAAAGAGAAGAGTTTGCTGGATTGTGTTATCGGCAAAACAAGGCTAATCTGCATAATAAAAATTAGCTTCTCCGAAATGGTATGTTACAACGAAATAATGGTGCAAATTTTGATTAACATAATCAAAAATATTGGTGGGTCCCCAAGGTTCCAGCAACGGTCTATTATGGCACAGTGGAGCTTTTCTATATGACAAAAATAAATTTTAGTGAAATGCTAAGTTACAATGAAGAGGAGATGAATTTGTTGAAGAATGTCTTCCGAACTTTCAAGCCAATACAATCGTTGGATGTAAAGCCGAGTGCAACCACCGAGCATGAAACTTGAACCCAAAGTGGATTGAAAAAATTGTTCTTAGAGATGAGTACACAATATAAACATAACCCAAGCACCTTAATAAAATATCATCTCAGGAATATAATAAATACAAAATATGCACAAGATATATGTGTTGGAATGGTTTTAAAGGTTTTAATTTTTTAAAATATAACATAGAAACCCGTCATATTGTGATCAAGTCTGCTCATTCATAAAGATGAATTTGTCAAAATGGTTTTCTTGGCTCCATCTTTCCAAAACATTTTGAAATTCTCAATTTCGTTAAGAAACGAAAAAGTTATGGACATTTTATCATAAGTAGTTTTCAGCAGAAAAATTACCAAATAATAATTTGACAAAACCTCTGAATTGAAGATGGACAAAAATATTAAAGATGGAAGAGTGAGCAATGACAGGTAAAAAGGGGAGATGTAAAAAAATTTCAAAGGCCAATTGGAAATTAAAAATGAATACTTATTAAAATAATCACAACTTGAGGAAATATAATTTTAATGATGGTGTAATATGCAATTGTAAAATCTTTTCACCAAAGAGTGATCATTTCCACTAAGGGAAAGAAATATTACTCCTATAGTAAATGTCATCCCGACAAAGAGAAAATATTATAATATGAAAATTAAGAAGAGTGGGGCTCGGTAAGAACATGAAGTGAAGAGGAAATATTTCCAAAGAGTAAAAAATAAAATATATTGTTCAAAGGTGGAAGATTATTGAGGTAATAATATTTTATCCCAATGATGAAAACTATTACATAAAGGTGACTATAATGAGGAGGCTTTTTGTTAATGAAAGGGAAGAATTATTTTGAGAAAAATAAAATCATTTCAAAAGAGTTTTACATGGTGAATGTTATAAAGTGTATTATGATACTTTGTTAGCATCCACATAAAATCATGTCAGAAAAGATTATTTCACTGTGGGGTGAAAAATGAGTAAAATATTTTTACTTGGTTGATGAGAAGTGGGTAAAGTGTTCAATCAGGGAAAATATTTTATTAAGTTGGGAAATATTTTATCAATGACTAAGAAGAGTATGATAATTCACAGTGGACACTTTTAAATATTTTTTCTATACGAAATGCATTATGGTATTTTCTCATTTTTAATACCCGCAGTTTGTGCAAGGAAGGATTATTTTTCAAGTGAAAATTATTCTGAGAAGTTGCCAGTGAAGGGGAGTTATCATAACTATCTTCACGAAATACAAAGAGACTAAAATTAAAATATTTTTAACCTATTAAAGATGGTTAATCAAATGAAAGATTGCATCACTCAAAGTGAATGGTTACAACCCTAAAATGTAATATATATAACATTAGAAAGGTCAAAAAAAAGATAGTGAAGAAATAGATGTACTATATATATATATATATATAATTAGAAAGGTCAAAAAAAAGATAGTGAAGAAATAGATGTACTATATACTCTGGCAATTTTTGTAACTTTCGAAACTCTATCAATATAATTAGCTATTTTGTCCTTTACGTATGTGTTGTGAGTTGTTTATTTCAATTGGCAGTTGTTCTGTGATATTGTCTCATAGAAGATAAGGTTGCTTGTATCTTCCTAGTGAAGTTTATTTTCCTATTGCTATTAATTTGAATAAAAGGCTTACTTGTGGATTGTAATTGTTCCTTGTAAGTCTTCCTTGAATGGTCTCTTAAAGTAAGGGTTAATTTCATTCAAGAAAATTATAGCATATAATTAGCTATATATATATATATATATATATATATATATAACATTAGAAAGGTCAAAAAAAAGATAGTGAAGAAATAGATGTACTATATACTCTGGCAGTTTTTGTAACTTTCGAAACTCTATCAATATAATTAGCTGTTTTGTCCTTTACGTATGTGTTGTGAGTTGTTTATTTCAATTGGCAGTTGTTCTGTGATATTGTCTCATAGAAGATAAGGTTGTTTGTATCTTCCTAGTGAAGTTTATTTTCCTACTGCTATTAATTTGAATAAAAGGCTTACTTGTGGATTGTAATTGTTCCTTGTAAGTCCTCCTTGAATGGTCTCTTAAAGTAAGGGTTAATTTCATTCAAGAAAATTATAGCATAAGACTATTAAAATGGATCTTTTTGAGGAAAGGTGACTGACAGATCTACCTGGGGGTGATTTAAAAATTGTCTCATAGAAGCATACATTAAGTCATGCTGAAGTAATAGACTATGTGGCCCAAACAAGAGGAAAGGCACTGATCATTCATAAACAACAACTTTTTGCCATATCAATTACCTTTACTCTAAAGCAATAGGAATAGTTGAGTAGGATATATAGAATCAATTACCAATAGCGTATACATATAAATTTCAAGCACAAAGATCGAATAGCTTTCACAACAACAATCTTGAACTCATCTAAAAGCCACCTATTCTAGGAACCTATGTCATTCTGAGATAGGGAAAAATTTAGATCAAGATACTCAATCTGCTATAAAAGGCATTAGTTATTAAAAGTGACTAGTGAGTAGGTATACCCACCTAGGTCTTGCAGAACCTAAAGTGAGGGAGTTAGTAACCAAATAGGTTCACTCTATAAGTTGGCCAAGTCAATTGGAGGTTTTGATCATAGGAGTTGGCATTTCCTTAGAACCTATCCAATATGTTGATTTGAGATACAACACCTTATTTAGCATTCCTGGAAAATGATTTGATGAAGAGCCCAACCTGCAAGCTCAAGAAAATCCTCCTTCCTCCAAATGCCCAAAATTTTCATTCCCAAAATAACTCCACAAAAATATTTTCAAAACCTAGGTTAAAAGGAAAAAGTTTGACCAAAATTCATTTTTTGGATTTAAAATACTTTCTCCAAAATAAAAATCATTTTTCAAACAATTAAATATGCAAAACTTGTTTTTTTCTTCTAAAATTGATTTTCTCAATTAATTAAAACTAACATTTCTATTTCAAAATGCCGAAGAGGGTAAATATTAATTTTCCAATACTATTTAACCTTTCCTTTCAAAATGCATAAACCTAATTAATTCATCATTTAAAAATAACCATTTAATCGAACTTGCTACAAACATGAATTGAGCAATTCTAATTAATGATTTATCACACAAAAAGGGTCCTATTTAAATTTAGTCCCTTAATTTACTAATGCATAAAAGAACACATTTGATTAAATTAAATACTTAGTATTAAATACTCAATTTTACCACATGCAAACCATGCAACCCAAGAAAGCCAACCAGATACACGACTTGCAGACCAAACCAAAGAGGAAACTGACAGACGACTGACGACGCTCACTTGAGTACGACTAGGGTAGACGAGGGTCTTACGACTACCTAATACAATCTCTTAGGACCAATGAGGTACAATCAAACCTACGAATCTAGGTGGAGACGAACCTCATACCTATGCAGTACTATACCTACGATCTCCTGCAACCATGAACCACACATGCATACATATATATTGAATGAAAGTGTTAGCCTAAGATTAATAACACGAATCGGGATAACAAATAAACTTACATAAGAATCGATGCGGAAACACATTTACAGGTACGCACAATAATCATAATATCTAACTATAACATTGTAACATGGTAAATCAACCAAGGTCAAACCAGAATTTAAAATTTGATTAGGGCAGGGGTACTACATCCTCTACCATCTTTTTATAAGGCATTAGTTTATCATCCTTTATTTGATAATCATCATTAATTTGATTGATGATTAGATGAGTCTCCCAAAACCTGTAATTGTGTGATGTTCCATTCTATGGCCATCTCGATTTCTATGACCAAAGCTTCATATTCTATTGTATTGTTGGTGCATGGAAAACTCAATTTATATGCCTTTGGAATTGTGTGACCTTGCAATGTGATGAATAAAATGCCTGCTCCTGATCCATGCTAGTTATATGAACCATCAAAGTACAACTACCATGTCTATTTGGTGACTGTGAGGATATCAACATATGGAAATTCAATGTTTAAGGGATGATCATCTTGAAGTGGTGCTTCCGCTAGCTGGGCTGCAATAACTTGTCCCTTGATATCTTTTTTTTCCACATATTCAATATTAAATTCTCTCAGGATCATGACCCATTTTGCTAATCTTCCTATTAATGTCACCTTACCGAGAAAATACTTTAATGGATCTATTTTAGCAATCAGTTTGATGGAGTGATAGAGTAGATAGTGTCGCAACTTTTGAGAAGCAAACACTACTGCTAAGCATGCTTTTTATATTGGTGAATACTTGAGCTCGTATTCCACTAATGTTCTATTGATGTAGTAAATAGCTCATTCTTTTCTTCATTATCATGTTGTGTGAGCAGAACTCCTAATGATACTCTTGTGGCTGATACATATAGTAACAACGGCTTTCCCTAAATTGGTGATATTAGGACCAGTGGTTGCATGAGATATTCCGAGTGATCTTGTTGAATGCTTCTTCACATTGAGTGTCTCATTTGAAATGAGCATACTTGTGCAACATATGAGTAAATGGTTGACATATATCTTCCAACTGAGCAACAAATCTTCTAATTGATTGCAATCTTCTTTAAAGTGATCTAAGTTGACTAATATTCTTAGGAGATGTCATTTCCATGATTGCTTTAACTTTAGCCAGATCTACTTCTATACCTCTAGCTGAAATAATGTATCCCAATAGCTTACATGAAGTGACACCAAAGGCACATTTCTTAGGATTGAGTCTTAGCCTGTATTGTTCTAACCGATCAAAGATCTTTTCCAGTATTTCTAGATGTTCCTCTCTATTGTATGATTTTGCCAATATGTCATCTGCATAGTCTTCCATGAATGTATGTATCATGTCATAGAATATTGTTGTCATGGCTCTCTAATAAGTAGCACCTGCATTCTTTAGTCCAAATGGCATGACGTTTAAGCATAAAGTACCCCATGGACACGTGAAAGTTGTCTTTTCTTGATCTTTTAGAGCTATTTTAATCTGATTATATCCTGAGAAAATGTCCATTAGGGAAAACATGGAATGTCCAGTAGTTAAATCGACAATGATGTCAGAATTAGGCAAAGGAAAGTCATCTTTCAGACATGCATTATTGAGATCTTTGAAGTTTGTGCATACTCTGATACTTTTATCCAGTTTAGAAACAGGAACTATGTTTGATACCTGTATACACCTAAAAATGGTCTGAAGATAGTTAATTAAATACGCAGTTATTTGATTAATTCCCCTTCCCAATTAATTTAATTCACAAGAAATTTAATTAATTTCTCTATTCATCTACTAGTAAATAAATATAAATGATTTATTTATATAGTTCATCTCACATCACCCTTTGATTAATTAATTCTCAATTAATTAATGTCTTCCCATACTAATCAATTCTTCTAATCCCTAATTAAGATTAACAAACTCAAGTTTGTTGAGATTAATTACCATTTTCCAATTACTTGAATTTCTAAATTCAAATGAGCACATGGCTCCTAACTTTAACCACCCAACCTAACCATCCCCTAACTTAACCCATTCAATCTAATCTTGGGTCTAACTAAACCTATCCTATCTTGCACATTCTAACCTCCTTATCCTAACCTCTCATGGTGTGGATATTCTCTCCTTGAGACACATGGCACTTTTTCCACATGTCTCCTCCCTTGGACACTTGCCCTCTCATTAGCAAGGCTCCTTGACACTTGTCACCACAGAGATGACAAGTGTCCCTTCCTCCAACCTCTTCTCCAACTTCCTCAATCTTGGCCCTTGATATCTTCAGATCAAATCTGGACCGTCGATTCCTGCCACCTCATCTTTGGCTTTGGAATTCCTATAAATACCCCTCATTTTGGAGCAATAAGGATCCCATCTCATATTGATTTAGGCATCATTACCTTAGGCAATTTGCATTTCAATTATCTTGTAATTAGCTTTGGATTTATCATAGCATGTTCATCTAGGTTCTTAAATCATGCATTTCATATCATCTCCATAGTCAATCATGATCAATTAGCTACTCAACTCTTGAGTTGTCACTTTGGAGGTCATTGCTCCGCTGAGAGCCCATCAATCCAACACCTTCAAGGTCCTCAAGAATAGAGGAAAATGGGACATTTCAAGGAAGGCTTATGGTTTGCATCTTTGGTTTAAATTTTCAATTAAGCTTTTCAATTATGCTTCTATTGTCTCATTATATGTGTATGCCTCTTATACTAACCACATTTTTAGCATCACATTAATTGGCGCCCACCATGGGGCCTAGCCCCTTTGATCTTTAACAAGTTTGCTTGTAGGAAATTTCATTAACAGGTTGATTATCTCTTTCGGAGTGCAGATTAGCTCTCTTGGTCTCCCAAATCGCATTTTCGGCATCTTTTGTGGCGTTTCGGCACCTCAAATGACATTTATGGGAGATTCCTCAACTCTGTTTTTAATCTTTTCTGTACTTTAGCACTTTCAGTCTATACTTTAGCATTTTTGGTATGTATGGTGGCATTTTTGGCAAATTTATCAGCGTTTTCAGTTTGTTTAACAACATTTCTGGTTTGCAAAACAGTGTTTTTGGTGTGCAAAACAGCGTTTCTGGTGTGTAGAGCAGCATTTCTGGTGTGCAAAGCAGCGTTCTTGGCACATATGATGGTGTTCTTGGTCAATTTGATGGCATTTTCAGTTTTTTATTAATTTTGCAAATATTGTATGTTGCATTCCTCATTTCTGCTTCTGGACTATCATTTTCTCGAACCTAATTTGCAGGTACTTATTTCGCTATGAAAGACCGGAGTTATAAACTATTTCGCCACCAAAGAATGCAATATAAACTACTAACTTTTGTTTGCAGCCGCGGGATTTTGCACTTATATTTGTTAAATTAGGCACATAGACTAATTACAATGGAAATGAACAAACATGTCTTATGTGTCTTGATGATAGGTGAGTATGCTCTCACCTTTCTTAGGTGATCAGAAAGCTAGACTCATCCTTTGCTTTCAATTGCATATCTTTAGAGGGCCTGTCACAGTGGGAAAAAGTAATCACCCTGTGAGAACGACCCAAGTGACTACAGCTAGACCTGAGCATTCCAACTCACTATAATAAATAGGTCTCTGATGATTAAAGTCTCAGAGAATGGGATTATTTGAGTTTTCTCTTTGAGATCTCTCATATCGGGCATTTTGTAGGGCCTCGCGGTCTCAATCACATTTACGTGACTACAACTTGTTTTGGTACCTTGTTGAGCTATAGGGCTCAATCATGCTTGTGTGACTTCAAGGGGTAATTTCAAATGAAATTCCTGACTAAGAACTTTAAAAATAGAAGCTACCCGATTCACCTCCGAAAGGGTGATAATCTTTGTGCAAGAGAGATAGTAACTCTCCCAAGACACTTGCCATATCGTGCCCCCATTAGCATTTGGAGTCGGATAATACGGTGTTGAGAATCCATTGCATGAGACTTAGCGGTCGTATTCTGATTAGCTATTGGGTGTGTACCTAAGTCAGCAAGCAAAGGTTTTCATTCTCAGCCAATCTCCTTAGGATAGACTGATTGATGTGTTTTTAACAATTAAAAACATTTGAAACAAAAATATAATCTGATTTTTGTGTTTGTAAGTCAAGTCAAGATATCATCCATTAAAATACAACAAACATTGAAAACTCAAACTCAAACTGTCAAATTCACAAGTTTTGCAGCAGATTAGCTCTTTCAATCCAAACAGTCGCATCTACAGTCCAAACAGTCGCACATACAGTCCAAACGGTCTCACATATGGTTCAAACAGTCGCATTAACAGTCCAAACATTAGTGTTTTTAGTCCAAACAATTACTCTTTCAGTCCAAACATTAGCGTTTACAGTTCAAACATTAGCTCTTCTAGTCCAAACGGTCGCACCCTCGGTCCAAATAGTCGCATTTTCAATCCAAAGGTTAGCTCTCTTGGTGTTAATGTCAAATTTCTCATATTTCAACATTAACTCTCAAAGGTTGAGCATATTACAGAGTTGGGTCAAAATTGAAATCTCCTAAGTTCAAACACTCAATTTGCTAAACCTACATATCATTATTTGAACTTTAGAGTCACTGTATACAGAACAGAGTTCCTGGTTTGTCAGTCAGTGTTTTTGGTCAGTATAGTAGCATTTTTGGTAAGTCTATTAGAGTTTCTGGTCTAAACTGCAGCGTTTTTGGTCTAAACAATAGAGTTCCTGGTCTGAACAACAATGTTTCTGGTCTAAACAGCAGAGTTCCTAGTCATTTTGTCAGTGTTTTTGGTAAAATACATCAAAATCAGAAAACAAAAACAACCCATTTCTCAAACAGTCAAACATAGAGAATAGGTCATCTTGTTGGGTCATTTAATCAAGTTATCTTCTGTCAAAAATAGATTCAAGAACAAGACACACAAAAGGTCTCAAGTATTCACCTCAAACAAGTTAAAGATCAAACACCTTAAAGTGCAACAACACATTGTCTTTGATAAACTGATTGTTCAAACATAGTTTCTCATTAGGATCTATCATCCTTTAATCACAAAACTACAACGCTTGATCAAAATAACCTCGTTCTTTATCATAGGATATATCGTTCCTATTTGAACTTGGTCATATCAAAAATCACAAAATTTGCACTCCAAAAACTAAGATCAAAAAACTTGTAAACAAGAAAATACTTGAAAAGATCATTTTGTGTCTATACATCTACAAATTTCACCTTAACAATTGATCACTTATAGCGACACATTACTCAAGATTTAAACCCCAAAAAACATTCAAAACACGTGTATGCCCTTTCTAACCAGGGCTCAGAGATGGAAAATTGTGGAAACAGAATTAGAAATGTTTGAGATAACTAAAGACTATAGAACCATGGAACACGAAGATGAAATACAAGTTGAAGAGGAAATAACAGAACAAAATATGAGAGACATCAAGAAAGATCCTCAATTCGACAAATTTATGAAGAAATTATTGGAGGGAGAAAAAGAAAAATATTTCCTAATGTTAGCCAAATCTGGTGCTACACTCCCCCAAGATTTTGATGTAAACAAATCGAAACAAAAGAAAAGTGGTCCTCCTCCTAATTATGAACAATATGAGGACATCTTTGGTCTCAAAATGAATAACACGTCAATTCCTAGCAACACCAGAAACAATGAGGAAACTTACATTCCCACAAGGGAGGAAGTAGAAATTCTAAATAACACTCAATCCAACGAAGATACAAGAAGGGATAGAGATGATACAAGAAGAGATCAAAATATTCCTAGAATGCAAAATCATGGTCATACAAGAACAAATCATGTTGATAATCCTATCATGACTCTCACACAACAACTACAAACATTGCAAACACAAATCCAAGATATGCAAAGAGGAAATGTTAGGCGATACTCGCTTCGATAAATATGTCCATATATGTTTGACAGAAACCTCAACATGATACCTTTTCCTATAGGTTTCGAGACTCCGAGGTATGAAAAATATGACAGAAGCACTGACCCTCAAGATCACATAAGAGAATTTTGCACAATGAGTATGGAGTTTGCACATGAAGATACATACTTAATGAGACTATTTCCAAAAAGTTTAACTGGATTAGCCATGGAATGGTTCTCAAAACTTCCACCAGGAATCAGATCATTTTCAGAATTGGTGGATAAGTTTGTATCCCAATACGCTTATAAAATTCAACATGAAATAACCATGCTAGACCTGTGTAACACAAAACAAAAAAGCGGAGAACCCTTCATGACATTCTTACAATGATGGAGGCAATTAGCTTCGAGGTATCCTCGTACAGTGCCGGAGTATGAAAAAATGGACATTTTCATAGACAACTTAAACGATCAAATGAGTTATTACTTGAAAATGCAAGGAAATCAAAGTTTTGCAAAAATGATTGATAATGGAATCAGAATGGAAGAAGCCATGATAAAGAAAGGTGAGTTGAAAATATTCAAAGAAGGAGTTCACCCTCCTAACAACACTAATAACAATAATCACAATGATAAACCAAAATTTTGGAATAGAAATCATAATGTCGTCAATGACGGGATAGTGGATAACAATAATGTAAAACCAAAGCAACCAGTTTTCAACTTATCCAATCACTCAGCAGTAGCTCAACAAAACAACAATCACCAAAAAGCAACTATTAAAAACTTCTTTCGAAGACAATTTACAAACATTGGTGAACCCCTTGGGTCCACATTAAAAACACTCATCGCAAACAAATTGATTATGTTACCAGAAGAAAGAAACTTTGAACCCAAGGTAAAACCTACTTGGTGGAATGACAACCATTACTATGATCACCATCGAAACAAAGGACACCAAATAGATGCTTGTCAATGATTAAAACATGTCATCCAAGATTTGATTGATAATGGAATAATAATTGTGGATGGACATACAACAAATGAATCTCACACAGCTTTCAAAACTCCACTTCCTAATTATGAGAAGGGTGAATCATCAATAGGGCAGAACGGTAAAGGTAAAGCAAAGGTAAACTATGCTCATACATATGACAATGTGGTAAATGTAATCATGGTTAAAGAGCAACAACATCATGAACCTGCTCATGTTATCACACAAAATAAATCCAAAGTGGTTTTGTTGGGTCCTACAACAAACATGTCATCCACTACCAAACAATACAATCTAGTGGATCAATTACAAAAAACACCCGCACAAATATCCATCTTAGAACTTTTAAAACTGTCACCTACACACAAAGAGATTCTTGAACAAGCATTAGTAGATACCACAGTGTCCAAAGATCTTGATAGAGATCAATTCCAAACCATGGTGGGACACCTTACAACTCCTAACTGCTTATCATTTACTAAAGAAGATGACATGTCCTTGCAACACCCCCACAACGCTCCTTTGCATATTGAAGTCCTAGTTCACAAAATGCGAGTTAAACATGTTCTAATAGATGGTGGAGCTGGCCTAAATATTTGTTCATTAAGTCTTGTTCGTGCCTTAGGATATTCAGAAGATGCAGTTGATCCCCATAAAAAGATCACCATAAAAGCCTATGACGAAGAAGAATGTTCCTCCAAGGGAATTGTGATACTACCCATCAGAGTAGGACCTTTACAGAAAAACACAGCATGCCAAGTTCTGGACTTGGACTTATCATATAATATACTCCTAGGGAGACCATGGATACATGACTTGCAAGCTGTCCCATCAACCTATCATCAGTGTGTCAAATTTCCCTATGATGGACAAGAAATCACAATATCTGCAGATTCAAATCCATTCCAGTATTGCAGCAATCTAAAAATGGCTCAAGAAGTCATTGTTCCTCATAACAGGGAGGCGTCATCTTCGAACACACAATCCAAAGAACAATCCTTTGCCTCTATTTTATCAAGTATGGAAAAACAAATGCAGTTAAGAGATCGAGGAAATGGAGAATACTCAATATCACAATTACCACTCTCTCCTAAATCCTTTGGAAAATCATCAAACTCTAAACAACAACCAATTGTGAAACATCTTCCGATATTTGATGGAGCATTCATTAGTGCTGGAACCTTGTCAGAGGAGACAAAAGACAAAGATGTGCTACAGTGGCTATACAAAGATGAAGAAATTCAACAAAAGGTCAACAATGTCAGAATACCTATAGAAAAATATGGAAAAGGATTCAACATTCTTCAAAAGATGGGATACACTGGAACAGGTCCTATAGGAAAAAGAAAAGAAGGTATCTCAGAACCTATCCAACCTCATAATCAGCAAGCTACAGACAAAGCAGGCTTAGGGTATGGACAAGTTACTCTACCAGAAGACACATCTTCTAACCAACAAAAAGAAGAATATGAAAACAGACAAGAAAAACTTGCAATTGAAAGGGAAGAAGCGTCTGCAACGCAACGATCACAACCAAACATGAAATGGAAAAAGAAACAATCCTCAAATCAACAAGAAAAAAAAACCAATAATACCTCCCAAGAAGCATTAACTCTCAATCAAAACAAGCATGAACCTAGTACTAATCAAGGAGAACTGATAGTAAAGTTGACAGAACTCAATCTCAGTCTAGAAGAAGTTGAATATGAGAGAAGGAAAGATATAGCAAGACAAACAAAAGAAACACATCAAAAGCTATATGAACAAATTTGTAGATTGCAAGCTGCAAGTGAGACAGATTCTGACAAATGGGAATGGGATTCCTATCATTCTGAAGAATCAGCTAAAGAAAATTGCTTTAAAGAAGATGTAGGAGTCGATGTAGTTCACACGTATGCAGGACAAATGTTAGGAACTAGTTCACTTGAATTAGAATCACATTCGGCTGACTTGGAATTAATTGAGGACGATCAAGAACTTCCTAGGCGAGGTCATTCTGATGAGGGTACCATTCTGGACATTGACATACATATCAAAAACTTTGATAACTCAATCATGACCCTAAATACTCTCGAAACATCTCAACCAAATGATCCTTTACCTCCACTCCACCCCGAACTTATTGAATGGGAAAATGAAGGACATACTACCATTGATACCTTTCCAAATGACTATGTCATATCCGTATATCTTAATGCAATCGAACCCACAACAACTTCAACCAGGAATTTTAGCAACGCATCTTCCAGTCAAGTGGGTGCCAAATCTCCTACTCGCAAAAGTGAAAATAAAGAAAAAAATATCAGGTCTAATGTTGAAAACCATTTCTTGGCAACATTAGATCAGGAAAAAGTAAAAAGAAAGGACGTATCTAATGGTGAAAACCTCCTCGAGGCACCAGAAGATGGGAGATTTGACACTTTACCTGAGTACTATCAAGAAAGGTCATCAATTTTGATTGAACCAATAGAAGCAGTTAACATTGGAACATCAGAGCAACCCAAGATCCTACATCCAGCAACTTCTCTGACAAAAAAGGAAAGGAAAGAATATATGGAATTCTTTACACAAAGACAAATTAATTTTTCCTGGTCATATGCAGACATGCCAGGGTTGGATCCAGAGCTTATTATGCATCACTTGAATGTCAATCCAGGAGCCAAACCAGTCAAACAAAAATTAAGAAAGATGCATCCACATATTTCTCTCTTGGTTAAAGCAAAACTAAAAATTCATTGGATGTCAGATTCATCAGACCTATAGCATATCCTCAATGGGTATCAAACATTGTTCATGTTTCAAAGCCAGATAAAAGTATCAGAGTATGCATAGACTTCAGAGATCTTAATAATGCATGTCCAAAGGATGACTTTCCTTTACCTAACATTGACATCATTGTAGATTTAATAGCTGGACACTCCATGTCTTCTCTAATAGATGGTTTCTCTGGATACAATCAGATTAAAATAGCACCTGAAGACCAAGAAAAGACAGCTTTCACATGTCTGTGGGGTACTTTATGCTGGAACGTCATGCCTTTTGGATTAAAGAACGCAGGTGCCACATATCAGAGAGCTATGACAACAATATTCCATGACATGATGCATACATTCATGGAAGACTATGTGGATGACATCTTGGCAAAATCATACAACAGAGAAGAATGTATTGAAATACTAGAAAAGATCTTTGATCGGTTAGAACAGTACAAGCTACAACTAAATCCTAAGAAATGTGCCTTTGGTGTCACTTCAGGAAAGCTATTGGGATACATTGTTTCAGCTAGAGGTATCAAAGTAGATCCAGCTAAGGTCAAAGTAATCATGGAAATGGCATCTCCCAAGAATATAAGTCAACTCAAATCACTACAAGGAAGACTGCAGTCAATCAGAAGATTTGTGGCTCAATTAGCAGATAAATGTCAACCATTCACCCATCTATTACATAAAAATGTTCATTTCAAGTGGGACCATCAATGTGAAGATGCATTCAACAAGATCAAAGAATATCTCATTCAACCACCTGTTCTAATGTCACCAATTCCAGACAAGCCGTTATTACTCTATGTATCCACCACTGAAGTATCATTAGGAGATTTGTTGGCACAACAGGATAATGAAGGAAAAGGGTGAGCCATCTACTACATCAGCAGAACACTAGTGGGATACGAACTCAACTATTCCCCAACAGAAAAAGCATGCTTGGCGGTAGTTTTTGCTTCTCAAAAATTAAGACACTATCTACTGTCTCACTCCATCAAGTTGATAGTTAAAATTGATCCATTGAAATATTTGCTCAACAAGGCAACATTGACAGGACAACTAGCAAAATGGATCATGATCCTAAGTGAGTTTGATAATGAGTATGTAGATAGAAAATCTATCAAGGGACAAGTCATCGCATACCAACTAGAAGAGGCACCACTTCAAGATGATCATCCTCTACAGATTGAGTTTCCTGACGCTGATATCCTAACAGTCACAACAAATGCATGGCAACTATACTTTGATGGTTCATATACGCAGCACGGATCAGGAGCCGGAATTTTATTTATCACACCACAAGATCATACCATCCCAAAAGCATACAAATTAAGCTTTCCATGCACCAACAACACTGCAAAGTATGAAGCTTTGGTTACATGAATCAAAATGGTTGTAGAATGGAACATTACACAACTTGAGGTCTTTGGAGACTCTCAGCTCGTCATAAATCAAATCAATGATGACTATCAAACAAAAGATGACAAACTCATGCCTTACAAAAATATGGTGGACGACTTCAAGAAATATTTTGTTGAAATCACTTTTGAACAAATTCCAAGAAATGATAATAAAGCAGCAGATGCCATGGCAACACTTGCTTCTCTATTACAAACATAGGAAAATCAAGAACATTATGAATTCCTAGTTGAAGAGTTGTTTTACCCGTCTCATAATTGTCCTGATTCCCAAACCATTTGTCAACTTATAAGACATGATTCCTCCCGCTATGGCCAAACTTATACATACCTAAAAGATAACATCTTACCTCCTGACTTATCAAAAAATCAAAAGAGAAACTTTATTCGCCAATCCTCCCATTATACTCTTGTCGTAGATACCCTATTTAAATGAGGTCTAGACGGTACTCTTTTAAGATGTCTCGAACAAGAAGAATCTGAGAAGGCCTTAAAGGAAGTCCATAACGGCATTTGTGGCACTCATTCAAGTGGTCTTACCCTTTCAAAAAAACTCATACGCTTGGGCTATTATTGGCCGACTATGGAATGAGAGTCTTTTCAAGTAGCCAGAATGTGCAAACAATGTCAGATCCATGGAAACTTGATCCATGCACCAGCACAAGAACTTCATGCGTTGGCAACATCTTTGCCTTTCTGTCAATGGGGTCTTGATCTAGTGGGAAAAATAAATCCTTCTTCATCAAATGGTCACAAATTCATCCTTGTAGCTACAGAATATTTTACAAATGGATTGAGGCAGTACCTCTCACAAATATCACAGGAAAACAAATTGTTGCATTCATCTTGAATTACATCATCTGTCGCTGTGGAATACCAATGACCTTTATCACTGATAATGGGTGACCATTCAACTATCAGGATGTACAAGAGTTATGTGAGAAGTTTAAGATCCAACACAGATTCTCCACACCCTATTATCCACAAGGGAATGGGCAAGCAGGAGCATCTAACAAAACTATTCTGAAAATCCTCAAAAAGACAGTGAATGATGCTGGGAAAGATTGGCATATTCAACTAAACCCTGCTATCTGAGCCTATCGCACCAGTATCCACACACCAACAGGTGCCACACCTTTCTCTCTTGTATACGGATCAGAAGCCATATTGCCTATCAAAGTAGAGATTCCCTCTCTACGTGTATCACTAAAAGGTCTCATCCCAGATGAAGAACAAAGAGTGTCTAGACTACAAGAGTTAGAACTGATCCAGGAACGAAGACAAAATGCCTTTGACCATTTAAAGGTATATCAGCAAAGAATGTGCCGAAGTTATAATCACAAGGTCAAACCACGAATCTTTCAAGTTGGAGAACTAGTACTAAAGGAAAATCCATGAAATCAGTCAGATCGAGAAAAGAAAGGAAAATTTGAACCCAACTGGTTAGGTCCATTTGTGGTCATAGCAATATTTGGGTCAGGGGCATATCAGCTATCAACACAAGATGGAGATCAGCTCGAGGAACCCATTAATAACATGCACCTAAAGAAGTTCTATGTCTGAAAAATCGAAAAAAATCAAAAACAGTGAAAAATTAGAAAAAAATCAAAAACAATGAAAAAGCAAAAAAATCCAAAAACAATGAAAAAGTAGAAAAATCCAAAAAACAGTGAAAAAGCAACAAAAAAAAAAAAAAAAATCAAATATGAGAAAAAATGCAATAAAAATAGATGGTGAAAACTTGGCAAATAGGTGCTATCTGTCGGCTAGCTCTGCCATCTATTGGTTCACGCTTTCTTCCGCTTGCATTCTTTTCCATCAGCTCTGTTCATACTCATCTTAAAGCCTTTGTACATATGCAGGCATCCCAGGTGATTTCTCATCATGGTTTGGATCATTGACTATATCATAATAAGGCTTGTTTCTAGGCTGGGGGCAAAATCCTGAACCTGGCTGGGGGTAAAAAGTTTTGATCATTTGTTAGCTTAATCAAAGCAGGTAGAACAACAGTCAGACAACGCTTGTCAAGCGAAAAACTAAGACACATCCATCATTGAACATAAGATCACATTGTCAACCATTAACTATCACATATCAATCTAAACATGACAAAACACATATCAATGGATGATATATCTTGACTCATGATTTTAACACTTTGGCAATAATGGTTCAACTATTTTATTTGTATTTTTCGCTATCATGATTTCTGAGTAACTCCAGGATGTCTTCAACTAGAGGAACGAGGAAGGAACATGATATTTTTCTTGTCTACTGTCTATAAATTAATCATTAATATGTGCAAAGTTGTCTAAGGAAATGATCATCAGAATATCATGGAAGACATTTCGAACTTGCATATAGAAATGGTTAATACTGCCTGTTTTACACAAGCAACATTCTGGTCATCTTGGTTCAATTATACCTCGATGCTTGTGCTAACTTGCAATATCAAAACCTAGGAAAGTAGTGCTCAGGTCATCATGGTTCAATTATACCATTGATATTTGCACTCACTTCCCACATTTTAGAGGCTCAATGATGAAACAAAGCAATGACTCCATGACCGGTCCAATCACTGCATTGCATTGCATTTTAAGATAGATTTGCATTTCATTCTGCATGGGATCATAATGCTCATCTTTTCCAAGGTCAAAGCTAACATGATTTTATCTCTCTTATTACATGATTGAGTACATTGGACAATAACAAAAATAATCAATTCATTCATCCTACATGATAAGTTAGTTCATCTCATGTAATCATTGCATACCAAGGCATCATTCATATAAAGCATCAAATCATTCATTCATTTAATAGAATCATTGCATGACATTCATCAAATCTCAAATCATATAAAATAACACCATTGCATTGCATTGCATCCATCTCATATTAACATGCATGAGAAAATCATAAAAAAATATATAAACATAGAAAGCATTGCAATCGCACAAACATCGCATAGAAATTATAAGCATCACCATACATATTTGCATTTGCATACATCATGTAAATACTGCATCATCATATATCCATCATCTATAATTCATAGGCATATAGAAATTAAAGCATACATCATGAAAGTAAATGCACATCATAATAATATACCAAATAGAATGCATCCATCGTCTCATAGGTCATGTAGAACGAATAGGATCGACTGCATATCATATCATCAAAACAGGACCAATGTCCAAGGTACAATGATATCACAAAATATAGGAGATACATCACAAATATACATCGCGGGAATCATCAATATCTCATCACAAAAAGGTGTGTACATAAATAGATCAATGTCCCATATCAGTGTGACCACTTGGACGTCGAGCAGAACTCTGTCCTAATGTGGCAGGTAGAGTAGCACCAGCTAATACCCCTGTACCTGAGTCCCCACCCCTCTCTAAAGTGGCCCTATCACTCCTCGACTCTCAGTCTAGCTTTGTCCCAATCTCCTGCTCAGATATGAAAATCCTAGAGCCCTCCGCTCAGGAGGAACAGCAGTAAAGTATAATGTCCTGTAATACTCGGCCTCTCGGATCCCCTGGCACATCATCTTCAGGGCGTTCTTCCCTGAAGTAGACCCTCCTGACAATTGTACCTGTGTCTCAGCTTGCTAACACCTATCCATAGCTGCGTCTCTCTTGACTAGGAGAGAAGCCATCTAAGTCTCTAACTGGGCCATCTAAGAGTCCCTCTCTACTAGTCAACTCTCTAGCTGCTGAACCTGAGCCTGTAAGTCTGTAATCTGAGCCTGCTGCTGATGCGACAGCATCCTAATGAGGATCCGCCTAGGTGCCTCTGCCTATGGCTGCTCAACCCATGATACTGTTGTAGGTACCTGCTCAACTGGGGGTCCCTCCTGCTCTGGAACCTGATGCTCCTGATCCCCTGGACCTGATCTCTTGTGTCTAACCACCCGGGCCATCCAATCTGTATATACATCCCTAGCAGATCTGGAACTGCTAGCTCCTAGTGTGCCTGTCGCTACCACTACCACTACTCGACCATCTCCCTCATCATCATCTCCCCCATCTCCCCCATCATCATCTCCTCCATCATCATCACCAGCACCCTGACCTCCTGCATCTCCTCCATATCCATCTCCATCTCCACTATCATCTCTGTCTCTACCATCCCTCTGTCGTCTAGGAGCTCTACGTCATGGCCTCTCCTCGTCCTCAACTAACACTGGCTCTGGCTCATCCGGACATGTCAACCTCGGAAACCTGTGTGTAATACAATACATAACGTACTCATGTGTGATCCTACTATCCATCATGCCTGGAAGATAATCCCAATCCATAGGCCCCAATGATCGATACTTTGCGCAGGCATGGTCATATGAAATAGAAGGCCCCCAAGTAGCCACATCCAATCTCCGACGAGCATAATGAGTTGTACCCTGTGATATCCCTTGTATCCTACCATATTGTCTCAACACCCTCATACAAGGGAATCGCTCGATGACGTAAGGTGTCAAGCCAATCAGATATCGCGTCATGAATACATATGGCATCTTCGCTACATCCTCAGGCCAAATCTCGCAGTCCCTATATGGCCTCCATATCATAGTATCTAGGTCATCCAAAGTCCGTCTCCAGTACTCTAATTTGCCCAGCTTTCGCTGGACAATGACACCAGGATACCCGTCAGCATAAGGTCTGCCTACAGGTCTCTCTCTGTCCACCAATGGTCGTGTGATAGGTAAATGCTCCCAACCCCATATCTAAAGCAAAGTCACTCCTGCTGATAATGCAGCGGATCTCTAGTACACAACTCGATGCAAGTCATGATACAAGTGTGCTAACATACATGATCCCCATGAAAATCGGGTCCCCTCTATCTGCTCAAGCAAACGACCCCATCCAACAAATAATCCCTTTGACCTATGATCAAGACAAAGGAAGCCTCCAATGAATCCAGCAAGCATAGTCGGTATTGTGGCATACCCTAGCTCTAACATCTCCTACCACGCAATACCCATCGATATCATCATCCTCAAACACGCGACAAAGTGCCTCTGTCCCACCCCGCTCACTTATATCATAATATACTAAATCGCTCATCACAGGGATCTGCAAAATTCAATAGACATCCTCGGGTGTCACCGTCATCTCTCCAGTCGGCAAGTGAAACGTGTTATGTTCACTATGCTAGCACTCTGCTAAAGTTGTCAGTAATCCCTGGTTTATCAGAGGTCGAGGCATGTCAAGAAGGGAAGACAAACCACATCTGCTAATGTGATCTCGCTCTGCCTGACTAAGGCGGGGTATCAGCATCCATGTCTTCGGGAAACGCTCCCGAGACTGAAGAATGCTAAAGTGCTCCTGCAATCAAATCACTTCATCATATCAGTTTCTGAATTTATCTATCTATCAAATCAATCTATCTATCGGTCTATTTTTCTCAATTGAGATTTTTATCAAATCTCATTGGGCCCCTATCAATGATGTTCATCTATCATGAAGTCATTATCAATCTTATCTCATCTCGCGCATGCATCGAGATAATTAGAACTGGTCATCAAATTTAACAATCAAAAGCATCTAATTTTATCAATTAGATAGCTAATCAAATCTTACCCTATCAAAAACCGAAAAATCAAATCAAATCCTACTCTTTCAAAAATCAAATCTAATTGATAGCAAATTTGAAAAATTGAAAAATCGGAAAATCATCAAAAACCGAAAACCAAAAAAAACAAAAAAACAACACACACACACACACACACACACACACACCAAAAAAAGAAGAAGAAGAAGAAGAAGAAGAAGAGAGAGAGAAAAGAAAAAAAAGAAAGAAAGAAGAAGAAGAAGAAGGAGCAAAAACAAAAAAATTTAAGCCCTAGCGCTGGCGGCCGCCACCAGGCCTCCACCGCCCGCCTTTTCCCTCTCCCACCCAATTTTCAAAAATTGAAAAAATTGAAAAAAAAAAAAATGAATGAATAATTTTTTTAGGGGGTTTCGAGTTTTTTTTTTTTTTTAATCCGAAAAACCCATTTCACTATTCGAAAAACCCATCTCAAAAATGCAATTTTCTCTCCAACCCATCTAACGAAAATGCTAAAAAATGATTTTTTATGCTAACAGCTAAATTATTTTAAAAAATCAACAACGCTAGGTTTTCTCAAAGTACGTATCGGTGGACCGTATGCCGAAGGATGCTCATATCACTGAACTCACTCGAACCTATGCTGGTGATACGGGATCGCCATTTCCTTCCTCCAGAGCAATTTTTCTCCAACAACTGCAGTGCACAAATGAGGAGTGAAAAAAGGATTTCACCTTTTTAAACTCATACTGGGGCATTTAAGTGGGATTTTTATTCCACTTATTGTTAATCATTTAATCAACTAATTAGTCTGACAGGATGACATTTTCAAATTTCTTATCGAGAAATGAATCAGATTAACTCTACAAATCTCCAAACATCAAAAAATCATAAAAAATCTAAAAATTTCAAAAATTTCAAAAAAATCAAAAAATCACGAAAAATTCAAAAACATTTGAAAATTATCCGATTCATCTCCCGAGGGGGCGTCCTTGCATCAATTTTTATCAATCAGAGTCTAGGACATCATATCAAGATTTATCATCTCCAAAAATTGAATCAACATCATATCGAGATTTATCATCTCCAAAATTGAAACCACATCATATCGAGTTTGATCATCTCCAAAACCGAATCAACATCATATCAAGATTTATCATCTCCAAAATCGAAACCGCATCATATTGAGTTTGATCATCTCCAAAATCGAATCAACATCATATCGAGATTTATCATCTCCAAAATCGAAACCGCATCATATCGAGATTTATCATCTCCAAAATCGAATCAACATCATATCGAGATTTATCATCTCCAAATCAAATCAGTATCACATCAAAACCAAATCTGCATCAAATCAAGATCAAATCTGCATTCTATCGAATCAGCAACATCATCAATCGAGCTTTCTTTGAACCAACGTGTCGTCACACATCGCTTCAAAGAGGGGCAAAATGTATACACCTAAAAACGGTCTGAAGATAGTTAATTAAATACGCAGTTATTTGATTAATTCCTCTTCCCAATTAATTGAATTCACAAGCAATTTAATTAATTTCTCTATTCATCTACTAGTAAATAAATCTAAATGATTTATCTATATAGTTCATCTCACATCCCCCTTTATTTAATTAATTCTCAATTAATTAATGTCTCCCCATACTAATCAATTCTTTTAATCCCTAATTAAAATTAACAAACTCAAGTTTGTTGAGATTAATTACCATTTTCCAATTACTTGAATTTCTAAATTCAAATGAGCACATGGCTCCTAACTTTAACCACCCAACCTAACCATCCCCTAACTTAACCCATTCAATCTAATCTTGGGTCTAACTAAACCTATCCTATCTTGCACATTCTAACTTCCTTATCCTAACCTCTCATGGTGTGGATATTCTCTCCTTGAGACACATGGCACTTTTTCCACATGTCTCCTCCCTTGGACACTTGCCCTCTCATGAGCAAGGCTCCTTAACACTTGTCACCACGGAGATGACAAGTGTCCCTTCCTCCAACCTCTTCTCCAACTTCCTCAATCTTGGCCCTTGATATCTTCAGATCAAATCTGGACCGTCGATTCCTGCCACCTCAGCTTTGGCCTTGGAATTCCTATAAATACCCCTCATTTTGGAGCAATAAGGATCCCATCTCATATCGATTTAGGCATCATTACTATAGGCAATTTTCATTTCAATTATCTAGTAATTAGCTTTGGATTTATCATAGCATGTTCATCTAGGTTCTTAAATCATGCATTTCATATCATCTCCATAGTCAATCATGATCAATTAGCTACTCAACTCTTGAGTTGTCACTTTGGAGGTCATTGCTCCGCTGAGAACCCATCAATCCAACACCTTCAAGGTCCTCAAGAATAGAGGAAAATGGGACATTTCAAGGAAGGCTTATGGTTTGCATCTTTGGTTTAAATTTTCAATTAAGCTTTTCAATTATGCTTCTATTGTCTCATTATATGTGTATGCCTCTTATACTAACCACATTTTTAGCATCACAATACCCATTAAGGATATGCTACAAATCTGATGAATCCCACGTCCAATAATTTCTTCAGTTCTACTTTGACAAGGAGAGCTATATGAAGATGCATCGTCCTCAATTTATGTTTTACTAGTTTAGCTCCTAGAGCGACATTTAGATGATGCATTATAAGATCTGGATCCAACCCTGGCATGTCTAC
Source organism: Cryptomeria japonica (assembly GCF_030272615.1). Classification (NCBI taxonomy): domain Eukaryota; kingdom Viridiplantae; phylum Streptophyta; class Pinopsida; order Cupressales; family Cupressaceae; genus Cryptomeria; species Cryptomeria japonica. The sequence goes on along the minus strand of NC_081412.1, from coordinate 400,509,883 downwards.
ATATGACCAAGTGAAATTGATTTTTCATCTTTTGAAAAATTCTAGATATTTCTACATTTCTTGTTCTAATAGAGAGATTGTCGGATGTAGAACCTTTGGTTTATCTATTGTGCCAATTTTGATTGCCTCTATTGGTTCAATCAGTATAGTGTTGGAATTATGGATGAATTGATTATGTGTTGCATTGATGTTTTGTCATTGATGTCAACACTAGCTGTTATGGTTGGTTACTGATAGACAGATTTTGGTTACCGGTAGAAGATCTAGTGTTACCGGCAGAAGGGACTATTTGTTGGACACTTCTGGCATGTTTGGATCAATGGAGTATGTTTGATTTTATGTGTTACATGTTCCTAAAGCATTTTTTGGTCAATTAGTATTGACTTGGTCATCAGATGCTATCATACACTCTTGTAAACCCTTACCAACATGGGTTTAAGGTTTAACTAACAGAGTTTTCACTGAAAAACCTTGACAGAATGCTAAGTGGTATTGGTGTGGCTTCTAGATGGAATTCAGGATGCAGAAGGTGATCCTTGGTTGTGCCTCAACTATTTGAAGACATTACTTTGGCGTGGTGGACCCAGATTAGGTCTGGCGCCTATCTATTTTATGGACCGATATCATGTTAACGTGTTCTCTACACTTTTCCAGGATTATTTATGGATTGGTTATTGTTGTTTTGGTCTCAAGCCGACATGGCATATCATTGTAATATGGATGTATGTAATGATCTTATTGTAACATCTTTTAGGTGGTCGACCTAATTGGTTTAGGCCTTAGGGTTGGTATAAATTGATGTAAGATCTCATTGTAGATCATGGTATGGGAATGGAAATGTAATATAATATGTGAAGGAGTTTTGGTTGATCATTGAGGATCAAATTGTGTTTAAAGAAGAGGTCAAAGGCCTCTAGTATTGAGCTTAACCAGGACTATAATCAGGCATGGTAGATGCTATCTCTAGCAATTCATTCTTTTGGATTGTTGTCCAATTATCTCGAGGTGGTTATAACCTCTTTGTAGTCAGTGAGACTCTTTTGTAATGAGTAGTAGGCTCTAGGAAATGTGCCTTCCTACATGTGCAGGCCCCTCATTGTATCACATACTTTTTGCAGAAGTATCATCTGACTATGGGTAGGCTTCCCACCATGGTTTCTCCCTTGATGGGTTTTCCATGTACAAATCATGGTGTTATGTGGTATGGTTGCATTGTGTTAATTCTCTATTTCATTCTTAAATTTTATTGCTTACCAGTATTTGTTTCTGCTATTTCGGTATTCAATGTTTATGTGCTCTGGTTAAAGGTTATTAAGTGGTTTTATTGACACAATTTGTTAACAACTGATTCACCCCCCCCCCCTCTTAGTTGTTCACCAGTTATCCTAAAAATTGGTATTAGAGCTTTGGTCCTCTTTTGCAGAAGCTTAACTGCTTGAGGAAGATCCTATGGCAACTAACACTTCAAATCCACCGGCAACTATTTACAAAAGAGAAATCCCTAAGCTTGATGGAACAAATTATGGGATATGGAAAATCCAAATGGAGACTCATCTTAGATGTCTTGGCAAGGATATTTGGGAGATCACTAAGAAATAATACACACCTTATGATCTGGCATCTGGCAATCCTACTCTTGCAGACTTGGACAAAAATATTGAAAATGATTGCAGAGCTAGAGAAGCCCTCTTGTGTGCACTTACTGATCAGCAAATCATGGGATTGACTAATAAATCATCGGCAAAGGTTATGTGGGATAAATTGCAAACTTTGAATGAAGGTAACCCTACTCTCAAAATTTCTAAACTTGATGGTTATCGGCTAAGGTATGAAAACTTGAAGATGGATGACAATGAAAGAATTGCTACATTTATGGAAAGAGTAAATGAGATTGTCATGGGAATTCAATGTTGTGGAGGATCTCTGAGTGAAGATGAGATAGTTTTCAAAGTCTTGAGAGCCCTTCCACCAGCTTACAAGATGAAGGCAACTGCAATTAATGAATTGAGAACAATGGCAAACACTTCAGTTAATAGAGATGTTCTGAATGGAAAATTATTTGCTTTTGAGCTTGAATAATTTGGACCTTCTGGAGCTGCAAAGTCTGAACCTGCTTTTCATACATCATCATCATCTACCGGCAAGAATGATTGGAAAGCCCTATATGCAAAATAATTGGAAGATATGAGGAAAGAGGATGAATAATTTGAGCAACTTGAAGACTTATTTGCTAGAAGAGTACCTGAAGGACCAGCAGGAAGTAAGTATGAAGGAAAAGCACCTTTTAAATGTTTTGCATGTAATAAGATTGGTCATTTTGCATCTAGATGTCCTGAAAGGAATGCAAGATTTGAATAGAGAGTTAAGAAACCATTTAAGCCTAATTAGAACATATATAGATTCAAGAGAAATAAACAATGCTACACAGTAGATGAGGAAGGAGTAATTGATGACTCTGAGGATGAACCAACAGTAGACTCTGCTAGTGGATCTGGAAATGGAACATAATGGGTCATCTATGCTTTAAAGGAAGATGAACTGGAACTGGCTATCAAGAATGAAGAAAAATACCTGGTAGCAAAAGTTGAAGATAAGGATGAATGGGTAATTGATAGTGGATGCTCGCATCATATGACTGGAGATAAAAGGAAATTTTTATCCCTGCAAGAATACAATGGTGATCAAGTTAGTTTTGGAGATGACAAAGCATGTATGATAAAAGGTAGAGGTACTATTTCTCTAGATGGTAAGCATAATACTGATAATGTCTATTATGTAGAAGGTTTAAAGCATAATCTTTTAAGTGTTGGTCAATTGGTGGACAAGGGATTCCAACTTCAATTCAAAGATAGAAAATGCAAAATCATTAACAAAACTAGTTTGGAGATTGCAACCGGTATTCAGACTGGAGGTAATATCTTTTACTTGAACACTGGTAATAAGACATGTTTGATTGCTCATATTGATGAGAGTTGGCTATGGCATAAGAGGTTGTGTCATGTTAATTTTAATTGTATTGTTAAGATCATTTCAACAAAGACAGTTAGAGATATACCAAAGATTATGAAGCCTCATAATCCAATATGTAAGCAATGTCAATTGGGAAAGAAAGTTAGAACTTCTTTTAAGAGCATACATGATAAATTTAATGATGTACTTGCTTTGATTCACACTGACTTATGTGGTCCAGCAAGGACTAGAAGCTTTCAAGGTGATAGGTATTTCATGTTGATTATTGATGACTATTCTTGGATAATGTGGGTGACTTTTCTTAGGGAGAAGTCTGAAGCCTTTGAGAAATTCAAGATCTTTAAAGAAAAGGTAGAAACAAAAACTGGATTGAAAATCAAATGTCTGAGATCAGATCAAGGCGGTGAGTTCACTTCTCATAAATTTAACAGTTATTGTGAGACAAATGGAATTAGGAGATAGTTATCTACACCTAGGACTCCTTAGTAGAATGGAGTAGTGGAAAAAAAGAACAGAACCATTTTGGATGCAGCAAGATCCATGATTATGGAAGCCAAATTTCCTCACATCTACTAGAGAGAAGCAGTGAGTATAGCAGTCTACACATTCAACAGAGTTCACATCAAAGGTGAAACCGGTAAGACCCCTTATGAATTATGGTTTGGACATACACCTACTGTTAAATATTTAAGAATTTTTTGGAAGTAAATGCTATACCAAAAGGGATGATTCAATTGGGAAGTTTGATCCTAGATGTGATGAAGGAATATTTATTGGATATTCAACTCAAAGCAAAGAATATAGATGTTATAACAAAAGATTGTAGAAAATATTGGAGAGAGCTAATGTGAAAGCGGATGAGCAATACAGAAATTAATCTATATCATATGACAGGGAACCGGCAGTGGAAATGATCATAACTAAATTGGCAATGCCTCAACCGGTATAGGAATATGAGACAGTTACACCAGTACAATCAGAAAATTCAACTATGACTAATGATCAGAATAGTGAACCCAAAGTTCAGAAGACACCAAGGTATGTAATATTAAATCATTCTGAAGATCAAATCATTGGAGATAGGAACAAGGGAGTTATGACAAGAAGAAGACTGGAAAATGAAGAGGTATGTCTTATTTCTCAAATTGAACTGGCATCTATTATTGAAGTTTGTAAAGATAAACATTGGTTAAAAGCTATAGAAGATGAATTATATCAGATAGAGAAAATTGAGACTTAGACTCTAGTTCCCCAGCCTAAAAAATAAGAATGTTATTGGAACTAAATGGATTTTTAGAAATAAACTAAATGAGGATAGTCAAGTTGTAAGAAACAAAGCTAGATTGGTTTGTAAAGAATATTCTCAAATGGAAGGAATTGATTATGGTGAAACATTTGCACCTGTAGCTAGAATTGAAGTTGTTAGACTATTTCTTGCCTATGCAGCTTATAAGAACTATAAGGTCTATCAAATGGATGTTAAATGTGCATTCTTGAATGGTGAACTTGAGAAAGAAGTATACATTGAACAGTCTGGTGGATTTTCACTAACAGATGATAAATATTTGATTTGCAGATTGAGGAAAGCTTTATATGGATTGAAACAAGCTCCTAGAGCTCGCTATGCAAGGTGGGATAAATATCTTTTGAAGCTTGGTTTTACTAAAGGCGGTGCTGATAGTAATTTATATTATAAGATCATTGATGATGATATTCTAATTTTTGAAGTATTTGTTGATGATAGCATTTTTGGATGAGAAGATAAATTGTGCATGGAACTCTCCAATAATATGAAGAATGAATTTGAAATGTCCGTGATTGGTGAGATGAGATTTTTGTTAGGTTTGCAAATTACTCAGACTGAAAAAGGCATCTTTATATGTCAAACTAAGTATCTAAGGGAATTGTTGAAGAAGTTTGGTATGGATAATTCCAAACCGGTAAGTACTCCTATGGTGAAAAGTGAGAAATTATCTATCAAAGATACATCTACACCAGTAAATTTGACAAGGTATAAGTCTATGATTGGTGGCTTGTTATGTCTAACTCAGACTAGACCGGATATTATGAATGCAGTGAGTATTGTTTCAAGATATCAAAGTAATCCTAAAGAAAATCATGAATGTACAGTAAAGAGGGTATTCCGGTATTTGCAAGGAACAATAGAATATGGCTTATGGTATTCTAAAGATGATGACTTTACTTTATGTGCATATACTGATTCAGATTGGGCAAGAGATAATGATGATGGGAAGAGCACTTCTGGTGGAGCTTTCTTTCTTGGAAAGAAACTGGTTTCATGAATCAGCAAAAAATAGTCATGCATTTATTTATCTATTGCAAAAGCTGAGTATGTTGCAGCAGCAACTAATTGCACTCAAGTCTTGTGGATGTAGCAAATGTTGAAGGATATCAAGGTAAATTGTAGTGAATTGGTAGTTATCTATTGTGATAACTCTACAGCCATTGACATGTCTAAGAATCTGGTATTTCACTCTAAGACTAAGCACATATCAATAAACTATAATTTTCTGAAGGACAGGGTGGAAGAAAAGGAAGTCAAATTGGTTTATGTGAACACTAAAGAGCAGATTGCAGATATATTCACTAAACTGATGTCTAAGGAATCATTTAAGTGTTTGAGAGATAGGTTAGGGGTTTCTGCCCCTCCAGTAGAGACTTGATTGATGCAGTTTGGCATCAGTCCAGCATGCATTATTAGTGATACTATTCATTCTGGCACTAATGAGTGGTGCTACTACTCAGGGGGAGTAGTCAGCTTTGAGATTTAGAGGCTTATATCATTGCTTTGATATTTTTGTTAGATTGTTGGCATCGATGTCAAAGGGGGAGTGATACTAATGTGAAAAATAAATTCAGAACTTTACAAAGATATTATTCACAGGGGGAGAGTTATTGATATTCAGAAGATTGTTGATTGTCTTCCACAGGGGGGAGACTTGTTTGGCATTTCTAGGTACTTAGATGTTTTTCACATCTAGTGTTGCCATCAATGCCAAAGGGGGAGATTGTTGGAATTATGGATGAATTGATTATATGTTGCATTGTTTTTTTGTCATTGATGTTAACACTAACTATTATGGTTGGTTACAAACAGACAGGTTTTGGTTCCCGATAGAAGATCTAGTGTTACCGGCAGAAGGGACTATCTGTTGGACACTTCCGGCATGTTTGGATCAATGGAGTATGTTTAATTTTATGTGTTACATGTTCTTGAAGTATGTTTTGGTCAATTGGTATTGACTTGGTCATCTAATGCTATCATACACTCTTGTAAACCCTTACCGGCATGGGTTTAAGGTTTAACCGGCAGAGCTTTCACTGAGAAACCTTGATAGAATGCTAAGTGGTGTTGGTGTGGCTTCTAGATGGAATTCAGGATGTAGAAGGTGATCCCTGATCGTGCCTCAACTATTTGAAGACATTGCTTTGGCGTGGTGGACCAAGATTAGGTCTGGTGCCTATCTAGGTTATGGACTGGTATCATATTAACGTGTTCTCTACACGTTACTGGGATGATTTATGGATTGGTTATTATTGTTTTGGTCTCAAGCTAACATGGAATATCATTGTAATATGGATGTATGTAATAATATTATTATAACATTTTTTAGGTGGCTGACCTAATTGGTTTAGGCCTTAGGGTTGGTATAAATTGATGTAATATCTCATTGTAGATCATGGTATGGGAATGAAAATGTAGTATAATATGCGAAGGATTTTTGGTCGATCATTGAGGATCGAATTGGGTTTAAAGAAGAGGTTAAAGGCCTCTAGTATTGAGCTTAACGGGGACTATAATCAGGCATGGTAGATGCTATCTGTGGTAGTTCATTCTTTTGGATTGTTGTCCAATCATCTTGAGGTGGTTATAACCTCTCTGTAGTCAATGAGACTCTTTTGTAATGAGCAATATGCTCTAGGAAATGTGCCTTCCTGCATGTGCAGATCCCTCATTGTATCACATACTTTCTGCAATAGTATCATCTGACAGTGGGTAGGCTTCCCACCATGGTTTTTCCCTTTCTGGGTTTTCCATGTACAAATAATGGTGTTATGTGGTATGGTTTCATTGTGTTAATTCTTTGTTTCATTCTTAAATTTTATTGCTTACCAGTATTTGTTTCTACTATTTCAGTATTCAATGTTTATGTGCTCCAGTTAAAGGTTATTAAGTGGTTTGATTGACATAATTTGTTAACAATTGATTCACCCCCCCCCTCTCAATTGTTCACCAGTTATCCTAACATATAGATGATCTCTCTTGATAATGTTTAGGTAAGGTGTCAAATCTCCCATCTTTCGGTGCCTCAAGGAGGTTTTCACCGTTAGATGCATCCTTTCTTTTTACTTTTCTTTGGTCTAATGTTGCCAATAAATGGTTTTTAGCATTAGACCTGATATTTTTTTCTTTATTTTCACTTTTGCGACTAGGAGGTTTGGCACCCACTTGAATGAAAGATGCATTGGCGAAATCCCTAGTGGAAGTTGTTGTAGGCTCAATTGCATTGAGGTATAAGGCTATAGCGCGGTCATTAGGAAAGGTATCAATTTCAGTATGTCCTTCATTATCCTAGTCAATAAGTTTAGGATGTATTAAAGGTAAGGGATCTTCAGGTTGAGATGTTTCAAAGGCAATAAGGGTCATGATAGAAATGTTAAAGTCTTCAATACATATTTCAATGTCTAGGATGATACTCTCATCAGAATGACCTCTCGCAAGTAGTTCTTGATCATCCTCAATTAAATCCAAGTCGGTCGAATGTGATTCTAATTCAAGTGATCTATTTCCTAACATTTGTCTTGCATATGCATGGACTACATCGACACCCATCTTCTTCATAGCAGGTTTCTTCAGCTGATTATTCAGAATGATAGGAATCCCATTCCCATTTATTGGAATCTATCTCACTGGCAGCCTGCAATCTGTAGATTTGTTCATATAGATTTTGGTTTGTTTCTTTTTTTTTCCTCGCTATCTCTTTTCTTCTCTCATATTCAGCTTCCTCTGGGCTGATATGGAGTTTTGTTAGTCTTGCTATTAGTTCTCCTTGCTTTATACTAGATTCTTGTCTATTTTGATTAGGAGTTGACTCTGCTTGGGAAGTGCCTTTATTTTATCTTTCTTGTTGATTAGAATTTCTCTCTTTTTGTGATCTTGTGTTTGCTTGTTCTTGTTGTTTCACAGATGCTTCTTCTCTATCGATTTCAATTTGCTCTTGTCTTTTGTCATGTTCATCTTTTTGTTGCCTAGAAGATGTTTCTTCTTGTGGAGTAACTTGTCCATACACTAAGCCTGATTTGTTTGTAGCTTGTTTATTATGAGGTTGTATGGGTTCTGAGATACCTTATTTTCTTTTTCCTATAGGACCTATTCCAATGTATCCCATTTTCTAAAGAATGTTAAATCCTTTGCCATTATTTTTTTTTGGTATTCTGATGTTATTGATTTTTTGTTGAACTTCTTCATCTTTATATAGCCATTGTAGCACATCTTTGTCCTTTGTTTCCTCAAATAATGTCCTATCACTAACAAATGTTCCATCAAATATTGGAAGGGGTTTCACAATTGGTTTTTGTTTTGAGTTTGATGGTTTACCATAAGATTTAGGAGAAAGTGGTAACTGTGACAGTGAAAATTCTTCATTCCCTTGATCTCTTAGCTATATCTACTTTTCAAAACTTGACAAGATTGAGGAAAATGATTTTTCCTTGGATTGTGTGCATGAAGACAATGCCTCTCTATTATGCAGAACAATCACCTCTTGTGCTGGTTTCAAATTACTACAATATTGGAATGGATTCGAGTCTACTGAAATTGTGATTTCTTGCCCATTGTACGAAAACATTAGGCACTAGTGATAAGTTGAAGGAATAGCTTGTATGTCATGAATCCATGGTCTTCCCAAAAGTATGTTGTATCTTTCTATAAGGGTCCTACTCTAATGGGTAATACCACAATTCCTTTCGAGGAACGTTCTTCTTCATCATATGCTTTGATTGTGATATTTTTACAGGGATCAACTGCATCTTCAAAATAACCTAAAGCACGAACAATACTTAATGAAAAAATATTCAAGCCAGCTCTTCCATCTAGTAGGAGATGTTTAATGCGCATTTTATGAATAAGGACTTCAATATGCAATGGAGTGCTATGGGGATGTTGCAAAGACATGTCATCTTCTTCTATGAATGCTAAGAAATGAGGCATTGTGAGGTGTCTCACCATGGTTAGAAATTGATCTACATCAAGATCTTTGGATATCGTTGTATCTACTAACACTCTTTCTAAAATTTCTATATGTGCGGGTGAAAGTTTTAAAAGTTCTAAAATTGATATTTGTGCAGGAGTTTTTTGTAGTTGATCCACTAGACTATATTGTTTTGAAGTGGATGACGTGTCAGTTGTAGGACCTGGCAAAATAACCTTGGCTTTTCTTCTTATGATAACATGAGCGGGTTCTTGTTGTTGTTTCTCTTTGACCACAATCACATTGACCACATTATCATAAGTGTGAGCATAGTTCGCTTGTGTTTTACCCTTACCATTTTGCATTGTTGATGATTCACCCTTCTCATAATTAGGAAGTGGAGTTTGAAAGTTGTGTTATTTATCTGTCTTGTGCCCATCCACAGTTATGATGTCATTGTCAATCATATCTTGGATGACATGTTTTAACCGCTAAGATTCATCTGTTTGGTGTCCTTTGTTTTGATGAAAATCACAATTATGATTGTCGTTCCACCAAGCAGGTTTTACCTTGGGTTCAAAGTTTCTTGCTTCTGGCAATGTAATCAACTTGTTTGCAAGAAGTGTCTTTAGTGCTGACCCAAGTGGTTCACCAATGTTGGTAAATTTATTGCGAAAGAAATTTTTAAAAGATGATTTTGGTTTATTGGTATCTTGTTGAATTGTTGTTGTGTGATTCGATAAATTGAAAACCGGTTTCTTTGGTTTCATATTATTATTGTCCACTATCCCATCATTGACAATGTTTTGATTCATGTTCCAAAACTTGGGCTTATCATTGTTGTTATTATTAGTAGTGTTGTTGGGAGAAGGATTTGTATATCTTCAACTCTCCTTTCTTTATCATAGCTTCTTCAATTTTGATTCCATTATCAATCATCTTTTTGAAACTTGGATGGCATTGCATTTTTAGGTTATAACTCATTTGTTCATTTAGATTGTCAATGAATATTTCCATCATTTCATATTCTGGCACTGTACGAGGATATCGTGCAGCTAATCATCTCCACCTTGTAGAAAAGTCATGAAAGGTTCTCCACTCTTTTTCTTGGTGTGACACAATTCTAGCATTGTGATCTCATGTTGTATGTTGTATGCATATTGTGAAACAAACTTGTCCATCAATTTTGCAAATGATCTAATTTCGGGTGGAAGCTTCGAGAACCATTCCATAGCTTGTCCACTTAAGCTCTTTTGAAATAACCTCATTAATTATGTGTCCTCATGTGTGAATTCCATGCTCATCGTGCAAAATTATCTTATATGATCTTGGGGATCAGTTCTTCCATTATACTTGTCATATCTAGGAGTTTCACAATTTGGAGGAAAAGGTATCATTTTGAGACTTCTGTCAAATGGATAAGGATAGATTTCTTGAAGCGAATACTTCTTAGTGGTTCCCCTTTGTATGTCTTGAATTTGTGTTTAAAGAGTTTGTATCTGCTGTGTGAGAGCTAAGAAAGGATCATCAACACAATTTCTCCTTATATCATCATGATCCCTTCTTGTGTCATCATTAGGTCTTCGTGTGTACTCATTAGTTCTTCATGTGTCCTCATGAGTTCTTGTATCATCGAGAATTCTTGTGTCATCCTTTTTGTGACTGAAATTTTCTTCATTTCGCTCATTGTCATTGTAAGTGTCACTTGATCCTCCCCTTTGTCTTAAATTGTTTACGTCAAAATCTTGGGAAAGTTTAGCACCAGACTTTGGTAACATAAGGAAGTATTTTTCTTTTTCACCCTCCAATATTTTTTCCATGAATTTTTTAAATTTAGGATCTTGTTTGATTTCTTTGATGTGTTGATCAGTTACCTCCTCTTCTTGTATTTCATTTCCTCATGCCGTTTCCTTGTGATCTTTTTCCATTTCAAGTGTTTCTATTTTTGTTTCTTTTATCTTTCGTCTATGAGCCCTCGTTAAAACAGGCATGCACATGTTCTAAATGTTTTGTGAGGTTTTGATTTTCTATAATGTGCCCCAATAAGTGATCAATTGTTGAGGTAAATATGATAGACTGATAAGACACGAAATAGTCATTCAACTATTTGCGAGTTTGTAAGTTTTTCAATCTTAGTTTGGAGTGCAAATTTTATGATTTTTTATATGACCAAGTTCAATAGGAACGATATATCCTATGATAGAGAATGAGGTTAATCTGATCAAGCATTGTAGTTTTGTGATAAAGGATGATAGATCCTGATGAGAAACTATGTTTGAATGATCAGTTTATCAAAGAAAATGCGATGATGCACTTTGAGATGTTAGATCTTGAACTTGTTGGAAATGAATACTTGAAACCCTTAGCATGTCTAGTCTTGAATTTATTTTTATAAAAGATAACTTGACCTAGCGATCCGAGAAGACAACCTATGTACAAGATGGAAAATACCAGGTATATGCTCACTATGGACTGATTACGCAAGTACGACAGATCCAAAAAGGCATCCGAAAAACATGGGTTTCTGGACTAATGAGAATAGAGTCTCGTACAATAAAAGATTGTGATCCAGACAACAATTTAGTGACTACCAAATGACAAAAGGGAAATCTCATACTAGATGCTACTTATACTTGCACAACAGTTTAGGGTAAACCAAACGATAATTCTCAGAGACTAGAATGACAAAATGGAAGACTTGTATGACAGTTTAGTATGAACTAGACGATAATTCTCAGAGACCAAAATGACAAACTGGAAGACTCAAACAATAGTTTTTTTTGAACCAAATGATAGTTCTCAGAGACCAGAATGACAAACTGGAAGACTCATACGATACAAGATTGGACAGGGATGAGTTTCTAACAAGAACATAGTTTTGACCAATGAGTTTTGATGTTTTGATTATTTTCTTTAGTTTCAGCATTTCAGTTTTGGTTTCAAGGACAAAAATACAACAAACATGCCCGATGCAAAGTGACCTCAAGCACATCATGCTAATCCTAAGGAAATCGGCTGAGAGAGAAAATATTTTCTTACAAGCTTATGTATACACCTAATAGCTAATTAGAATATGGCCACTACGTCTCACGCAATGGATTCTCAACATCGTATTAATCGACTCCAAATTCTAATGGGGGAACGATATGGAAAGTATCTTGGGAGAGTTACTATCTCTCTTGTACAACGATTATCCCCCTTTCGGAGGTGAACCAGATAGCTTCTATCTTAAAGTATTTAATAAATACTTTCATTCAAAATTACCCCTTGAAGTTGCACAAGCACGATTGAGGCCTATAGCCCGACAAGGTACCGAAATAAGATGTAGTCATACAAGCATGATTGATACCGTGAGCCTCTACAAAATGCCTAATATGAGAGATCTCATAGAGAAAACTCAAATAACTCTGTCCTCTGAGACTTTAAACCCGAGAGGCCTATTTATTATAGTGAGTCAGAATTATTAGGTCTACTTGTACTTACTTGGGTGGTGATTACTTTTTCCCACTATGACAGACCCGTTAAAGGAACACAAATCTCAAACTCAAAAAGTTTCAAGGGTCTAGATTTTTTATTTTCTATATAGACAAGAGAATATTCTCAGGTACCTTTTAGACTCTTCTCAAACATGAAAAAAAGATTTGTTCATTTACCATATCGCAATTTAAGTGCCTAGAAAACTTAAGAATACACAAAATCTAGTTGAATCTCCTCAGGCAACCTGCAAAAACAATGAATTAGTAGTCATATTATTTTTGAGAGACAGGCGTGTTCTTGGACAAATGTCCTGCAAAAACTGGTTAGGCTATGAAAAATCTCAAAATAGATTAATTTTAGCATTAGCATCATCAAAATTCAATCAAGAAAAACCCTAAAATGCAATCTATTTTTGATACGAGAAAGCAGAAACTCGTACAAGCTCTCTCATTTAGCCTTATGAGAATTCTCACCTATCCGTATGACAAAGCAAAGAATATTGTACTGTGAAGAAAATAATGTCGTATGATATTCTGTAGAATGTACGGATAGAATCTTGAAGGATGAGAATTTGATGATCTGTGAGGCCAAAAATTGAGTTTTGAGCCCCACGATGGGCGCCAATTAATGTGATGCTAAAAATGTGGTTCAATGAAAGCAAGCATACACATATAATGAGACAATAAAACATAAATGGAGAACAAATTTAAAACTACAAAATGAAACCAAACCATAAGCCTTCCTTAAGATGTCCAATTTTCCTCTATTCTTGAGGACCTTGAAGGTGTTGGATTGTTGGCTCTCAACAACCAATGACCTCCAAAGTGGTAACTCAAGAGTTGAGTAGCTATATGATCATGATAATGCAAATGCATGAGGCTAGGATGATTGGTTAGCTAAAATGAGAATTAAGCTACATGATTTGATAATTGAAACTAGATTAACATGATAAAAGTCATTCTAAGCATGCTAGTATTTGATCTAAAATGATAATTATGCTAGATGACATGATGTAAAATTCCTTTAATAACAATGCAAAAACTATGAATGCAAGGGATCTTTATTGCTCCAAAATGAGGGATATTTATAGGAATTCTAAGGCCAAAGATGAGGTGGCAAGAATCGATGGTCCAGATTTGATTTGAAGATATCAAGGGCTAAGATTGGGGAAGTTGGAGAAGAGGTTGGAGGAAGGGACACTTGTCATCTCTATTGTGACAAGTGTCAAGGAACCTTGCTCATGAGAGGGCAAGTGTCCAAGGGAGGAGACATGTGGCAAAAGTACCATGTGTCTCAAGGAGAGAATATCCAACCTATAAGAGGTTAGGATAAAAGAGGTTAGGATGTGCAAGAAAGGATAGGGTTAATTAAACCTAGGATTAGATAGAATGGGTTGGGTCAGAGGGTGGTTAGGTTAGGTGGTTAAAAGTTAGGAGCCATGTGCTCATTTTTTAATTTAGAAATTTAAATATTAGGAAAAGATAATTAATTTCAACAAATCATGATTTGATTTGTTTTAACTAATTATGAGATTAGAAGAGTAAATTAAAATGGGGGGAGGATTAATTAATCAAAGGCGAATTATTGAAATGAACTTAATGAATAAATCCTCAAATTTATTTATAAGTATACTGAATGGAGAAATTAATCAAATTATTTGCGAATTCAATTAATTATCTTCGGACCATTTTTGCGTGTATACAATAACCTTTCAACACATAACTCTTGATTTTATTTTATTTTGAATGAAATTTTCCTTTATGTCAATTACTTAGGCATTTTTGTCTACATCAAAGCTCTCTTGATTATGATTCACCCTTCTCAAGTTTTCCTACTAAACTCAATGATCCAATAAGTTCTTCATCTATATATGTTGCCCTTGTGCTATTCTCTACCCTTTTGTTATTAATCACTTGGTAGCTTTCAAATGACTTATGTCCTTGATCTCTACTTTTGAAATAGGTTCCTATTAGGAGAAAAAAAATTTAAACTCGAGGAGGCTTACAAAATATAGATTTTCACCACAATGTGTGAGACAATACCTCTCAGAAGGCAAGCTATGGTATCTCCCCTTTATAAGAGAAGGCTCCCTCTTTCTATTGCAATCTATATATTCTTAATCTACCTATTAACTTTACACTAATTTCATGATGATGCAATAACTTAGTTCTCTTTCTTAGAACAAGTATTTCTCTAATTCTCCTTTTAGAACAAAGCAACAAAATAATTCTAACTTGTAGTAATTTTAAAAATCTAAGCTAATTGGAATCAAAGTGTCCATGAAAGTGCAAATTATTTCATTGCTTCCTTTTCTTAAAATGACTTAAGGGATGGGTCTTTTGTATACAAAGAGCTCAAAGTCTCCTTTAAATACTCAAGTCCTATCAACCACTGTAACCCAAATATTGATATATTATAAGCACAAAGTCTTCCAAATATATCACAAATCTTTTTATTCTAACAACATAACTCAACAAAGCACAAAATATTCACCTTATTATCTACTCGATGTAAATTTTTCAACAAGATATCATAACAAAAAGTCTACAATATTTTACTTTTATCTCTTTCAACTCAAATACTTTTCACAAAGCAACATATAATCTCAAAGAAAGTAGAAAACAATATCATAAGAACATTGCCTCACACAAAAAGTAGTCCCAAGACAAATATTGGATGCAACTTCTTTTATTCTTTGATTAAACTTCTTGAAAACAATACAAGCTCAAAGTCTTAGATAGCTTTTCAATTTTGCAGAGTTTTGAAATATTATCCAAAAGATGGTTTTTACAAAAAGATCCCTCATGTATATATAAATTAGGGATGATGCAAAAAAAAAAAAAAAAAGTTACAAGTAATTATGACTAAGTCAAAAGTAGAAAACTATTTGACTTAGGACACGTGCAATCCTACATGTGTAACTAATGCATACATAGAATGAAACTTGAGGTGTCGATAGCTTATTCAAAATTACACTAAGAAAACATAAAATAATCTAAGTATCTGCATCTTCATGTTGATCTCATCTATGGGATTCTTCAAACATTTGTAGAGCAATTTTCATTTGGCCTTCATGGGGTCCCTCGGTATGACAGGTGATTACCTTGACCCATGTAATAGAATCTCCCAAATTAATGTAGCATTTCTTATATTTCTTTAAGAGAGAATCTAGAAAATCTAGAATGAAGTGAAGATCAACCAACTTGTCAATAGAGGACAAAGAGAAGTCCTCTTTCTCAATTTCAGTAGTTAGTAACAAACTAAACTCTTTGATGACCATATCCACCTCTAGAGATTTTTTATTTTCATCTAAGAAAGTGCAGGGAATCTTTGATACTTTATCAATAATTTCTTTTCTTTTATCCATGTATTATTTCTGAGTCTATCTTACATCTTTGATAAGACTCTCTAGAGTATCCATTTGATGCTCTAATGCTTCTTGTTACTCAACATACATATTTCAAGAAGTAATGACATCATTTTCTACAAGAACGTCTGAGTTGAAATCTTCAAGTTTCAACCATGTATAAAAGTCCTCTTGTGTTTCCAACTCTTGAGAAAGGATCTCTTGAGGATTATCCACCTTATTTTTCACAGTGTCAAGATTCTTGACTATGCTGACAGCTAAACTTGGGAGTCGTGATCCTTGACTGAGCATTCTATCCATCCATTCACTTATTTCTCTACTTCATGAAACTACTTGCTCAGCTCTCTTCATGACTTGTTCATCTAGTGATGAAGTCACTAGTTAGATTGCCTCAGAGCAGTTGGTCACCTTGATTAAAACTGCAGTGAGTTGTTCAACCTATGCTTTAAAATTATCTTTCTTGTTTTTTTCCTCATCATATCTATTAATGAGAACATCTGAAGTTGTTTGAATATCTTCTTTGACAGAGTCATGAGTTTGTTTGCCCAAATCAACCCTGCTAATAGTATAATATGAGTTAAATTTTATCAATGTCCTTATTATCAGGAGGAATGATAATGTTTTCATATTTGTTCCTATCTTTGTCTACCTTTATCTTTGATAAGGTCTTGGCTTTCTTGGTAGTTTTGGGCTTAGTGGATACAAGCTGACTGAAATCAAAATCATTAGGACAAAAAGCTTGTTTCTTCCTCTTAGGAGCATTGGAGAACAACCAAAATGGTAGAGAGAAATCATCATCAACACCTGTGACTAAAGCTTGAGAAAGATTTTCTTATTCTTGAGAAGCAATAGCCACAATAGGTGAAGTTGTAGTAACAATGACATGAATATTCTCAAGAGATGACTCATTAGGTCTAGGACCGGTTTCTATCATGAATTTGTCAAATTCGTCTAACATGGTGGCTAACACTTCAAATAAATTTGGAAAAGTAGAGAAAATATTCTTAATGTTGTCATGAGGGGTGTCCAAGGCAGACTCACTAATACTAGTGGAAGGAACATGAACAATTGTACTCTAGAGGAGTAATAAAAGTGACAGTAGATCCAAAAGGTTTTGACTCAATGGTATAAATAGGAACATGAACAATTGATTAGGAAGAAAGAGATACTTGTGGAAGGGAATCATGGGACTTATCTGACTGAGAAGCCTTGGAAGATTTTGGTAATCCCTCTTCATCATATTCATCATCATTTTCTTCATTATCTTCCTCCTCACCTTCAAGTTGATCTACATCAATGGACTCTAGATCATAAGGTTCATTAATCAAATATTCACCTTGTACCTCAATCTCTTCCATCTCCTAAGCTTTTGAAATGGAATATTATCCCTGGACTTTTCCTTTGTTAGCCCCAACTATGAATTTCAACTTAGGAGCCTTCTAAGGAGTAGCGGGATCTTGTTTGTTCTTCCTTATAATCTTTGACCTTTTACCAACAGTTCCAAGAGTATCATCATCAGAACTAGTGAAGAAGGGCTTCAATTGGATTACTTTGTTAGAAATCCAAACAGTAGTATTTGCAAGAATGCTCAAGAATATATCTCTGATGGAAGTTGCTTCTTTTTGTGAATATTGAATGAGTGGCAAGGGTATTCCTAAAACTTTCTTTTCTACATAGACAAGATCGACAATAATACCATCTTCCTCGAGATCATCTAGAATATTTGTGAGATCAAGATCCCAAATTTGCTCCACTATAAATCAATAATAATCTAGTTTCTTGATATCATGCTCTATCCTATAATCAATCTATATGTCTTGAATGTAATGCACATGGACATAGGCCTTCTTCAATTTATTGATTATTCCTCTATAATCAAAGTCTCTTATTGCCTTGAATAATTTCATAGTTACTCTACTCATTTCTTCTTCCATTTCCCTTGCTTTTAAAATGGAATTTATGGAATACCTACCCATAGTCATTGAGAACTTGAAACCTACCTTCTATGAACCAGATTGTGCCTCATGCACTACCACCGTTTGATGAGCCAATTCCATCAAGATAATTTTATCTGATGGATACCTTGGGAGCATAAAAGGTTCACCATTAAAACATCCTGCCCTAAGATAAGTGAAAGTAGGAAATTGAAGGAACATACACCCATACTGGTTCACTACCTCCCATGCATGATCTAACACTCTTTTTTTGTATAAATTTGTGTTCAACATGTACATATGATAGCCAAAGAATTCATAAGTTGCCCTTTAAAAATGATGAAAGCTATTCTTCAATACCAACTGGGAATAATATTTATACACAACAACTTGCCTTCTATCTCTTGATGTAGACAATCTTGGGAATTGTCTCATGAAAGCCACTGCATACACCAGATAATATATCATATAGAATTTGAGAGTAGTTGGTAGCTTAGTGAGTTGTTCACATATGGATTCACTTATTTGTTTGCCCCAAAATCTATTCTCTTTATTTTACCTAATAACATGAATGTACTAATACATCCATTCATAATAGGCATCTTAGTTATGAAGTCCCTTCACCCTCTCAGAATAGTAACCAAGTCATTAACCTCTTCAATAAAATCACTTTTGTGAAAGGTTTTCGGCCACCTGGCAATGGTAGGTCTTGAGTTCTTCAACCAATTGTTGTTCAGATTCTATTTGCACTTATTTGAATTCTTGTCATAATAAGCTAGTGATGATTGCATGGTGATATCATAATACTTCTCAATGTTGGGACACTTGAAGATAGTGTCGAAGAAATCCTTGTCAAGCCTGATAAGTTTTTTCCTATTAGTATCTTTCACACTTCTTCTAATAGGATCAAAATGATTTGTAGTTACAAGAACAACTTTTGGATCTTGATTTGACATTGGAAGTGTTGAGACCAGATGAATATCGTTGTTGATAGTAGGCTCCATCTTATAGTTAAAAGGTGGTTGCTCAATCCTTTTAAGAAATTTTGTCAAGTCCACATGACCTATCTCAGTATCCCTTATATTATCAAAGTTTGAAGATATTGATGAAGGTGGGAAGACTAGATATGGATCTTTCTTATTGTACTCCATGGTCTTCTTGTTTAAAGATGGTTTTGTCATCTGTACAAGAATGGAACTGTAGTATAAAGCAATCATCAATGCTTGATAAAATTAATCATCAACCATCTTGATCATTTGAACTGACAAGGATCATGCATGTGTTAAATTTGGTTTCATTAGGGTTACAAAAACCCTCATTTTATCATGGTAGAACATGTAAATCATACCTATGAACCCTATTTACGTGTGTGTGCATTTGGTGTAATTCGGGTTTATAAACTCAATTTACACTGAAGGTTGTGTGGATATAAGGTGTAGTTTGGGTTCATAGACATGAAATACAAATCAAAGATGAGAACAAAAACTAGGTGTAGTTCAAACTTACAAACACCAACTACACTTGGGAAAAACATAAGTGTGGATCGGACCCATAGGTCCGAACTACACTTGAATATTTCAACTAGTAAAATAGGTGTAGATTGGGTCGATAGGTACGAACTACACCAAGAAGGGAAGAGACATGATGTAGGTCAAACCTATTAGTCTGATCTACACCTATAAGGGAATATGCAAAGTGGTGAGGTTCATGTTTATAAACTCAAACACCACCACATGTTGGTGTGGTTTGGATCTCTAAATCCGAACACCACCTAAAAGAAACATTGGCATGAAAAATATATGGTGTTATTCAGGTTTACATACTTGAACCACACCATGTATATGGTGTTGTTTGGGTCGATAAACCCAAACACCACCTGACACAAGCATGGGAAAAACAAGGAATGAACATGGTGTTGCTCGGGTTTACAGACTTGAACACCACCATATGAATGTTGTTGTTTGGGCTGATAAACCCAAACAACACCCTACACAAACGGAATAACAATGAGAAAAATGGAATGGTATTCGGGTTGATGAACCTAAATACCACCATGCATTGGTGTGATTTGGGTTCACCAACCCGAATACCACGAGGGATAGGGCAAAAAAAAAAGAATGGCGATGATAAAAGATAGAACTCAAAACCCAAATTATGCAATTTAAATAAAACAATGTGGTTTAGGTTTACAAACTTGACCACACCATGGGAGATATAGATGCAAATCAAAAATGAAATGCCCTTGGTAGGGCACAAAAATAAAAGCCATGAAAAAAACTAACATGAAAAGACATAGAGAAAGGAACTTATCAATAAAATGGAAAAAATTCTACAACCTCAGAGGAGTATAATACTCCACGAATTCGCCACTAAGAAAAGTGATAAGCCAACATGAAAATATGTAGGTCAAAAAGATTAAAAATGAAATATAAGAGACCTAAATCAAATTGGCAAAGGAGACATTAATTCAACACAAAGTGCAAGAAATATGTGCAAATCGGTTTCACGAACTAGATTTGCGCTTGTGGCTAGGTCAAGGTGCATTTCGGGTTCATAAACCCGATTTGCATGTAGGTGCAAAAGGAAAAACATAAAGAGGAGGTGTAAATCGAGTCTATGAACCCAATTTGCAGCTAAAGGCCATAAGTAGTGTAAATTGGGTTTATAGGCTCGATTAACATGATGTGTTTGTCCATAGAACTCCAATTGCTTTGGCTAACTTCAATGCAGGTAGCTCTAGAGTGATTGAAATTTTTGCATTAGTATCATAAAGAAGCTAAAAAGGTGAAAAACCAATAGCTCTTTTAGGTGTAATACTTTCAACCCACAAAGCATCAATTAATGCTTTATGCCATGTAACTATTGATTCTCATCAACCAATTTCTTGATAATAGCCACCAAATTCTTATTGCTGGATTTTGCTTGACCATTCCCTTGTGGGTAATAATCAGGAGAATGTACAAGAGTTATATGGTACTCAAAATAGAATTGAGTAATCTCATATGAAGAAAAATAAGTGGCATTATCTACTACTATTTTTTTAGGAAGACAAAATCTACTCACAATGTTCTTTTTTATGAAATCACATACCACCTCAAATGTAGCAAGTTTAGCAGGCACAACTTCCACCCACTTGGTAAAATAATCTAATGCCATAAGAACATAATGATGACTGATACTAGATGTAGGATGAATTGGGCCAATGAAGTCAATTCCCCATTGTTAAGAAGGTTATTCAATCACCATTGGCTTGAGAGGAAATGTTGCAATCTTGGACATACCAATGAATTGCTGACACAATTCACATTTCTAAACCCAATCATAGGCATCTTGAAAGAGATTAGGCTAATGATATATAGCTCATAAAATTTTGTGAGTTGTCACAGGAGTTGAGAAGTGTCCACCACATGCTAAATTATGGAACGATTCTAACAACTCGGCTTGTTGAGCTTTGTCCACACACCTTAAGAAGGTATTGTCAGGGCTTCATTTATACAATCCACTATCCCATAAGACATAGTTTATTGATTTCAACTTTAAATTCCTCTTTTCCTTATATGTGATATGCATAGGACATTCACCATGAGTAAGAAAATAAGCAATATTAGAATACCACTCATCTACAGTATTTACAAATAACATTGTAGGAACATTTCCTTGTGAATCCTTTTTAAGGGGAATTGCTTCTTTAGGTTTATTATCTGCCATCAACTTATGAAAACCCTTTCCTCGAACCAACTTTGTAGGTCTAATCTCCAAATCATATTCCTGGATTTTTCCTATTCAGTTTCCCCTTTTGGTTCCAAAATCTTGATGTGTCAGAATTGATTTGACTACAGTATCTAGAACTAAACATATGACATGAGAATTCAAAATGTGAAACTAGAAATGCTTTACAACTTTGAGAACATAAAAAGCATGCTTTTCCATATAAGAGTACTTAAGCTCATGAGCTTTGAGGGGACAACTCATGAAAGCCATGGGTGATTTTATACCTTCTGAATTCTTTTGAACTAGAATTGCAGAAAGTGTATGATCTGAAGCATAACTATACATTATAAAATCCTTAATATAGTTAGGGCATACTATTACCAAAGAATGAGTTATGGCTTCTTAAATTTTCTTGAAAGTTGCTTTTACTTCTAAAGTCCAGTGAAAAATTGTCTTCCCTTTCATCATATTCACAATATGATGATTTTTCCCAACAAAGTCTTAAACAAACCTTCTCAAGAGGTTAAACTTGGCAAAGAATGAGTGTATAGTTGTTTGACTTGTAGGTATAGCCAAATTTTGAATTGACTTGACCCTTTCTAGATCAATCTTAATACCTTCTTTGGACAATACATGTCCAATAAGCTTTCCTTCGATAACCCCAAAAACTGACTTTTTAGAATTTAAAGAGATTTCATACTTATTTCATCTTTTCAACACATCTTCAATGTGAAAGCGATGATTTTCATGATCTTTAAAAAAAAATTGTTAGATCATCTAGGTACGCAACGATGTAGACCTACTGATGATACCTCAAAAATCCATATCCATATAGCCCTCTGAAAAGTTGCACCTGCATTAATCAACCCAAATGGCATCCTTCGATAGGCAAAGGTGCCCAAGGAGTTGTGAAGGTGGTCTTATGTTAATCCTCCTCATTGAATTCAATCTGATTATAGCCTGAGAAGCCATCAAGCATAGATAACATCTGAGAACTTGTTACTATTGTTTGAAGAACTTGATCCATCACTGGTAAATGGTAGTTATCTTTTAAAGATGACTGATTAAGATTACAGAAATCCACACATGCGTATTTCCCCATTTTCCTTTCATACAAGTAAAATATTAGCAAACGATGTTGAATGGTGAATTAGAAATATTATCCTAGCATTCAACATTTTCTGAATCTCGGAAAGAATAGTTCTTGAAAGTTTGAGATTATATTGCCTTTGCTTCTACTCGAAAGGCACGAACCGAGATTTAGGAGGAATATCATGGTGTATCTCTTTGGGTTGGAAAGACCTTAGATCATCATAAGAATATGCCAATACATCAATGTATTGACGCAAAAATTTAATGAATTGTTCCCTTTCTACAAGAGTACAACTATTTCCAATGTTTACATATTTTGGATCATCATCTAATCCAATTTTGTACTTCTCATATCCCATAACTGATGTTATCTGTTGTTTCTTTTTAATGTATTGAACATGTTTATCAAATAACATTTCCAATGATACCAAACCTTTTGGGAATTTGTTTCCTGTTAATTGTAGAAAACCTTCATCATGAGAGGACTCATCACTAACCATTGAGTCTGAGCAATTACATCCTTCAAAATACAAGTTATTGAAACTATCACTACTTTCCAAAAAGTTAATAATTTGCTTGTCATCGTTAAAATTTTACCAGTGATCCCAATTATCTGATGCACTTGGCCTACAGATTAACTCAATAGAATACTTTTTCTAGGAAAATCCTTATGAGGAATCAAGAGAGTAGCAAACTACGCTAGAGAATCTGCTCTGGAATTAAACTCTCTAGATACTACTGAGATGTTGAAATCATCAAAACATTCAATGATATCCCAAACTAAATTCTAGTAATGTTTCAACCGATCATTTCTAGTTTCGCAAATATTTTTGACTTGGCAAACAACCAACTCAGCATCTCCCTGTGCATGAAGATTCTTGATACCTTTCTTGTGTGCAACATCACTACCCAACAATAAAGATTCATATTCAGTCGTATTGTTGGTATTAGAAAACTAAAGCTTGAAAGAATAAGGAAAAAATTCACCTTGTGGAGAAAATAAAATAACTTCTACACTAGAATTATCAAAAGTACAACTACCATCAAATTCCATAAACCAAACCTGGTTATCATTATCTAAAATGGCAAGTTGTGAACCCAAAGTTTCACCAAAAGAGGAAATTGATAAAAAGTCATTAGTTGAAAGACTCTCACTGTTAGAACCATTTGAAGAAATTGAATCTTCCTCTATTTGTAAAAAGTAAGTGCCCATTCTGGATGACTCAAAGAGAATTTGACATTTAAGATTATCCAATTTGACCACTGAATATTTCACTTCCTTTTCAAGAATTTATTTCTACATTTCATATTTGAGAGGTATCCTTGCCTCTGACTGGTCTATGTTAATCTCACCCCCAACATCCTTATAGAAATTTATTCCTAAAAGCATACCATACGAGGCCAAGACATTGGCCACCAAAATAGTCATCTTGATTATTTTATCTGGGAAGGCGGCAAAAGCGAACTAAGCATATTTTATTTGACCAATCAAGGGGACTTGTTTATTTTCCATTGAAAAATATTTACCAAAAATTTTATTAAGGGTAAGGCCTAAGGTATTAGCTACCTTAGCAAGCATTAAATTATCAAAAGCTCCAGAATCAATAACACAGTTGCTAAGTTTATAACCATAATGAGAAGGGAAATATAGAAAGGTTCAATTCTACCTGATACGGTAATAGGATAGAAACTTGTTGGAGATTGTTGGAAGTATATTGCAAATATGTTCTTGAGAGATATCTAAGAGATGTGTTGTCATTGATATCAACATATTTATTTATCTATGATAGTGATGTAGTGAAGCTCAGTGAGTTAGTTTGTTTAGCGGAGTCAACATGATGAAGATCATAGTTTGCGAATTAAAGGGTTTGTAGATGGTTGTGTATAGATGATTCGGTGCAATTTTCAGAGGTCCACATGAAGATTTGATTGAGTTATGGGTATTTGTGTTGTGGCTGGTTTTTCAGTTGTTCAGTGATGATAGTGTTCAATATTTTGATCTGCATTGCTCTTCATTGTAATATCTTGATCTACGGATTTAGAGGAATGTTTGGAACATTTATTTGTATCTTTAATTCAAGTGGCTCATGGTTTGGAGCTCCACAAGTTATTTTTCTAGGTTGACAGTCATTACAATTAGTAGTTTTGAGGTTTGATATAATGATGATGTGATTCTAGTAATTTGTGTTGATACAAATGTTGCTATGATAATTCATGATGCTTGTGGATGTTTCTAGATCATGTGCCTTTTGTGTTGGTGGTCCACATTGATTGTTGAGCTTGTAATTGATGATTTTCTCTGGTGTGTTAGTGTTCTTCATGTTTTTGGCCGACTAGATGCTTGTAGCATGTTGCAGATGTTCAAGGTGTAATTCTTGGAGGTGTAGTGTGTTTGAGGTGTTGATTTAGGTCCATGCCATGTCTTATCTGACATTGTTTTTCTCTACATGTGATAATTTGTATCTAATCAATAGTTATATCATTGTAATTATTTTATGTGGGTTGAACCAACCTTATTGATCTTTCCAAGGTTGATGTTATCTATAAATAAATGTAATAATCTTGTGTGAGGAATGATGTAGAATGAGTGAATAATGTATTAATCTTTCAGAGGTAGAGAAGAAGTTTGAAGAAGAGAGAGTTGTTATGTTCTTAACTGGAACTATAACTAGGAATTAATGAGATGCTATTTCTAATTTATTACTTCCAGATGTGATCTAAATCTATTTGTAAGGCAGTAAGTCGTCTCTAGGTTGTAGCCCTTGTTGTTTTTGAGTAGTGAACTCTAGACAGTGTGCCTGAATGCATGTGCATTCCCCATTGTAATACTTCTATATTTCTAATAGAGTATACTCATATTGTGGGTATGTTCCCACCATGGTTTTTACCTTGACCGAGTCTTCCACGTCAAAAATCTTGGTGTTATGTGTCTATGATGTGTTGTTGATTCATGCTTTCATGTTTAATTATCAGATCTGAGAATACTTTTTAGGTGTGTAAGTTTTTGTGACAATTGATTCACCCCCCTCCCAGTTGTTTGCCCTATTTCAGAGCTATTTCATCAATTGGTATCATAGTGGGTTCCTTTGAAGAATCTTGATTGCTTGAGGTGATCTAGGATGGCAACCTACAAGAAGGACAATCCAAGATTTGATGGCACTAACTACTCTCTTTGGAAGAATCGCATGGAGTGTCACTTGAGATGCATTGGTGAATCTTACTGGACTATTACTAAAAACAAGTATACCATTCTTGCAAACTCTGGATGAGATAAAGGAAGTTGAATGCAATATTAGGGCCAAGGAAGCATTGTTGAGTGCTTTGACTGACTTTGAGATGACAAATGTCATGGAATTACAAATTGCTCATGAGATCTGGAAGAAGTTGGAAACTTTGTATGAAGGAGATAGTTATGTGAAGATTGCTAAGTTGTAGAGCCTAAAAGGAAAGTATGAGATGTTAAGGATGGGCGAAGATGAGATCATCACTTTTTTTATGCAGGAGGTGAATGAACTTGTGTGCAATATTAGATGTGCCAGTGGAAATTTGGAAGAATCAAAGATTGTTGCTAAGGTGCTCAAATCCTTACCTGCATCCTACAAACACAAAGTTTATGCTATTGAGGAGATCCAAACTATGACTGATGTAACTAGGGACATGTTGATTGGTAAGATTTTAGCCTTCGAGTTAAATGAGTTTGGTGATTCTCTTCCTAAGGTAGAATTTGCATTCAAAGCCAATGTTTCTAGAAAGGATAAGCAGAGATATGATCCACAAGAAATTTCTTCAAGGTAGATGTCTAGATATGAGAAGGAGAGAAAGAAAATTAAAGAAGAAGAGTGAGATCTTGAGGAGCTTGAAGCACTTATTGCCAAAATATTACCCAAAGGAGCCAATAAGTATGAAGGAAAATTTCCTCTTAAAAGTTAAATGCTTTTCTTGCAATAAGATACGTCACTTTGCCTCAAGGTGTCCAAAAAAAATTCCTAGAAAAAATTTCAAGCCTAAATTTTAGAAAAGATGTTATTATGTTGTTGATGAAGGTGTGTCAGATGATGAATTAGATAAAGGAAATACAAGTGATAAGGGTGTCTATTTCTATCAAGGAAGATGATCCAATACCTATTGATTCTGCTAGTTGCATGAATGTGGAAAGAGCTTTGGATGCACAAGTTGAAGAGAAATATGAATGGGTGATTGACAGTGGATGCTCTCATCATATGAGTTTGTAACCTTGGAAAAGTATGAAGGTGGAGTTGTAAAGTTTAGTGATGACGAAGCTGGTATAATTTGTGGTAGAGATTCTATTTCTCTTAATGGTAAACATAATACTAATGATGTCTTGTATGTGGAAGGCCTAAAGCATAATCTTTTGAGTTTTGGACAGATGGTTGATAAGGGATATGATCTTTAATTCAAGAATGGCAAGTGTAGAATCTTGGGTAGCTCCGAAATTGAGATTGCATCAGGTACAAAGACTAAAGGTAATATCTTTCACATAATGCCGCTAAAAGATGTTTGATTTCTCAGGTTGATGAAAGTTGGCTATGGAATAGGAGAATGTGTCATGTGAGTTTTGATAGCACTATTAAGATAAGTTCTACATAGGTTGTGAGAGATCTTCCTAAGTTGATGAAACCTACCAACCCTATGTGCAAGGAATATCAATTAGGGAAACAAACCAAAATTTCTTTCAAGAGTCAGAAGCATTTTTCAAATGGATTATTGGATCCTGTACATACTGATTTGTGTGGACCTTATAGACTTAGAATCTTGCAAGGAGACAAATATTTCATGTTGCTCATTGATGACTATTCTAGGATGATGTGGGTTACTTTCTTGAGGGAGAAGCCTGAAGCTTTAGAGAAATTCAAGTTTTTCAAAGCTATGGTTGAGACTAAGACATGTTTTGAAATTGAAATGTCTAAGATCCGACAGAGGTGGTGAATTCATTTCCAGTGAGTTTAATGCATTTTGTGAAGAACATGGGATTTGAAGATAGTTGTCTTCTCCAAGAACCCCTTAGCAAAATGGAGTTGTGGAAAGGAAGAATAGAACCATTCAAGAAGCTGCTAGAACCATGATGTTGCAAGGAAATGTTCCACATGTCTATTGGAGAGAAGTTGAGTACTGTTGTTTACACGCTTAATTGGGTGCATATCAAAGGTGATACCGATGAGACTCCTTATGAATTATGGTTTGGTCATACTCCTACTATTAATTATTTTAGAATTTTTGGAAGTAAATGTTATATGAAGAGGGATGAAGATATAGGAAATTTTGATGCCAGATGTGATGAAGGAATATTTCTTGGTTAGTCTACTAAAAGTAAGGCCTCCCGGTGTTATAAAAAGAGACTAAGGAAGATAGTTGAGAGTGCAAATGTCAAGGTTGATGAAAGAAATTAGAGACAATATAGATCTTGTGGATATGATTCAGATGATCAGAATGATAGTGCAAACAAAGGGAAGCAACCTCAAACTCAGAACCAAGTGCAGATCATTCTGGTGAATCCAATAACTCAAGAAGAAGGAACACATGCAAGTGCAAAAGAGAGAATTCAAGAGTCTAAAATTCAGGAAAATCCCAAGACTCCCAAGTATGTAAGGTAAAATCATTCTAAAAACTAGATCATAGGAGATACAAATAAAGGTGTTCAAACTAGAAGAAGAATTGTTGAAGATCAAGTTGAGCATTGTTTGTGTTGGTGTAATTAATTATTCATCTTGGATATTATTATACCTTACTTAAGTTTACTTAGGATAATGCATTTCATAGTAGTTTGGGTATGAGACACTTGGGTGTTTGTGCCACATTGGGATAGTGTGTGTAGGAGAATTTCCACCTTTTGTGGTATTATCTTGTTGTTACATTCCACCTTCAGTGGGTGATCCACCTCATGTGGAATATTATATTGTTTCTCCTACCTACCACACCTATTTCCTACCTACCCTTGTTTCTCATTGAGCCACATGTCATGTTTGTGTGCTAACATATTCATATAGCCTTGCCTATATAAGCAGGATCATATTCATTGTATGTAACTTTTGATGATCCAGTTGATCAGTATGTTCATCTTGATAGAATACAGTTTATTCCTATCAATATTTTGTCTCTCTATTTTGTACTTTTCATTGAGCTCTTGATCTTGGCAAATCTCACATGGTATCAGAGCCTAAATGGATTCTTTGAGTAGTCTTTTTGGAGACATTTTGGAGGCTTCAATTTTCGGATCTAGGGAGGTGCTATTTTGGGGGGTGTCTAATGGCGATTTTGACATCACAGTTGTGTCAAGGAGGTTGTTTCGATGAATTTTGACTATAAAGTTGGCCTATTTTGGAGAAATTCGATTTTGGAGGAAAAATTTAGCCTATAAGGCTATAGGGTACGGATTTTTCAAAAAAAAAAATTAGTGAATTTCTTTTATTTTAATATTTTATTATTTATAGTTTTTTAATTTAAAAAATGAGGGTTTTTTCAAAAAAGTTTCATTTGAAATTAAATAAAAATATATATATTTTTTATATTTTACAATGGGGGTTCCCCCTCGACACCGTACCATACTGTGTTTCTTGCAAAGTTTGTACCGGCCACTCCACTGGCAACCACCACTTGACTGATCTTCTGCTCGGGCTCTCGATGTCGAAGTACCCGCTAACTACAGTTTTGCCATGTAGTCCCGTCGCCGCTTGGTCCTCCTGTCGGCCACCTTTTCTCCAGTGACCCGATCCCGTCTGGAACCTTGCACACCCGCTACCGGCCATTTTTCTGTCACTGTCGGCCGTTTATTCTCCCGCTCCAGCCCGCTCTTCCCACTTCGATCCTTTTTCCTAGCTCCCGCCAATCTCTGCACCTTGCTTAGGCCCTCTCCACGTCACTGCCTGCGAACAGCCACATTAGTTGTACCAACACATCAATCATACAGACACCAAAGTCACCAACCATGTGGACTGACAAGTCAGCATTTCATACGGTCCACATCATATTTCCATATTGTATGGAACCAATCATACACTGCCACATCATCAATGTCTGTACAGTCAGATAGGGGGTGCGACAACCATTAATGGGAAAATGATCGTCAATTTTAAGACACTGTTTTGCTGACATCAGCACTACGTCAACAGTATTTTGAAAAAAATTTAACCCCCTCTCATTGAGCTTTTTAGTTTTGCAGTTCAACTTTGGAAGGCCATATCTTGCTCATTTTTGCTCCTTTTTTTGTGCAATTTTTTTTTTAAATGGGCTAGAATTTTGTGCTCTTCATAGTGGTGGAAGAATTTTTTTATTTTGATGGATAGATTTTTCAGAATTTGCAAATCTTCATGACTGTACCTATCTAATCCCCAATTTTGCAACTTCAAAGGCTTCGTTTGCAGTCATCCGACCTGCTTTTCAGGTGCCATTTTTTTTAAAGTGCATAAATTTTTGTCTACTTTCATAATCTGCCATTAGTTTGTAGTGATTTTGAGTAGAAATTGTACTTTCAATATTTGGCCATTTTTGGCATATTTGGTACTTGCTTTTTGCTTGGATCTTAGATTAGATCACTTGCAGTATTTGTTGAAATCTCTTATATCTCATTTTGAGAAGTTGTAAATTTGAAATCAGAACTCCACCTTGCCTTGTTTTGCAAGTGGCTCATTGTATACGCACTAAGTATAAAGTGCAAAATCACCATTTTTTTTTGGGGGGGGGGGTGTTTCTTGATTGAGTAATTTGGGGGGGTGTCTTGTGTGATTGTGCCTCTCTCTATCTTGTGTTTTTTTATTTTGGTGTTATGGGTTCTCCTAAATTTCCACTTTTAACTTCTCATAATTATGCATCATGAAAGATAAAGGCATGGAGTAAACTAATGGAAAAAGGACTCATTCATTATGTAAATGGAACTATTACAACACCACCTAATCCTAAGGTTGATCCTAATGCTCAAATTTAATGGCTCACTAAGAATGCTATGGCACTTGGAACATTAAAAAAGTATGTATTAGATGACCTCATTTTTCACATTGATAAGTGTACAACAATTAAAGAGGCTTGGGATATTTTTGAGAAATTGTATGGTCAAGTTGATGAGATTAAGGGCTACAAGCTTGATAGTGAACTCACAACATTGGATCCCAAGGATTTTGATACAATCCAAGATTATGGCACATAAGCAAATGAGCTAAGAGAAAAGCTAAAGGATTGTGAAATTGACAAAAAGGAGGCTCAGTTGGTTTATAACTTGTTAAACAAGCTTCCTTCAGAGTATGCAACCTTTGTGTCTAGCTTTCACACCCATAGGTTAGCTCAAGGTTCCTCTTACAGTTCTCCCTCATTTGATGCATTCATGAATATGTTGATACTTGAGAAATCTAAGTTGACCAAGATGGGGATTCTCAAATCTTCAAAGTCGCAAGCTTTGGTGGCTAGCAAAGGGAATCAAAGCAATCAAGGAAAAGGAAAGAATCAAAATCAACCTAAGTCTAAACCACAACAAGATGGAGCACAATCATTCTCACCACAATAAGGTGATTCTACATCCTCACCTAAGAGGAAATCTTATAAGGACAATATTTGTTGTGCATATTGCAAGAAGTCGGGACATGATGAACATCATTGTTACAAAAAGTATATTGATGATTTGAAGAATCTTCTTGAGAAGAACAAAATCAACCTACCTTCTAGAATGTCTACATTGGATTCTTCTTCCAAGGATAAAGATAAAGGAAAGGATCACTCTTTTGGGATAGATAAAGGAAAGGGACAAGCTTTTTGTGCTACTACAAGTCATGATTCGGGGAGATGGCTTCTAGATTCAAGGGCTTCTCATCATATGGCATCTTTGCAGTGTATGTTTTCTTCATTTCAGCCTTGCCACATGCCACATATTTTGATGGGAAATCATACATACATGGATGTGATTAGGAAAGGATCTATTGCCATTGGGGATAACTCCTTCAATGATGTGTTGTGTGTAACCCACTTGACAAACAATCTTCTTTCCATCCATCAAATCACACATGGGGCAACAAGGAAAACTGTGGAGTTCACATCTGATTCAATTATCATTAGAGACTTGGAGACTAGAGATATCATTGCGACTAGGGTGGTTGATCATGAATCTCGGTTGTACTCTTTTTCACATTTTGGTCATATTGATGAGGTTGATTCTTCCTATGTTGATGATTCAAATTTTCAGGACAACTTTGGGTACTTGAACTTGGGGATTCTCACATCTGAAGCCTTTCATTTCATCTCCTCCTATTGATATCACATCACCTATTTGTTCGGTGTGGAGCCTGATCAGTCTCCAAGTGGGAGATTGTTGAAATGTGGTGACTGATCAGCAAAGTACTATACACTCAGCACCCGAGGAAAGCGGGGGTTAGGGGGTGGGAGCCCCCGAGAAAAAAAAAACTGGGTATTTTTTTTTATGAAAACCGACATTGTAATAAAACCCTAAAAAGGATGACTTTGTTTTTGCCCTAAAAACACATGTTATAAGCAGTTGGGATGCTTAAGGCATTGTAAGGTTGATGTACTATTTTGCTGGATAATAAGAAAGATTGGACGGTTGTGTATGGTGGATGTAACCCATTCTGGGTGAACCACGTTAAATCTCTGTGTTATCTGTGTCCTGTTTTATTTCTTTATCTTTTGTATTTAAATCTGCATATAATTGTTAGTTCATATTTGTTTCAGATCCGCTTGAAACCCTAACACTATTGCACCTAATGATGTAGCTAGTGCGACAATTTTACCTCGTGATTTAGTGCAGCAAGATATTCCATGTCTTCCAGCTTCACTTGATTGGGATGCCTGCTTGACAGACATTGCAGGTTTATTTATAGAGTTCTACATTACAGATTTGGGAGGCATCATTGATGAAATTAATCTTCTCTTTGATGAATACGATCCTTCTTCGATTGTTGTGAGGGAACACTCTGACCCTCTTGTGTATTCTCTACATGATCATTCTTTAGAGGTTGACATGATTGTGGATACTTTTGTACAACACTTGGAGGAGCTCTCTTTATCTTTTGAGGAGACATATGAGTCTTTGGATATTGTTTTACATTCTTTTTCACTAGATCTTGGAGTGCCTTTTTCAATAGTGTGAAGCAGTTCACCACCTTTGGAGGGGGTATCTTTCATCATTGACATGGGGACACTTGAGCAGTTTTTAGAGATTCTATTCATCATGAGTTTTTTCCTACATCTTCCCTTCATGATTGGGGAGACTTCATGGATACACTTTTGATTTTGTTTCTTCCCAAGGGGAGGAACGTTTTTTGACATTCCTAGAGCAGTTTCTTCATTCATCTTCAAGCTTCTACCATTGGTGTAGATTCTACATTAAGGGGGGGCTACCTAGTCTCTCTTCTTCTCTCATATGGGGGGGACTTTTTCCTCACATGGGGTTTTGTTCCTCACATGATTCTATGAGAGTTCTCTTGTATATAGTTTTCATCTCTCTTTTTGGGGGAAGATTTTTTCCCATTGGTTTTTTCTCTCTTTCCCCACTTTGTGAGAGATTTAATTGCATTGGTTTGCATGCATTTGCTGTTGTACATGGGTACCTAACATGGCCTTGTAGTCGGGACCCATGTTGCATTGCTTAGTTACATTGTAGACTTAAGTGCATTCCCCTAAGTTGCACTTAAGGGGGCATGTTGGTGTAATTAATTATTCATCTTGGATATTATTACACCTTACTTAAGTTTGCTTAGGATAATGCATTTCATATTAGTTTGGGTATGAGACACTTGGGTGTTTGTGTCACATTGGGATAGTATGTGTAGGAGAATTTCCACCTTTTGTGGTCTTATCTTGTTGTTACATTCCACCTTCGGTGGGTGATCCACCTCATGTGGAATATTATATTGTTTCTACTACCTACCACACCTATTTCCTACCTATCTGTGTTTCTCATTGAGCCACATGTCATGTTTGTGTGCTCACATATCCATATAGCCTTGCCTATATTAGCAGGCTCATATTCATTGTATGTAACTTTTGATGATCCAATTGATCAGTATTTTTATCTTGATAGAATACAATTTATTCCTATCAATATTTTGTCTCTCTATTTTGAAGAGACTTTTTCTCCAGTGGAAAGAATTGAAGCTATAAGATTGTTTCTTGCTTATGTTGCTTACAAAAATTTCAAAGTCTATTAGATGGTTGTCAAGTCAGCATTCCTAAATCATGACTTAGAAGAAGAGGTGTACATAGAGCAACCAGATAGATTTCTATTCACTGATCAAGGAGATATGGTTTGTCGGTTGAAGAAAGCATTGTATGGATTGAAACAAGCCCCAAGAGCATGGTATGCCAGATTGGATAAGTATCTGTTGAAGCTAGGATTCAACAACGGTACTGCTGATAGTAATTTGTATTTCAAGTTTGATCATGATAACATTCTGATTGTTGAAGTTTTTGTTGATGATATTATCTTTGGAGGGAATGATAGTTTGTGCAAAGAGTTTGATAATCAAATGTAGAATGGATTTGAGATGTTTATGATTGGAGAAATGAAATTCTTTTTGGGTTTTCAAATTACTCAATTAGAAAAAGAAATCTTTATATCTCAATCCAAGTATGTGAAAGAGTTATTGAAGAAGTTTGGTTTAAATGATACAAAGCTTGTTGGAACTCCTATGGTGACCAGATGTAAGTTCAATGAGGATGATGATTCCCTTAAGGCAAATCAAACTATATGCATATCTATGATTGGTGGATTACTCTATTTGACTCAGACCAAACCTGATATCATGAATGTTGTTTGTCTTGTTGCTTGATTTTAAATTGATCCTAAGGAATCTCATGTTGTAGTTGTTAAAATAATTTTTAGATATTTGAAAGGAACGATTGATTTTGGTCTATGGTATCCTAAAGATGTTGATTTTACTTTGAGTTATTTTACTAATGTTGATTGGGAAAGAGATGTGGATGATCGAAAGAGTACTAATGGTGGTGCATTTTTCTTAGGAAAAAGGTTAGTTTCATGGTTGAGCAAAAAATGGAACTCTATTTCTCTATCTATTTCTCTCTCCACTGCAAAGGCAAAGTATATTGTTGCTGCTAATAATTGTACTTAGGTGGTATGGATGAAGAAAATATTGAAAGATATCAGAGTAGTGTATGATGAGCCTGTTGTTATCTATTGTGACAATTAAAGTGCAATTAACATTTTTAAGAATCTAGTGTTGCATTCAAAAACTAAGCATTTATCAATCAAGTTTCAATTTCTAAGAGACAAGGCCAATGAGAAGGAATTTAAAGTGGAGTATGTGCCTACAAAGGAACAAATTGCAGACATTTCCACGAAGCCTTTGCTTAAGGATACTTTTGAGTATCTCAGAGGGAAGCTATGGGTGATTTCCCCTCCTTGTCAGAACTAAGATGCATTAGTATGCATCAGTCTGGTGCATTTCACAGTCATATCTTGTGATATAGATTGATGAGTGGTGGCTGCTACTCAGGGGGAGTAGTCAATGAGTCAGTTTTGTCATTTGATTGCAAATATGTGCCTTTTCCAT
Organism: Cryptomeria japonica; assembly: GCF_030272615.1. Lineage (NCBI taxonomy): Eukaryota > Viridiplantae > Streptophyta > Pinopsida > Cupressales > Cupressaceae > Cryptomeria > Cryptomeria japonica. The sequence goes on along the minus strand of NC_081412.1, from coordinate 400,474,593 downwards.
TGATGTCAAAGGGAGAGAGAGACTCATGTGAAAAAATGTGAACAGTTTAGGGGGAGAGAAAGTCATAAGAGATTTGGGAGAGAGATTTCATTCTTTGTCATTGATTGTTTTTCACATATTGCCATCAATGCCAAAGGGGGAGATTGTTGGATATTGTTGGAAGTACGCTACAAATATGTGCTTGAGAGATATCTGAGAGATGTGTTGTCATTGATGTCAACATATTTTTTGTCTGTGATAGTGATGTAGTGAAGCTCAGTGAGTTATTTTGTTCGGTGTAGTCAGCATGATGAAGATCATAATTTGATGATTAAAGGGTTTGTAGATGCTTGTGTATAGATGATTCAGTGCAATTTTTCAGAGGTCCACATGAAGATCTGAATGAGTTATGGGTATCTGTTTTGTGGCTAGTTTATTAGTTTTACAGTGATTACAATGTTCAGTATTTTGATCAGCATTGCTCTGCATTATAATATCTTGATTTGCAGATTTGGAGGAATGTTTGGAACGTTGATTTGTATCTTCAATTCAAGTGGTTCGTGGTTTCGAGCTCCACAAGTTATTTTTCCAGGTTGACAGTCATTGATGTTAGTGTTTTTGAGGCTCGATATAATAATGATGTGATTCTAGTAATTTATGTTGATGTGGATGTTACTATGATAATTAGTGATGCTTGTTGATGTTTCTAGATCATGTGCCTTTTGTGTTGGTGGTTTGCATTGATCGTTGAGCTCATAATTGATGATTCTCTGGTGTGTTAATGTTCTTCATGTTTTTGGCCAATCGGTTGCTTGTAGAGTGTTCCAGATGTTCAAGGCATAATTCTTGGAGGTGTAGCATGTTCGAGGTGTTGATTTTGGTCCATGTCATGTCTTAGCTGACATTTTTTTGGTCTGCATGTGATAATTTGTATCTGATCAACAACTATATCATTGTAATTGTTTTGTGTGTGTTGAGTTGACCTTGTTGATCTTTCCAAGGTTGATGTTATGTATAAATAAATGGAATAATCTTGTGTGAGGGATGATGTAGAATGAGAGAATAATGTATTAATCTTTCAAAGGTAGAGAAGAAGTTTGAAGAAGAGAAAGTTGTTATGTGCTTAACCGGAATTGTATCCAGGCATTAAGGAGATGTTATTTCTAGTTCATTACTTCTAGATGTTATCTGAATCTGTTTGTAAAGCAATGAGCCTTCCCTAGGTTGTACCACTTGTTGTTTTTAAGCATTTAGCTCTAGGTAGTGTGCCTGAATGGATGTGCATTCCCCATTGTAATACTTGTATACTTCTAACAAAGTATACTAATATTGTGGGTGTGTTCCCACTGTGGTTTTTCCCTTGACCGGGTTTTCCACGTCAAAAATATTGGTTTAATGTGTGTCTATGATGTGTTGTTGATTCATACTTTCATGTTTAATTATCAGATTTGAGAATTAGTTTTAGTTGTGTAAGTTTTTGTGACAACTGATTCAACCCCCCCCCCCACCTCTTAGTTGTCTGCCCTATTTCAAAGCTATTTCATCATAACTAAGTTATTTTGGGAAGCGACGGGAACTTGGGGAACTTCTTTTTCCTTAACAAATTTTGCCAGTCAATCAAACTGGCTAAAATTTTCCTTTAAATACTCTACCTCTAACATTTTAATCTTGGTTTTCTTAGCATGATCTATGATATATGATGTCAAAAGGCTGATATGGTAGGGATGACAAAGGTGGTAAACATCACTTGTGGTCTTAGAGGCAACAAGTAAATCCTTTGACACATTTGAAGGAGAAGGGTCAAGAGTACTTGTTTATTTCCTAGAGCATCCTTAAACAAGGTAGGAAAAGGAGTCCCTCTTTTTGCAAGAGCCCCCAAAAATTATGGGGAATTGTTTGCTTTAGCTTTGTCATTAGACTACTAATCAAGTTGATTTGGAGCTTGTGAACGAGTGAAAACAACAAAGGCTTCACCTTTGTATTCTTCTTCGACTTCTTGGTACTGCATAAACTAAATACTAGAGTTGTCAGTTGACTCACCTTCTTTTTGAAAGGAGTTAACAATATCTTCTAAAGGAATTTGTTCAGTGGTGTCATCTCCTTGCTCCATCTCATAATATCCCATAGAAGCATTGACATGAGGCATTTCAAGAGCCAACCTTTTCGGAGGAGGAGGTAACTTATTATAATTTCTAGTTGCATAGCTAGAAGCATTATTGGGGTAGGTCCTTTGTGGAACATGCTTATATGGGGTAGGAAAGGACATTTGTGAAATTTGCTTCTTCAAAGCAAGCACTTCATTTGCAATCCTTTGTAACATACGAACAGTAGTACTTGAAGAGAAAGAATTTGAATTTTTCAAAGAAAAATAACTTACTTTTACCTTATTTGGATCCTTCTTGATTTTTCCAGGATCAAGTGATCTTCTATTTCCATAGCTTGAGCTTGTGCTACTGCCAAATCTGCGGGAGGTTTTCTTCTCAATATAAAATTAACTTCAAGCAACTAAGAATTGATAAAGAAACACTTTAGGTTCTCTCCAATTGTTTGGGAGGCAGTTAGAATTCTATTTTTCAACTTATTGAACTATGCCACAAAATCCCTCATGGGCTCATGCGGTTCCTTTCTCATTGAAGTTAACTGAGCTAGGAGAGATTTTGTGTCTCTACTAGCTTAAACTATGCCTCAAACTAAGTTTTGAGAGTATCCCAGTTGGTAATAGTTTGAGGTGTCAAATGGTAAAACCAATCTACTACTGCACCTTGGAGTGTCTCAACAAAAAGTTCTATTACCACATCTTCGTGTTCCATAACAAGAATTCCACATGCAATATGGAAAGTTGAAATGTGTTCATCTAGGTGTTTCTTTCCATCCTCAAAGAACTTAGGAACAATCTTCTATGAACCTTGTGGAAGAGGATGAAGTGGTGGAGTCAAATTAAGGGGACCAAAATTTTGTCCCCACGGTCCTTATGCAGCCATTGCTACGGGTTGGGTAAGTTGAGATGGAGGAATTACAAACTGTTGCACTTGTGTAATTATCAAATACATTGGTGTACTTGAAGCTTCACTTGGAATAGATCTTTGACTGGTAGGTGGAAAACTCCTTGTTCTTTGAAGGGAAGAACTTGCATGCACTAATCAAAAATCAAAATGATGTTTTTGAAGAAGTTCAAAAATACACTAATACATTTGGACTAGTTCCGACTGAGGTTTCCGACAAAGAAGGTATATTGTGGCCAAATTTGACTTTTTTTGAAAAAATGCCCTCAATTGTCGTAATTCTGACGAAAATTTCCCATTTGGTTTCGACAAAGAAGGCATTAGCAATGAAAATTTTCTTTTTTCCAAAAAAGTGCTCGAGTTCGTTGTAATTCCGACGACAACGGCCATTATTTTTTTTTTTAAAAGAGGGGAATTCATTTGTATTCCAAATTTCCCGCGTAGGCATCCATGGCGACTTCAACCCCCAAGAACATCAAACCCACGTCGAAGGCATTTGTGGCATTGCTTGCAATCCCGTGCAGGAGGTAGATTCAAATTGCCCTAGTTTTTAATTTCATGTTGCAAAAAATATACATGTGGTGGTTAATTGCCCTAGTTTAATCTCATAAAACCATAGAACTGTGATTGAGGAGTGAGCATTCAATTTTGTAGCAGCAATCCCTTCCTCCCGTATATGCACGTGTTGATTGTTCACATGAGATCACATCTCTTTGTGGCATCGTATCAAACAATTCACGAGCCTTGTCCATGTTTCCACATTTTGCATTCATGTCAAGCAAGGCATTTGCAAGTACAACACCTAAAAAAATTCCTCTATCCGTTATGCTTTGATGGATGTCCATACCCTGTTCCAAAGCTCCCATTTTTGCACAGGCAGGGAGGATGCTGGCAAAGGTTATGGAATTTGGTTTTATGCCTTCCAATTTCATTTGCTTGAAAGTGTCTAAAGCCTTTTTGACAAATCAATTTTGTGCATATCTAGCAATCGTTGCAGTCCACGAGACAACATTTCTTTCAGGCATTCTATCAAACAGTTCACGTGCCTTGTCTATGCTTCCACATTTTGCATACATTTCTACCAGGGCAGTTGCAACTACAACATCTGACAAAATTCCTCTATCCTTTATGCTTCAATGAATATCCATACCCTGTTCCAAATCTCCCATTTTGGCACAAGCAGGGAGGATAGTAGCAATGGTCGTGGAATTTGGCTTTACACCTGCCGATTGCATTTGATTGAAATTTTCTAAAGCCTTCTCAACAAATCCATTTTGTGCATATCCGGAAATCATTGCAGTCTAGGAAACCATATTTCTTTGAGGCAATCCGTCAAACAGTTCCCATGCCTTGTCTATGCTTCCACATTTTGCATACATGCTAACAGAGCAGTTGCAACTACATCTGACAAAAGTCCTCTATCTTTTATGCTTTGATGGATGTCCATACCCTGTTCCAAAGCTCCCATTTTGGCACAGGTTGGGAGTACGCTGGCAAACGTAACTAAAGAAATGCAATCATCAGCTCCAAAGTCATCAAACCATTACTAACAAAACCGAGAGTCTAAAATATGATAGGGAATAGTGTGAGTTGTCCTGAAATAAAATATTTTATTTTCAATTTCAACTAAAACATAATTACTCAGCCATTTAATGTTATTAATAAGTGTTTAATTTATGAAAGAGATAAATGGTTGGCCACAAGTACATGAGTTACTAAATGCACACAAATAAGTGAATTTGATATTCAAAACTATCTACAATGAATTCAATTCTTGTCCATTAGTCATTTACGTTTGCAATAAGCATCTTTCTTTGTTTTTCTTAATCTTTATTCATAGTTATGTGCATATTTCACATTCTATAATTAGGATATCAATTGCTATGGATGAACACTAGCATGATGTTTGTGTTGTGGTATAGATGTTGTTGGCATTATGTGAACCGGTATGAGGACATGATGACATTGTATGTTGTCATTGATGTCAATATGCTGAAGAAGAGAGAACCAGTATATGTGAGAACCGGTATAACATTGTGAAGCGGTGTGTTTGTTCAAGGTGAACCGGCATGTGGATATGGGAACCGATACATGGAATCTTTGTATGACTACCAGTTGGTAGTCTCAACTTCAGGGTTTCTGGTTGAAGTGCTTCAAGCCTGTGTGACTCAACTGGTGACTTTGTGTGATGAGTTAGCATTGTAACGAAGAATAGATCATGTTGCCACATCAGCATTGTGCGCGTGAAGGATCTTGCATGAAGGAGATTGTTCCTTTCTACCTCGAGAATGTGCAAAGTCTGTAAATAGTGAAAATGTGTGATGGGTTATCAGCCACCATGAAAGCGGTGGAAAATGAATGATGGAGAACATCTTGAGATCGGTTCAAGACTGTTGCATTTAATGCAATGTGCTCAATGGCTAGGATTGAACCGTTTGAATTGCTTAACCTGACAGGTTTAGGGTTTAGGGTTTATGCTACCGACCTATCTATTTCCTATAAGGTCGTTGTTGCGTTTCTTTCTGAGGTTGTTGGAAAAAGTTGTGTGTGTGTATTCAAGTGAAGAGATACGTGATTCTTGCCAGACCAGAGGAGAGAAGTGATACCTGCAGAGTGTAAGTGCAGAAGGTGAAGAGGAGCTAAAGCAGATCTACATTGGCATTGAGTGTTGTTACCAGATCATTGTAATACCTATTGATCTCTAACCACTTCAACAGTTGGGAAATCCCTTAACAGGGTAGCTTTAACCGGCTTACTGTAAATCCTTTGATAGAGTGACTCAAAACCATTGAGTTCTTGAAATCCTCTAACAAGGTAACCTTTAACAAGGTTTAACCCTTAACCGGGTATTCTAGCCATCCCTTAACCAGGTGATCCCTAACAGGATCGGTTCCTAATAGAACCTATTGTATTAGTCTTTAACCGGACAAGGCTCCTAACAGAGCGGACTTCTAAAGAGTTCAAAAACAGCTTGTGGGTATTCATCCCCACCGTGGTTTTTCCCAGCTGGGTTTCCATGTGAAAAATATGTGTGTCATGTGTGGTGTTATTCATGTGATGGTTTAAGTGATTTGTGTCTGAAGGTAAATCATGTTGATCTAGCTATTTATATATCTTTGATGATAAACTACCTATTCATGCACTAGGGTGAAATGGAAATGAAGTATTAGATTGTATGAAAAGATAAGTGTCAACCGGTTTATGCTTGTCTCAGTTATTATGGGTTTTGTCAGTTGAACTATGTTTAAGACCGGTGTTACTGTTTGTCTGCCAAAGCACAGTGTCTGCTAACAAACCGGTTTTAGGAATGTGTTTTTGTCTGTACTAATTTAGCCCCCCTCTCAGTACCGGTTTGGTACTATCCATTCATCATTGAGTTATCAAATGCGTGGAAACATAATTATGGGATTGTTATATTATAGAGATCATAAATCTAGATATCGCATATTAGTTCTAGCTCTTCTTGGATTGAGTCTAAAGTTGACATACAGTCATAAAGCCATTATTAGCAGATCTATCCATTTCTAGTAAAGACAATTGAGAAAGTCATTTTGATATTGAGAGTTTCTTATTTGTTTACCTATTGATCATTATTAAGCCATAATATTTAGGTCTATTTATCTCTCTTGCAAAACCTCTGTAAGTGTCCTAAATTGTTCCTACTACTCACTCTTCAATGAAATAGTGGAGTTCTAAATATTTGTGGCACAAGATGGTGTTGAACGTATCAACAAGGCTAGTATGGAAGGCATGTTCAAGCTTCCACTTGTACAACTTACAACAAATGATTTGTTGATAGAAGAAATTCTTGAATAGGGATACAATCAAAAGACAAGTAAGTACATACAAACCTCCTCAGTTGAAAGTAAAATCTGTGTATAAAAAGAGTACATTGAATCCCAATCTATAGACACAATAGAGATACCGATGGAGACTTAATTGGATGTAGCATGTCGCACCAAAGTTGTTAGAGTATGCTAAGCTAGTATATAATATTTCCTAAAGCCACATTAGTATTTTACCTAGATCATTATCTACCAAAACTAACTATAGTAATGCTTTTGAGGATTGATTTCATGGTGCTAGATCTTCATTTAGTTCCACTTCTTGTTGGAGAAAAGATCAGTTATTTCTTGAGGAAGATGAATATCCCATCAACAAAGGACGAGACCCTTTCTAGAATATAACAAATTCTACTCCAACAAAAGATCATGGGGGTTTCACTAGAGATATTGAATAAGAGATAGACTTCTATTGTTGCATTAAAAGCATTGGCATGTTCTTCATTTATTGATGTAAACTCTATGACGCCACCACAACCAACAAAGGTGTAAAAATTTGTTTGTCAATGCATGGATTTTTAGGATTGTCCTTTGAGAAAACAGAATTAAATTATGGAAGCAGGATCTGCCAGCTCCTGAGGGAATCTTGATGAAAAATAACTTTAAAATATTTGGGCGAGCTTATATGCAAAAACTCATGCTTCCTGATGGGTATATGTACAGGAAATAATCACGAATTAAGTGGTAAAGGGGCTTCTGGAAACAAGAGGGACAGAGAGGTAGTGGAAGTGAAAACTTCGGGTGTTGTGTCTGCTCCATCTCAGAATGGGAATGGCGAAGGTGTTGTAAGAGGAGCTGAGAAGGGTGTTGGAAGAAGCAGGGGTGTTTACATTCCCCCATTTAATATAGCTCAAATGATGAAAGATGTGGAAGACAAGAGCAGTGTGGAATACCAGCGCATGACATGGGATGCCCTTCAGAAGAGTATCAATGGGTTAGTAAACAAGGTAAATGCATCTAACATCAACAACATCATTCCAGAGTTGTTTGCAGAGAATCTCATCCATGTGAGGGGTCTATTTTGTAGGTCTTGTATGAAATCCCAAATGGCATCCCCTGGATTTACAGATGTTTTTATTGTGTTGGTTGTTATGGTAAATATAAAATTTCCTGAAGTTAGCAATCTGCTTTTGCAAAGAATTATTTTGCAGCTTAAGAGGGCATACAAACGCAATGACAAGCACATGTTGATAATAGCAACCAAATTCATAGCTCATTTAGTGAATCAACAAGTTGCACATGAGATCATTGCCTTGGAACTTCTCACTCTTTTACTAGAGAACCCCATAGATGACAGTGTAGAGGTTGTTGTATATATCGTGAAAGAATGTGGTTCTTTGTTGCAAGACCTTTCACCCAAAGGTCTCTATGGGATTTTTGAAAGATTTAGAGGTATTCTCCATGAGGGGGAAATTGACAAACAAGTACAGTTTTTAATCGAAGGCCTTTTTGCATTTCGCAAAGCTAAGTTCGAGGGTCATCCAGCTGTGCGTCCAGATCAGTTAACACATGAAGTTTTCCTAGAAGATGAACTTGATCAAGAAGCTGGTTTGGATTTTTTCAAGCCAAATCCTGATTTCTTAGAGCATGAGGCAACCTATGAAAAATTGAAGAAAGATATCCTTGGAGATGCTTCTTCAGATGAAGCAGAAGGGGAGAATGATTTAGGTGATGATTCAGATGATGATGATGATGATGATGAAGAGGAAGGTGAGGAAGCACTGAGAATATAGGATGAGACAGAGACAAACTTGGTCAATTTAAGACATATGATTTATTTGACAATCATGTCAAGTGTTGATTTTGAGGAAGCTGGTCATAAGCTACTAAAGATCAATCTTGAACCTGGTCAAGAGAGAACATACCTTCGTTATTATGGTCTTTTTGGGGAAAGATTCTATATGATCAATAAAACTTATGAGGATTTTTTTGATAAGTGTTTTGTACAACAGTATTCTATGATACATAGACTGGAAACAAATAAACTGTGTAATTTTGCAAAGTTTTTTGCCCACTTACTTGGCACAGATGCTCTTCCATGGCATTGTCTTGCTTATATACGTGAGACAGAGGAAGATACTACTTCCTCTTCCTGTATTTTTATAAAGATTCTCTTGCAGGAGCTGGCAGAGCAGCTTGTTATATTGTTGCTTAATGAAAGGTTGAACGATCCAACAATGTAGGAGTCTAATGATTCACTTTCTCCAGAGGACAATCCCAAAAAATCATGGTTTTCTATCAATTTCTTTACTTCTATTGGTCTTGGTGGTATCACTGAGAGTTTACTTAAGTATTTGAAGAAACGCCAAGGCTTTTAATGCAATAGGAAAAGTCTATTCCTGAGTCAGATGAATCTACCTCTAATGATGATTCTTCTAGTTCATCAGGTTCGTCAGATTCTGATACATCAGACTCAGATTCTGAGAGTGAAACTAACAGTGAGAGCAGTAAGGAGTCACCAAGAAAGAAAAATAATTCAAAGCATGACAATGAGTATGAAAAAACAAGAAGAAAGAAAAGGGTGAGGGCATCCGACTCGAAGGATGGAAGTGACAGTGAAAAAATTAGAAGGAAAAAGAAAAGGAATTAAAAATCTTTCTAGTCAGTTATTCAAGGCTCCAGTAGACACTGTTTTCCTGGACTGTTACAAACAAAAGAATCACTCCCAAGTGCTTTGGTTTTATAACAGAAGATTATAAGATGCTACAATGTTGTCTTATGTATTTTAAGAGCCACGGGTTTTAGATTTTTGTACTTGACAGGTAATGGATAAACAGTGTTAGGAGGAGAAAATATTGAAGGCCAAGTGCAAATTGTGATAATACTAGATCAATGAATCCTGTTATTTATTGAGTATTTCTTGTTTTCCATGTTGTGTGATGTACCATAAGTAAACTATAAATCTAAATTCAATAAGATGGTTTGTTCAATGATGATAATTTCTATTTTCTTGCATGTGAAGAAAGACCATGTCAGACAATATCAACGAACAACAAAATAAGGAGACAATTGCTAGATTGTGGTCTAACTTGAAAAGAAAAGGTGATGGAAAATGTTATTGTCCATGCAAAATTTGTAAGGGGTTAAAGACTAGAAGGCTTCTAATCAAAACAGTGAAGAAACATTGTAGGCTGCATGGTCACATTGAAGGTGGACATGATTATCATCCATTGGTAAGTTTCTCATTATATCATTTTGACAATTTATATACATAATAAATCACGTGATGATGAGATCATGATCATGATTTATTTATGTTTATCAATTTTATATAGCTTGAGCACCCCGGAGCACATGGTATGGATCAACACAACCCTGAGAGTATGGTTTTTGAAGTGGATGAACATGGAGGTGTGAATATCGAAGCTGAAGATAATGATCCCATGAAAGATGATGATCATGAGCCAAAAAACACAATTGAAGATGATGGTACAAATACATTGATCCATGACTCATTTAGTGCTCGCGCAGCTGATCATGATGATGAAGATGACCTTGATGTTGTTCATGATGTCTTTTTACTTGAGAAGGCATCTGAGGCCCTTTACGAAGGCTCGCAGGCAACTCTTCTCTCCGTTGTATTGTTGTTGGTGAACTTGAAGGTTATGAATGGTTTATCCAACATAACAATGTCACGTATGTTAAGGTATGTCATATATGTCATAATAAATTGTCAATCATGTTGTACCATTAATATTCTTTATTATAACAAATTATATTTTTTCGTTTTAGATTGGTAGGTGAGTTTTTGTTACCACCATCAAATATTCTACCTCGCTCATACCAAGAATTATCTGTCGTTATGAAAGATATTGGAATGGAGTATCAAGTAATAGATGCTTGTTCCAATGATCATATTATATATCACAAACAACATGAATTTTGAACTGAATGCCCTGAATGTCATATCAGTAGATATCAAACAGATCAAATAACAAAAAGGGTTCTTCACTATATTCCCATTATTCCACGTATGCAATGATTATTCAAGTGCACTAGCTTGGCACAATTTATGGATTACCATGCATGCAATAGAAGTTGAGATGACATTATTCGAATTCCTGCGGATGGTTCAACATTTATGGACATTGAGGAAAAGTGGCCACACTTTAAAGAAGAACCTCATAATCTCAGGCTTTCATTGGCAGCAAACGGTGTCAATCCATTTGGAGAGATGAGATATGTTTACTCAGTGTGGCCTGTTTTTGTTATCAACAATAACATTCCTCCATGGATGTTAATAAAGAGGGAACACATAATGTTGGCAATGATTGTTCTAGGTATTTTATCATTTAAATATAGTCATCTAAATTTAATTATAAATATTGCAGTAAAATGGTCATAATAATTATGTAATGTTTTTGTTCATTTGATTAGGTAAGTACCAAGTTAAAGATATGAATTTATATATCGAGCCTCTTATCAACGAGTTGTTGGAGTTATGGAATGGTGTCACTATGTATGACATCTCTAGACCAATAGGACAAAGACAATTTCAATTCCATGCGATGCTTCTATGGAAAATACACGATGCCCCAGGGCTAACACATTTTTGTGGTATGTTATAGTGTTTAAGTTGTGCATGAACATTATAATTCAAAAAATTATCATATTTAATCCAATTATACATTATCTTGTAGGTCTTCAAACAAAGGGAAAATTTGCATGTCCTATTTGTGGTCCAAAGATGAAATCTCGTCATTCAAAAAGTTTACGAAAGCAGGTGTTTGATGAGTATAGGCACTTTCTCCACAAAAATCATAAGTATCGAAATATTGAAAAACATATTTTCAATGGGAAAGAAGAGAATACATCAAAGCCACGAAGAATGACACCTCACCTTTGGAAGTTGGAATATAATAGAATTAATCATCAAGGTAATGCCATTCCATCTATTGGTTTGTCATAAAACATCTTTTCTATTTTGTTTTGTTTATTGATGATGTGATTGATGATCATGAAGGTCGTGAAGGCATAAATGACCACCTTCCTAAGGGAATAAAAAGTTATCCCCGATAATTTAGTAGGTTGCCCTACTACGAGCAGTTACAAATTGTTCATTTGTTTGATATTATGCATATTGGAAAGAATATAACAGAGACAGTATGGAAAATATTGGATGGAAGGCGTGACAAAGAAAGAATTGTCAAAATATGTAGTGACATTTAGGATTCCAATCATGCAATGATAAATGTCATTCAATCAAATAGCCATGGAGACCAAATTAATATAATTGAGCTTCCTTGGTTATTAACGGACCAGCAAAGCAATGCTACAAAAGAAGTCATACGAAAAATTCGATTTCCCACAGGATTTGCTGCGAACATAAACAATCTCATATCAAAGAAAAGTGAATTTGGGCCAGGGATGAAAATGCATGATTGGCATACCTTCATTAAGGTAATTCATGTTCTTGTGTTTTTAATATGTATTTAAGTACTGCGCGTACATGTACTTATCATTATGTTACAAAAAAAATGAAAAGATAATTTTATAATTGTTGCAATACGTTCTACCTCTATCTCTCCCAGACGACTTCGACAATAATGTCAAGCAAGTCATATATGATCTTGGAAAATACATGAGGTAAGTAGTGATATTTGTTTAGTTTGTTGTATAGATATTATATTTGCGATTTATTTTACTGCTTATGTAATATATTTTTTTGTGTCTTGAATACCTTGTAGGTGGTTGTCATGTAAATAAATTCATAAAGACGATATAAAATATAGGAAGAGAAAAATTCATCATTTAATGTGTGAAATGCAAAAGTGTCTACCTCCAGCTTTTTTCAATGCACAAGAACACTACCTCATACACCAAGTTGAGGAGATTGAATTGTGTGGACCTGTACACACTAGGTCAATGTGGATGGTTGAGAGGCACTTGAAATTTTTGAAGGCTTTGGTTTGACAAAGAGCACATCCTGAGGGTTCTATGGTGGAGGGATATATGGTATACCAGACTATGGTGTACATTTCTGAATATCTTCCTAAGTTTGTAGCAAAGATCCACGTGGATCGCATTTGGGATCCCAACACCACTAACAAATTTGAAGGGGAGTACTTGAAGGGGAAAGGTAGATTGAGGAAAGTGAGAGGGAATTATAAGATGTTATTGTAGTTAATTAATTCTTAATCTTAAAAATAAATCGATTGTAAGACATCTATTTATTTTTTGTAAAGTTGGTCGAGAGTGGGATGCACTACATTTGTATATTGCAAACAATCTTGATTGGATGATGGTATGGATTGAACATTGTCAACATTCTGGACGCACGTTAACATGGGAAGGTGTGGCTTCATTGGTTAAAGAAGCACATTGTAATGGAGATTCCAATGTTACGCAAAGGGAAATTGATTTAGCATATGGTTTAAGAGATAAACAGGTACGTATAAATTTATTAATCACCCATATGTTTATCAACTCACAATGCAATAAATTTTACATGTTTGACATATCGCAAGTCAAACACCACAACGCTATGTGCTGCAATGGTCATAAATTTTGCATAAAAAAGTTGGATGACACGAAGAAAACTTGTGATTCTGGCATCACTGCAGTCTTTGAGGTGACAAATATTTCATCGAGAAATGACATTCATCCTTAATAGTCTGAAAATCGATACTATGGCATTTTGGATGATATACTTGAGTGTGACTTTAATTTCTTCAAATTAGTTTTGTTCGTCGTCAAATGGTACAGGCTACGATTGAATAAAAATGATCCTGATAGAATTGCTATTGAACATGATAATGGTTTTATAATGCTAAATACAAGGTTATTTGAACCAGATGGGGATGAGCCCTATGTTCTTCCAAGCCAATGTGAGCAAGTATTTACTCAGAGGTTCCACATAAATCAGGTTGGCCATTTGTTATTAGACATGATCCAACAGGAAGGCCGATAAAGTATAATGTGATGGAAGAAGAAGATACCGAAGAATTAGAAGATGAAGTGGATGATGATCACGATCAACAGTTTGTCAATGACGATGAAGAAGAACAAGAACAAGAAGAAGATGATGATGATGATGATGACGGTGATGGTGATGGTGATGGTGATGGTGATGGTGATGGTGATGGTGATGGTGATGGTGATGGTGATGGTGATGGTGATGAAGACGTTGATGATGATGATGATGATGACGACGACGACGATGACGATGATGATGATGATGATGATGATGACGATGATGATGATGATGATGATGATGATGATGATGATGATGATGATGATGATGATGATGATGATGATGAATGAAATGTATGAGGTATGCGATTAGTATATTATCTATTTAATATTGACTTCTTGATAGAATTTTTTTTACATAATTAATTCATTATGTTTTGAATTCTAATGCCATTACATAATTAATTCATGATGCACCTTTTAATATGGAGATGGAGATAGGGAGAGTGACTATTTATGTGACAATTTTTAAACTGTGTTTATTTATGGAAATTGGATTTTTATTAGCTATGTGATGGATGTTGATTTAAAATGCATATGTGATGGATCACATGTTTATGATGATGCATGTGACATTTTTTGAACTTTGTGTTTATTTATAGAATGTGGATTGTTTATTACCTATGTGATGGATGGTGATTTATGATACATATGTGATGGATTACATGTTTATGTTGACACATGATATGTGATGCTAATTGTGATGCTCAATTACATATATGATGACACATCATGTGATGCTTATGATGCTTATGATATGTATGTATTTATTGTTTATCAACTTACAAATGTAGTAATGCTTATGATGCTCAATTGATGGTGTTGATTTCATGTATAGTCCCTGTGTGATGATGTCACCCTTGGTGGGAACAGGTCATTGACTATAGACATTGTCAACCATTTAGTTGAGGATCCTGCATAGTCTACATAAAGTAAAGGTAAGGAATTAAAAAATTTACAATTGTTTTGATGACAACATCTTTTTATTATTTAATACTTTTTGTCTACAAAGTTCATGTTGTTCATGTTGTGTACTATGTAATTTCGCTAACGTTTTTTATATTTTTTCTTTGTCACAGGCCGACATGGATCCATCACATATCGCAGACAGAGATGTAGCTTGCGACACTTCTACCGAGCAGGTAAACCTCATTGTAATTGTACAAATTAGATAGAAGCAAACTGTTACATTATTATGTTCTTTTTATTAGTGATTTATACTAATTTTATAATTGTTAATGATATTCTTGACACAAACGGATGTTCGGGGAAAGGGAAAGGGAGTTGCAGTACCTGAGCACCTTTCTATGGATGTGGAATCATTAGGGTTAAGCAATGATGACCCTGGAGATCCCACAGACCTTGTGAAATTCTTTAAAATGCCTCTTATAAAAATTAGAAAAGAGATTGTTGCTTTGGTAGTCGTGCATCCTACCACTGATGAGATACGACAAAGGGTGGAATTATTGTTTAAGACAGCAGAAAACTTACAAGTAAGCAGTAATGAAAGCTTTAATTATAACAAAAGTTCAATAATGGTTTATATTTTATTCTCTTTTATGTCATTAACTAAAAAATGTACGTATTGTTTTTACAACAATTTATCCGCCCTCATGAAAGTCGTTCCCATGATCAGGGTGTTGTAGGATCTTCAGGTGATGACGATTTTCTTGTATTATCACTTGCTTGGCTTATCACTCTGAGTACCCAAAACACATCATACTTGATACTGTCAATTTTCAAAATAAAAGTTCATCCTTGTTTACAATTCTTGTTCTTTTCATATATTTAATGTATTATTCTTTAGGTGTTGTCAATGTTACTGTGCAAATGCTGTCGCCGCCTCATCAGAGGTCACCCTTGCCTGTATTGTTGACTGCAATGTCAGCAACACGTAGCATGCAGACATCCTCTAGTGCACGTCATATTGGCCTGCCCACTGTTGGTAGATCCCTCCTTTGCTCTATCTTTTGTCATGTGTTTATTTCCCTTCAAGCATTCTTTCTTGAATTCTAATGCCATTTCATAGTGGATTCATTTTTTGTAGAAGGAGATGCACATGAGGATGTGCCAGAGGTGACTACTACTAATAACATACCATCATTTCCTAGATCTTCTTGTATTGCTAGTACGGGAATGTTGCAGGCCACATTGGTGGCGAGCGACGAAGAAATGCTTCCCTTAAAGATACAAAAGGTTCCAGGTACTTTAAAATTATTATTATATATACTCTAATTGTAATTTACTTTATGATCACTCGTTTTGGACTAATGATCCCATTAATTTTTCGCAGGCAATGATATTTTCTATAAACATCTTAGTGACATTGCATTGCAGATATTTGGGCCCATCATACGTAAAAGGTGGTACATCATATGTGAACTAACCCTTATCCACTTTTGATTTCACAACATTGCTAGAATAGTTTTCCTTTGATCCATTTCTTGAAGTGTAATAAATGTAGCTTCAGTTCATTTCTGAATCTAACAGGTTTGTTTTTGCTTTAAAAGGTGGAATGACCAAGAAAAAAGGTTAAAAGATGAATTGACAAACCAAATGGTTGAGTGGTTTGGAAATGACACCTTTGACAAAACCAAGCTCTTTGAAAAAGCTGGCACATATCTAAAGTATGTGAGGGACCAATACAGGACCCATTTGGAGAGGAACCTAAAGTACGAGCGTCCCCCCATGATTCCAGAGAGGGAGTGGAAGGACCTGATTTTGGATGCCAAGGAGAAAATTGAAAGGAAAAAAGGAAATACACCACTAGACGCCAGAAGAAGGTACGGGATACTATTAAGAATGTAATTATGTACTAATTAATTACTCTTTATATTTATATAATCTAACATATTTCAAACTTTTTATAGACTGAGTGACACATCAAAGGCAACCAAGGCAAGGCAAGAAAAGCATGGGCAACACAAACTTGGCTCTGGTGGTTACATGAAACTTGCTGCATGAATTGTAAGTATCTCATGTAAACGAAATATTGCATCAAAATATTAATAAATTGCAAATGTTTTTTTTAATCAAACAATGCAAGCAAAATTCATGTTACCAAGCAAAAATGCAGGGCTCTGAATTCAATAGAGCACCCACAGAAGATGACAAGATAATTGCCTACCAGCAAGGCTATTCAGCCATGGCTGATCGGCTACGAGAATTGAGTGGGCATACACAACATTCGAGTGCATCCATCACACAGGTAAATATGCTAAATTGAAGTTGTTTCAAATTGAATACTTTACCAATAATTTAATTGATGTTGAGTTCCAACATAAAGTGACTATATTTGTTTTAAATAAGCAAGCAATGATAACAATGTGCATGTCATTTGAATGCAGCCTGCTAATTGTGAAACACCACCTACACATAAAGGTCCGAATGTGCATCCCAGTAGTGGAGGTATTCATTTTCTATTCAAATTTATTTATTTAGCTATTAATACAATTAAACATCTTAATTTATAATTAAAGTAGTAATTAATGTAACCTTTTTTGTTAATATTTTAGAGCTTGTAGTTGGTGGTGAGGAAGTGGAGCATGATCTGGGTACACAACCTCAAGAACATGATGTTCCCCACTCAGGTAAAGAGGACCACTGTTATTGCTTTAAACAAACATAATTGCAATTGGTGTTCAGCATTAATGTAACCTTTAGTATTTCAACTCCAGATGATCTAGAGGGTGTTCAGTGTGTTGAGGTTGAGGCTACACAAAATGATGTGGCCCCATCAGGTAAAGAGCACAACAATTATGTTCTCTAAATTAATGAAATACTTGTAACAATAATTTTATTTATTTTTTAATTTAACCCATTTATTTGTTATTGCAGAGGAAACCCCTTCACTTCAGTGTCCTCGTCCTCAGTATAGGACTAGGCATACATTGAGATCACGAGCAATTGGTAGAACATCTGCAAAGGGGGGAAATGATGAAGAAATTGATGTTCCACTTAGTCTTTTCATAGCTTCAAAGAAAAAACAAAGAAAGAAATGGTCGTAATCTAACTTATTTGATAATGGCTGATTTTTATGTGTTAGTGAATGTAATTATGTGCTAATTAATGGTTATGGATGATATGTGTTAATTAATAGTGATGAATGTTGTGTGTTAATTAATGTTAATCAATGTTATGTGTTAATGAACGTTATGTGATATTAATGAATGAATGCTATATTTTATTAATGGTAGAAAGAATTAATGAATGAATGTTATAAGATGTTAACGGGCAATTTAGAGTGATGTTAGGGGGGGAGGGGCCAAATGAGCTTCCACCTTCACGTGGTTGGTCCTGTTAAATAGAGAATATTAAACTATTCTCAAAACCAAGCGAAGCTCAACAAGGTAACACACTTTTCAATATTTCATTATGTTGCACAGTTAATCTTATTGAATAATGTATATTGAATCTTAATTGCAGGGTCCAACAGAGCCAACATGAACAACAACACCACAAGTTGTTGGGTATAATGAACTCCCATATTGTCTTGTCTGTACACGAACAATATGAGTTGCTTCTAGTGTTGATATCCAAGGTAGAACTACAAAAGTTATGAATATGCCTCATCCTTGTAAGTTTTTTTATTACTTGTAAGTAATGAATATGCCTCATCCTTGTAAGTTTTTTTATTACTTGTAAGTCATGAATATTTCTCTTTAGTTGATTAAAATTAAATGAAAATCTTTAATGAATACACAAAACTATATACATATGCAGGTGCACCATGGTTGAGATGGTCCAGCTCCCTAGTCTCACTCTACGAGACACAATTAGGCACAATCACCAAGAGAACTATAAAAAGTGTGTTTGTCCTTATGACTTATGACTGTACCTAGCTTTGTCCTATCTTTGTAAGCTTCCTCTTTGAATTGTGGTTGTAGCTTTGATAATACCTTTTTAATGTTGTGCTATTTGTAAGGAGGACAACTCCTAATGCATGTTGCAAATTGTGTTCTAGTGACTGAGACTAACCTAATGCATCTCAGAATGGCATAAATTGCCAGGATGGAGATATAGTAGATGAGTTCAAGATTGTTGTTGTAGAAATTGTTTGATTTTTGTGCTTGAAATTTATGTATATACACTATTTATAGTCTACTCTATATTTCCTACTCAGCTACTCCTATTGCTTTAAAATGAAATGTGAACTGATGAATTGTAACCTAGAAGTTATGTAACCAATGAATCAACTGACTCAAGTGTATGTTAATTATCTTATGATGGTCATTTATGACCGTTATTCTTAGTAGGCATTAAGCAGTTCGCTAGATAGTTGGTTAGTAAACCAGTGAGTTAGTTGGCTCAAGTGTATGCTATTTATCATATGATGGTCGTTAATAACCATTATTGTTAGTACACATTAAGCAGATGGCTTGTTTAGATGGTTGGTAACTAGTGAGTTTGTTGAGCTCAAGAATTGGATGTACAAGTTGAGCAAGGGAGGTGAACACTAACAATGCATTGGTGCTTGCAATGTTCAAACCTTGGCCAAGATGGTGATGCTTTATCTAAGTGATGAAACTGGCTATTTGAATTCCTTTCTCATATTGATTAGCTTAATAATATTTGTTCAATTTTTTTTATCGTTAAAATATTACCTTCCTTTTAGATAAATTAGTTAGATTCTTATTATGTTGAAGAACATTTAGTTAGTTTTCTCCTTCAACTGAAGTAGTTATGTTTTATTTTGAAATGCTCAATTTTTTATCTTAATATAGATCACAATTTATTTTCTTTAAGTATAGAATTAATGGAATATTACATATGGTATCAGAGCAACCAAGTTCGACATTGAACCTCAGGATTTCCACCTATAAAGAAAACTATATACATATGCAGGCACACCATGGTTGAGATAATATGCAGGCGCACTATATACAAAACTATATTCGCAAGTAAATCTTTTATTCAAATCCACAATACGAAAAATAGAGTTTTACTAGAAGAACACAAGTAACCTTATCTCCTTTAGATAATATCACAAGCAATTGCCTACAGAAAGATGCAGTAATCCATAGCATATACACAAAGGAAAGATGACTGATTATATTATGTATGTTCACAAAATGGTACAATAGTAAGCCTGAGGCTATATTCTACTTCTTCTCTAATGATCCTTATTTTTACAAAAGTTCCCTCATTTATATGAGGGTATACATTATCACCAAGCATCGTGGCTTTTCAGCACATAATTATTAATTAGCACTTTTGTTAACAAACTGGAAGATAAACAAGTTCAGCATTCCTATGTGTTGAATGTACTTATCATATTTATACATTAGAATATCATTGTTTAGTGTCCTCATGTCACTTTCTATTTGGAAATGATTGGATAGAATATGGTTAACACAAAGTGACAATTCTTTATCCCGATCCAACTCTACTATTGCTCGATTCTTCTCATCAATGAACTCTTGTTTCCACTGTTCGAACGATACTAACTCACCATTACTATAAAAAGAGGGCACCCTAGGGGTATTCCCATCATCCAGCCTCTAAAGCTCTTTCCTTAATTGATTTGCCAATTCATCATGGGACTTCAAGTAAGCCTTGACTTCAATTTTCTCACCTGGATTAATTAGACTGTTGTCATTCATCATGTCTTCCAACCGAGACTTGAGCCTTTCATGCTCTTTCAAAGCTCTGACTATTCCAATGTATGTTTTCCAATAGATTTCTGCAACTTGCATCATACTCCTAAACCTATGTTTAATGATCTCCAGAATCAACTTATCCATCTTTTGTTGTACCTTTTCTACTTGCCGAGATCTCTTTTCGGCCCTGTTCCTCCAATACATAGCGTCTGTCAAGGAATCCATGGCATCTCTGTCAACACCGTATGTCATCCCTATTTGACTGGTACTTGTATCAATCTGAAGCAATCTTGCTTGCAGCCTCTATTTTTCTTCATTGGTTTTCTCATATAGGCTTTTGTATGTAGAATTTTCTCGGACCAGAAACTCTATCTAATCTTGGTTCAGTTTAGCGACATCCAAATTTAGTTTGGCAGTTGTTCTAGGGCCAGTCTTTCCAACCTGCTACACCATCAAATGTCCAAAAGATTCTTCTGTATCAACCAATATAGGTCTTTTATCTTTGGGATAGATAGCCCACTATAGAAGAGCCTTCTGATCTGGATCATATCCTGATACTCTAAAGAGTTTATCAATCTCTTTTGGCATCATTTGCTTACTTGGGTCCTATTTCTTGAGGAATCCATCAAACAACAAGGCAGAGTTCATGTCCCATCCAAAGTATAATAGCACACCAGCTTCCTTAAGCAACTATCTTCCCTTCTTAGGTGTCATTTCTCTCATCACAAGATCCATCTCCTCTTGTAACTTTTGAAGTTGGTTCTCTTCTTCACTATTTCTCATTGTATTCCTAATTTGAGATCCTTTATATTGATAGAGGAATGCAGTGAACTCCTTGGAAGCAATGAAGTCACTATCAGCAATGAAATCCTCATGCTCCAGGAATCTGATGTCAGCCACTTCTCAGACATTCAGTTGTCCTGTTGCCAAGTCTATCAGTGTATCCTCTGCATAACTAGGGGGGTAATCCTCTCGAGGAATGAATAGAATGATGCCAGATGTGGAAGCAAGAGACATATGAGCCAAAGTCTTTGTATTCCTAATAGTATCAATGTAATCCCTAAAAACATGAGGGGGGACTCCCTCAAGTATTTCCAATTCATGCTCCATAAGTTTGTTGGCCAACTCCAAGGGGTCTTTAATCTTTTGTAGCACGTTCTCATCCATTTTCCTTCTAAAAAGCTTCCATTTATAAGCCTGCATTACTTTCTCAAACTTTATTCGCTTCACACTAGCCTCTTCTCTGCCAATGTTCTTAATGAGGTCATCTGGTAGGTAAGA
Organism: Cryptomeria japonica; assembly: GCF_030272615.1. Classification (NCBI taxonomy): domain Eukaryota; kingdom Viridiplantae; phylum Streptophyta; class Pinopsida; order Cupressales; family Cupressaceae; genus Cryptomeria; species Cryptomeria japonica. The sequence continues at coordinate 400,452,918 of NC_081412.1, read as the reverse complement.
TTTATGCTCTCCAACCTTTAGCTTTTGTGATGACTAGGCTATCCTTATGTATCCTTCAGGATCAAAATTGGGCCTTGGATCCCCCATAGCAATGCCATAATAATCCAATTTTGTCTGCATCAAGCCATAACTCTTTGAACTTTTCACAATAAAATCTAAAAATACTAACAACCCAGGTACAATTGATTATTTCCCATGGCTTGTCAGATGTTTTGTACTCACTATTGACAGTTGCCTCACAATTTCTAGACAAGCCACTCTGTTAGGGACTATAAGTGGTAGTAAGTATGGTCTCCCTTCAAACTCGTATACTTTTACTTGTGTGCAATCTGAAAAACAATACCAATCTCCCCAATTGTGTTCAATTGAGGGATCTTCAGCGAAATCTTTTGGTCTTAAGAATATTTGAACCTCTAGTGTAAGGGCATGATCACACAGGCATCCCAACAGTCTATATAATGGCTTGACAAAGAACTCCTCAAAATGCCAATATTGATTATTCACATACCTCTGGTCCCATGAAGAAACCCATAGTTGCACTGGTTTTCTCATCCCAGCATTGTCATATGTCCTGACACATAACTCTCCTGGCCATAACCCTTCATCTTGGCCCACATACAATAGCATATTCATAAGTAAGGAATAATGCTTGAAATGAACATTGATGACATCCCCCTTTAACTTTTCTAACCCATGATTCAAAACCTCAACCAAATAAGCAGAAAAATCAAAGAAGCGGGGATCCTTAGACTGCAAATCAGCACAAATGACCATGGTTGAAATATCCATCAAAGGATGGGCTTTTATCCCTAGCACTTGGGCAACATATTAATAGATATACTTGAAATATGGATGGAAAGATTTGACATCAAAGGGAGCTTTGTCATCCTGACCTAGTGGCACTAAGGACCCTGCATTCCTAGGTCTATATATAGGGAGTCTCCACGTTTTGTGAATGTGCTCTAGGTTAAAATATTCACTTGTTAACTTCTTGAGGTCAATTAATTCTTCAAATCCCCAATCTAACTCAAACACGGTGTCAATAACCTCCTTTCTGATTGCAAGAATTGGCTCACTCATGTAGTTATATATGGTCTTGGTTTTAGGGTCATAATTGTTTGCCAATGCCTTTATGAGCTTCGCATTCACAAATACATTAGCCACAGCTAACCTTCCTAAGTTCACTCTTTTGTTGTACCCATATATGAATAATTTATACCCTCTCAATTCTGTCCATATGTCTCCAAGATCCTCAAATCAGTCCTCTAGGCCTTCCTCATCAGCTCTAATCTTCTTGGACCTCAAACTGGATGATGGGCACTAGTCAATCAGAACCTAGGCCAAAGAACACCCTTCCCTTTTCTGTCTTTTAGGTTTTTCTTCTACAGCGATAGGTTCTTTTCCCTTTCTGGTCTTATTAGTTTTAGATTATGATTCCATTTGAATTTTAAAAAAGAGGTTTGTGTGCAAACAACTTACTTGGAATTAATGAACTTTATCTGTGAATTCACCCAATTCCTGCTTTCAATTCGTCGCCTGTGAATTCCTTAATGTTGTGTCCTTTGATGTTGATCCACTACTTATGGCGTATTTAATCAGTTAGTAATGGCCATTTTGGACAATGGTCACTCGAGCACACGTTCGAATTTAATGGCGATGTGACCTTTTGTGGGATTTGTTTCTGATTTTCACGGCAATCAATAATCATTTCGATGAGGATATGTCTTTCGATCATTTGTTTCTTTAGTCCATCGGTCTCTTTGTTTCTATCGACAATACTTTTGTTTCGAATATTACTTCGATCAATTATTTTTCCCTTCACCAAAATACTGTATTCGGTCAGTATGGCTGTCTCCTCATCGAAAAATATTCGACATCCATCAGGTCTTATATCGAAGAACCCTTGGGCTTCAATGTCCTCCTTTATTTTTCCATCGAAATACTTCTTTCATTGATATCACTATGCCTCGTCGATGAATGAGTCTATTATCTCACCGAAGCTTTTCTTTATTTTCCCTTATCATTCTTCACCGATAAAGTTACATCGGCAAAACCATGCATATCGAGAACATGCCTTTTAACCTCCTCGAAACCTATATCCTCATCGATATCTTTTATCAATGTAGCTTCCTTTTGTCTGATCGATATTATTCTTTCGATAAAAACGCTCCTTTCAGTGGGTCTTTTTTATGTTGCATCGATAGTAATATTTCCTCAAGAACTTTTCCCGTCGATGAAGACCCTCTCTGCTTTCTTCGATATCTTTTGTCGATGAAGTTATTATCTTCGGTGAGTCCTTTCTGGAATTCATCGGTGTTTCCTTCCTTCAATGCCTCTTTTATATCAATGAGACATCGTTGGGTCTCATCGATACCTTTTATCAATGTAGCTTCCTTTTGTCTGATCAATATTATTCTTTCAATGAAAACGCTCCTTTCGGTGGGTCCTTTTTATGTTGGACCGATAGTATTATTTCCTCGAGAACTTTTCCCATCGATGAAGACCATCTCTTCTTTCTTCGATATCTTTTGTCGATGAAGTTATTATCTTGAGTGGGTCCTTTCTGCAATTCATCGGCGTTTCTTTCCTTCGATGACTCTTTTATATCAATGAGACATCGCTGGGTCTCATCGATATCTTTTTATCGATGTAGCTTCCTTTTGTCTAATTGATATTATTCTTTCGATGAAAATGCATAATCGGTGATAATAATTATCTTCGGTGATAATAATTTTTTTTTTATATAAAAATTATCATCATCGGAATTACGACAAATACCAAGCTTTCGATTGATGACTTCTTTGACCATCAGCAAAGTCCATTGGTTGTCAAATTTCTGATGGGCATGGCATCGTCGACCAATCTAACGCCGAGTTTTCGACGGTGGATTTCGTCGACACTCCGATGAAAATTCGTCGCAAATCCGACAAACTACCATCGGAAATCAGCTCCGAATGTACTAGTGATAGGATCGACAACACCTTAATTTCTTGTCCCACTCGTGTAAATTTGACTTGCCAGAGTAGAAAATAGTTGTGTGCTTGTTTCCCTAGCAGAGCTGCCAAAAATTGTTTGGTAAAAATTTTTTAAAGTCGGGGAGGCTTACAAAATGTGGATTTTCACTACAATGTGTGAGACAATACCTCTCAGAAGGCAAGATATGGTCTCTCCTCTTTATAAGGGAAGGATCCCCCTTTGTACTGCAATCTATATCTATTCTTAATCTACCTATTAATTTTACACTAATTTCAGGATGATACAATAACTTAGTTCTCTTTCTCAAAACAAGTATTTCTCTAATTCTCTATTTAGAATAGAGTGATAAAAATATTCTAACTTGCAGTAATCTTAAAAACCTATGCTAATTAGAAGCAAAGGTTCCATGAAAGTGCAAAGTCTTCCATTGCTTACTTTTTCTAAAAATGACTGAAGGGATAGGTCTTTTGTATACAAAGAGCTCAATGTCTCCTTAAAATAATCAACTCCTATCAACCACTGTAACCCAAATATCGATAAATTGTAAGCATAAATTCTTCCAAATATATCACAAAGCTTTCTACTCTAACAAGATAACTCAACAAAGCACAAAGTCTTCACCTTGTTATCTACTTAATACAATTTTTTTAGCAAGATATCATAACACAAAGTCTACAATAGTTTTACTTTATCTCTTTCAACTTGAATAGTTTTCACAAAGCAAGATATAATCTCAAAGAAAGTAGAAGATTGACATAAGAACATCCCTCACACAAAAATTAGTCCCAAGACAAAGATTGGATGCAACTTCTTTTCTTCTTTGATTAAACTTCTTGAAAACACTACAAACTCAAATTTCGCAGAGTTTAGATGTATTACCCAAAAGATTTTCTTTACAAAAGGATCCCTCATATATAGAAGAGTGATGATGCACAAAAATAGGGAAAAATTACATCTAATTGTGACTAAGTCAGAAGTAGAAACCTATTTGACTTAGGACACATGCAAACCTACATGTGTACTAATGTATACATAGAAAGACACCTGAGGTGTCGATAGGTTATTCAAAATGACACTAAGAGAGCATAAAATAATATGTGTCTGCATCTTCATTTTGATCTCGTCTATAGAATTCTTCAAAAATTTGTAGAGAAATTTTCATTTGGGCTTCATCGGGTCCCTGAGTATGATTGGTGATGACCTTGACACATGTAATAGAATCTCCCAAATCAATGTAGCATTTCTTATGTTTCTTTAAGAGAGAATCCAAAAAATCTAGAATGAACTAAATATAAACCAACTTGTCAATAGAGGACAAAGAGAAGTCATCTTTCTCAATTTAATCAATTAGTAACAAACTAAACTCTTTGATGATCATATCCACCTCTAGATTTTTTTAATTTTCATCTATGAAAGTGAAAGGAATCTCTGATCCTTTATCAACAATTTCCTCTCTTTTATCCCTGCATTTTTTCTGAGCCTTTCTTAGTGTAATGGTGGGAAAATGATGAATGATAAATCAAGAAGGAAAACTACCCTTTCCCTCAAAGAGAGATGATAGTTTCACTATTGATTACCATTCAAGTACTTTTCACCATTACATTAGGAAGGGGGAAGGATAATTCACTAGATTCAATCTCTCCACACAAAGATGGTAGATTGAGTTCTGAATGTTAGGATGATCCCCCTTTTCCTTGTTTGTTTTAGAAAAGAAATTGATTGAATTATGTAGTGTAAAAGTGGCAAATAATTGATTATAACTTGAGATCAGAATATGGGATGAAGTTGTGCACTTGGATTTGGAAGTAAAATATCAAGACGAAGTTGCTCTGCGAATTTGAGGAAAAAGTTGCCTAGATCGTGGCGGGAATGTACATGGTCCTTCGAACAATTTGCGAAACGAAAAGGGTTTTTCTGCCTTTGCAAATGAAGCTCAAATCTGAAAGTATAGCTGTGCACCTACAACCTACACACAGAAAAGAGAGGAAATTGGGTTGGGATTGGGGATTTGCCTTTAGGCCAAACCCCAGTTTTGGAATTAATGAAGTAATGAAAGAAAGTGCTTGCAAGTAGATGTAAGTGAAAGACTCAATTGTAAATCAACTCAAGGGAGGTTGTGGTATCAATGTCGATAGAAATTCTTGTGTGGAATTGAATTTTGGAATCAATCTCCTCTTTAATGGTTGAATCCTTGACTTGAATGCAACACCTAGCCTTGAATGGAGACTTGAGAATTCTCAGTGTTGGAAAAGAGTTCTTGAATTCTCTTGAATGCTTGATCGCTTGTGAATTTCCCACTCATCCAACCAATTAAACTTATGCAAATGAGAGGAATAATGCTCCTTAAATACTTGTTTAGTGGATTTGAATTTTGTCACGGGCCAACATTTGGGGAGTTTCTCGTCTGAGGCACAACCCATAATGAATGCTCTAGGAAGGGACTTTCCCTAAAATAGGGCAGGGACAGGGGCACCACACCCCAAACCTAGGAGAACAAGGGCACCATGCCCCTTTCCAAGGGGGGACAGTGGCACCATGCCCCTATCCTAGCCCTTTCTCTAGGGTAGAATGTGATCGGGGTGATCCAGAGGCCAAGGAAGAAGTTGTTTTCGCAAGCCAAGCAATCTCTAGTCTTCGATCAGGCTAGAGGTTTTGATTTTTCATGTGTAAGGACCCTAATGCAGTCGAAAATTGATAGGGTCACAATTTCATGACACTACACTTAGGTCTTTGATAAGCCACTCCAGAATATTAATTTAATGATTTAATGCTTCCCACTACTCAACATACATATTCTGATAAGGAATGACACCATTTTCTACAAGAACATCTGAGTTGAAAAATTCAAGTTTCAACCATGTATCAAATTCCTTCTCTTGTGTTTCCAACTCTTGAGAAAAGAGTTTTATAGTATTATCCACCTCAGTTTTCACAATGTCAAGATTTTTGACTATGGTGATAGCTAAATTCGGGAGTTGTGATCCTTGACTGAGAATTTTGTTCATCCATTCATCCACTGCTCTAATCCATGAAGCTACTTTATCAGATCTCTTCATGACTTGTTCATCTAGTAATGAAGTCACCAGTTTAATTGCCTCAGAGGACTAGGTCACCTTTATTAGAATAGTATTCAGTTGTTCAACCTATGCTTTAAGCTTATATTTCTTGATTTTGTCCTCATCATATCTATCAATGAGAGCATCTAAAGTTGTTTGAATATCTCCTTTGATAGAGTCATGAGTTTTTTTTCCCAAATCAACCCTACTAATAGTATAATCTAAATCTTGAATTTGATCAATATCCTTATTAGTAGGAGGAATAACAATCTCTTCATATTTGTTCCTAGCTTTGTCTTCCTTTATCCTTGATAAGGCCTTTTCTTTCTCGGTAGTTTTTGGCTTAGTTGAGACAAGCTAACTAAAAAAGCCATCAAGAGAGATGGCTTGTTTCTTCCTCTTAGGTGCATCCGAGAATAACCTATTGGAATTACTTATTTGAGTTGTCATTGATGTAAAATCTGATGATCCAAATTGGTCTGGATTGATGTGTGAGATTTTGTATATGTTGAGTTGCAGACGGGTATGATTACCACATATTGTAGATACTTGTTTTTTTTTGTTGTTGTTACTATTGATTCGGAATCATGAGGACATGGGTGTATGGATGTGAGGTTTTTTGGTGTTGGTTATGTCATTTGGTCTTGTGCTCCATAAATTGTTCTCCGAATGTCATGCTTTAGTTCTATGTTAGGATATGCTATGATGAGTGGATTCTTGTGCTCCAATTTTATATGGTTTCTTTAATTTTTGGTAACATTCATTTGATGGTTTGGTTTTCATGTCTTGAATTGTGTGATGCTGATTTTGATCATGATTATTGTGCCCCAAAAATTTTGGTCTTAGCTATGTTCCAATTGTTCCATTTTGTGCTCCAGTAATTGTGGCATTCTGGTAGTGTATTGTTTTTGGTGCCTTGAGGATGTGTTCTTTTTTGGATTGGCTGAGATTAAAGACTTATATTGGTATTTTGCTTTGTTGATTGTAGTGTGTATCGTAATCACTAAAATATTGATTCATAAAGCATCTCAGAGGCCGACTTGATGTATATTTCCAAAAGTTACACACACACACACACACACACACACACACACACACACACACACACAAATTCTTTAGGATGTATGGATGTGCATATGTGTGGAAGAATAAGATTGAGTATGTTGTGAAGAAGTTAATGAGCATGAGCGAAGAATAGAAGTGGTAAGCAACAAAGGTAAATTGTTGGTTCGGTATGAGCATATTGGTGTAGTAAGTTGGTGAAGTGTTTTGCAAAGGTTCTTAACTAGATCTATTGCAAACAGTCAGTGTATTGCAATGAGTTGAAGAGATTTGCAGAGGTTCTTAACTAGATCCATTGCAAGTAGTTAGTATATTGTTAGAGCTTTAACTGGAACTGATTTCATGCATGTGTAGATTCAATTTTTATAGTTCACTTATTTTGGCAGTAAGTCGATTGTATCTGAGCAGTAAGCTCTTTGGGTAGTGAGCCTGTTTTATAACCTTATATAACTAGTTATATTATCTTGAGATTTAACCCTCTCCATGTTTTTTCCCTTATTGGGTTTTCCACGTATAAAAATATTTGGCGTCTCTTGTGTGGTTGTGTTATGCAATTCATTTATATGTTTCATTACAAGGATAATTAATATTTAGTAAAGTTCAACATATTATTTGTTTCAATTTTTAGAAAATGAATTTAAGTGGAATACTGATTCACCCCCCTCTTAGTATTCTGGTTTGTTCAACAGTTGGTATCAGAGCCTAGTCCCTTGCTATTAGCTTAACCACTTGAGGGAGATCTTGATTTGAATAGATGGATCCTATGGAAATGGGTATAGGATATTAACTAGATGAAGAACTGAAGACATCCCTTGAAAATCTTAAAAGCGTGGTGATAGGGAGATTGCTAGGAAAGTGCTCAAAAGGGCCAATTTGACTCAAAGGTCAATAATAGGAAACAAGTTGTGTTGTTTGTGTCTACTCCTAATGTTTGCAATGACAAGTTTAGTTACACTTGATAGGTCTCTCTACAAGTCTCCACCAACAACCTCCTCTCCTTGGTGATGGCTCACACCCATGCTCTACTTACTTCAATTGCTCACTCCACCCAACTACTCATACTCAAACCCTATTCCCTTGGAATTCAACAAATTGTTTCAAAATGCATTAGGAGTCTTCTACATGGACATGTAGGGGCAGAAAAGTTTTCTTCAAGGTTTGATGCTCACAATTTGGCTTTAGGCTCATAGCCCTTAGCTACTCAAACTCCAACCAAAGGTCAAAAACCTCCAAAAGGGACTACACATTGTCCAAAGGCCTATTTTATGCTCAATTTCATGGTTTTGGAGAGATCTCATAAGATTCCATGAGTCCCCAAGTCCTCCTTGAAATCGGATTTTGAAATTTTGTCAAAACTGTCAAAAAGGGCTACTAGCCTGTGGAGGCCTAATTGGCCTAAATTTACTCACCCTGCCCAACGATGGGCTTATCCTCCAAAAAAAATAATTTGGTTGATGGTTTAGAGGTATATACTAACTTATTTTCATGGTTTAGGCCGTTGTTAGGGCAATATGAAGATTGTCCACCATTTATAGCCTAACTGTAGGGTTTTGGAGGGTTTTGAAGCTTGTCCACCTAGTTTTCTTTGTTGTCCATCAAAGCAAGTGCCTAGACCTTCTTAAGTAATTTGATATGTCTTAGAAATGTGTCCCCTACCTCTGACACACAAGCATAATTCCAAACACTTGGCAAGCAACTGAAAATGGAGAGAAATGTCACTGTGACTATCAACTTGCTGCCCTTTACCAATCAAACTGCTAGTGCACTTTTTGGACCTATTTTACAAGAAGTATCAACTTGTACAAAACCCCAATGAGGTCTTAAAACATCAAAAAAACCTCCTATTACATTTCCTTCATTATTCAAGGCTTGGATTATGCTCTTAAAGCATTCCATGAGCATTTTGTCAAATACAAGTCATAAAAATAGTGAACTCACTGTTTGCTTACAAAAAGATAAAGTTTAATAGGATCAAGCTAAACCAATGAGAAAATGTGATCTTACACACCATTGGCCATATGTCCAGACCTCTGCCTCATGTATTTGTTCACTCCAAATTAGACTTTGGGTGCAAATCTTGAGTTTTAAACACACTACTAGCCGAGTAATCAATACTTGCCTAGTATTCACTCAAATCCTTCTTCCAACCACCATTTTGGCTTAAAAAAAAGCATATGTACAATATATACATGAGTTCCAACTTGAATGAATCCATATTGTGGGATCCCAAGCATGGATTAGTCAAGTGGAGTCATTTTGGAACTTCAAACCCTTGACAGGGCAACGAGCACACAGTTTGGAAATAATTTTGTACAATCAAACTTCCAAAAGAAACCAATGCAAAAATAAACTAGAGAAAATTATACAAATACTATTCACACTTTCCCAAAGGTACAGTATGGATTAAGAAGCTATAGTACGGATCATTGCACTAAAAGATACAAAAACTAGTCATAAAGCCATTATCTCATGATTTTATTGAAGAAACTCTTGTTTAAACAATCACCAACCTTCTTCAAAGAAAAGAGAGGCATTTTTATAGTCCAACAAGTTGGTTATCAAGCTCAGTATAGACAGGAGGCTTCCACAACCACGTTTTGCAAGAAAAACACAAAAATGACAACATTTCTTGCTCAAAAAGGCATTTTTGACAATCTAGCCTTATCAACTTGTCTAATCAACTTAGACATGCCTAAAAACACTTATCAAACATGTTTCAATGCTTTTGAAAGCATTAGAAGACCTTTTTAGCAATTTTGCACTTTTTTGCCAAAAATTGTCAACTCAAAGCCTGAAATGTAAAATTTGATCTCTTGAGCCCAAAATGAGATCAAAACCACTACACATGACTCATAACAACCTAAAACAACATTATCAACCTAACACAAGACATTACAAACATGAAAGCATTAAAAACTAAAAAATGGGAGTTTTACTCAACTAGGTGCTCATGCACCACGTGGAGTCTGAAAATGAAGAATTGAAAGAGAATGTGAAGGTAATGAATGAATGTGTGCAAAAGCTGAGAGATCAAATCCAGAAGTTCAAAGAAAGGCATAGAGAAGTTAGCAAGAAATTGAAGCAAGCAAATGAGACTATTATGAAATTAAAAATTGCATACAAAAGAAAGCATGAAAATGGAAAAGAGCCTGAGGAATGCAATTAATCTGAAGACTGAAGAAAATGGGAAGTTAGAGCAATAATTGTAGAAGATAAAGTTAGTGAAAGCAGTGTGTTATTGGATCAACTATTGTCAATGCAGAAAGCACATAAGGATAAGGAAGGATAAGGATTCATCGGTGATTGTTCAAAAGACAAAGGTAAAGGGAGAGAAAAGTTGGATATTGAAAAGAAGATTGAAGGTGCAAACAAAGTCTGGACTACCAGACCCGCTACACATAGACCTCCGATTTGGCCACCTAATGCTCAAAGGTACTCATCATTTAATGGATATTATTTTCAGTGCAATTATTTTGGACATAAAACTGTAGATTATAGGAGAAATGTGAATCAAAATATTCAGTGCTTTACATATGGAAATTTTGGACATAAGACTAACAACTGTAGTAGTCAAGTTAATAAAAGAAGCTATAGATCATTTGAGAGTGAAATGAATGAATCACAAGTGAATGTTTTCTTTCAAGGTCATTGTCATGCATGTCATAAAAATGGTCATAAAGCTATTCAATGTAGACTCAGAGGAAATTAAGTGAACTTGGGACAAAAGAAGGTAAAGTGCCATAATTGCAACACATATGGAAATTTTGCTAATGATTGCAGGAATGAGAAGGCTCCAGTAAATAAATCTAAAAAATAATGTTATGATATGGAAAAAAAGAAATCTACTGAGTCCTCTGCACTTGTGTCCAATGTGGGTGCTTCTTCTTTCAGAAAATGTTTCGATATTTAGTGCTCAAGGGGAAATACAATGAAAAATATATTTGTCCCCCCTATGAGAAGGGAATGCTTGTGGCAACACAAGCTAGTGTTAATATTGTTGGTGATGTCTGTTCTAGTAGACTGTGTATGCAGAAGAGAAAAGCTTCGATCGACATCATTGTGATAAGACATTTTTCGCAGTGAAACCCTGGGTACTCTGAGTAAGATAAATATTCAATCATTTTGTATCTTGCGTTGAACAAAAATTGAAGAATAGAGCAAGTGGAGAAAAGGAGATTCAGAGTTTAGTTTGTGCATAAGGTATTTTTCATATCTCTTCCTCTAGATTCTAAGATAGCGATTATTTGGATAATTGAGAATGTACGTCGAAATGAGTATAATCATGAGAAAATTAGGAAATTGGGGAATTCTCTGTCAAATGAAGATGTGCTAGAAATAAGGAATTAGGGCATAAGGATTTAGATCTTTGGAATGAATTTTCTTGGTTTGAAGATGAAGACATGATAAAATTTCTCTTGAATTACATTAAGAATGGTTATATGATTTTAGACAAGTCGCATGCAATTTCGAAAGAAGCTATTTTTGTTGTGTCTAGTTTATGTGATAACGGACCCCTTCTGGTAAATAAATTGATGAAAAACAAAGAATTTGAAACCCTAACCGATGTCTCAAGTGATCAATAGGCACTCATAATTAACACTATTTCTCTGCAGTGAGGTATGTTTCTTATGGAGATTCTTATAAAATCTACTTTAGAAATAGAGAAGATTCTACTTCAGCTATTGTTGTATACATTATGCATTAGATGGTGAGAGAAGATAATAATTTTGATTTATGTGAGTTATTGAGAGCACAATTGGTGGAAAACATCAAGATTACTAAGGAAGAAGACTATCCTTTCAAATTTGGCTCTTTGATTGTATGTTTGATGATTTACTCCACAAAGTCATTACCCCTGAAAGAAAACAATACATGGAAATCAAATATTCATGTTGGAAAACAAATTTTTTAGATATTTGGCTCATTTGGAAAGCAAAGATCTTGCATGCGAAGAATATTTCTTAGAGTTTCAGAAGAAGTTTTTCTCTAGTCCGATTCCTAGTTCTATTAGTATTCTTGGAGGAAGTGCCTCTGGTTGTGAAAGTACAAAGAGGAAAAGTTTGATGTCTCCTCCAGGATCAATGAAGAAGACAAAAAGTGAAGTTGCGCATGAGTTTATTTCTCTGGATGATCCAGAATCATCCATTGTGGTTAAAGATAGACATGAGGAGGAGGATCCGTGCAGTGTTGATAATATTCAAAGTTTGCTAAAGGAAGAAGTTGTATTGAAAAAGGTTGGTGAATTATGGCTTGAGAATCCCTCCTATTATCAAGATCAAATTGAGGAAATTCTAGCAAATTATCTAGTCCAAAACTACATTTCTCTAGACAATATTGCATACATCTTGTCAGATATCCTATGTGAAGTGCTTGGAGATTAAACGAAGAAGTTTGTTAAGGCATTAGTTGTTGAAGAAGATATTCAGGATGACATGGAGAAGAAGTGTGTATATGCTCAGAACAGATTATCTGAAGACATAGGGAATATGAGATTTTGTATGGTGGAAGCAAGCAAAGTATACAAATACTATTTTCAGTGGCCCGCAGCTGTGGAATGGTTCAAAGCAAAAGTTGAATCTATTGAATCTAAACTATATTCCTTGGGTAAGGTATTTGATATTTTCAGTGATCTTGATGGTTCACAGAGAAGGAAGATAAACTCCTTGCAATTAGATCTTATATTTTATCAAAAACAAAAAAGAAGATGTGGTGAGTATATTCTTGAAAGTTAAAGAGATTGTTGATGCTCGATTGGAGCATCTTTCCGGTATTCTTTTTGAAGTTGAGAAGTGTGAGCGAAACATCTCTATTCCCAATTTATTATCAGATGTTGTTGATGTAAGTGGGAAGAGTGATAGGTTGAGCCTGAGTATCCATTTGGCGATAAACTCTTGCAAGACTTTCCTTCCAAAATTGAAGGAGAAGTATAAGAGAATCTTTCAGAAGCGTAAGTAAAGCATTCTTTCTTTTGCAGTGCAGATTTTGTCTTGGTGACCCATTTTTGTTGTTACCCTTTGTCCTTGATGTGAAAAGGGGAGAAATATTGTGTCTCAGGGAGAAATATTGAGTTTTTTTCTTTTTGGGAATCTTGGATGCATTATCTAAGGGGGAGTTATGGCAAGTTTTGATATAAGTATTTTTCCATCAATGACAAAGGGACAGATTATTGGAATTCATATCTAAGTTGCCATTGATGTCAAATTTGGTGATCCAGATCGGTTAGAATTCATCTGTGAGATATTGTATATATGAAGTTGCAGATAGGTATGTGAAGAGGGGAAAACAGATTAGAAGGTTAAATGATCAAAACATAACAAAATAAACCTGCAAAATGCTAAAATAGCATGAAAAGACCATTTTACCTTGCTATTTTACCTTCTCCTTCAAATTGAGCTTGATGAAGTGAAGGCGCCCCTTGATAATGCTCCACTTGATGTGCTCCTTTAATCGCTGGATGTGGATGGCTCTCCAATGATGTGCACAACATGAAATGGATTTCAGGAGGATGAAAATGATGAAGCTGCCAAGATGATTTCTTGGGCTCAAAAGGGCAGCATAAGCTTACTAGATTTCGAGATGTCTTTGAATGAAGGGATGGAGCCCTTTATTTATAGGAAGAGGAGAGAAAAATGGATGGCTAGGATGGATTCGAGATGAAGGGCTAGGATTTACTTGTGAGCTCACACAAGGTCCAAGAGAGGGTGTGGAGACCAAGAAATATGCCTCAAAGGCATTTCGTATCTCCACACTCCACAAGGTGCATTAGAGGAATTAAAAATTTTCCAAAAAGGATATCATGGGGATCGGAGGAATAAAAAAAGAATTAAAAATTCCTTTGGAGAGGGGATGCTTGGAGGAATGTGAGATTTCGAAAATCTTACATTCACCTAAGAAAAGAGTATTTAAAAGCAAGGAAATGACTTTGTGGCTAATCATGTTGATTAGCCATTAACGATTCATTAAGAGGGGGATTAGAGGAAATGTTAGGTGGGATTAGGATAATTTGACTAGGAGAGAGAATGAGTGGAGGGAATAAAAAATTAAAAGAACAATGTTAAGTGAGTTTAGGGAGTTTCTAGAAAAATTTATTAGGTTAATGATGAATTAAGAAGATGATTTGTAGAAATCATGTAGGTTAACTAATTAATTGAAATTAATTAGCTAAGAGGAAGATTTGTGAGGATTTGATTTTTTAGAAGAATAAAGAAAAGGATTGATTTATTAAATAAATCAATCACATGCTATAGTGACAATATTAATTATATTTAATTAATATTGAGGAGAATTTGAATCAACATAATTAATTAATTAATTATGTGAGGCATTAAAAATAATTAAAATAATTATTTTTAAGTGTCTACAGTATGAATACTACATATTGCAAATCCCTATTGTTGTTGTTGTTGTTATTGCTATTGCTCTGAAATCATGACGACATGAGTGTATGCATGTGATATTTTTTGGTGTTGGTTATGTATTTTGGTCTTGTGCCCTAGAAGCTATTCTTTGGATGTCATGCTTCATTTGTATGTTCGGATATGCTATGATGAGCGGATTCTTATGCTCTGGTTTCCTCGGGTTTCTTTGATTTTTGGTAACATTCATTCGGTGGTTTGGTTTTCACATCTTGAATTGTGTGATGTTGACTTGGATTGTGATTACTATGCTCCATAATTTTTGGTCTTAGCTATGTTTCAGTTGTTCCATTTTGTGCTCTGGTAATTGTGGCATTCTGGTAGCATATTGTTTTTGGTACCTCAAGGATGTGTTATTTTTTGGATTGGCCTCACGTGCCCAAACTTTACGGCAAAAAAAAAACAAAACAGAACAACAAATTTTTTTTTTGAGCAACATAAACTCATAACATGGTCTACATTAAAATGAAATCAATAGAGTTTTGTCTTAATTAAGATGTAAGTAGAATCGTTCACTAATATTGGATTAATTAACTCACTCATAAAAGCGACATTAATTAATGAGGACTAATTATCCCCTAAGAGGGTCCTCGCAATTTAATTAGATATTTCAATTAACCTAATTAAATTGCCGCTAATTAAAGTCAAGGGAAAATTAAATATTTAAATTGCATCTAAATTATTCCGGGAAAATTGAATAATGTTGCGGATATCTTAAATCTACAATTTAATTAATCGAGCGCACACAAATTTTGTTATTTATATTTAGTCAATAAGGTTTCAAATTTAATAATGTTATTTGTCAAATAATTCTAATTTATACTATAGCCAAGTTTAATTTCCCCTAAACCTTCAATTTTGACGATTTAAGAAATCTAGCCAACATTGGCCTCATAGGTCAAAATTTCGTTTAAAATAATTAATAAACCTCATTTACAAATTTCCCCCAAATTAAATTCCTCTTGACGTCCATATTTAATTAAATACAAAAATTATCTAAGAAACATCCTTATTAAAATTCCTTGATAAAATTACGTCAATAATGCGATATGATAACTATATAAAATTTAATAAAATAAATTTAAATAGGCTTTCAACTTAACCTCAAATATGTATAAATAATTGTATATATACCTATATTGAAAAATATAGCATATATATAAATTATATACATATGAACAATTTGGATGGACAATTCTATGTTTAAACCTATTTATACATGTACATTTCTTTTAATAAAAAGAATCAACTATGCCCATTAAATATTATAATGCAACTTATGAATTAACCCTAAATTTCAAGTTGTAATTTAGAAACTTAATTCAAATTCCCTCCCCTTATTTTTACATGCAAACCCTAACCCGAATATGGGCTAGGCTTGCATTTTTATCATTCTTGGTTATTTAAATGCTAACCCTAACCCGAAATTGGGTTAGGGTTACATTTTTTTTATCAAGCACTCTTTTCTTTCTTTTCTTTATTTGTTTTTGCCCTAACCTGAAATGGGTTAGGGTTTATTATATTTTATTTTAGTTTGAGTGTGTGTGTGTGTGAACTGTGTGTGTTGTGCAGGTTTGATGGCCAAGAGGCGGCAGTCGAAATGGAGCAAGGCGGCGGCCGAGTGAAAGAGCGAAGACCGAATGGAGGTTTGATTGCATAGTGTGGGGCTCCCCCAGACGCCACTGTGCGTACACACAGTGGCGGGCAATGTCGTCCACTGTGTGCACCCACAGTGGCGGGCAGTATCGTCCACTGTGTGTACCCACAGTGGCGATCGGTGTCATCCACTGTGTGTAACCACAATGGCGGCTCAGGCCATCCACTGTGTCTACACACAGTGGTGGCACCTCTCGTGCCATCCACTGTGTCTACACACAGTGGTGGCACCTCTCGTGCCGTCCACTGTGTGTAAACACAGTGGCTCGGCCCATGAGTCATCCATTGTGTTAACACACAATGGTTCGGCCCTAAGGAAAATGCCCTTTTTTTTGTTTATTATATTTTTTTTTTTTTGTTTAACATGTTTATATATATATAGCAGATTTAAACATATTCTAATATTTCTATTTATGTGCATTTTTTTTTTTAAGTAGCAGATTTAAACATATTCTAATGTTTCTATTTATGTGCATTTTATTTTTTTAAATATATATATATATATATATATATATCAAACTCTTGGGGTTAGGATTACTCTCTTTTTTTTAAAGAATAAATTTAGACATTAACATGCAGGAATGTTTGGAAATGTACAGGCAACCCTTAGATAGATATAGTTATATAATTTTTTTTTTAAAAGATTTATCTAACATGAATAGATTAACTTATATCCTCATGCCTAAGACTAAATCTGCAATATTTTCTTTTTTTAAAACAGCAGTACATTTTATGACAGTGATGATAGCAACAAGCTTAAAAAACTTTAAATAGGTTTATTTATTATTTATGTTTTGTTTATAGATTAATTTTCTGCAATGAATAAACAGGGATAAAAATGATAGTAATTAATATGATTGTAGAAGCACTTTTAACTTCACTAAGATATATATAGGGAAAGTAAAATTTACATGATTCTACTTTAGCTTTTTGCCTTTTTTTTGTTCTAAGTAAAATAAAATGACAGTAGTAAATACATTTGCAGCAGCATATAAATAGTACAGAAAATATTTAAAACACATTTATTTTCTTTTTTTTTGCATCTCCTTTTTTTATTTATAAATTGCAGAAATAAATAACAACAGATTTCAGTTTAAGACAAAATTAAATAAGAACAACAACACATAATATATTACAGGTTTTAAATAAAATTGTTTTTCTTATATGAATGTATGAACTCAAGTTGTCAATCTTTACAAATGGGTAAAATACCCAATTAGTCTCTCATTCCTAATGAATGAGGACTTAACTAAATAACACATTTCTTTCTTTTAAATAATTACAATAAATACATCCTTATTTCTTTCTTTCTGCAACTAAGTTAAATCTGCAACTCCTAGCTTTCCTTTCCAAGCAACTTGCATTCAAAATTTAAGGTTGTGACCATGAGGTGCTCACCTCCCAGCCTAGGCTTACTAGAAGCCACCCTCGAGCTTGGAGAACCAAGTCCTAGACGTGTTACACTCAAGCAAACACAAACATGCAAGGGGAAATTACAACAAACACATTCCCATTCCCAAGGCTGAAACTTCATCACATAATGTGATATTTTACTAGGATGGAAGTGGACCAAGTACCTTTGAGGAGATCTGCTAGATAGTAACTCACAACCAACTCATGGCATCCAAGAAACACAACAAAACTCATCTTAACCCTCATATCCTTATGACCCCCAAAGGCATACCTGCCATATTTTCTCCCCTTATGACCCCCGAATGCATAAAAAAAACTATGCAGCAAGCGTCACATGGACAAGCCCTTGAGATCACTCTCATGATGAGAGTCTTTCACTCTAAGGTTGTCAAACTCTTTCCAACCCCAAGACCATTTTGCCCTCCCAAGGGTAAGATAGTCTTGGATACTCCCAAAACACAACAAAATGCATAAACAAAAATAGGAAAAGAATCACATAAAGCTTTCACAAATACAATGCAAGGAAGGATACAACATTTACATTCAAGCATCCTAAATACAAATTTCAAATAAACAAGTAAGAAAAACACCAACCTTGAATCTACCAAGGGGTTTTCTAGGGATAGCTTGGAAAAGAGCAGCCCAATCCACAAAACTTTTCTGCAACACTTAGCCAAATTTTCCTATTCTCAAACTGGTTTTTTTTTCCAAAAATTGTCCAAAATCTCCAAAGATGGAGAGTGGGTGATTAGCTCACTAAGCCTCAATCTCTAGCCTAAGAAGGCTTCTCTCACTCCTTCCAACCTCTTGGATAGAGTGAGGGACTCCCATTGGTTGGTCTTCCCTGGGTCTTACACACTCCCTAACCAAGGCACCTCAAGAAGAGGAATGAAATGGGGAAGAGGAATAACACCTACCAAGAAGGTTATCTAACCAAGGATGACACTCCTAAAGATGAAATTCGACCATCTAGGAAAACCCACTTTTGGGAGTGGTTAAACAAGCCCTAGGGGAAAGACACATGGCCAAATTTGGCCTTCACCCATAGGTACCCCATGAGGCCTAATAAAAATACTCCAAAACTGACTCTAGAAGTTGATTTAACCCTTAGAAAGTCCACCTAAAGTTAACCTACGGGTCAACTCTGAGTTGACCCTCCTTATGGCTCACTATCCAAGATTTCTTGGTACCTTCAAGGATAATTAGGAGATATAACAATTAAACAAAAATAAATCTCTCCAAAAAGTGACATGACAATTGCCAACACAACATACAACATATGTGTCAAGTGACACTACAAAAATAATTCCACATCACAATTACACACATGGCAATTGTCCCTTGAATGATTTAAACAATTTAATAAATATAATTTACACTCATGCAAACATTTTACTTTTACGAATAAATACGATACATACGGGGTGTTGTCTCTCCAAATAAACAACCACTGGTTTTACGAACATACATAAGCCTAGGCTTGATTCTCCATAATATTTCCATGGTCACATGGATAATTTCCTGCACATCTCAATTTAAACATTAGTAAATTCCAATAGCCTCATATAATATTAAACACATAATTAAGAATACAATTCAATCACTCTGCATAGAATTGACATTATACAATACAATTTACCACATATCAAGGCAATTCACATAAGCAATTCATAATAATCCTCATTATTTAATCCATTCATAAGATATGCAACCATATTTCTAGCATCATAATAAAATCCTACAAATCAAATAATGACATACAACGCCTCAATGTTACCCTATTCTAGAGCCATATAAAATTTTATATCTATAATGCATAGAAATTAAGCATCAATATATCAATGTTATCCAATTCCTGGGATCATATAAAGTCTTACATCCATAATGAAATAAAATAGAGCATCCATAATAGTTCCAACATGAAAATCACTAAAATACTAGGATGGGTCGGGGTAGGGCCTCACACCCTCCCGCTCTAGGCATGAATGTCCTCTTGGAGTTCATCAAAAAGATGAGGGTATTGTGATCTCATACATGTTGCATCCTCCCATGAAGTTGTAACCTCATCATAGCAATCCCACTAGACCCTAACCTGGTCCATCTTTCGACCTCGAAGGGCCAACGTCCGGCGAGCCAAAATGCGAATGGGATCCAAAGCGAGCTGCCCGTCTGACTCCACCTGCAAGGCATCCCAATCTAAAATATGAGACTCATCATAGATATACTTCCTCAAAACTGATACATGAAACACATCGTGGATGCATGACAGGCTAGGTGGCAAAGCTAGGCGATAAACAAATGGTTCTATCCTCTCAAGGATCTCAAAAGGTCCAACAAAGCGAGTGTGAGCTTAGAACCCTTTCCATAATGGATTGGACTCTTATGTGGTCATACTCTCAGAAAAATTGTCTCCCCAACCATGTAACTTCGGTCTATCCTCTTTGCATCTGCATATTTCTTCTTCCTATCATGTGCCTTTCTAAGGCATTGTCTAATCAAAATTACCTACTGCTCCATATCCTAAGCCATCTCAGGGCCTATGGCCACTCTATCCTCAATATGGTCCCAACTCATAGGTGTCCTGCAAGGTCTTCTATACAAAGCCTGAAAAGGTGGCATCCCCAAAGAAGTGTGATGCACATTATTATAGGCAAACTCTACTAAATGAAGGTACTCCTCCCATCTAGTCTGATAATCCATGACGTACATGCGGAGCATGATAACTCAATGATGAATGGATAGTACCAAACTGGTACTGAGAGGGGGGGTTGAATCAGTACAAACAAAAACACAATCCTAAATTGGTTTGTCAGCAGACATTGTGCTTTGGCAGACAAATAGTAACACCGGTCTTAAATAGAGTACAACCGACAAAACCTAGAGTAACTGAGACAAGCATAAACCGGTTGACACTTATCTTTTCATACAATCTAATACTTCATTTCCATTTCACCATAGTGCATGAACAGGTAATCTATCGTCAAAGATATATAAATAGCTAGATCAACATGATTTATCTTCATACACAAATCACTCAAACCATCACATGAATAACACCACACATGACACACAGATTTTTTCACGTGGAAACCCAACTGGGAAAAAACCACAGTGGGGATGAATACCCACAAGCTGTTTTTGAACTCTTTAGAAGTCCGCTCTATAGGAGCCTTGTTCGGTTAAAGACTGATACAATAGGTTCTGTTAGGAACTGATCCTGTTAGGGATCACTTGATTAAGGGATGGCTAGAATACCTAGTTAAGGGTTAAACCCTGTTAAAGGTTACCTTGTTAGAGGATTTCAAGAACTTAATGGTTTTGAGTCACCCTATTAAAGGATTTATAGTAAGCCAGTTAAAGCTACCTTGTTAAGGGATTTCCCAACTGTTGAAGTACTTAGAGATCAACAGGTATTACAATGATCTAGTAACAACACTCAATGCCAATGCAGATCCACTTTAGCTCCTCTTCACCTTCTGCACTTACACTCTGCAAGTATCACTTCTCTCTTCTGGTCTAGCAAGAATCACGCATCTCTTCTCTTGAATACACACACACAACTTTTGCCAACAACCTCAGAAAGAAACACAACATCGACCTTATAGGAAACAGATAGGTCAGTAGCATAAACCCTAAACCCTAAACTTGTTAGGTTAAGCAATTCAAATGGTTCGATCCTAACCGTTGAGCACATTGCATTAACTACAACAGTCTTGAACCAATCTCAAGACGTTCTCCATCGTTCATTTTCCACCGATTTCATGGCGGCTGATAACCCATCACGCGTTATCACCGTTTACAGACTTCGCACATTCCCGAGGTAGATAGGGACAATCTCCTTCATACAAGATCCTTCACACGCACAAGGCTGACATGGCAACACAATTTGTTCTTCGTTACAATGCTAACTCATCACACAAAGTCATCGATTGAGTCACACAGGCTTGAGGCACTTCAACCGGAAACCCTGAAGTTGAGACTACCAATCGGTAGTCATACAAAGCTTCCATGTGCCGATTCCCATAACCACATGTCGGTTCACCTTAAACAAACACATCGCTTCACTTTGGCACAAATATCGATTCACAGTGTTATACCTGTTCTCACATATACCAGTTCTTGGTAACATACCGGTTCTCACATATACCCGTTCTCTCCTCTTCAACATATTGACATCAATGACAACATACAATGCCATCATGTCCTCATACCGGTTCACATAATGCCAACAATCTCCCCCTTTGGCATTGATGGCAATATACAAAGATATCTCTCTGCTTCACATCTTCTCCCCCAATTTCTGCAGATATCTTCTTTGCTTCTCTTCTTCTCCCCCTTTGACAACAATGCCAAAGTGAAGGCACAAGCTTCCCTGTTCCATTATGTTGCTCCCCCTGAGGAGTAGCATCCTTCAACACATCAATCTTGAAGAAAAATTTGACTATGCAATACTTGACTGATGTGCATATACCTTTAGTTTACTTCCTGAAGGGGCAACACCCCTAATTCACCTCTTAAGTACATAAATGTAGCCTTTGGGAGAGGCTTGGTGAATATGTCTGCTAACTGATCCTTACTAGAAACATGTTCCAGTGCAATCTCTTTGTTCTGAACCTTATCCCTCAAGAAATGATACTTAAGCTCAGAGTGCTTGGTTCTAGAATGTAAAACCGGATTCTTGGAGATGTTACTTGCATTAGTATTGTCACAAAATATACTAATTGGTTCAGATACAGGAACTTTGAAGCCATTTAATACACGCTTCATCGAAATTATCTAAGTGCAGTTCATGAAAGTTGTAACATACTCTGCTTCCGCTATAGACTGAGAGATACAACTCTGCTTCTTACTCATCCATGAGACCAGTCTACCACTAAGAAAGAATGCACCACCGGTTGTGCTCTTTCGGTCATCTACATTACTAGCCCAATCAGCATCTGTGAACACTTTCAGGTTTAAATCATTATTGTATGGATACCATAACCCATAGTCAATAGTTCCCTTCAGATACCTAAGAATCCGCTTGACTGCTACCAAGTGGGATTCTCTAGGGCTTTGTTGAAACTGAGCGGTAATACCCATTGCATGTGCAATGTCTGGTCTGCTATGTACTACATAATGCAACTTACCAATCATTGATCGGTATGCCTTCTCATTAACCAATGTTGAGTCATCCTCTTTGGATAGTTTACAACCGGTCACCATTGGTGTACCAACCCGTTTGCTATCTTCCATGCCAAAGGTCTTCAACACCTCTTTGACATACTTGGACTAAGTGATAAAGATTCCATCTTTCATCTGTTGAATCTGCAGTCTAATGAAGAACTTAATCTCCCCTATGAGTGACATCTCAAACTCTTTCTTCATCTCATCTCCAAACTCATGACTCATCTTGACATCTCCACCAAAGATAATGTCATCAACAAATACCTCAAAGATTAGGATTTGATCTCCTTCAGACTTCAAGTAGATATTGCTATTTTCGCTTGTTCTCTCAAATCCAATCTTCACAAGATGGGAATGCAAGCATTCATACCATGCTCTAGGTGCTTGCTTTAGACCATATAAGGCTTTATGTAGTCTACATACCATGTCACTATCTTCAGATAGGGAAAGCCCATCTGGTTGCTCTATATACACCTCCTCTTCAAGTACACCATTTAGGAATGCAGATTTTACATCCATTTGATATACTTTGAATCCTTTAAAAGTTGCATATGCAAGAAGCATACGAACTCCTTCCAATCTAGCTACAGGAGAAAAGGTTTCTCCATAGTCTTCTCCTTCTTCTTGGGCATATCATTTACACACCAGTCTGGCTTTGTTTCTAATCACTGTGCCATCCTCATTCAGCTTATTTTTGAAAACCCATTTGGTGCCAATGACATTTTTATGCTCTAGTCTAGGTACCAAAGACCATGTACCATTTTTCTCTATCTGGTCAAGTTCCGCTTCCATTGCCTTGATACAGTCTTCATCTTTATGTGCCTCTTTGAATGATTTAGGCTCAAATTTAGAGATCATGCATGAGTTTTCTCTGACCTTTCTTCTTGTAAGAATTCCTGCATCCTTATCTCCTATGATTTACTTAGGATCATGATTCATCTTGACATACTAAGGAATGGTCTTGATAGATTCCTCTTGCTTTTCTTCTTCATCCTCATCTCCATTAGTATCAGCATCTACATCTACCGGTGTAGGAACACTGTTACTGGTACTTGGTTGACTGACAACCAATTCCCAGAAGGTTACAACTAGTTCATTTACCGCTTGCTCACAGCTGGTTTCCTTAGTTTTCTCAGAGGTTTCATCAACTCTTACATTGATGCTTTCTATAATTCTCTGAGTCCTATTATTAAAACACTTGAGAGCTTTTCTCTTGGTGGAATACCCTAGGAATATTCCCTCATCCAATTTCGCATCAAATTTGCTCTGGTGTTTGCTCCTCTTGATGTAACATTTGCTACCAAACACTCTAAAGTAGCTAACCACAGGTGTCTTACCGGTCCAATACTCATAAGGAGGTTTATCCTTACCTTTCTTGATGAGTACCTGATTCATTGTATAGACTACAGTGCTCACCGCTTCTCTCCAAAAGGTGTGAGCGACCTTTCCTTGAATCAACATAGTTCTAGCTACTTCAACCACAGTCCGGTTATTCCTCTCTGCTAGGTCATTCTATTGTAGAGTTCAGGGGGCAAACAATTGCCTCTTGATGCCATGTTCTTCACAGTACTTGTTGAATTCACCAGAAGTGAATTCTCCTCCTTGATCAATTCTCAGGCACTTGATCCTTTTGCCGCTTTCCTTCTCCACTAATGCTCTGAAATATTTGAACTTTACAAAATCTTCAGACTTATCTTTCAAGAATGTGACCCACATCATTCTTGAGCAGTCATCAATGAGAATCATGAAGTACCTATCATCCTGCACACTCCTAGTTTTCATAGGACCACACAAATCAGTATGCACAAGATCAAGCAAATTGTTAGCAGTGAAAGGTTTACCTTTAAAGGTTGAGGAAGACATTTTCCCTAGTTGACACTCTCTACACAAGGTATTTTCCGGTTTTCTCAACACCAACAACCCTCTAACTGCCTTGATCTTACTGGCCTTCACAATGTTATCAAAGTTTACATGACAGAGTCTCCTATGCCATATCCAACTATCATCAAATTTGGCCATAAGACATGTACTTATATTTGCATTCAGCTGAAATAGGTTACCTTTGGTCTGCATACCGGTGGCCACCAATTCACCATTCTTTCCTTTGATTCTGCACACTCCATTCTTGAATTCCAGAGTGAGACCACTATCATTCAGCTGGGCAACACTCAGAATGTTGTGTCTCAAACCATCAACCCAATACACATTGTCAGCACTACTCTTTCCATTCAGAGAGATGGACCCTCTGCCTTTGACCATACATGGTGCATCATTACCAAAGTGAACCACACCACCATCATACTCTTCCAAGGATAGAACTTGCTCCGGTCACCAGTCATATGGTGAGAACAACCACTGTCAATAATCCACTCATTGGAATTATCAAAGTGGGAGACAAGAGCCTTCTTGTCTGACACATCTTCCTTGACAGCAACAAACACAATATCTTCATTTTCTTCATCTTCTGACTCCTCATCTGTGACACCTTCATCAATTGCCACAAAATAGTTTCTCTAGTTTCCTCCTTTGAATTTCTTGAACCTTTCCGATTTGTCCTTGTCGTCATCATTAGGACAGTTTACAGCAATATGTCCTATCCGATTACAAGAAAAGAATTTCAAAGGGAGCTTACCTCTGTATTTACCAGTTTCTTTAGGAAGTTTCTTGGCAAGAAGAGCTTCAAATGCCATCAGAATCTCCTCATCATCCATTTCTTTGCTCTGTCTTGGTTCACCACTAGTGCTAGCTTCTTTTCCTTTTGTGGATGGTACAACAGAAGCTTTAAAAGTTGATTCAGTCTTTTGAACACTGCCATCAAAACTATTTAGCGCATAGGTTGTTAACTTTGCAATGATGGAGTCTAGGGATACCTTAGTCTTGTCTATTTATCTCAACTCCTGAATAGCAGCAACCCTTATTACATAGACCGGTAATAAGGATCTCAGGACTTTGCTTACCACAGTGGAATCTTCCATTTTACCACCTGCACTCTTGATATCTCCGACAACAATTTTGATTCTTATTCCATACTGTTGAATGGTCTCACCTTCAACCATCCGCATGTTTTCAAACTTCCCTCTAAGGCTTTCTTCCTTGGCTTGTTTTACATGCTCATCACCACCATAGATATTTTCAATAGTATCCCATTCCTCTTTGGGATTTACCTTATCTTGGACATCAATAAACTTAATGTCAGATAAACTACTAATTAGGGCTTCCATGACTTGCCCATTCTCCTGCATCTCTCTCTTTTGGTCATCGGTGAGAGTACCGGTAGGGGCAACATAGGCATTCTCAACATAGCTCCAGTGTTGAGCACCCATGCTTCTGATGTATATCTTCATTCTGTCTTTCCATAGACTAAAATTTTCTCTGTTGAACTTTGAACCTTCCCTCTTCATCATTAGATTGGGATCTTTACCTCAAGCGGTTAAGCTTATAACACAGAGGACCTGGAGGATTCTCTAATACCAATTGATAACTCAATGATGAACGGATAGTACCAAACTGGTACTGAGAGGGGGGGGTAATCAGTACAGACAAAAACACAATCCTAAACCGGTTTGTCAGCAGACTCTATGCTTTGGCAGACAAACAGTAACACCGGTCTTAAATAGAGTACAACCGGCAAAACCCAGAGTAACTGAGACAAGCATAAACCAGTTGACATTTAGCTTTTCATACAATCTAATACTTCATTTCCATTTCACCCTAGTGCATGAACAGTTAATCTATCATCAAAGATATATAAATAGCTAGATCAACATGATTTATCTTCAGACATAAATCACTCAAACCATCACATGAATAACACCACACATGACACAAATTTTTTCATGTGAAAACCCAACTGGGAAAAAACCACGATGGGGATGAATACCCATAAGCTATTTTTGAACTCTTTAGAAGTCCACTCTGTTAGGAGCCTTGTTTGGTTAAAGACTGATACAACATGTTCTGTTAGGAACCGATCATGTTAGGGATCACCTGGTTAAGGGATGGCTAGAATACCCAGTTAAGGGTTAAACCCTGTTAAAGGCTACCTTGTTAGAGGATTTCAAGAACTCAATGGTTTTGAGTCACCCTATTAAAGGATTTACAGTAAGCTCATTAAAGCTACCTTGTTAAGGGATTTCCCAACTGTTGAAGTGGTTAGAGATCAACAGGTATTACAATGATCTGGTAACAGCACTCAATGCTAATGCAGATCCGCTTTAGCTCCTCTTCACCTTCTGCACTTACACTCTACAGGTATCACTTCTCTCTTCCGGTCTGGCAAGAATCACGTATCTCTTCTCTTAGATACACACACACACACAACTTTTGCCAACAACCTCAGAAAGAAACACAACATCGACCTTATAGGAAATAGATAGGTCAGTAGCATAAACCCTAAACCCTAAACCTGTTAGGTTAAGCAATTCAAACGGTTCGACCCTGATCATTAAGAACATTGCATTAACTGCAACAGTCTTGAACCAATCTCAAGACATTCTCCATCATTGGTTTTCCACTAATTTCATGGCGACTGATGACCCATCACGTGTTATCACCGTTTACAGACTTCGCACATTCCTGAGGTAGATAGGGACAATCTCCTTCATGCAAGATCCTTCACGCGCACAAGGCTGACATGGCAACACGATTTGTTCTTCGTTACAATGCTAACTCATCACACAAAGTCACCGATTGAGTCACACAGGCTTGAGGCACTTCAACCAAAAACCCTGAAGTTGAGACTACCAATCGGTAGTCATACAAAGCTTCCATGTGCCGGTTCCCATAACCACATGTCGGTTCACCTTAAACAAACACACCGCTTCACTTTGGCACAAATTCCAGTTCACAGTGTTATACCGGTTCTCTCCTCTTTAGCATATTGACATCAATGACAACATACAATGTCATCATGTCCTCATATCGGTTCACATAATGCCAACAAAGCATATCCTCTAACGCCTGGTTAACCCGCTCTATCTGTCCATCCATTTCTGAATGATAGGTTGTACTGAAGTTGAGCTTGGTGCCCATTGCTACCTGTAATGCCTTCCAAAAGGAAGAAGTGAAGAGGGAATCCCTGTTAGAAATAATCTTGTGAGGAACACCATGAAGCTTGACAATGTCTCGCAAGAACACCTATTGCACTGTTGGTGCTGTGAAGGTAGTCCGGACTGGTGAGAAGTG
This sequence comes from Cryptomeria japonica, assembly GCF_030272615.1. NCBI lineage: Eukaryota > Viridiplantae > Streptophyta > Pinopsida > Cupressales > Cupressaceae > Cryptomeria > Cryptomeria japonica. The sequence goes on along the minus strand of NC_081412.1, from coordinate 400,424,990 downwards.
GGCCACTTTGTTCAACTTGTCAACTGTCACCAAGATAGCATCATGGCAACGAGATGACATGGGAAGACCAATGATGAAATCCATGGATATAGTATCCCACTTCCACTCTGGTATAGCATGAGATTGGAGCAACCCACCTAGATGGCGGTGCTCCGCCTTGACTCTCTAACACTCAAGGCATCAGGCTACTAACTCAGCGATAAGCTGCCGCATACCTGGCCAATAATATAACTGTCTCAAGTTTGCATGCATCTTCTTAACCCCGGGATGTGTTGCATAAGGAGCTCTATGAGCCTCCATGACAATGAACTCTCACAATCCCCTGGGAGAAGGTACATAGATGCACCCTCTATGGGGTAATAGTCCATTAGACTCTAACGAGTAATCCACATATTTCCCCTCCAGGGTCTCCTAAGATCAAATCCTCTAACAAACCTCTAGGTACCATCCATCCTTTAGCAACCGCTGCAATATACGATCTCTCAAATTTGTTCTCATAGATATGGAGTATACCTCATGTTGTCTCCTACTCAAGGCATCTGCAACTATGTTCTCTTTCCCCTTGATGTAGTGGACATCAAAATCATACTCGCATAGGAATTCCATCCATCTCCTTTGATGAGCATTAAGATTAGGCTGGGTGAAGATGTATTGCAAACTCTGATGGTCTGAATGAAGCTCGAAGTGATGACCCAAAAGGAAGTGTCTCCACCTCACAAGTGCATGTACTACTGCTACGAGCTCTAGGTCTTGTGTAGGGTAGTTAAGCTCATGAGTCTTAAGCTTCCTAGACTCATAAGATATAACTCGACCCTCCTGCATAAGGACTGCTCTTAATCCATCCAAGGAAGCATCCATACATATTATGAAATCAGCCATGGGGTCTGGCACAATGAGGATAGGTGCACTAGTGAGTGCCCTTTTCAGATCCTGAAAAGCCCTCTCACACCTCTCTGTCCATTCGAATTTCTTTCCCTTTCGCTAGAGGGATGTAATGGGGTGTGCAACTCTGGAAAATCCCTCAACAAAGCGTCTGTAGTATCCTGCTAAACCCATGAAGCTCCTGACCTCTGTCACACTGGTTGGTGCTAGCCAATCCATTATATCTCTGATCTTTGATGGGTCAACTGAGATCCCATCACCGGATATAACATGCCCAAGGTACTTGACCTCTGATCTAAAGAAAGCACACTTCAACAAATTGTCGAACAACTGGTTGTCCCTCAAACACTGCAAAACCTGCCTCAAATGCTCCTCATGCTCCTTCTCATTCTAAGAATATATCAATATGTCATCGAGGAACACAATCACAAATCAGTCGAGGAAAGTGCAGAATACCCCATTCATGAGACTCATGAACACAGCTAGAGCATTCGTAAGACCAAATGGGACCACAGTGAATTCTTAGTGGCTATATCTGGTGCAAAACGCGGTCTTGTGGATATCACTCTCCACAATCCTCAACTGATGATACCCTGACTTCAGATCTATTTTGGAAAACACTTTAGCACCCTGAAGCTGATCAAACAAATCATCGATCCTAGGCAAGGGATAGTGGTTCATGATGGCTACTTTGTTCAGCTGCCTGTAATCCATGCATAACCGAAGGGACCTGTCCTTCTTCTTCATGAAGATGACTAGTGCGCTCCAAGGGGAGATGCTAGGATGAATGTGACCCTTCTCTAAGAGTTCCTCTAGTGGCATCTTGAGCTCATTAAGCTCATGTGTGGTCATCCTATAAGGTTCTCTCGAAACTGGCTCGGCTCCTGGTACCAGATCTATGTGGAAGTTGATCTCTCTGCTAGGTGGCATACCAGGTAGCTCGGTTGGAAACACATCTGCAAACGCCTCGAGGATGGGATGATCATCTAGGGAAGGCTCCTCATTTTCTTCCTCTCTATCACTGATGGTGATATCAAACAATTGGCATCCCTTTTGCATGCTTCGCTTAAGCTGCATAGCGAAAATCATACGAAAAGACACGGGCCTCTGAATCTTACTATGGGAGCACCATGATCATCCTCGCACTTGATCTTTTTCAGGCAACAATCCATCTTGGCTCTATGGGTGTAAAGCCAATCCATGCCAAGTACAACGTCATAGGATCCAAGTGGTGTAACTCTAAGGTCTACTAAGGTGGTGGTATTACCAATCTGGAGCATACATCCCCTAACCTCTTAATCCATTGACACTCTAGCCCCTGATGCTAACTCCACTTCCCAACTGACACCTTGCCTAACTGCCACTAGCCTGCAACGCTCCACAACCAATGGAGATATAAAGGAATCAGTCGCTTCTGAGTCAAATAATATAGAAATACTGATACCTCTGATCATACCTGCAGCCTCAATGACTGTGGCCTGGTGCTCTGCTTGGCGGTTGCCAACCACTGCGAAGACTCTATGGGACTTGCCCATATCTCCAACTGTAGGCTCTGATGTTGTCATCCTCTAACTACCTGCCATTTGACCCTGCGGGCACTCTCTCGCCATGTGTCGCATGACTCCACATGTGAAACAAGCACAGCGTGCCTGGAACCGTGTGCCCTAAGGCCTAGAGAAAGGTTGCCCACCTGTCCTGCTCGAACCACTGTACCCACCCTTAGAGGACTGCTGAGTCCGTGTCGAAGGTGTGTATGTACCCTGTGCTTTCTGGTCGCGTCTAGGACCCTATGACTGCCACTGCTTGGGCTTGGAGCCCTGTTGTCCCTGAGGGGGCCTCTGTCTCTGACTCTATTATGACTTTTGTGGAGGAGGGGGTTTATAGGACTCTGATGCATTTCTATGGTTGCCTTTCCAATGGGGTTTTTGAAACCCAAAAGACTGGGGTGTCGGGTTTTGGTTATGAAACCGATCCCTTGTGTCTTGTGGCTTGACCTAAATCTCCTCGGCTATCGAGGATTTCTCCACGGCAACCCGAAGGCTCCCTGGAGCGGCCATCCTCACCGGTCCTACTATCCTGACATTAAGTCCCCTGATAAATCGGTTGACGAGAAGCTTCTAATCCTTCAGGTAATCTACATAAGGTAGGAGCTCAATGAACTTGCTCTCGTATTGGGTCACTAAGAGACCCTTCTGCTGGAGGTCGTGGAACTCATCTATCCTATGCTGCCTGAAGTGCTCTGACAGGTATCTCTCCCTGAACCTCTCTGTGAAGATCTCCCATGTGAGGGTGTGTGCAGCTAGACCACACTTGTATTCCTCCTGTCTCCACCATGTGGAGGCCATCGATCTCAAAAGGTGGACTACAACTCGTGCTTTCAGATTGCTTTCATAAGATCACAATGCGAAGCACCGATCTAGGCTCAAAAGTCAAGCCTCAGCTTCTACCCCGTCGGTAGATCCCCCTAAAGATGGTGGCTGGAGGTGCAAAACATCTCTAATCAGATCCCCTGGTTCTCGACGTGTCCTCTCAATATAAACAGGTGTGGCTACCGGAGGTGGTCCAGGTAGATGAACGGACTCAGGCTCATGCTTAGCTTGGCCCTCTAAGGAATTAGGAGGTGGACTCCTACTCCGTTCCCTATCCGCTGATCTAAGGCTCCCTGAGTTCTGGTTCTCTGCATGATGGTCTACTACTGGAAGCCTATCCTGCACTATCCCAATCAGGTTCTGAAATGCTAATAAGATGTCTCAGTTTGTGTCAACCGGTGGTTCGAGAGGGGCCTCTGGGTTCCCTTCCAGAACCGGTTCCTCCCTAACAACATTTTCGTGTGCCATAAGCGTATGCTTAGGACCCCTTCCGCGCTTGTGAGCTTGTTGCATAGTCGGAGGCATCCTTATGAGAAAATCAAACAAAATAAAATAAATAAATAATTTTTGGGGAAAAATTTAATAAATTAAATAATTAAAACGAAACGTAATGGAGAAAGGTTCCTAGTGTTGGAAACCTTGCTCTAATACCAAAATGTCGTGCCTAGCCTTTAGGGCAAAAAAAAAAAACAGAACAATTTTTTTTTTGAACAACATAAACTCATAACATAGTCTACACTAAAATGAAATCAATAGAGTTTTGTCTTAACTAAGATGCAAGTAGAATCGTTCACTAATATTGGATTAATTAACTCACTCATAAAAGCGACATTAATTAATGAGGACTAATTATCCCTTAAGAGGGTCCTCGCAATTTAATTAGATATTTCAATTAACCTAATTAAATTGCCGCTAATTAAAGTCGAGGGAAAATTAAATATTTAAATTGCATATAAATTATTCTGAGCAAATTGAATAATGTTGTGGATATCTTAAATCTACAATTTAATTAATCGAGTGCACGCAAATTTCGTTATTTATATTTAGCCAATAAGGTTTCAAATTTAATAATGTTATTTGCCAAATAATTCTAATTTATACTATAGCCAAGTTTAATTTCCCCTAAACCTTCAATTTTGATGATTTAAGAAATCTGGCCAACATTGCTAATTAATAAACCTCATTTACAAATTTTCCCCAAATTAAATTCCTCTTGACGTCCATATTTAATTAAATACAAAAATTATCTAAGAAACATCCTTATTAAAATTACTTGACAAAATTACGTCAAAAATGTGAAATGATAAGTATATTAAATTTAATAAAATAAATTTAAATAGGCTTTCAACTTAACCTCAAATATGTATAAATAATTGTATATATACCTATATTGGAAAATATAGCATATATATAAATTATATACATATGAACAATTTGTGGACAATTCTATGTTTAAACCTATTTATACATGTACATTTATTTTACTAAAAAGAATCAACTATGCCCATTAAATATTATAATGCAACTTATGAATTAACCCTAAAGTTCAAGATGTAATTTAAAAACTTAATTTAAATTCCCTCCCCTTATTTTTACATGCAAACTCTAACCTGAATATGGGCTAGGCTTGCATTTTTATTATTCTTGGTTATTTAAATGCTAACCCTAACCTGAAATTGGGTTAGGGTTGCATTTTTTTTTATCAAGCATTCTTTTCTTTATTTGTTTTTGCCTTAACCCAAAATGGGTTAGGGTTTATTATATTTTATTTTAGTTTGAGTGTATGTGTGTATGAACTGTGTGTGTTGTGCAGGTTTGATGGCCAAGAGGCAACGACCGAAATGGGGCAAGGCGACAGCCGAGTAAAAGGGCGGAGACCGAATGGAGGTTTGATTGCATAGTGTGGGGCTCCCTCGGATGCCACTGTGCGTACACACAGTGGTGGATAGTGTCATCCACTGTGTGTAAGCACAGTGGCGGCCTGGGCCATCCACTATGTCTACACACAATGGCGACACCTCCCGCGCCGTCCACTGTGTGTAAACACAGTGGCTCGGCCCGTGAGCCATCCACTGTGTTAACACACAGTGGTTCGGCCCTAAGGAAAATGCCCTTTTTTTTGGTTTATTATTTATTTTTTTGTTTAACATATATATATATATATATATATATATATATATATCAAACTCTCAGGGTTAGGATTTCTCTTTTTAAAAAAATAAATAAATTTAGACATTAACATGCAGGAATGTTTGGAAATGTACAGGCAACCCTTAGATAGATATAGTTATATAAAAAAAAATTGAAAAGATTTATCTAACATGAATAGATTAACTTATATCCTCATGCCTAAGACTAAATTTGCAATATTTTCTTTTTTTAAAATAGCAGTACATTTTATGACAGTAATGATAGCAACAAGCTTAAAAAACTTTAAATAGGTTTATTTATTATTTTTGTTTTGTTTATAGATTAATTTTCTGCAATGAATAAACAGGGATAAAAGTGACAGTAATAAATATGACTGTAGGAGCACTTTTAACTTCACTTAGATATCTATAGGGAAAGTAAAATTTACATGATTCTACTTTAGCTTTCTGCCTTTTTTTGTTCTAAGTAAAATAAAATGACAGTAGTAAATACATTTGCAACAGCATATAAATAGCACAGAAAATAGTTAGAACACATTTCATTTCTTTTTTTTTGCATCTCCTTTTTTTTAATATAAATTGCAGAGATAAATAACAACAGATTTCAGTTTAAGACAAAATTAAATAAGAATAACAGCAGCATAATATATTACAGGTTTTAAATAAAATTGTTTTTCTTATATGAATGTATGAACTCAAGTTGTCAATCTTTACAAATGGGTAAAATACTCAATTAGTCTCTCATTCCTAATGAACGAGGACTTAACTAAATAACACATTTCTTTCTTTTAAATAATTACAATAAATACATCCTTATTTCTTTATTTCTGCAACTAAGTTAAATCTGCAACTCCTAGCTTTCCTTTCCAAGCAACCTGCATTCAAAATTTAAGGTTGTGACCATGGGGTGCTCACCTCCCAGCCTAAGCTTACTAGAAGCCACCCTCGAGCTTGGAGAACCAAGTCCTAGATGCAAGCAAACACAAACATGCAAGGGGAAAACACAACAAACACATTCCCATTCCCAAGGCTAAAACTTCATCACATAATGTGATATTTTACTAGGGTGGAAGTGGACCAAGTACCTTTGAGGAGATCTGCTAGATAGTAACTCACAACCAACTCATGGCATCCAAGAAACACAACAAAACTCATCTTAACCCTCATATCCTTATGACCCCCAAAGGCATACCTGCCATATTTTCTCCCCTTATGACCCCCGAATTCATAAACAAAACTATGCATCAAGGGTCACATGGACAAACCCTTGAGATCACTCTCATGATGAGAGCCTCTTACTCTAAGGCTCTCAAACTCCTTCCACCCCCAAGACCATTTTGCCCTCCTAAGGGTAAGATAGTTTTAGATACTCCCAAAACACAACAAAATGCATAAATAGAAATAGGAAAAGAATCACATAAAGCTTTCACAAATACAATGCAAGGAATTAGGATACAACATTTACATTCAAGCATCCTACATACAAATTTCAAATAAACAAGTAAGAAAAACACCAACCTTGAATCTACCAAGGGGTTTTCTAGGGATAGCTTGGAAAAGAGCAGCCCAATCCACAAAACTTTTCTGCAACACTTAGCCAAATTTTCCTATTCTCAAACTGGTTTTTTTTTCCAAAAATTGTCCAAAATCTCCAAAGATGGAGAGTGGGTGATTAGCTCACTAAGCCTCAATCTCTAGCCTAAGAAGGCTTCTCTCACTCCTTCCAACCTCTTGGATAGAGTGAGGGACTCCCATTGGTTGGTCTTCCCTGGCTCTTACACACTCCCTAACCAAGGCACCTCAAGAAGAGGAATGAAATGGGGAAGAGGAATAACACCTACCAAGAAGGTTATCTAGCCAAGGATGGCACTCCTAAAGATGAAATTCGACCATCTAGGAAAACCCACTTTTTTGGGTGGTTAAACAAGCCCTAGGGGAAAGACACATGGCCAAATTTGGCCTTCACCCATAGGTACCCCATGAGGCCTAATAAAAATGCTCCAAAACTGACTCTAGGAGTTGATTTAACCCTTAGAAAGTCCACCTAAAGTTAACCTACGGGTCAACTCTGAGTTGACCCTCCTTATGGCTCACTATCCTATATTTCTTGGTACCTTCAAGGATGATTAGGAGATATAACAATTAAACAAAATAAATCTCTCCAAAAAGTGACATGACAATTGCCAACACAACATACAACATATGTGTCAAGTGACACTACAAAAATAATTCCACATCACAATTACACACATGGCAATTGTCTCTTGAATGATTTAAATAGTTTAATAAATACAATTTACACTCATGCAAACATTTTACGTTTACGAATAAAATACGATACATATGGGGTGTTGTCTCTCCTAATAGACAACCCCTGGTTTTACGAACGTACATAGGCCTAAGCTTGATTCTCCATAATATTTCCATGGTCACATGGATAATTTCCTGTGCATCTCAATTTAAACATTAGTACATTCCAATAGCCTCATATAATATTAAACACATAATTAAGAATACAATTCAATCACTCTGCATAGAATTGACATTATACAATACAATTTACAACACATCAAAGCAATTCACATAAGCAATTCATCATAATCCTCGTAATTTAATCCATTCATAAGATATGGAACCATATTTCTAGCATCATAATAAAGTCCTCCAAATCAAATAATAACATACAACGCCTCAATGTTACCCTATTCTAGAGCCATATAAAATTCTATATCTATAATGCATAGAAATGAAGCATCAATATATCAATGTTATCCAATTCCTGGGATCATATAAAGTCCTACATCCATAATGAAATAAAATAGAGCATCGATAATAGTTCCAACATGAAAATCACTTAAATACTAGGATGGGTCGGGGTAGGGCCTCACATGGCCGACTTTGAAGACTTATATTATTATTTTACTCTAGTGATTATAGCATGTATTCTAATCATGAAAATTTCTTTTGTAAAGCATCCTAGAGACCAACTTGATGTATATTTCCAAAAGTCACACACACACACACACACACACACACACACACACACACACACACACACACACACACACATTTCTTTAGGATGTATGGATGTGCATGTGTGTGCAAGAATAAGATTGAGTATGTTGCGAAGAAGTAAATGAGCATGAGTGAAGAATAGAAGTAGTAAGCTCAACAGAGGTAAGGTATTGGTTTGGTATGAGAAGATTGGTGCAATAAGTTGGTGAAGTGTTTTGCAAAGGTTCTTGATCGGATCTATTGTGAACAATCAGTGTATTGCAGTGAGTTGAAGAGTTTTTCAGAGGTTCTTAACTAGATTTGTTGCAAGCAATTAGTATATTGTCATAGCTTTAACTATAACTAATTTCATGCATGTGTAGATACAATTTTCACAGTTCACTTATTTTGGCAGTAAGTCGATTCTATTTGAGCAGTAAGCTCTTCGGGCAGTGAGCCCTCTGACAAAGAGCTTATTTTGTAACCTTATATGACTAGTTATATTATCTTGAGAGCTAACCCTCTTTGTGGTTTTTTCCTTATTGGGTTTTCTGTGAATAAAAATATTTGGTGTCTCTTATGTGGTTGTGCTATACAATTTATTTATGTGTTTCATTTCAAGGATAATTAAGATTTAGTAAAGATCAACATATTATTTGTTTCAGTTTTTAGAAGTTGAATTTAAGTGGAATGTTGATTCATGCCCCTCTCAGTATTCTGATCTATTCAACGCAACCATGGTGGTAAAGAGGAATCATCAACACCTGTGACTAAATCTTGAAACCGATTTGCTTGTTCTTGAGAAGCAGTAGCCACAATAGGTGAAGTTGTCGTAACAATGATAGGAGTATTCTCAAGATATGACAAATTATTCTGGGACTATTTTATCTCATGAATTTATCAAAGTCATCTAACATGGTGGTTGACACTTTAGACAATTTTGGAAAAGTAGAGAAAACATTCTCAATAATGTCATAAGGGGTGTCCAAGGCACACTCACTAGTACTAATGGAAGGAACATGAATAACTATACTAGGTGTAATACAAGTGATAGTAGATCCAAAAGGTTTTGAATCAATGGTAGAAATAGGAACATGAACAATGGTTTAGGAAGAAAGAGATACTTATGGAAGGGACTCATAGGACTTATCTGACTTAGAAGTCTTGGAAGATTCTGGTAATCCCTCTTCATCATATTCATCATCATGTTCCTCATTATTTGCCTCCTCACCTTCAAGTTGATCTACATCAATGGACTCTAGATCAAGAGGTTCATCATTCAAAGATTCACCTTTTACCTCAACTTCTTTTGCCTCCTAAGATTTTGAAATAGAAGATTCTCCCTGGAATTTTCCTTTGTTAGCCCCAACTATGAATTTCAACTTATGAGCCTTCTAAGGAGTAGCATGATCTTGTTTGTTCTTTCTCCCAATCCTTGACATTTTACCAATAGGTCCAGCAATATCATCATCAGAACCAGTGGATAAGGGCTTCAATTGGATTCCTTTGTTAAAAAACCAAACATTATTATTCACAAGAATACTCTGGAATCTATCTCTAATGAAATTTGCTTCTTTTTGTAACCATTGAATGAGTGGAAAGGATATTCCTAAAACTTTATTTTCTACATAGACAAGATCCAGAACATTACCATCTTCCTCAAGATCATCTAGAATATCTGCGAGATTAAGCTCCCAAATTTTCTCCACTATGAGTCAGGAATAATCCTTCTTGATATCATGTTTTGTCCTACAAACAATCCAGATGTCTTCAATGTGATGTACATGGACATAGGCCTTCTTCAATTTATTCCCTATTCCTCTATAATCAAAGTCTCTTTTTTCCTTGAAAATTTTCATAGTTACTCTCCTTGTTTCTTGTTCCATTGCCCTTGCTTTGAAAATGGAATTGATGTAATACCTACCTATAGTCAATGAGAACTTGAAACATACCTTATGTGAACCGAATTGTGCCTCATGTACTGCCACCATTTGACGAACCAATTCCATCAAGATAATTTTATCTGATGGATACCTTAGGAGCATAAAAGGTTCACCATTAAAACATCCTACTCTAAGATAAGTGAAAGTAATAAATTGAAGGAACATATACCCATACTGGTTCACTACCTTCCATTCATGATCCGACACTCTTTTGTTGTATAAATCCTTGTTCAACATGCACATACGATAGCCAAAGAATGCATCATTTACCCTTCAAAAATGATGAAATCTATTCTTCAATGCCAACTAGGAATAGTATTCATACACAACAACTTGCCTTCTATCTCGATCCTGATGTAGGCAAAATTGGGAAATGTCTCAAGCAAGTCGTTATGTACACCTAATAAGATGTCATTTTAAATTAGAGAATAGTTGGTACCTTAGCGAGTTGTTCACATGTGACATAACTTACTTGTTTGACCCAAAATATCTTCTCTTTATTTTGCCTAATAACATGAACATACTAATACATCCATTCATAATAGGTATCTTAGGTATGAAGTCCATTCACCCTACTCAAAAGAGTAACCATGTCATTCACCTCTTCAATAAGATCACTTCTATGAAAGGTGTTCGGCCACCTAGCAAGGATAAGTCTTGAGGTCTTCAACCAATTGTCATTCATATTCTTTATGCACTTATCTAAATTTATGTCATAATAAGCTTGTGTTGATTGCATGGTGATCAAAATACTTCTCAATGTTGGGACACTTGAAGATAGTGTTGAATAAGTCCTCATCAAGCCTATTGAGCTTTTTGTCGTTAGTATCTGTAGACACTTAAATTTTGTTAATCAATTTAATCGAATTTATTTCTCTTAGCCATTTAATTAATTTAAAATATAATAATTAATTAGCCCATCCCTTTAAATTAATTAAAATCCTCCTTGCATACTGTCCTATTAATTAATTATTAACAATTCAAAATCAATTTATAATTTACTTAATAGAAAAACTAGTTAAATTAATACTAAATCAATTACCTAACATATTGACAAGTGGCACACTTTTGTGCTAAATTTGGCTCGTTCTCTAATCCCTATTCATCTCCATTTTTTCACACATTCACCATTCACTTCCAATAAAAATTAGAACGTCCTTATGTGTTTGAAAATATTTCATCTTTCGTAGGCCTGTAGATTGAGATATTGCAAGGTTATTATCTGTGCAGGCCCAAAATAGAAACACCCTCCTGGTACAACAAAGCTCGAAGTGAAGAAGGTTGTGAGAACCTAATTAATTAATCCCCCTTTCATCCTATCTTAATAATTAATTTCTTATTAATTAATCCCCCTTTCATTCTATTCCCATTAATTAATTCCTAATTAATTAATGTTCCCTTTCCAATCCCCTTTAATTAATTAAACCTAAATTAATTAATTACCCTCTCCCCATTTAAATAATTAATTAATTGTTTAAATTAGTCACATGGCTCCTAAATTTTCTCCCTAACCTCCTTCCAATCCTATCCTTCCAACCCACTTCCCTACCCTAGTCAACCCTCCAACTAACCTTATCCTATCCCTTCTAACATCTCACACATGTGTGCATATCCTAACCACTTTTTCCCCTTTTGGGGAAAATATCCTATTTTGGGTGGCTTTGCCCAAAATAGACATGTGTCCTTGGGGACACATGTCACTCTTCCTATTTTTTAGTGGCTTTTCCCAAAATAGACATGTGTCCTCAGGGACACATGCCACTCTTCCTATTTTTGGGTGGCTTTGCCCAAAATAGACATGTGTCCTCATGGACACATGTCAATCATTTTTCTTTCTAGTTGAGCCACTTGTCCTTTTTGAGGACAAGTGTCTCATCTTCACCTCCCCTTCCATTCCTCATCTTGCCTATTTAATCCATCCATTTTTAGAGCAAATCCTCTCTGATCCACTTTTTCACTCAATGCATCATTACTCTGCCGAAATAATCACTCATACTCACACACCCATTTTTAATCTCTCATTATCACTTGCATCTACAATAACGGAGCACAAATCGGACATTCATTGATGTCATGAGCACACATCCAATCAATCATGAAATAAACAAATCGAAGCAAGGATATTGGTTTGCATTGCTTGTCATTTGTGTTTTTGCTTTGGTTTTATCATTTCGATGAGTTTAATGGCTTGTTTTGGTTAATTAGTTTATCTTTTTATCCTTTAGGTTAACACGCACATTTTCCCTCATATAGTATCTTTCAGACTTTTGCTAATAGGATCAAAACTGCAAGATCAAATTCAGGATCCAGAGCTGACATTGGAAATGTTGAGACAAGATGAATATTGTTGTTGATAGTAGGCTCTATCTTATAGTATGAAGGTGGTTGCTCAATCCTTTTAATAAATTATGCCAACTCCACATGACCTATCTCAATATCCCTTATATTGTCAATGTTTGAAGATATTGATGAAAGTGGGAAGACCAGATGTGGATCTTGCTTCTTGAACTTCACGATCTTCTTGCTTGCAGACGGTTATGTCATTTGTATAAAAATGACACTATAGCATAAGGCAATCATCAATGCTTGATAAAAGTAATCATCAACCATCTTGATCATTTGAACTCAAAAGGATCATGTATTTGTTGAATTTAGTGTCATTAGGGTTACAATGCTTGTATAAGAATGACACTGTAGCATAAGGCAATCATAAATGCTTGATAAAAGTAATAATCAACCATCTTGATCATTTGAACTCAGAAGGATCATGTATTTGTTGAATTTAGTGTCATCAGGGTTACAAAAACCCTCATTGTATCATGGTAGAATTTGTAAATCGGGCCTATGACCCTATTTACATGTGTGTACATTTGGTGTAATTTGGGTTCGTAGACTCTATTTACACTTAAGTTTGTGTGGATCAAAGGTATAGTTCAGGTTCATAGACCCGAACTACACGTCAAAGATGAGAACAAAAACTAGGTGTAGTTCAGACCTACATACTAGAACTACACTTGGGAAAAATGTAAGTGTGGATCAGACCCGTAGGTCCAAACTACACTTTAATAGTGCAATTGGTAAAATAGGTGTAGATCAGGTCGATAGGTCCAAACTACAGCAATAAGGGAAGAGATATGGTGTAGGTTAGACCTATTTATTTGATCTACACCTATAAGGGAAGATGCAAATTGGTGAGGTTTGGGTTTATAAACCCGAACTCCACCAGGGGTTGGTTTGGTTTAGATCTATAAATCTGAACACCACCTGAAACAAATATTGGCATGAAAAATATATGGTGCTATTTGGGTTTACATACCCAAGCCGCAACATGTATATGGTGTTGTGAGGGCCAATAAATACAAACGCCACCTAACACAAGCATGGGCAAAAAATGGAATGAACATGGTGTTGTTCTAGTTTATGGACCTGAACACCATCATATGAATAATGTTATTCGGACCGGTAAACCTGAACAACACCCTCCACAAACAGCGTAACATTGGGAAAAATGAAATGGAATTCGGGTTGATGAACCTGAATACCACCATACATTGGTGTGATTCGAGATCACCAACCTGAACACCACTAGAGATAGGGCAAAAAAAAGAATGGTGATGATAAAAGATAGAACTCAAAACCTGAATCATGCCATATAAATAAAACAATGTGGTTCGGGTTTACAAACTCGACCACACCATGGGAGATACAGATGCAAATAAAAAATAAAGCACCCCTACTAGGGCACAAAAAGAAAAGCCATGGAAAAAACTAACATGAAAAGACATAGAGAAAGGAATTTACTGATAAAAATGGAGTGAATCTTGCAACCTCATAAGAGAAGAATACTCCACGAATTCGCCCCTAAGCAAAGCGATAAGCCAACGTGAAAATATGCAGGCCGAAAAGATTAAAAATGAAATTAAGGAGACCTAAATCTAATCAGCAAAGGATACATTAATTCAACACAAAGTGCAATAAATAGGTGTAAATCGGGTTCATGAACCCAATTTGCACTTATGGCTAGGTCAAGGTGCATTTTGGGTTCATAAACCCAATTTTCATCTAGGTGCAAAAGGAAAAACATAAAGAGGTGGTGTAAATCGGTGCTATGAACCCAATTTGCACCTAAAGGCCATAAGTGGTGTAAATCGGGTTTATAGGCTTGATTAACACCTAAAACTTATAAGGAAAGGAATTATAGGAAAACCAAAATGACAACTGTATATGAGGTGATAGAATCGTCTTGAAAATCATGCATAGAGCATTTTAACTACAAATGGACCAAAAATTTGTACTTGGCTACCCCAATTTTTCCAAATTGAGGATAATAGTTGATTTGAATGACCTCTTATAAATCCCCTTGTCACCTCTTTGATATCTTTCATTGTGGTAGGTATTACTGCCTCCTTTGCCATTGTGGTAGGAACTTATGTCATTCCTCCCCCAATGTTATACATTATTACCTCTTTCTTCATTGTGACATCAATGTTTTTCCTTATACTATCCCATATGTGACCTTACTTCACCACTTTGTAATCAAGTTTTATGTGACCTTCCATCTCTACCTATTTGCTTATGTTCAAATATTTTGTTCAAATTCTTCTCAACTTTCAATTCAAATTGGTATGCATCTTCAATTGTTGTTATCCTCATTAGGTTTAATTATTCTTGAATTCTTGCTCTTTGTGCATTGATGTATGATGCAACCTTCACCTCGGTAGCTTCAATATGTCTATGCATTCTTAGTGAAAAGAGAAGAGAGGTCATGAAGGGAAGAGGAGCTATGCATGGAAGGGAGAGAGGGGCAATGAGAATTTATTCTGGGGGAAAGTATTGAGAATATAGGAGGAGAGATTGTCTGGATTAGTAGGGAAAGTTTAGTTCATTGTGGAAATCACAACTTCAAGTGAAATACAAGCAAAGAGTTTCTTGGTGCTTCTTGGTTGGAGTTGGCAAAGTTAAGGTAAGTTATGTGTGAGCATCATATTAAGCATATAGATATCTTCCTCGATTCATTTTGAAAGGTGCATATCACCTTATAAGTCATATTTGCCGATAGAAAAGCCAAAATTGTTATTTAATATGATAATTGATAGATTTCATAATCTAGAAGCTTGAAGTGTTAGCTCGTTTGAATATTTCAATACAAAATATGATAGTGGAATTAAATTACAGTTCGTAGATATTTATTTAGATTTTGTCAAGTCAGAAAGCTATTATCCTCAATTTGAGTTTTTGGGCCCTATTTATGTAGATCCATGTCAATCCAAATTTAGTTTTTGTTCATTATAAAGGGTCGGCACCTTGTGGTCACAACTAATTGCATATTCCATTTGGTGGCCCATGGCACCCTTCCTTAGTCATATCTTAGTGAACACTGTACTAAGTAAGTTATCAAAAAACCGCATGCCTACTTATTTAATCTATGAAAACCATGAACGCAATATTAATACTCTCTAACCACCCAATCCTTGCATGCCTCCCAATTTGAATAAACTATAATATAGATCTATGCACTCTTCTATATTTTATAGAGAGACTTAATGATAATTTAGTACCATTCATTTCACCCGCATGGAAGTATTCAATTAACAATGTTGTTTAGTTAATATATTAGTTACTGATAATGTTGAGTCATCAATGAGGTCAGTTAAAGAGTAATCCTTAATCAAGCTAAGATAGTATTATGAATTAAATTTTAGTAAAATAATTAGGGTGTGGTTTTGTGGAGGGGCTTGAGATTCCATTTTTAAGGAATAGGAAGTCCCATGAAGGAAAAAAAAATTGCTACCAAATTATTTAGAATCTTTTCCTAAAAAATAGAAGCTTGTACTAACGAATTAATAGTTGCAATAAAGCCCTCGATTCTTCCACTTGGTCTTTGTCGTATAAATATTTTTTTAAATTTATTTTTCCTAGTGGCTAGGTAGTTTGTGTTAAATATATCAATCAATGATAGATCAACCATTTCGAGATGGTCAAGAGTAGGGTATGGAATTTGTTTATAATAGTTGGGTTTAAATGCGTGTTACTATGTCAATATATTGATAATAGTAAGAGTATATAAAACACATGCACATCCATATATATATATGTGTGTGTGTGTGTGTGTGTGTGTGTGTGTGTGTGTGTGTGTGTGTGTGTGTGTGTGTGTGTGTGTGTGTGTGTGTGTGTGTGTGTGTGTGTGTGTGTGTGTGTATGTATGTATGTGAAGTCATTTGGTTTAATGGAAAAGTATGACACTTAGATGGTGTTGAGTTCAAATCATTTTCAATATAAAAAAAAAACAAAGAGTATATGAAGACACATGTACACTCATATATATATATATATATAGATATATATATATATATATATAGATATATATATATATATATATAGATATATATATATATATATATATATATATAGAAGGATTACATTTATGTTATATTGTATAATACTTATGGTGTTTTTGAATCATGCAATATTAATACCTGAAATACCTGATAATCTAAAATTATATTCGAATCTACATAGGGATACGATAAAATGATGACACTGTTAGGTCTCGGAGACAACTGAGAGTGGGGGGTGAATCAGTTGTCTAATAAATTCAAACCAAAAACAACTTAACTAAACTTAATGCTTAATACCGGTAAACCAAACTTTATGTCAGTAGACAGTTTATCAGTTAATTGTAGTACCGGTAAAGATTAATGCATGAAAACAGAAAGACAATAACATCCACAACACATAACACCAATGTTTGTATGTGGAAACCCTATAAGAGGAAAAACCATGGTGGGAAACCTTACCCACAATCAGATGATACTACTGCAGATAGTATGTGTACACAAATGGGGTCTGCACATGCAGAAAGGCCAAGCGCCTAGAGCTCACTGCTCAATCACAAATAGGAGTCACAGTGACTACAATTGGATGGTCAAATCCAATAATGATGTACTGCTCAAAATAACATCTTCATATGCTGGATTTAGTACCAGTGTAGTTATGATATGTCTTCACAAAAACCTTGCTTCACCTTCAAATGATGTCTGCATGTATAGCTCTGCCTATTCTCGCATATACCTTCTTACAATTCCCTTTTCCAATTGCATACCGATCTTACAAATAAGATCTTACATATATACCATAACCTAAGACAAATTTGAGTAGGTCGGCTCTAAAAGATATTACAATAAAATAATTACAAGTAAATCAATAACTGATGCAATATCTGGTTCAACATGTCGGCTTAATGCATTTACAACAATAATAAATCATCTTCATAGCGTGTCGTGCTGATCTGGAATAGATAAGCCTGTCGGTACATAACCTAGACCTATTTGTCGGTAACAACAAATATGCAAACACGAATATACCAATGAACAAATCTCCAAGACAAAGTGTCCAAATGATGTCTTCAACATAACCAAGAGTTTTTCATGTTATTCCAAGTGTCGGTGAACAATATATCTTGCTGGTGTACCAGATACCGGTGACTGTGCATAAGTCACTTGCTTGTTGGTGAACATTGCCAATTCTCCAAAGTGCCAGGGTTGATAAGTGTTAATAGGTGTTGACATCAATGACAAAACCATATCAATATAACCAAAATACCAACAATCTCCCCCTTTGGCATTGATGGAAACACAAGATGGAAAAACCATCAAAGTGCCAAAACAGAAATGCCAAATACCAAAAACCAACAATCTCCCAAAAGAGATTATAACCAGAAATCAAAATTTAGATACAGAGAGTAATCAATAACAATCTCTCCCCCTGAGAGTAACATGTGTTTTCTTTGTGTTTTTCCATATCAATCTCTCCCCCTTTGATATCAAATGCCAAAGTTACTACAAAACCAAGTTCAAATACAAAATACCAACCAATTCAGTATACCAACTACTCCCCTTGAGAAGTAGCTTTCATCATCAAAGTCAGAATAAAAGATTTTTCTATTAATTCTGCCAGTTGATGACAAACATCAACTGTCTAAGTCTCTACCAGTGGGGGTATGACCCCAAGCTGCTCTCTAAGATATTCAAAATTCTTCTTAGGCAAAGGCTTAGTGAAAATATCTGCAATCTGCTCTTTAGTATTCACATAAACCAGTTTTACTTCTTTTGCTTCAACATTCTCTTTTTGAAAATTCAATTTGATAAAAACATGTTTAGTTTTAGAACGAAGTACCGGATTCTTAGATATATCAATTGTTGTAGTGTTATCACAATAGATAGTTATAGGTTCCTTGCATTTTACCTTTATGTCCTTCAAAATTTGCTTAAGCCATAATACCTGTGTACAGTTAGTTGCTACTGCAGCATATTCTGATTCTGCTGTTGATAAAGATGTGCAACTTTGTTTCTTACTCAACCAAGAAATTAATCTGCTGCCAAGGAAAAATACTCCATCGGTGGTGCTTTTTTTGTCATCGACATCTCCTGCCCAATTTGCATCTGTGTATGCACATAATTCAAAGTTTTCATCTCTAGGATACCATAAACCAATATTTGTAGTGCCTTGTAAGTACTGGAAAATCATTTTTATTGTTGATTCATGATTTTCTTTAGGATTACTCTGGAATCTTGAAACAATACATATTGCATTCAAAATATCAGGTCTTGTTTGTGTCAAATACAGTAAACCTCCTAACATAGATTTGTACCTAGTCGGATTAACAGGTGTAGATTCATCCCTTAGTGATATTTTGTCATTTGTAGTCATAGGTGTGCTTACTAGTTTAGAGTTCTCCATACCAAATTTCTTTAGTAACTCCTTCAAGTACTTGGATTGACTCAAGAATATACATTTATCAGTTTGTGAAATCTGCAATCATAAAAATAATTTTATCTCTCCAATCATGGACATTTCAAATTCTTGTTGCATTTCAATAGAAAAGTATTTACATAATCCATCTTCTCCTCCAAATATTATATCATCAATAAAAACTTCTATAACCAAAATGTCATCATTAGTCACTTTATAGTATAAGTTGTTGTCAGCATACCAAGCTCTTGGAGCTTGCTTCAACCCATACAAATCTTTCCTTAACCTGCAAACCATATTTTTGTTATTTGTCAAAGAAAATCCATCAGGTTGTTCAATGTAAACTTCTTCTTCAAGATCTCCATTCATAAATGCACATTTAATATCCATTTGATATATTTTGTAGTTCTTGTGTGCTGCAAAAGCCAAGAATAATCTGACTGCCTCATCTAGCTACTGGTGCAAAGGTTTCATTATAATCAATTCCTTATTTCTGAGAATATCCCTTACACACTAGTCTTGCTTTATTTCTGATTACTTTACCATCTTCATTAAGTTTGTTTCTGAATACCCATTTTGTTCCAATTACATTTTTGTCTTTAGGTCGGGGAACTAATGTCCATGTGTTATTCTTTTCAATCTGTTCTAATTCCTCTTCCATAGCTTTAATCTAGTGTTTGTCTTCACATGCCTCATTAATTGATGATGGTTCAATTTTAGAAATAAGACATACCTCTTCATTTGCCAGTCTTCTTCTTGTCATAACTCCTTGATACTTGTTTCTAATTATCTGATTTTCAAAGTGGTTCAATCTTACATACCGGGGTGTCTTCATTTGCTGCAATTTCTCAGTTACAGTGGAATTTTCAGATGATACCGGTGTAACTGGATCTTCATTCTGTACCGGTGGGTTCAATGTAGGTTCATTTGTCAGTATCTTTGTTGTCAATTCAGAGTGTATATATGAAGTTCCTCTAAATTGTTCATCAATCTTCGCATTTGTACTCTCAACAATTTTCTGCAATCTTTTGTTAAAACATCTATATGCTTTGCTCTTAGATGAATAACGTCAAGCCAATTTACTGCTTCCCTGTTCATCCACTAGCCCACTATCATTGGGTCGCTAGGGCTTGCAACAAGTCCTAACAATATATGAAAGTTTTCAATAAAACCACCTTAATGTCCACATGTACCTCTACTAGGTGAGCCATGTCACAATATTTCCTCAATCGTTGGATCATTGGGGCCATAAAATGCCCCCAACGATGCATTAACGCTCGGTCGATACTAGGCTTGGATTCAACTACTTAATTTTGCATTGAGTCATTGGGGCTAAAAACATCTCCCAACAATACAATGAAGTCTCAATAAGATATCTTGTATGTCACGCCACTGCTAGTTGACTTTTTCGAGCAGACCCACCATCCTTGTTTTGCACCTTTCATTGCTAGATCGTGGAGAGGCAAAAAGTCATCCTAACAATATGCAATATTAGTCCCACTAACATTGGGCCCACATTTTCTTTGATGACCAACAAGAGGATCATTGATTTGTCGAGGCTCAAGAAAGCTCCCAGTGATATGTTAAAGCTTGTTTTGCTCCAAATGACCACAAGGGCACTTTTTGAGTCTATGAGCCTCAATATCTCGCCCACTGAAATAAAAGAGCTCCCAACGACAAGACAAATACACACATGAACACTTATAGAGGGATGTAGGGTCGTTAACCTAGGATCTAAGGAATAATAAATTAAAACAATACCATAATGTATGGAAACTTGAATAGCCGGCGAAACAATAAAATCCTAGCACAAAGGGGCCTGTATACATGATGTCATTGACATCCTAAGAGATAATTTAAACACATTGCCATCAGGTAACACATGTCAACAACAAGATAGAATCAAAGTGAAGCACAACCAATTTTAAGGGTTTATGGTTTCAGAACAAGCCATATATGCAAATAATTTGACAGCTTTTATTAGGCCCAATAGACCCTTCAATTTGGTGCATGCAAATTTTACCTTCTTTGCCTCTGCCATAGTCTTCTATTCAAATAATTTCTCCATGTTGTTCAACCAATATTTTAGCTCCTCTAGTTGGAGACTGCCTACATCATTAGAAACTTAAATTTTGGTTGGACCTTCATTCATTTCTTCCTTCTGATGCTATAAGTATCATTTCTTCAAAGGTTAATTGCTCTAATCATTATTTCTCTTTGTGTTCCGCATGTTGATCTTCGCCTCATTGTCTTACTTCTTCATCAAAATTAGTTCCCTTATTATTTAATCCACTATCACACCCTCAATATCTACTACTTGTCTTTGTAGATTTTTTATACATCTACGCAATACCTCCTCTTCCTCTTCCTCTCCCAACCATCTTCCTACTCTGACACTACATTATGCAACTAAAATTCGAAAAGCTCAAAACATAATAAATTTTGCTTCATTCCTCATTTCATTCTCCTCTAAAATTAAAAAACAACTTCCTTTTAAGTACAAGTCCAATAATTACCCTTTTTGGCAATTTTTAACAAAATCTGAAAACCTTTTTTGGAAAATTTTAGAATCTTTCTTAACTTGCCTTTTAATTTTTTTTTTGTATGCTTATTCACATGGCCTATAAAAGTTGCCAATTATTTGAAACTAACTAAACTAACAATAATTTTCAACTTACTGATTTAATTCAATGTAAGAGTGAAATTAATTAAAAATAAATCAATTGGAAAAATCAAGGTTGCTCCAACTAAATTCTCAGGTCAAAATTATGGCCTCCAAAAGTCTCTACATCAATAAGGATTAGGGCATAATTTTTAAACATGCTTCAAAAAACTTTTGACATGTCCATCCTTTGGCTACACACCATCAAATGTCACACAAATACCTATACATCACTAGCCAACACCATATCTCGGAGAGAGAGAAAACAAGTTATTTCCAATACAACATAGTCCTTAGAGATCACATCCTAAATCCTCCATCAAGTGATCCTTAACCTAATCATCCTACCGCAATCTACCTACATAATCTGTTATCATTTCATCCTCATTCAAAGAATTCGATTGTCCCTTGTCACTTGTTTCAAACCTCTAATCCAATCCAATCCACATATATAACCATTCCTCAATAATCTAACCAGTCTTAAAAGTAGCCTACCCAAGTGCAACAATCCTAATCCATGCAATTTTACTATGTAATCTAGTAGACAATCCAAAATATTACTTGGTTTTTTATTCTCAACCTTGTTGCAAACCTCGAGCCACTTTAATCACATTATTGTCACAAGGATATATCTTTCCCAATCCTTGTGTTACTTTTGGGATGCTATTCAACAAAGTTATCATCATCATTCAATCAACAGTTTCTAGCTTAAATAGGGACAAGATCATGTTTGTCTTTACATCACTGTGCATGCATACTTGCTTGGTTGTGTCTATCTTTTATTAATTTGCATCTTTCATGGTCCCTATGGTATATACCATCCCCAACATATGCACCCCATCAATAAAACATACACATCTAAATATTCAACACGTACTTTGAAACCTTCAAACATCATGGTTGAAACACATGCTTTCAATGTAAAACCTTAGAAATTGACATCAACCTAGATAACATATGATCAAAACAATTATTTCTTGTCATGGACATTTCCTCATCGCGTATCACTTGTCTTATATGAGATATTTCCTTTCCTAAATTGAATGTTTTTCTTATATGGGATGTTTACTTTATGAAATCAAACATGATCCACATCCCTCCTTTAGTATCTCTATACCTTGTCACAAGATAGCAATTTTGTGTGTGTTGATTGTTGCTTGTATTTTTCTTTTGATTTCTTTTGATTTATCTTTTGACCCATACTATGCCTATCTCGGAGTCAACATGATCATTTCATATCATGGTGTGCTTTGAATGGTATATATTAGGACAATGTCTTGTGTTTTTGTGTGTCGTGCTTGATGGTTGTCTCATCACAAACCCACCAAGAGAGTCATACACCTTGTGAGTGATGGGGCATCCTATTATCTTCTATTTTCTTGAAAGTTAGTATTGCCTTTTATTTGCTTTAGAGTTATTCCATGGATCATATGCATTTTTGACTTGGCCTTATATACCATGGTGCATAACATCCATTGCTAGGTTAAATAAAGGTTGTTAATCTCAAATTCAACATAACACAACATCATTTCATCCATAATCATGTTTGTTGCATCCATGTTTTCTTCTCTTTCTCCCACCATTTACCATCTTTCATCTAATATTTTCTTCGTCTTCTCTTCTTTTGAGAGATCATTCATGCATTTTATGCACAATTAATCTCTCAAGGGGGAATTAATTATCTCGTCTTTTTAGTTTTCTATTTCACACTTGACTCAAGCATGTTATAATCACCATAGTCTTCTTTTTAATTTTTTCTTTTTGGCTACTTTTCTTTTATTTGAAACAATGTCACTTTGAACATTGCTTCAAAGAGGGACTAAATGTAAATAAAAAAATAATTCACCTATTATCATATCATAGCATTTTTTAATATTTTATCAACACTTATTAATAACCATTTATCATCCATTCTTTATTCATTCAATACAATAATATTATATTATTTAATTAAATGTGAGATAATTACCATTTTTAATAATTTTCATTTCCATCACGCTAGTTAACTCAACCACCACTGATCAATTAAAACCTCAATCTTCTTCCTATAGGAGTAGATAGGTACCTCCTCGACATCCCCAGAATCCCTGCAAGACCAAAAACAATTTTCGTAAGAGAGAATGACAAGAGCATTTTTCATAATAAGGATGATTGATTGAATATGAAATATACAAGGAGATGCCTTGCTTATAAAGGTAATGTGCGATATAGTATGGATAGCTAACATGGCACAAATATTAAATGCCTAATGCAAATATTAAATGCCCAAGTAACTAAAGGTAAATGAGGTAAATATGACCCCATTATAACTAACTTATAGAATTTTCCACCTAGGACCTAAGTTAACTTAACATGTGAAAATGTTCCCTTCACTAGGTAATTACAAGGTAGAAGCCTTTGACTAGGGACTATACATTATTCACTCTATCACCCCCTCTTAAGTGCAACTTAGGGAGATGGATTTATTCTGCAAATGATACAAGATTCAAAGATACAATACGAGTCCCAACTACAAGCCATGTTAGGTACCCATGTAAATGATCCATCACAAATAAAGAAATGAGAAAACCCATTGGGACAAATATTATCTTTAAAAGAGAGAAAAAATATAGTTAAGGATGGCATGGAATCAATGATAGCCCCAAGAACTACATCTATCACGAATAGACCCATTACGAATCCAATCAATCTCCTCCCATCCGAAGGATGACAAGAGAGACCATACTTACAATGTTAAATGTGAGGATATATGCACATAGTTTGGGAGCAGTAGTGAATATTTATATTGTTGATATTGCATTGTAACCATTTGCTGTAGGTGCAAAAACCATTGTCTCAATTTAGAAGAATTTTTTAGTTTCCAAAGTTCATCATTTGTAAAAGTTTAGATTTGAATCCCTTGATATCAAACCTAGCACCATGACTTTGAATGAATGAACTAGGCTACCTAAGAATGAATTGACAAAATGTGTGCAAAGAGAACTATCACCTTCATTTTCTCCATGTTTGAAACAATCAAAGTGGTGTTTACAAAAACCTTAGAGGAGATTGTTAGACAACTAGAGTTAAGTTCTTGTAGGTCAATCATTCATGTAAACAACTTTGTGGTTTTGAATGAATGAATAAAGATAACCTGCACAAAGTTGCAAAAGGCCTATATGATTTTGAAGCATATTAAGATTTCTTAACCCTTAGAAAACTAAATGTGCTCCAATGCTTTCTCTTCATATTCTTGTATGCCTTTATGATATCTTCAACAAATGAATTAATTGCACAAATAAATGCCTTTAAATAGCAAGGCATGACAACAATTCTAAAAAAACACATGCCATGTTAGCTCACAACAACGCATGAAAAATGGTGAAAATTTAAAAATCTAAATTTCAGTGTGAATTGGGTCAACCTTCAGCCATAAAAAATAAACCAAGCAAAAAAATAATCAATCTAAGACAAGAATCGAATGTGTAAAAATATGTAAATTTAGATAAATAAAATGACAAAAATATTAAATTTTGTGAAAACTGTTGGTTGAAAATTTTGTACACTCGTGAAAGCAAACAAAATTGTGGCTTCAACCACAGTGTGTGAGTATGAAACTCTCCTAATTAAGGGAAGGCTCCCCCTATCTATCTAAAACTGAAATAAAAACAGGATGGGACAACAATCTTCCTTCTTTCTTCAAGGAAGCCTATATCCTTTTCTCTCCTTAGAAAAGTGATAACAAGAAAATGTATAATAATGGCAACAACTTCAAATGAAAACGAGAGAAAGGAAATGAAGTTTCCTGAAAGCTCAAAGAATCCCGTCACTTCCTTCGGGACGGGACAACAATATCAAGCTCAAAGACTTGACTATTGGAAGTCCTATTTACCCTTTGCTATACTAAATTTTACAAAGAATAAAAGACAACAACTCAAAGACTGGAATAATCTATTCTTTCAACACAAAGACAAGAACTAATGCAAGCTCAAAGACTTGCTGCTATTTCTTATCAAATAATAATTTTTCCTCAAGAATAGACGCAAGCTCAAAGACTTGTTGCTCCTTCTAGAGATTTTCTTTTTTTAATTAATCTTCTCTACTTGCAGCTCAAAGACTTCAAATCAGATTAGATTAAGCTCCTTTAGAAATACTTTGCATGGAAGAAATAAAAAGATTCAAACTCAAACATGTAGCTCAAATACTCAAAACTTGAGCAATCCTTCTTTGTTATTCTTCAAAACTTTCAATTCACATACATAAGCTCAAAGACTTCTTGCTGTAAAATTGGTAGAGTTTTTGCTTGCTTTCCAAAAGATAAAAATTACAATAGACCCCTCAAGTATTTATAGAAGAGGAGCCTCAAGAAAAAGGTGGGAGGATCCTAACTAACTTGAGATATTCTCTCAACCACCAAGACTTATTCACTAACTAACTAAGACTTATTCCAACTACAGTCCTAATCGGACACAACTTGTAGTCGCCTTACATGTAATTACAAAAGTGCAAGTAATGTGTAACTTGCATTTTACAAAAAATACTTTTACTTGTAACTTGTCAAAACAAAATTACAAATGCACAACTAAAACTATTCCATGTGTCTAAAGACATGACTCTAACTGCATCATCCTTTGTCTGTGATGATCTTCATGTTGCTTCAGGATGCTAGAACTTGAAGTATTCTGGATCAGTGACGGCATCTTGAACCGGAATGAGAATTTGCATCCTTAATGATCTTTGTGTCCTTGTACAACGAACTTCAAACGTATCTTCTTGCTTGGGGTAGTACTAGCTTTTCAAGAGGGAACGAGCTGCCTTCCTCTTTTCATGTCATGACCATCTTTGTCTTGAAAGCATTCTATGCTCTCAACCGTGAATTGTTGTTGTATCTCTTCTTTATATCGTCCTTCATTCTTGAAATTTGCTTGCAAAATAAGGCCCATGTCTTAATCCATTGATTTGGTAGATCATGTGTGCAAACCAGATTGATAAGGGAAGAGAGAAATTGATGCAAAAATGGGCTCACAAGTGAATTTCGGGTTTTGAAAGTTGCATTACATGTGTGAGGAAAACAAGAGCATTAACTTGCAATTGTGGAGAACAAACATGCAACTTCATATGTGTAATGGGTAAACACAAGTTTGCACTTGTAATTGGACCTTTAGAACTCATTTTCAAGTGTTTTTTGAGTGCATTTTGGACCAATTTTGGGTTCTGGATGGCTAACAGTAGGTAGACTTTAAATGGAGAAAATGAATGGTGGTGTGAAATGAGTGGATGAAATGGTATGTATGGATGATGGAAATGAATATGAAAATATTTTGGAAGGATCATCTTCAAGAAAATGGGAAGAACTTTCAACATGTAATCTGGTTCTAAAAACCCCATTTTGAAAGAATGGGTATTTTTCATCTTTGAAAATTAGAATTTAAACAAAAGATGGTTAAATCTTTTATTCGTAAGGGAAGAACAATTATTTTCATCCAACTTGTAATCGGGATTTAAAATCCCAAATACAAGTAAAGAGGGAAAATGGGGAAGAACAATGCAATTCTAAAATTGCTTTACAAAGGGGAAAATCTCTCATAAAACCGATTTTTGGGGAAGAACCAACATATTTACAAAACATAGAGAAATGAAACAAGAAGAAAATAAATCTTACCTTGCTCCAATCTGAAAATGCCTTCTTCAAAAAGATGATCAATCTTTGAAAGAAGGAAGGAGAACTCTTAAAAATAAATTAACCATAATCCAAAACCCTAGCCACATTTTTGAAAAAATGCCCAAAACTGAAAAAACGTGGCAGCAAGTGCATGAGAAATGGCATGGAAAATGGCCAAGACTCTTTCTAACCTCAACGCCTTAGCATACCAAGCCAAAATGATTCATAACATTGCTGATTCGTGGCATTCCAAATGGCAAAAAAAAGTGGTTTTTTGAAAAAACGTGGCTGCTGTTATAAAGCTAAAAACCAGTAATCTTAACCTCCATGTGGCGTGAAAGGTGTTTGAAAATGCATAAAAATAGGGAGGAATCCAAAATGCCTTCTATCTCCCAAAAAATCTCCACGAAACTTTGCCTAAAATCCTTTAAAAAAACGTTTTTCCTTACAATTCAGGTTTTTTGGAACCAATAACAAGTTCGAAATGCATTGAAACAATGAAAATCGAGTTTTTTAGAAGATATAACAAGTTTAAAATTTCACTTTTTCAACATGTTGGGCAAAATCGAGATTTTTTGGCCAAATAGCAAGTTTAAAATGTCAAAAATGCACTTTATAAGCAAAATCGGGTTTTTTGGACCAAATAGCAAGTTTAAAATTGTCACTTTATTTCATTTCTAGGCAAAATTAGGTTTTGAAGAGAGATGTGCAAGTTTTAATTACTTGTAAAGGGAAAATAAAATCCCTACAACAAGTTTTAATAACTTGCACATATGTAATAGGGGTTTAAAATCCCCTTTACGTGTAAAAACCATTAAAGTAGGGGTTTTTAGACCAAACTGCAAGTTTACTTGTAATTTAGCCAAAAAATCTTTATTTTAACTAAAAAAGACCAAAAAACAATAAAAATGATAAAAACAACAAAGGAGAAATTTAAAACAAATTACAAGTAACATCTTTTAAATAAAAGTGCACATGTAATAAGCCAAAAATTCCCCTAGAAAGACCAGAACAATGAATATCATTAAAACTTGTAGTTTGAAGAAAATTCTCCACCTGTAGTCAGGATTTTAAAACCCGAAATTGAAGGAAAGACATAACAAACGAACCCAGAATTCGACGAAATTCGAAACGTAGTTTGAGGATTAAGCCAGTCCAAGGATTAGTCAAAATTTTGCCTCGTGAAGTGTGCCATAAAGTAAAATCTTCAACTTGGAGTGACTGTTCTGAAACCCGAAATTGCACAGAAAGTTAGGAAAAGGAAGACCAAAACTCACCAAAACTTAGACAACGATGGCAAAGACAACCCCCAATGATTTGACACTATCAAATGTGAGTTTTGTACCTCGTAAAATGTGCCTTGGAGACAAAAATGACACTTTTTAGGCGAAAATTTTTAGGGGTTGTCACATTTTTGAGAATCCAAAAATGAGGACAACAAAAACTAAAATAAAAATAGTTAAATAAAAACAAATACCAATACGAATAAAATAAAATAAAAATAGAATATAAAATCATTCACCAGATTTAACACAAAAATATATCATTATGATTAGGGGAAGCAAACCAGTAGTGGACATAGTTCTAATAGGGGACAACTTTTTGTCAACCCAACCCCCCGTTACTAGATTGTAAAGGAGCCCCAAAAATTGATAATGAAAAGTTCATTAATGAATATCACATGTACCAATAGTGGATAATTTTGCACAAATGGGCAAATTAGAGTAAAAAAAATGTGATCTACCATTGGGGCACTTGTCCACTACTACTCCAAATTTTGAGTTATCTACTATTGATGGAAATGTGTTTATGTATGAGATGACACTTCTAAATGACCTTTTTTTGACCTATTTGCATAAAAGAATTTTCATAGTGTGCATTGTTACTACCCATAAGCCAAATCCTTAGTTATAAGCATTTAAGTCGTATGCAAAGACAACTCAAAAAAAAAAAATCAAAATTCGATGTATGAATTAAGAATTCTAAATGAACGAAGTTAGCTATATCCACTACTGATACACTCCCTTATAGAACAAGAACTTGATCCATTCATAAGAAATTACAAAAAAAACACCTTAAATGACATAAAATAGACTAAGAATTTTACAATTAGACGAAAAACGACACAAAAGCACCAGACGATTGATTTTTCCCGCCATTGTGTTCTTACCCCCAAACATATGCCAGAGAAATTCTGCATTCCAGCAGCATACACAGAAGTCCAGGAAGAGGGGAAGAGAGAGCATTGCTATATCAATGGAGATGGAAATCCCCGATGCAGATGAGTTGGAATGGCTGTCTCACCAGCAAGATGAAGAACTTTTTATTCCAGACGAAGAAGATGAGTTTCACCTGCTTACATGTAATTGTCCAGACAAACCTGTACAGATATAGACACACATGTAGATGCATTTTATTAAGCCAAATTTTTTTGTGTTGCAGCAAATTCCACCTTCAGGTATTCAGCTCAAGAAAATGGGGGTCGTAAGAGGCCTTACCCTGGAGAAGGAGAAGAAGATGATGATGATATTTTTGTCCTCAAGGATAATGAGAAGCGCAGCAGAATGGAGGAGCCACCCTTTGATAATGAGGAAGGGCTGCAACCTTCACCAAAGGAAAACGAAATCGAGAAAGAGGAATTTGAGGTTCCTCACAGAATGGAGGAGCCGCCTTTTGTTGATGAGGAATGGCTGCAACCTCCACCAAAGGAAACTGAGATCGAGAAAGAGGAATTTGAGGTACCTCGCAGAATGGCAGGAGACATACAAGGCGATTGCATTTCCATAACTGGCCCCTCTGGCGAGCGTGTTTATGCAAAACTCAGTCCTTTGCCTTCTATTACCACCACTAGAAACGCAAATGCTGGAGGTGAGTACACCGCTGAATAGACCAGGAATTACTCAATCCACTTTTTTTTGTTTTCATGCTCAATATACCCTAGATTGATGTGACACAGATCCGAGAAAACGAATGAGTAACTAACACAAAATCTGCTACAAGCTTCAATTACATGAAGAGTGCCAACATAAAAATGAATGAGTAACTACCAAACAATCTTCTACAAGCTTCATTTACATGAATAGTGCCAACAAAAATACATAGTGCCATTATATCAAACTAGATTGGCAGAAAAGCAAAATGGTGCTGTAGTTTTTGAAGATTGAAAACGATAAAGCAGTCGGATTACATCAAATTAGATTTTGTGAGCGGCAAAATGATAGTTAAAAACACTCCCTTAACGGTAATTTATGGGTTTAAGCTCAATAGCAAATCAAGCTTTCTGTTTTCAATCCATTTTGTGCACACTTTTTTTCTCTGTAATATTACTTAAGACGTGCTCCTGTCCTTGTTCATTTGGATGTGCCATGTATGACGCAGCAAGTTGGAAATGGTATTTTATCTAATTTCAACACTTTATAATGTCTCCTACAGGTCCCATTTAACTCATCTTAACACGTTCATTATAATGTTTTCTTCGTGCATTTGTTTTTATTTTCTTTTGTAAATTTTGGTAATGTAGAATAAGTTCTTTAGTTTTCTGTTTTTATTTGTTATTGTTGAAGATGTATCCATTATTGCAGATAATGCCCAAGAAACATTCACGCAATTTTTTGAAATAATTGAACCATGTAAGAATGATTTGCAGCGTACAGAAATGATTGGGCCATGTGATGTCATTCTGAAGAATGATTTGTCTATAATTAACCCCCATGAGGAGGAATTGCAAGACTATCAAGAAAACTCTACGATGATACACACTGACTACACGGAGGCTGACCAGGAAACATTTGAACTCCCTCGTTCCAAGATCAATGAGTTTATTGATGGGTTAATTTGTAATCATAATCTAGTTTGCACATGGCGTATCTAGGAGAGGCCAAGAGGAACACCATAGGACAATGGATGCATTCTCCAAGTTGTCACTTCATCATGTTTAAAGAACAAATAGAGATGATTACCTTGAAGTATTTGAAGCTTGATGAAGAGAAGCATTCCAATCATTCCTACGAGTACAATTTAAAGCGTGAAAAAGACATCAATAGTGTAGATTTCCTTTCAACATTATTGTAATCGTGGAAAGTACTTTAAACATGGAGAAAAAGTGAAAGATATGACCTGTAGTAAAAGACACCTAGATCCTTTTACTCAAATACAAAATTGGCTTTGCACAAAGGAATGGGATCTCAATATTCCCATGCACTCTATCCTTTTGGATAGAATCCTACTCTTTCAAGTAGAACCATGTGATAGATCTCATGCACTCTATTATTTCAAAAATGAACTGTGGAATAAACCTTCCATGTAGTTATGATGCAACATGGATAGATAGTAAGACGAACCATCTCTCGTCATAATATTTGGAACATGATTCAATAGGTTTCACAATATTAACATTGTTTTAAAATAGAGTCTGCACAAGGAGTAGACACAACCTAGATCTACACACCTATCTTAGAACAAACAAACAATATTCAGACATGGGCTCTCTGTAAGGAGTGAACTCAACTCACAACTACTCATCCATCTTCAACTCACATAATACATATACATTGGCGTAATTAGAGCATGAGTATCACACACTACTAGCTAGTTTACTAACAAACTAATACAAAATCACAAATGTAAGGTAAAAACAAAATTCCTTTTTGATGGACAGTTAGATTGCTATCTAGTCTTACAATCCATGCATTTACATATCAAATTCTACTAAGAGGAGCGTATGTTGTCATATGATGGGTTTTCACCCCTTGTTTAGAAAAAATAGTCATTTTGTTTTAATCGTTGTAGACAATGTATAAAAGATGAAGGGCTAAATTTTGGAGGGAAATTCTATCCCCCAGTTTTGAACCATATATCAAAAGATTAGAAATACCCATATCATTGTTTAAGAGATATGGCCAAAACAGTGTAGGACTTTCCTTTTCAGCACAACTAATTCTTAGTTCGTATTAAATCCCAAATTCCAAGAGACGACATAGTTCCACATTTTTATCAGACCTTTATTTTGTGTTGAAATTCATTTGAGAACAATCAATTCGACAATTTTAAGAAAGTAGAATCTCCAGTTTCAATTTATTAGTTCACTAGTTCACAAAATTTTTTAAATTCTTGATTCAATTGAAATAGACATCAAATTATATACACGCTGCCCTGAATCAGCAATTAATAATCAAGTAGTCATAAATCCATCAGGGAAACATTCATCAAGTCTCAATTTTATCAAGCCCTAATATATGTTCATATTCCCTTCGTTATGCTTTCACCTACATGTTTCAATATGTCATAAGAACTAGGGTTGACATTCTTAAACTCAAAATTGGTCATATACCAGAAAAATTAGAATTCTTATGTATTCAAATTTATCAAAATTAATAGGACACAAATTTCTTTTCTTTCAAATAGATTCTACCATTTTTTTTCGAAGTTTTCCAATATTTCATCCTATACAAGAAAATTAGATTTTCACTTGTAATTCTCAATTTTAAATTTGAACATATATCAATCAGATTCATTAAGGTTTCAGAATTGTTTGCGATATGAAGGAGTTTTGCAACCTCTACTCTGTCTAGGTGAGAGGCTTGAGGGTTCATAGGATGCTGTTTCTGGGGAAAAGGTTGCACATGTTTGTTAATCACTAGGTTATGGAGAATGACGTTGATTCATAAAATCTTATGTTCAAATGTAAAATTGACTAGAACATGAACCATTACTATTCTACTTCCATAAAAACAAACGATAACAATCACAGATTCACAATAACATCAATTGCACAATATATTTACATGGAAACCCTTATGAGAGACAACTATGACAAACTATTGCTTATATAAACTTGTCTTACAAACTTTACAGGCATCAACCTACTGGAGGCACTAACCCCCATTGCTAAGCACAAACTTAGCGAGGGACACCAATCTCTTCAATCTGTAGGCACCGACCTACTGGAGACACCAATCCCCACAACTGAGCACCAACTGAGCAAGAGACACCAATATGTGTTCTTCAATGGATGATAAATCTTACACTGCTTTCATAAAATCTGATTATATACTTCTCTTCCTCAAATCTGCATTTACTTTTCTTTATAAATTTGCCTTTGAGATAAACGTTTTTCAAGAGACAAGAGACGTGTCTCTTCAGCACCTCCCTCAATGTATGTGAAGATCATCCAAATCATTTGGAAAGGCGTCGAATATATTTTATCTTGTGTTCTTATTCCAGTTTGGAAGAGCTCGAAGTGAGCAAGTCCAAAGGCCCATAATTGGTTGCTTAAGGAACAATATCTATATCAGAGACAGCACCTTCTCAGTTGCAAGCACATAACTTCATATCTGGAACAGCACTGTATCACTGTAGAGTGATACCAATATCTACGATCTGCATATTCTATTGATAGATCAGACATAGCAGCTTAATAGCTTTATAAACTATTTCCAAAGAAGGATCATTGCATGATTATATCAGCGCATAAGGGAAAGCAAGGACCACTCTTCATCTGCGAGAGCAACAGACTTCTTTGCATACATTCAAAGTATTAAATCAGACGCAGCAGTATTCAAATATTGCAGATTATCATCTATATATACTTAAGCATTGAAGATTCCTTTGCTTATTTATAATTTTATACACATCTACATCTGAGGCAGCAAGTAATCTATATATATTATATTCTAATTACCCAATACTTGTGCATATTGATAATTGCATATCAGAAATAGCACAAATACCAGTATATCTCATAATTTATATTATTTGCAAAGTAACATCAGCATATAGTCAAAATCATCAAAGTCAGAAATCCTTCACAATCAGATAATTGTCCCTATCTCATAATTAAGCAAATAACGGGACGTTACAGTTGGCCTTATTAAACTAACTTAATTTATTTAATTCCCCAAGATGGGGTGCTAAGTTATAGCCATTCATTTCAACAACATAAGTATGCAAATAATTTTCTGACTTATTCACTGGGCCATTTAGGGACTGCCGAGCAGGTAGAGATGCATTCTCTTCTATTGAACACATCTTCTTTTCAAAGACCTTCTCAGGCAGAAAACCATCTATGCTGCAATCTGGTAAGTCCAATATGGGAAATTTTTCGCTTCTTAGTTTAACAACCAGTGAGCCGTCTTCTTGACATCCAAAGCGAACAAAATCTGAAATGTCATGAAAAAATAACCTGAGAGTTTGTGAGATATGCTGCTGAGAATGACATCTTTCAACTCTAAAAAAACTACTGATCTCTGACATGTCAGCATACACATAGCCATTCTCTTTGAGAACTTCCAGAAAGTTCCCACAACACTGACTAAGTGACTCTATAAAAGTGGAAATATCCATGCCATTAGGAAAGCTGTTTAACAGCACAGATAAAACTGTTGCACGAAATCCAGTGGCAACTGTCTTCACAATACATTTGTTTTCAACAGATGGCTGAAGGAAAACAATGCCTGGCTTGTTTTTATTTAAGAGAGCAATATCCAACCAACAATTAATTAGCTCTCCAATAGATGTAAAACCTAGCTCCTCTAAATTTAAATTTGTTGCAAATGTCCTTTCATACATTTCTTGTAAATTTCTGGCTTCTATGCCGTTTCCACCATTCCAACATGCAAGCAACAGTCTCAAACAGAGCTTAACTTGTATAATATACTCCTCTGAACAAGAAATAGATTTTTCATAATATGCAGTTGTTTCCATATATTTGTGTCCACAAAAAACTCTGGCTTGATGAGTAAGGCTGGGGCAATTTACATCATCACTGATAGAATTATCAGCATGTAGTTCATTACTTAAACTTTGAGGAGGTTTTCCAGAATCATAGATTTCAGGGTGCAACAGATTACCTGCCACAATTAAATCTCATATGCTTTAGTCAGCAAATCAAATGCAATATTAGAAATCTATAAACAAGGATTTGATATGAAGGGTAAAGATTGGTTAAACTCTATGGGAATTGATATGCTATCCAGCCTAACTAAGAATGTAAAGAAAACAATTTTTTCTATATATTCATGATCACTACATGCTTAAACAATTGCATTTTTCCTGTCTTATGCAAAAAATTAATGGCAATCCACAGACAGACACCTGTGGAGGACATAGTTATCTCATTCTGTCCCCAACAAATACACATTCATAAATATTTGCATGCATATGTGAGACAAACTAGTAATCTTCCAGTCTACCAATGATATTGCGGACAGAACAGAACAAAGACATCCATGAGTTCCAAGCTTTATAAACCAATACATTTAATATATTGCTGCAAAACTGCAATTTAACAAACAGATTTTACATTTTCATACTTATTGAGCTCACCAAAAAGCCTGTAGATATTCTGATTATGGATTGCTAAAAAGGGCAAACAAAGCTCACCTTCTATCTTCTTCTCTGTGACCTGATAGTCATAAGATTCATCTGTTATTCTAGGAGCTCCACTTGCTGCACGTGCACTGCTGATGTCCATTCTAAGTCACCAGGTTCGGCCGAATTTGAAC
Source organism: Cryptomeria japonica (assembly GCF_030272615.1). Classification (NCBI taxonomy): domain Eukaryota; kingdom Viridiplantae; phylum Streptophyta; class Pinopsida; order Cupressales; family Cupressaceae; genus Cryptomeria; species Cryptomeria japonica. The sequence continues at coordinate 400,389,097 of NC_081412.1, read as the reverse complement.
CTTGAAGTTCGAAATTCACTGAACTTGAAAAATTATGCAAAAATTCGATTAAATTCGATTAAATTTGAATTAAAGTTTAGGGTTTGCGAAAATGTTTTTTTTGGCTTGCGTTTTAAGGTTTCATCGCGGTTTTTATAAATAGGGCGGCCATGGGAGTTGCCAATGCCCACGCTTGCAACTGCTACCAGTTTGCCACACTCATGGGAGTCACCCAATCTGCCCGTCCGCCACCAGTCCGCGACGCCACCAGTCCGCGACCAGTCCACGACTAGTCCGCGACCAGTCCACGACTAGTCCGCGACCAGTCCGCGACCAGTCCGCGACTTGTCCGCCACTAGTCCACGACCTGCACAGGTAGGCCACCATTTTTTTTAGGTTTATTATTTATTTATAATGTTTATAATGTTTAAAAATTTATAATTTTATATTAATAGTTTGTAATTTTATATTATATATTTTTATATTTTTTTAATTTTTTTTAGGTTTAATATTTTTATAAACAATTTAATAATGTTTATTATAAAGTTTATTATTAATTATTTAATAATGTTTATTCAATATTTTTTTAGGTTTATTATTTATTTATAATGTTGTTTATTTAATGTTTATAATGTTGTTTATTTAATATTTTTTTAGGTTTATTATTTAATAATGTTGTTTATTTAATATTTTTTTAGGTTAATTAATAGTTTATACTTTATAATGTTTATTTTTTATAATGTTGTTTAATATTATTATTATATACTTTATAATTTTATATTAATGGTTTTTTATTATATTGTTTAATATTATATATTTTTACTATATATTTTTAAGAGGTCATTTGTGAAATTGTTAAAACTTAAAAGTATTTCTATTTTGAAAGGTTGAAATAAATGTAGTGTGTTTTTTAATTTTTCTTTCCAAACATGCAGATTTTCATTTAATGGCTCCTCCCAAATCAACTTCTGAGGCATGGAAGCATGTGACCCAAAATGGAACTCACATCAAATGTAACCTATGTTAGGGAAATATGATTGGAACTTTAACAAGGCTTAGGGACCACTTCCTTGCTAATACAGGGGGTCCAGGTGGAGGTGTTCAAGCATGCATAGGTGCGACTCCAGAACTTAAAGCTATTCTAGAGAATGAGTTGGCTGCTTCAACGGTAGGCAAAATGAAGAAGGCACAAAAGAAACAGAGAATTGAAGGAGATATATCTAGATTCACATCTATCATGTCTTCCTCTTCTGTGCAATCCGAAGCGGTGAGTGTATTAAAACAGAGTGGAACACTGAACAACTTTTGGAAACCAGTAGAGAAACAACAGGTGGATGATGCAGTTGCTGATTTGTTTTACACAAGTGCTATTCCATTCAATGTTGCGAGAAATCCTCATTTCCGTAATGTAGTTCAGAAAATTGCAGAGTTTGTCACCCCCAGGTTCAGAGGCTATCAGGACAACTCTTTTGCAGAGGTCAAAAGATAGAGTGACTGAAAAATTAGCCGATGTCAAAGCCACTTGGAAGGAAATAGGTTGCACTATATTGAGTGATGGATGGTCAGATATGTGTCAAAGGCCATTGATTAATGTTTTGGTGTCTTGTCCTAAAGGTTTTGTGTTTTTGAAAGTCATTGACACCATGAACCACAAGAAAACTTCAGAGTATATTTTTCAAATACTAGAGTAAACCATTCTTGAAGTAGGGGTGGAAAATGTGGTTCAAGTGGTAACTAATAGTGCAACAAATTGTGTGGGAGCTGGGAGGTTGATTGTAGAGAAGTACCCACAGATATATTGGAACCCATGTGTAGCCCATTGTCTCGATTTGTTGCTTCATGACTTGGCTAAATTCCCATGGGTAAATGAAGCTATTCATAGAGGGAGAGCAATTGCAAATTTCATACGGAATCATCGTCTCACATTGAGTATTTATAGGCAACATGCATCAAAGGAATTGTTGAGGCCTTGTGAAACAAGATTTGCTTCATATTATATCACTTTGAAAAGAGTGGTTGAAGAAAAAGCAGCTTTGAGATCTGTTATTTGTTCCAATCAGTGGGAAAGTTTAGTGCTTTCTAAAGGCCCTAAGGGGAAGAACATAGAGCAAATCATCCTAAACAGCAATTTCTGGGAAAGTGCAGCAAAAGTTTTGCTTGTATGTGAACCAATTGTTGATGTGCTTCGTATGGTTGATGGTGACACTTTTTGCCTTGGCATGCTTTATGAAAGCATGGACCGGTGTAAGGAATCTATACAAAAAGCACTAAATAATGAAGAAGCAGAATATATGCAGATATGGGAGACAGTTGATTGCAGATGGAAAATGATGCACACACCTTTACATGCAACAACTTGCTTTTTGGAGCCTAAGTTGTTTTCTATTGATGGAAGTGGTGATAATGAAATCATGGCAGGGCTTTACCAAGCCATTAGCAGGTATGTACCAGATCTAGAAATTGCAGCACTACTCAGAGATCCATAAGGTTGGTCAGCATGAATATTCTTCATGAAAACCTCATAGTTGGCCACCATTTGCATAGGCAAATATTAATTCCCCAAGGCATTATTAATTTCTTTGACATCAATGACAACATTTTCAACATTAAGCTGAAATAGAGTGCATCCAATGCACCACTGGATGTACTTAGTATTGTGGAAATGTGGTTGCTTAGTGAACCAATAGCATGACTTTCGGATTTGGATTAGAGATCAAATGAACAACATGCATTTAGCATGGAAGTAGATGTATAAAAATGGCAGCATAAGATTAGCTGAAAGTGGATGATGACGATGTAAGGGAAGGCTTCCAATTTACAGATTTTCCATGAGGAAAATCAAGGGCCAAGATGTAAAGTTGAATGGTGGGTAAATTTGCATAAATAATGATCATTTAGACAAGTACGGAAGGAGAAAGTGCCTTGTTGATATGCACAATGAAATTTTTAGACATGGTACCCAAGTTCACCTCAATAACATTATGCATATATTTTTAAATTTTCAGCATTTTTACATGATCACAGCTGTTAAAAGCTTACAATAATGATAAATAGTAATAAAATTAAAATGAACGGCTATTAAAGTTTTTGAGAGTAAAATCATTACTTGAATAAAGAACTATTCTTGATAACTAAGTAGAGTATAATAGTTTAATTGCTGTTGAGAAGATACTATTTATAAGATTGTAGGGATATTAATATAAGCTCACAAAATTAATCTTATTGCTGCAGGCAAGAGCATTATAAGATTAAAAATATACTTATAATGTAGCTATAACCAATTTGGGTTGATCTTTTTATAATTTGGATATTTAAAATGTAAGGAGAAAAATTTAATGTCCCTCTTTTGTAAATGCCCCAGTTTTGCCCAAAACACACAATTTCCAAGTAAAACAAGAAATGGAATAGGGTTAGTGACATCATTTACTCAATTGAGATCCTGCAAACATGTTAGGAAATCATTGAAACATAATCCATAAATAGATATTCCTTATTCGAAACATTATTTTAAATTAAAAGCATAGACCTTTCCTACTGGGGTTAGGAACATTAACTTAATCATACAATATATCTAATTTATTGATGGAATCCAACCATAGGAGAGTTAGGATAAGGAGGTATATTAGGGTGCCTTAAATGACCCTCTACCCTAGGCCCAAGAGCGGATATACCGTCCCCCTTGGCCTCATGTGGCCCTTGCCATCCATATGAGGGGGGTGTACCTAGTGAGGAATCCTATAGCTGTTCCCCTCTTCTTGTCATCCTTTTTCTCCTCCACATGATTGGAATTCCTTAATCCAATGATCAACCATGGTAGAGGTTTCGGGGAACTACAATGGGGTGTATGGAGCATCCTTCCCTTTTAAGCCCAAGGGCGGGGCACTCCTTGCACCCCCTTGGCCTCGTGGGACTATCCGTCACTGCCATGAGGTGGTGTGCTTAGAAGAGGACCTCATAACTGTTTCCCCTCCTTTTATTCCCTTATTATCCCTATCATGGTTGATTGCAACATTTAAACAAATATATAAGGAATAACAATTTATTGCCTATATTCTATATATAAAAGATCATATAATAATATCATTTCCTAGATTGCATACACATTGTTCATACGTGAGTAATTATAAATAAGGTTTCATTATGCTGTCTATCATAAGAATCATTACTCATACCAAATCACAGTTATAACATTAAACCTCTGTATGCCTGAATCTGGCTATCTATATCAGATCCGATCCTTCTTCGATTTGCCCCCCATTTCTGAATCTAGCTTCTTTAATTCTGCTATAATTTGTCGTTAAATTCTTCATGAGTCAGCATATAATCTCCTCAAATTTTTCTCTTCAAGTGCTGGTGTATCTGATGTATTTTCTTCTCTTTCTTTCCTCAACACTCATCCTACTCATACTTTACAGCTACCTTATATATATCTTCATGATCCATATGAAAAGAGACATCCTTTTCAAAAAGACAACTCTTTTAAAGGTTTTCACCCTTTGTTAACAGAACTATTTTGTATAACTAATTGCTGCTTTTTATATTGTCTTTGTTACTAATAAAGATAACCTTTTTGCTGCCTTATCACAACCTTATTGAATCGCTGCACCTCAATCTTTAGACTAGTTATCATCAAATATTGAATCGATGCATTAATAAGTCACCACCTTTGTTGTGTATGACTCGATGCTTTGGATTAATATTTTCTTTCTATCAAAAACAAATAATTGCTTCTTTTTCAATTGCACCTTTTCAGGATGTAAATAAGACAAATTTGTCTTATTTTCTATTTTATCTTTTTCTTAATTTGTTTTATGTTATTCTTGTCTCATTCATTGCCTGCTGCATAATTCAAATAATAATCGTTGCTTGTAGCATTAATTTCTGCTTTCTGTCTAAAACATAGTAATCACTGCCATACAAGTGTGGGTGGTAAATATGTTTATATGCTAGTAATTTGCTGCTCTAAACAAATATTTAATCGATGTTCTGTATATCAGTTTGCTGCTCTTTTTAGTCATATAAATATCAGTCTTTTTATTTTCTTCTGAGGACAGTGTAAGAAGGTACCATGGCGGGGGCATGACAGAAAATTGCATTCTTTTATTTCTCTTCTTAATTTTGATGCTTCCCTACTTTATAATTTAGCTTGCAGCCTCTTCTTTAACATCTTCATTACAGGATTCCAATGGTTAGCCTTTCAGTCAAAGTTTATCTGGTCTAAGTATAAGGCGGAGAATAATTGACTTGAGTAGGTACATTTACTTTGTCTAGCCACATTTGAATAGTAGCCAAGATAGTCAATTTTATTATTTTGTTTGCACCTATATGTTTTTAAGTGAATTATTTATATAGCTCTCAATTATTTTGTAATAGTGTGTTGTATATATATTTGTTTTGTTCTTTTGTAAGTGGTTGTTGCCCCTTCGAATGATAATATTTCATGAGTAATAGAAATATCTATTATAGATGTTTTAATAAGTAATAAAAACATCTTTATAGGTGTTGCAGATGATAAGATAAGATGGATATTAAGCAATATTTTTAAGTTTAAAGTCTAAAGCAAATCCTTCACAATAATATTTCACTTCAATTTTATGTGATGCGTTATTTTTTTAATTTTGAAAGTTGAGGTAAAAATTTTAATGCACATCCTTTAAATTTTTGGAGAGTGGCGTTAGAGGTTGAATTAGAGTAGCAGCAGGTGGCCACTGCGGAGCAAGACACACTCAGCTGAAAGAGGCAGTGGTGCCAAAATGTTTACTCCCTATGGAATATGTGTTTTAACTTTTAACCACTGGAAGTAAACTGATACTGTGAGAGGAACACAGCAATACAAAACTCACAGAACATATGGCAGAATGATATCCCTTTTATTCCAAAACATGTAATGAGTACAGTAATTAACATCCCCTGTTCTGATACAACATGAGATATATATACCACTTGGCAGTTGGTTAAGAGTGCCAACCGCTGGCAACTACCAACTACCCTTTCGGGGACTATAGTTGATTCCATTGCCATTATTTAACAAACAGATTATTAACTATAATCGTGGCATATCTGCCGTCTACATTTTTATTTTTATTAACTTTTTTTCTCAAACAAATAGACACCTTGAAAATGATATCTCTCAGCGTCTTTTACATATTTTTTTATTTTAAATATAGGTATGATAGTTGTAGTCTCCTACCATATCCTTCATATGGAATGGTGAATGTCTTTAGTCAGGACTCTTTGTTTATTGCTGTGCAGTTGTGAATACTGTATATTCTATGCTTTTCATTAATTGATGTAGTCTATCACTTTTGCAGGACTTCTGTCTGAGTCAATTCATGTTGTCATTGAAAGGGTTGAAAAAGATATGTTTGAACAGGTATATTTTGGTCACGTTTGTTTTAAAGTTGTACCTTACACAAAAATCTTAATGATGAAAATACAAATAAAAGAATATTCTGTAGATTTTTAAGATTCATGCTTTTGGAAATAAAGTTTCTCAACCAAGAAATTGTCAAATGTTCGAATGTTTGCTCAAATTTGAGCTTTATTGGACCGACCTTTCTTTTACTTTTGAAGGCTTGCCGAGCTACCACAGAAGGTATGAGGGATGAAACTACCTTATGCAGCCAAACAACAAATGAGCAGCTGTGGGTGGACAAGTATGCTCCAAAGTCGTTTACTGAGCTTTTGAGCGATGAGCAGACAAATAGAGAGGTATGCATGTATGCTGTACTGTTTTTTGTGCTGTATGTATAGTCACACATATGCAATATTATTGTCGGGCTGCAATTTCAAGGCATCTTTTTGTTTATTCTTGTAAAATGGTTGTTACATGGAAGTTGTTTGTGATAGGACTTGTGTTTTTTGTGTCATAGGTCTTACGCTGGCTGAAACAATGGGATCATTGTGTATTTGGCTATAAGAATACTCTGACCTCAAATGAGGTCCTATCTGCTTTAAAAAGACGTTCTTTTCTTTCTCAAAGTAATGGATCCTTTCGCAGCAAAAACTTTTCATACAAGGACAGTGGGGGAATTCAAACAAGCAAGGCACAAGATGGTGTTCAAAAGATCAACAATTTAAGTTATTCAAAAGAAAATAATGCTAATATTTCAGGTCAATCAAAGAAGCAGCAAGCTGATGATGACCGGCCAGACGAAAAGGTGTTAATAGGCCAAGATATGTAAAAAGTTCTAATATGTTAGGTCAAGATGTGCAAAAAGTTCTGATGTGTTAAGTCAAGATGAGCAGAATTTCTAATATGTTACACAGATTTTTGTGTAGGTATATATGGAGCTCAGCAATTTTTTAATGCACTGGAATGCCAATATTTGCAGGTACTTTTACTATGTGGACCTCCAGGTTTGGGAAAGACTACTCTAGCTCATGTTGCTGCTAAGCATTGTGGATATCATGTAGTGGAGGTATGGTCTAAAGGACTATGAGACCTGTTTCAATTTTCAAAAAACAAAAAGCTCTTCTAGATATATATTTGGGTTTGATATCTCCAAGATTGTGGAGCCTATTTGATTAGATTGTAAACTGTTTCAATCCACTTTGTTCAACGTTTATGTTATTTCTGCATATTTTCTTGGGTTTGTAAAATGCAAGAAAATCCATACTTCCTTGCATTTATTTATATACGTTTATTATGTTCCCAATTGTTGATTCAAAGGCCAATTTGGTTATGAAGCACAAGCCTTGTCGAATTCATTCAATTATGTCTTGGTATATTTTGTATAATGACTATATGATGATCGTGAATATGAATTTTTAGTTCATGTAAATGCTTTGAGACCTTAGGTGGGAATATGATACCCGAGAAACAAAAAGGTTATTGGCATTCAATAATTACCAAAACATAAAAGTAAAAACCTTTTAAACAAGAAAAATAATTCAGAATGCCAAACGAGAATAATTACTTCATAATTGAACAAACGTGGATTATGTTCTAACGCGAGTTCACTTTTTCTATATTCTGTCTTTGTTGTACTTGCAAAAGACTCCAAGCATCTTGAATGGCCCTTAGAGCACCATCATTCATGTAGTTTGTTCTCTCTATATCTTGTAATGATTGTAATAAGTATAACCACCCCGATTTTTTTTTGAAATTTTCAACCGAATCAAAACTACAATGCAACGTTCTTATCACATTTTGATCACCCATTTCCCGAGATGGGCAAGGTGAGAGCATCCGGTGTATAGGACCACACCCATTTATCTAAGTTATCGGGTTCGCCTTTGGGCCCCCTTGGTACGGGTCCGGGTTCGACCGGGTCCGTGGTACGGGTCCGGGTTCGACCGGGTCCGTGGTACGGGTCCGGTTCGACCAGGGTTCGAAAAACCCAGAGTGGGTTCGACCCTGGTCGAACCCAGTTGAACCCGGGCAGACCCAGTCGAACCTGGGCGGCTGGGCGGCTTGTAAAGTCAAAAAACAATGCAAATTTAATTTTTTTTTCAATTCCGCCTTGTAAAAAGTGAAAGTTATAACCTTAATAAGCAGAAAATTAGACGTTTTAAAAAAACAGAAAACTGATGCACGCCATGGAGTTCCGTGTGGGTTTGAAGGTTGTGATTTGGTGTTGGCGGCGGGGGCGCTGCCCCTCGACCCCGCCCTGTACCGCAATAGGGAGCGCGCCCTGGGCGCTGCCCCGGGACCCTGCAAGGGGCGCTGCCCCTCGACCCCGCAAGGGGCGCTGCCCCCAGACCCCCGCAAGGGGCGCTGCCCCTTGACCCCGTTGGGGGCGCTGCCCCCAGACCCCCGCAAGGGGTGCTGCCCCTTGACCCCGTTGGGGGTGTTGCCGGCAAAATCCAGGTCCTCAGTTTGAAAAATTAAACTTGGATGTTCTTAGTTTGAATCCATTTAATGATCAAACTTTAAATTGTTGAAAGTTGAAACAATGATACTTGAATATTTTATCATTTTGATATTAGACTTGATGTATATGATGCTGTTATGGTATGATCATGATGCTACGATTACAAGTTTATGTTGGTTTTGTTGTTTATATGATGCTATGTGACATGCTAATCTTAATTCATGCTTATAGGTTGCATATATATATAATTTACATGTTTCTGTACTAACGAACCCAAACGAACCCAAACCCCTTTTCAAAATTTTGCCGTACCGGCGTACTGGGTTCTTCGAACCCGAACCGGTAACTTAGCCATTTATCTAAAATGCAGCAACATGAAGTGATCTATTTAACTAAGCACACAAGGTGGCAGAGCTAGCCAGGTCTACACTTCTTTAGTGGAGTATGCTTGATGCAAGAATGTAATGCCCCCTTTTGTAAATGCCCTAATTTTTGCCCTAAAATCACAATTTTAAGTAAAACAAGAAATGGAGTGGAGTTAGGGATGTCATTTACCAACTTAAATTGCTGAACAAGATAAATCCTGGTTGAGATCCTACAACTATGTTAGATAATCATTGAAAATCATAATATCAATTATTACTACTAGGGTTAGAGCACGTATATTCACAACCATCTTAATCATATTAATATCTATAATTTATTATTTGGGGTTCACCATAATGGCCCGGATAAGGGGACATGATAGGGCTTGTACTTTTCCCTTTTCAAATTAGGATTTAATAATGAACAATAATAATAAAACTATAGATATAAAAGAATAAAGTTAAACATAATTATAACTAAAATTTAGTCAAGTTCAATGAATGGTCAAAAGGCATAGGATGAAAAGTTGCGACTCCCTCAAACATGAGATATAAAAGGGAGAAGAGAACTTCATTTGAAAGGGGGATAATTTGGGAATCAGAAGTGCAGATCTGATTTAAATAAGTGCAGATCTGATTGTGAAAGGTTGTGTCCCTTTCAAAGGGCACAAGTAATGAAGAGTTGCACTCTTTCAAAGGGTGCTAATGGTGAAAGGGTGTGAAGAGGTGTGACCTCTCCCTCACATTGAGAGATATAAAGGAAAGGAATTAAAAGCATATAGTGACATGACCATCGATCAGATCAGATCAGAACTATTATTAAGTTATAGGAATTGGCAGCCTCCTTGTAGGGGACATTACAGGGCGCCTGAAGCGACTCTCTACCCTTGGCCCAAGAGTGGATATATCATCCCTCCTGGCCTCATGCTGCCATCTACCATCCATCCTTCATGAGGTGGTGTACCTAGTGAGGACACTTGTATCTGCTCTCCCTACTCGTGCCTCCTTATTCGCCATCTATGATTGAGATCCCTTTGAATTCATTCCAATAATTAGCCCTTGCTGAGATTGGTGGGGAAGTCACAATAGGGTGTCTGGAGCGTCCTTCCTTTTTAACCCAAGGTCAGGGCACTCCTTGCACCCCCTTGGCCTCATGGGAGTATCCGTCACCACCATGATGTGGCGTGCTTAGAAGAGGACCTCATAACAGTTTCTTCCTCCTTGTACTCCTTTCCTAACCTCATGGTTGGTTGCAGCAAATAGACAGATTGGAAATCTAGTCATTTCACATAATTGCCTATACCAATTTATTAAGGATTATTCATTAAATACATCATTTCACATATATTATAGCCCATATATCAAGCATACATAACACACACATTTATGCATGCCACAATTGGATAGTAATGCTACAGCCTGCAATAAACAATGATTTGCTGATCTGATTGTTTATATATGTTAGGGGTCGATCTGCTCTTCCTCCCTTTCTGGTTTCGGGTCTCTTGTTTGCTCCTTAAAATAATATTTCCTTTTATTTTCTGCTCTGCTCTAGGTCTGCTGTAGATCTTCTTTTAATTAAATTAATCCCCACTCTCATCTCAAATTTATCTTCTTATATACCATGCCAAATACACCCTTTCATCCAAGAGGGGTCACTCTTCAAGGGGTCGGGCCCAAAATAGCAACAATTTTTTTTTATTTAATTTATTTGCTTGCACATGATGGGTGCTCATCTCTAGGGGGTCAGTCCTCTTTGTTGGGTGAATATTTTGTCACCAGCGTACTGAAGACAAAATATGTGTTTCACACACAGCTATGATGAGACAAAGTCTCTCCTCTCATCAAGGGGAGGTTCCCTGGTAGAACTTGATATTTCAATAACTGAAACTTAAATTCTGGGGTTAAGCTCAAGGTGTATAATTCTCTATTTTCAGAATTAACAGCAGTCCTTTTGCTTGATACAATCTTCTTACGAAAAACTAACTATACTTGCAAACAATAATTAGCTTTCCTCTAAATTAACATAAGCACAAAGTCTTATGTGAATAAAGATACTATCCCTAACTTAACAACTAAAGTATCTTGCAGCCCAAAGTCTTCAAGATATATAACCTCTAACCACTGAAAGCAATCAGCAGTAGCGTAAAGTCTCCTACTTACTGTATTACAATAAAATTTCCAAACATGTAATATAACTCAAAGTTTATACTCACATCTAGAAAACTCGTTTACTCATATAACATATGTAAATACCATCAAGAGGATATAGAACACATATAAGTAAATGACATAAGAACATCCACTTATAGGCAACAATTCTTTGTCCAACTCAAAGTTTGGAGTCATAAAATTGATTTCTTTATTTGCTTGATTAAATTCAAAACAAGTGAACTCAAAGTTTCACTTGAGGCGAAAGTTTGGCAGAGTTTTGCTAAGCTTATAAAAGATAAAATATTACAAATGAGGCTCCTCCTTTTATAGGAAAGGAGTTGAGAAAATGTGGGGCACAGTTGACTAATTCAACTGTAGAGTTCAGAATGCTTACAACTTGTGCATAAAATAAAAGTGCAGCTACATAAAAACTTACAGCAAAAGAAAATGCAACTACATTCACAAATTATCCCCCCTCAAATGAGGTTCTCTTCCCCCGTTTATATCTCATGTTTGAGAGAGTCGCAACTTCTCATTTCATGTCTTTGACCATTCATTAACTTAATTAAATTTTAATTATGTTCTTTTATATTTTAATTTTAATTTTATTAAATTATTATTTATCATTAAATTGTATTTCAAAGTAGGGACATTACACACATTTAGGAAACATTATCAGCAGTATTACGTTTAGAGTGATTGAAATGGAAAGATGTGAAGCTCAGAATGTCATATCATTGCTTAAACTCCAAAAAATTACTAATAATGTGTTCAAATCTGCTCAAAATGGCCAATTATATGAGTTGAAAACTGATTTTGAATGTCTGAATGATAAATCAATGTTGAAACTTTAACATACAACCGTGTTAAATTCTAATAGACACCCACATGGGACTGCTGTGATGAAGAACATGATCCAAAATTAATATATAAGTCTTAGTTCTAATGTGCCACATACTTATGCAACTGCTGCGATGTAGAACACCATCTAAAAATGACTTTCAACTGTCAATACTGTCATACAACTGAATAATTAACATTTGAAAACGTTTGCCATATATTAGAACAAGCTCTTGAATGTATCCAAACCCTGTTATGATCAGAAATAGCAGCATTAACAACAATACTTAAATCTGATTTAAAATGAAGAAATGCATACTTAAATTGGAGCAGCCAATAGAGAGAAGGATTTAGTGGTGATTAGCAGCCAATATTCACTAAAAAATAGAAACAACTTCAGTATATCATGTAAGGCCACCTCTATGAGATGGTATGACAGGTTTCAGGAGATGTACGACTTGTTGCAGTACTCCACATTGTCATGTCCAACAATGGAATAAGTATGAAAACCCTTCAGATTTTCATCTAGCAATGAAACCTTGAAATATGGTGTTAGGTTTGCTGAAACAACTAGAAACTTCACAAATTTGAATTTGTAAATCACAATAAGAATTGGAACACTTGAAACATCTGGAAATAATATTGCAACTATTCAACAACAATGGACTTCACAACCAACAAATTGAAAACTGCAAACTGTAATGTCCCCATTTTTAGTAATATTTTTTCATGAGCTTTTGGCTAGTTTTTGAGTAATCATGTAAGCTCTAGGTTTGTTCTGGAGAACTCCAAACTTCTTGGACGATGCAAGTTTGGTATTTTTGGGTTTTTATTTGTGGCATCGAGCTCAGTTGGCGTTATGGATCACTATGACACTTTCAGAATTGTTTTTGTACTTTTGGGGTCTTCTCCAAACTTCTTGGAGAAAACGTCTATTTTTCGTCATTCAGTTGGCTCCAATCTCACTGTACATCTTCAGTATCATCCCAATGTAATTAGAGTTTGATTTAAATTCAGGTTCAATGCTTTTCACAGCTTGGGTGAGATATTAAATAATTTATTAATCTTTCACTAATGTGGTTGTAGTCGGCTTAAAATGCCTATGGTTATATTTGATAATATTTGTTATCCGACAATGTATTAAGTGGGTTGTCACTCTCGGGTAGTTAGGTGTTGGTTGGTTGACGGTTGTGTACCTCTCGGCAACTGTCGGGTTCTTTAAATATGTTGTGTACCATTAAAGAAGTGGTACGGTATAGTCGGATCTATTGTAATTCTTGGCTGGCCAGTCTTCTTCTTTGTAATAATTGCATGTGCAAATAAAGATATATTTTACTGCCGTGTCTGGTATGCATTGTCATGTACATTATTATCTTGTATTTAATTTACCAGTTGTAGTGGTAAACAGTGGTCTAATGTTGAAAAATAATGAAAGGACTACTTAGTTTAATAGCTCGTTGGAAATGTAATAAAGTGTTTTAAAAGTTGGATGTCTAGTTAAGGGTTCTTTTGCACAGGAAATGTTATAATTATCTCAAAAAGATCATTTTTGAGGGAAAAAGAATTATTATAATATTTAATTGCAAATTCCCTCCAAAAAGCTATAAAAGGCGGTGTTGGGGGTGGGGCTCATTTGTTTATATGTTGAAGATTACACATGCCATTATGCTGTCTATGAAGACCCCAAGTCCTCCCAAACGGTGATACTCTAAATCTGCGATGAAAACTACTGAAGTTTTGTTTTGGTTTTCTGAATTTTGTACTGTTTTTGTGTTTTTTTTGATATAAAAGCAATGCAAATAAAATCATAGTGTTAAAGATAATAGCTTTGGTCAGATAAATATGATCATGAATAAAACTTACATCATCAAAATATTTCATATATGTATACCAATATACATAGTAATAATAAATTGAGTTTATTATTACCATGTACATTAATATCATACATAATCTTTCCATGAGTAAATTAAATGATATAATGATTGATCATATATCGACTGTCATCTCCCTAGTATAAAATGGAAAATCATGTATGATTCACTTACTGTCGATAAAGAGCCTCGACTATCCTCCTCGATCCACCATAAATCGATAATGTGTATCGATTTATCTAAATCGATTATGTGTATCGATTAACTGACTTTTCGGTTTAACATACCGATTGTGAATCGATTGTGTTAACTGAATAGTTAACCTCCGATGATGAATCGGTATTAGTTTATAACAATAAACGGTTTACTAATGCCACCGATTATGAATCAGTATTAGTTTATAACAATAACGGTTACTAATGCCACCGATTATGAATCGGTATTGATTATGTTAGATGGACAGACATATTGGTGGAGAGACATGCCTCCACACGAGTGGAGACATGTCTATTCATCGATGTGCCTCCCCATCTAACATATATATGACTCACAAACAGATCGATGAGGAGAGTACCGAAATCGATGAGTGAAATTCCAAGAAGATCGATCTTATTCTAAACACAACGATAGTTGTGATATAATCAGTAGCACTTGAAGTATTATTGAAACTTAGGAATTCCATATATCTTGTGGACATACTATCTCCATTCATGCTAGTAGCATCTTGGAAGAATCATAGGTTAGGAAGATTATCAATTGTGAGATAATAAAATTAAAAGACACCTCTATTTTATCTACTAAGAAATCTAATCTACATTAACATGGTATCAGAGCAAGGTCAAGGCAGATCCGATTAGATTTGAGATAGTAGATTAATCTAGACTATCATTTTGCTCAATAGGGAAAATCACATTCCTTTCTTCATAATGGCAAGTGGAGTCAGATTCGAAGATCGTCTTGAAGGAGCAGCAAACTTTGTGTCATGGAAGTCTAGGATCATGCTTACCTTAAAAGAGAATGAACTAGATTCATTTATAAAGGGAAACATACCTGAACCAGATGATGATGTTGAGAAAATTCAATGGAACAAGAACAATGGAAAAGCCATGAAAGTGATCGTGGATGTAGTTAGAGACCATATAGTTCAAATTATTTCAAGGTATGACATGGCATACCGCATGTTTAAATCACTTGAAGACATGTATGAAATAAACAATACCAACAGAGCTCTCATGTTGAAAAGACAACTCCATCATGTAAAGATGAATAAGGGAGAAAATGTCACATCATATTTTATGAGGATCACTGAATTGAGGGACCAACTTTCCACAATTGGTTATCTAATTGACAACAAGGAGTTAATGTTGATGGCTCTAAATGGACTCCCAACATCATGGGAATCATTTATTCAAGGAATAAGTGCATGTTCAAAACTTCCCAAGTTCGATCGGTTGAAGACGGATTGCATTCAAGAAGAATCCAGATTGATTACGAGGGGGACTGACCAAAATGCAATCAATGAAGACATTCATGTGTTGAATTCTCACTTTCACAAGAAAGGGAAGAAGAGGAACTTCAAGAGGAAGAAGGACAGGGGCACCAATAGAAAAGGCTCTTCCAAGAAGAGGAGGGACATGTCTCAAGTGCAGTGCTTCAGATGTGATAAGTATGGACATTATGCCATGAAGTGTTTAGATAGGCCAAAACAACAAGCCTCCATTGTTGAAGTTGAAAAGGCTAGCATGGAGAATGAACCCGAGAAGTTTGTCTTCTATTCAACCTTATCAAGCCAAGTGTCAACTAGTCTCAACACCTGGGTAATTGATAGTGGAGCCTCGCGCCATATCATCGGATTCAAAGAACACCTAGACACTATGGCGGAAAAGTTGATGAGGAAGTAACCATCGGGGACGATTCTAACTACCTAGTCAAAGGGGTTGGAACTTGTACCATAAATTTAAAATCAGGCATATCTCTTCAGCTTACAGGAGTATTATTTGTGCCAGGAATAACGAGAAATCTAGTCTCCATTTCTGCACTGGAAGACAAAGGGTATAGGATAACCTTTATGGAAGGCAAAGTTCTAGCATGGCCAAAGAACTCCACAATCAAGAAGGCTCATACTATAGGAATTAGACATGGATGCCTTTACAAACTATGCACTACTCCCACTCAAGCCCTAATTCATGAGACCTCAAATTCAAACGAGATTTGGCACAAAAGATTAGGGCATCTCCTGTAATGCCCCGTCAGGAACCCTAAAGGAAAAACATCATAATCTATGCAACTAAGGGTGAAATAATTTTTTTTTTAAAAATTAAGTGCATGAATTTAAACCTTAGCACACCTAATAACATAGCGGAAGTCTAACACTTGAATCTCCTAAGGGTTACCAACGAATATTACTTCGTAAATTAAATACTTAAGATAAAATTTCCACAATGAAAGAATCTAAAATACTTTAAGCAATCATATATTATATACAAAAGAATTAAGTAATTGAAATAGCATACATTACAATGTTTCTTTGCTTACAATATTTGAAAATACATGTTTTCAAAAAAGAAAATTACATCATGAGCTAAAATGTTACAAAATGAAAGTTACATAAAGTTTCTTTTCAAAACCTCTAGTTTTCAACTGAATAATGGTTAGGAACAAGAGTTGGTACATGAATCACGATCCAAGAACATCAGCGAAGTCCTTCCTCACTTGAAGATACGTACCAGAACATCCGATGGGAAGTGACACTACCACCCGACCATGTGATTCCGAAAGGGAACCACCCCACCGTGCTGGAGATAGTAGATAACCCTTAAGCAAGCAAAATGAAACAAGAACGAAAGGACTACAAGACTCCACTTACAATCATGTGACCCAACTCACAAAACACTAGTGACTCTAAGGAGAAAGTGTCATCGCATGTCTTACGGTGGATACCATGGTACAGCCTCCATAGGTCTTGGCCCCCATCCTGGGTTATCCTGGTAACCTCTCCCGAACCTCCGATTCCAACTAAGACTCATGCGGACCTTACCAATCCTCTCACGAAGAGAAGGTGGTAAGTTTGCCATTCCAGGCCTTCTCGCTACATTATGAGTCCTGTACTAGCACTCACCTATGTGCGAGGCACATTGTTTTATTTAACTTTTATTCTACCCTTCCCTAGTCATTTATTAGATTTTCACTTTCTTAACCAACTTCCAACGGGTTATCCTGTCACCACTTTG
Source organism: Cryptomeria japonica (assembly GCF_030272615.1). Classification (NCBI taxonomy): domain Eukaryota; kingdom Viridiplantae; phylum Streptophyta; class Pinopsida; order Cupressales; family Cupressaceae; genus Cryptomeria; species Cryptomeria japonica. The sequence continues at coordinate 400,371,839 of NC_081412.1, read as the reverse complement.
GGCACGACCCCCGCTCGAAAGCCACTCTCTCTCTTAGGACACTACGGGTTAGTTCTATCTACAGAACTCTATGGCGACACAGACAACCATTCCCAATCTTGACCTACCTTGAATGAAAGATACATAATTACTAACCTAAGGTTGACCATTACGAACAACTCACAGTGGCTCATTTCCTTAAGGTTATACATCTAAATAACTGGCCAAGACACAACACACAAGACATACTGACAACATGACTTAATGTACTTAGTTGCGACCACCATATAAAACAAGGTAATCTTACGTACCAACACCTATCACAAAATTAACTTGCAATACGAATATACGTTGTCAAGACACGAAGAACAATATGGTCGGTATAACACAGAATTTTACACTTATTGACAAGTTTAAGAGTTCAATTACTCTTGTTAACTACTATAGGTACGCCACCTTAATAATTTCCATTTATACCATAGACAAAGATTAAAATAGATATATTTATTTCATCAAGGAAGTCTTACAATAAGACATAATACATTTCTTCATAGAATAATGTCTTTATTTTTATTTTTATTTTTATTTATTTTTTACACTAGAGTGTTACATCATTCTTCTGGAAAATACGGAGAAGTGCACTCGTCAGACTCTGCATGATCTAAAGGAGTATATCCTTCAGATTTGCTTTCACTTAGGGGAAAGTACCCCACAGACTCATTATCACTTAAGGGGGTATACCCCTCCGACGAGTCAGAACTTATAACTATCGGCTTTTCTGGCGAGCACTCTAGCTTAGGTTCTTTCCCTTTTCCAACAGTAACTTCTTTAGTTGGACTTTGAGTGGGACCTTTATCTATCTCTTTGCTCTCTTCAGGAGCTGGGTTGTCCTCCACATCAGGCTTGACAGGTGTCAAAGAATCTTTCTTGACTTTTAAGTAGTGAGCATAACCTGCTACGGATTTGCGAGTTGTCTGTTTGACTCGTACCATCTTTGTAACGTATCAATAGTAAACTATTACTTCCCTGACTCTCCTAGAGGAACGTCTAATAAATCTTAATAACTAGGTTTTGAACGCAACCATACATTTCTTCCATATAATAACAAGTGTGAAATTTGAACTTAAACACTATTCCACTTCTATAGTCATAACGTAATCACAACTTCTATTATATGATTTTATTTAACAATCCCTAACGATAAATAAAACATAACCATAACTATTTCATAAGCAAGACAATAACATGACATATAACAGAGATTGTAAATATTAATGATCGTAAACTAAGAAATTCCTAACCTATTTGAAGTGTTGATCAATATGCAAGACCTTAACGCCCTCTTGCCGATAAATGTGCCTTGCTTGCGATCCTTTTCACTAATACTTTCCAACTCTATCAAAAAAAAACAAACAAACAACTCTCTTGATACTATCAAAACACTATCCTCTCTAAACAACTCTCTTGATACTATAAAAACACTATCCTCTCTAACTCTATTCTTCTTTCTACAATCCACCGTCCTTCCTTGGATACCACAAATGACTTCTCCCCCTTTCCTCTCTACTCCCACCCCTATTTATACTAAAAATCATCCATCGCTTCTCCTAAATTTGGGGCTTAGTAATAGTTATTAACTAAAACTCTTTTACCTCCAACTCTTCTTGTTCCTCCACGTAAGGAGTCCATCTCCAGTTAACTATAGTCTTTTGCGCTCCTTGATTGTGGTTATAACAATTATCGGCTGGGTGGAGAGATCGGTTCATTACTTCAAACACTGATGTGTTTGCAAACAGCGAATTGTGTGCTTAATCTGCCAGGTCTTGAGTCAACTAAGGTTTATGTTTCAGTCTCCACCTTACGTGCCAGTCTATTCTCCTCCTCAATCGGCCAATCTACAGTTGAATGCATTGAATTGCAGCTCGTGGAAGAGTTTGGACGTGGAGAAGTGGTTGTTTATCGCTTTGAACAGCGAGAGGGGCGAGTGGTGTCATTGCCCGCTGACTGCAGTGATAATGGGAAGAGGGAGTACGTGGAATAGCCCTCGTTTTCTACTTGCTATGTGGAGCATGCTTTATCGAAAGGCAGGAGGGTCGAGTAAGTAAACTGGTTTCCCTGCCATTACACCGTGGTTTGTGAAGAATATATGCCAAGTCGACCAGCTACAGTGGTTCGACTATCGGCTTGACTATCAACTCTCCTAACAGTAACATAACCGAAAATATATTTATATTAAACTTTTATATTTTAATCAAAGAATTAAATTCTAATTTGGTATTCTTTAGTATCAATATCTTATAATATATGATAACTAAAAACCCACCACCTTTTGAATATATTCCTTTAACACGGGACTTAATCATATTTGCTATTATTATTTTAAAATTTATTTATATATAAATAATGACTTGTCAATTTTAGCCGCTTATCTAATAAAACTTGCCACTTTTATACAATATGTGACTTTCTATATTTACATATGCGTATTACTTGTATATGGTTAATTTATACAAATATATTGTCGAACCATATTCTTATATAATACGTATATATATAAACATAAACCTTTTATTTTAACCTGAAATGATTACGTAGATATATACAAAACTCATGGAGTAATCATATTTCATGATAATTGAGCATGACTCCTAATTACCTATACGCATATATATATATATATATATATATATATATATATATATATATATATATATATATATATATATATATATATATATATATATATATATATGTCCGAGTCCGAATCAACATATAAAATACGTATAACTTTTAGTATAATTTGAAAACCAAACATTGAATATCCTTTCGATAATTCACCTTATCTTAACTCCAATAACTACTTATAAGTGACTATTGCCTTCCGAGTATATTATGTCCTTACATATATTCAAACGATCGAATTGCAACTATCGAGCTAACAAGTTGATAAAATTCACATCAACTCATACCAAGATATTAACTCGTCCTTTATAAACAATATTAAGTCACTAGATCACTTGATTCTTTTTCCTCCAATTACCAAAACTACTCTTTACTCTTATAGACGTAATAAACGTAACAATTACCAATGACATGCAAAAATTGGGAACACTGGACACGCAAACTGAGCAAGCATCATGCGACTTTTATAAAGATCAAACAATAAAATATGAAGACCAAACCAATTGACAGAACGACTAACTAAAGGCACTCACTCGAGTGTAACTGACTAAAAATAGGGTCAACTACTATCTCCTTTACTTCCATCGGAAAATATAAGGCACGCTCAGACCTGTGTAGCCAGGTGGAGACGATACCCCGTACCTACCCGGTACTTGTACCTGCAACATCTTGCATCACCGACCACACATGCATATATACGTATATAGAAATTTCAACATACAAACCGATGAAGGAGATTTGCGACGTTCCCTGTCTCACCGAGATGAGTGAAGGAAAATCGTCCCCTTGCATCCCATACACTCGCAAATACACAACACACAGTGCATAGATGAAGTAAAGCGTCAATACATAGCAATGAACCATATAATGCCATAAAACGTAAGTACATAAATACTGCAAATAAATCATATGTCTCATAATCAGATAAAACATGGAACAATGTTATATAATTCTAAATAACAAATGATAATGTATCCACTGAGAATAACAAGAACAAAATATCAGTTCAAACGAGTAAGGGTACTACATTCTCCCCCCCAAGACTAGGCTTACTCCTGGAAGCCTAAAACAAATATGAATATAACTCTCTCATCTTCACTGCATCCTCCCAAGTTGCCGAGGTCTCATCATTTGGGTCCCATAGGACCCTTATCTGGTCGATGGTGCGACCCCTGAGGATCAAATCCCGACGCTGAAGAATGCGCACGGGTTCCATGGAAAGCTGCCCGTCCTCGACCTGCAAAGAGTTCCAATCAAGAACATGTGTCACATCAGGGTGATAAGGTCGAAGAACTGAAACATGAAAGACATCGTGGATGCGGGATAGACTCGGTTGCAAGGCAAGGCGGTAAGCAACAGGACCTATCCTCTCAAGAATCTCAAAAGGGCCTACAAACCGAGGCGCCAACTTAGAACCCTTCCCATAACGGATCGGACTCTTCCGTGGACACACTCTCAGAAACACACGGTTGCCAACAGAAAATTGATGATCTATCCTATGAGCATCTGCATACTTCTTCTGCCTATCCTGTGCAGCTACCAAATGCTCTCGAATTCGCCCAACCTGTTGCTCCATCTCCCGAAGAATATCCGGACCTATAAGCACCCTATCCTCTAACTGATCCCAACTCAAAGGAGTACGACAAGGACGACCATATAATGCTTGAAAGGGGGACATACCGAAGAGAACCATCCTTCTTCTTAACAAAGATAACAGGCGCACCCCAAGGAGAAACACTAGGACGAATAAATCCCTTGGCTAACAATTCTTCTAGTTGTAACTTCAATTCACTCAACTCCTGAGTGGTCATCCGATATGGAGCTCTCGAAATAGGTTTTGCACCAGGAACCAAATCAATGTGAAAGTCTATGTCTCTCTTTGGAGGCATACCAGGAATATCTAATGGGAATACATCAGCATACTCTTGAAGAATAGGGTGACTATCAAGAGCGATTTCTCGACTCTTTAACTCATCCATGTCCTCAAGAGTAACTGCAAAAAGCTGACACCCCCTACGCATGCACTGCTTAAGTTGCATAGCAGAGATCATACCTAAGGATATTGGTCTCTGAACTCCAACAATTTTCACTTCCTTGCCAAGGTCATCTAAACACTCCACTGTCTTCTTGCGACAATCTACGTGAGCATTATGAGAAGATAGCCAATCCATTCCCAACACAACTCCATAAGAACCCAAAGGAATGACTCGAAGGTCAACTGAAGTAACTATGGTTCCTAGATTCAACTCACAACTGGGAATAAAGGCATCTATAGAAACACAGACACCTGTAGCCAACTCTACTTGCCACCTATTCATCTCCTTAGTAGACGTGAGTCCACACCGCTCCACAATAGACGAAGAAATGAAAGAATCTGAAGCTCCGGAATCAAAAAGTATAGAGATAGGGATACCGCGCAACATAAACCTTAGTTGACTCAAGACCTGGCAGATTAAGCACACAATTCGCTGTTTGCAAACACATCAGTGTTTGAAGTAATGAACCGATCTCTCCACCCAGCCGATAATTGTTATAACCACAATCAAGGAGCGCAAAAGACTATAGTTAACTGGAGATGGACTCCTTACGTGGAGGAACAAGAAGAGTTGGAGGTAAAAGAGTTTTAGTTAATAACTATTACTAAGCCCCAAATTTAGGAGAAGCGATGGATGATTTTTAGTATAAATAGGGGTGGGAGTAGAGAGGAAAGGGGGAGAAGTCATTTGTGGTATCCAAGGAAGGACGGTGGATTGTAGAAAGAAGAATAGAGTTAGAGAGGATAGTGTTTTGATAGTATCAAGAGAGTTGTTTTTTTTTTTTTTTTTTGATAGAGTTGGAAAGTATTAGTGAAAAGGATTGCAAGCAAGGCGCATTTATCGGCAAGAGGGCGTTAAGGTCTTGCATATTGATCAACACTTCAAATAGGTCAGGAATTTCTTAGTTTACGATCATTAATATTTACAATCTCTGTTATATGTCATGTTATTGTCTTGCTTATGAAATAGTTTTGGTTATGTTTTATTTATCGTTAGGGATTGTTAAATAAAATCATATAATAGAAGTTGTGATTACGTTATGACTATAGAAGTGGAATAGTGTTTAAGTTCAAATTTCACACTTGTTATTATATGGAAGAAATGTATGGTTGCGTTCAAAACCTAGTTATTAAGATTTATTAGACGTTGCTCTAGGAGAGTCAGGGAAGTAATAGTTTACTATTGATACGTTACAAAGATGGTACGAGTCAAACAGACAGCTCGCAAATCCGTAGCAGGTTATGCTCACTACTTAAAAGTCAAGAAAGATTCTTTGACACCTGTCAAGCCTGATGTGGAGGACAACCCAGCTCTTTAAGAGAACCCAGCTCCTGAAGAGAGCAAAGAGATAGATAAAGGTCCTACTCAGAGTCCAACTAAAGAAGTTACTGTTGGAAAAGGGAAAGAACCTAAGCTAGAGTGCTCGCCAGAAAAGTTGATAGTTATAAGTTCTGACTAGTCGGAGGGGTATACGCCCTTAAGTGATAATGAGTCTGTGGGGTACTTTCCCCTGAGTGAAAGCAAATCTGAAGGATATACTCCTTTAGATCGTGCAGAGTCTAACGAGTGCACTTCTCCGTATTTTCCGGAAGAATGATGTAACACTCTAGTGTGAAAAAAATAAAAAAATAAAAATAAAAATAAAAATAAAGACATTATTCTATGAAGAAATGTATTATGTCTTATTGTAAGACTTCCTTGATGAAATAAATATATCTATTTTAATCTTCGTCTATGGTATAAATGGAAATTATTAAGGTGGTGTACCTATAATAGTTAACAAGAGTAATTGAACTCTTAAACTTGTCAATAAGTGTAAAATTCTGTGTTAGACCGACCATATTGTTCTTCGTGTCTTGACAACGTATATTCGTATTGCAAGTTAATTTTGTGATAGGTGTTGGTACGTAAGATTGCCTTGTTTTATATGGTGGTCGCAACTAAGTACATTAAGTCATGTTGTCAGTATGTCTTGTGTGTTGTGTCTTGGCCAGTTATTTAGATGTATAACCTTAAGGAAATGAGCCACTGTGAGTTGTTCGTAATGGTCAACCTTAGGTTAGTAATTATGTATCTTTCATTCGAGGTAGGTCAAGATTGGGAATGGCTGTCTGTGTCGCCATAGAGTTTTGTAGATAGAACTAACTCGTAGTGTCCTAAGAGAGAGAGTGGCTTTCGAGCGGGGGCCGTGCCCAAAGTGGTGACAGGATAACCCGTTGGAAGTTGGTTAAGAAAGTGAAAATCTAATAAATGACTAGGGAAGGGTAGAATAAAAGTTAAATAAAACAATGTGCCTCGCACATAGGTGAGTGCTAGTACAGGACTCATAATGTAGCGAGAAGGCCTGGAATGGCAAACTTACCACCTTCTCTTCGTGAGAGGATTGGTAAGGTCCGCATGAGTCTTAGTTGGAATCGGAGGTTCGAGAGAGGTTACTAGGATAACCCAGGATGGGGGTCGGGACCTATGGAGGCTGTACCATGGTATCCACCGTAAGACATGCGATGACACTTCCTCCTTAGAGTCACTAGTGTTTTGTGAGTTGGGTCACATGATTGTAAGTGTTGTCTTGTAGTCCTTTCGTTCTTGTTTCATTTTGCTTGCTTGAGGGTTATCTACTATCTCCAGCACGGTGGGGTGGTTCCCTTTCGGAATCACATGGTCGGGTGGTAGTGTCACTTCCCATCGGATGTTCTGGTACGTATCTTCAGGCGAGGAAGGACTTTGTTGATGTTCTTGGATCGTGATTCATGTACCAACTCTTGTTCCTAACCATTATTCAGTTGAAAACTAGAGGTTTTGAAAAGAAACTTTATGTAACTTTCATTTTGTAACATTTTAGCTAATGATGTAATTTTCTTTTTTGAAAACATGTATTTTCAAATGTTGTAAGCAAAGAAACATTGTAATATATGCTATTTCAATTACTTAATTCTTTTGTATATAATATATGATTGCTTAAAGTATTTTAGATTCTTTCATTGTGGAAATTTTATCTTAAGTATTTAATTTACGAAGTAATATTCGTTGTTAACCCTTAGGAGATTCAGGTGTTAGACTTCCGCTATGTTATTAGGTGTGCTAAGGTTTAAATTCATTCACTTAATTTAAAAAAAATAAATTATTTCACCCTTAGTTGCATAGATTATGATGTTTTTCCTTTAGGGTTCCTGACGGGGCATTACATCTCCATTTTCGTGCTCTACCCTCCATAGAGAAAATGGTGTTTGCCTAAGCTAAATCAAAATCATGAAGGAACTTGCAAGGGTTGTGTCCCAGGAAAGAATACAAAAGGAACTTTCCACAATAGTGATAGCAAATCTAAAAATATATTAGAACTAATTCATTCTGATTTATGTGGACCCATCTTTGTAACCTCTATAGGAGGATTCTTGTACCACGTAATATTTGTAGATGACTTCTCTAGGAAAACCTGGATATATTTTCTTAAATGTAAAGAGTCTGAAGAAATCCTTATAAGGTTCAAGGAATTCAAAGCTCTTGTAGAAAACATGTCATGGAAGAAAATCAAAACATTAAGGATAGACAATGGGGGGGAATATTCTTCAGATATTTTTAAGGAGTTTTGTGTAAATATTGGGCTTAGGAGGGAGTTTACTATACCTTATAATCCTCAACAAAATGGGGTAGCAGAAAGAAAGAATAGGACCATAGTAGAAGCTGCTAGAGCTATGATGTATGATCAAAACATAGAAACTTCATTTTGGCTAAAGCCTCTAGAACAACTGTCTACATCCAAAATGGATGCCCTCATTCACTTCTAGATAACAAAACACCTGAAGAAGCATTTACCAGGCATCAAACTTGATATAAGTCATCTAAGAATCTTTGGTTGTCCGGTCTACTTACATATATCTAAAGAAAAGAGGTCTAAGTTAGAACCCTCAGGCAGAAAAGGGATGTTTGTAGGCTATAGTGAAACATCTGAAGCCTATAGGATATACATACCTGGCCAAAGAATTGAACTTAGCAGAGATGTCATCTTTGAGGAAGACATTGCCTTCAGGAAATCCAAAGGCTCTCTTGAGATAGAAGATCAAGATCCTCCTGACAATATGGAAGAGGATCAAGCTCTTGAGATTCAGAGGTAGACTCTTGAAGAAATTGACAGTGAAGATCAAATTGCTCCTTTAGATGAACCCAGTAATGCAAACCGAAAGAGACCACTTTGGGCTAGGAAGATGATTCAGGAAGCCAAGAATTATACAACACCAAAGGGAACCTTCAGGGAAAGCAAGAGACCTCACAGATTCTCTAGCTATGTAGCCTTGATGAGTGAGATCATAAATTCAGAACCATCCTGTGTTAAAGAAGCTCTCAATCATCAAGTGTGGAAAGATGCTATGTTTGAAGAGTATCAGTCCATTGTAAAAAATGATGTCTGGGACATCGTACCAAGGCCTAAAGAAAAATCTGTTGTATCATCAAAATGGCTCTTCAAAATCAAACATGCTGCAGATGGTAGCATTGAAAAACACAAAGCCCGGTTTGTTGCTAGAGGGTTCTCTCAGAAAGAAGGAATCGATTATGAAGAGACTTTTGCCCCTGTTGCCAGATACACTTCAGTCAGAGCTGTAATTGCCATTGCAGCATCAAAGGGATAGAAGATCCATCAAATGGATGTGAAGACTGCATTCCTAAATGGCACTATTGAGGAAGAATTCTATCTAGAGCAACCTGAAGGATTTGTTATACATAAGGCTGAATCACATGTTTGTAGATTGAAGGAGGCCTTGTATGGACTCAAACAGGCCCCTAGAGCCTAGTATGAAAGGATTGATCACTACCTCTTGGGATTAGGGCTCTCCAAGAATGATGCAGATCCAAACCTTTACTTTAAGGTAATTGATGGTGATATGTTAATTCTTATTTTATATGTTGATGACTTGTTAATCACAGGAGAAGATCACCTAATTGCCTAGTGTAAAGAAGACTTAGCTTTAGAATTTGAGATGAAGGATTTGGGTATCCTACATAACTTCCTTGGATTAGAAGTTTGGCAACAAGCAGATGGCATCACTTTAAATCAGGGAAAGTATACTATTGACATTCTGAAGAGGTTTGGAATGATGGAGTGCAGACCCATGTCTACACCTATGGAAACCAACTTGCACAAATTGAAGGAAGCAACAATAGACTCAGAATTTGCAGATCCCACTCTCTACAGACAGATAATTGGATCCTTGATGTATTTGGTCAACACTAGACCTGATATATGTTATGCAGTAAATGCACTTAGCCAATTTATGTGTGAACCAAAGGAGATACATCTTGTTGCAGAAAAACACATTCTGAGATACCTTCGAGGCTCCATTGGATATGGTCTTAGATACAAACATATAGACCTAGATCTACATGGGTACACTGATTCAGATTGGGCTGAAAGTGTGGTGGACAGAAAGAGCACATTAGGATGTTGCTTCAGTTTAGGATCAACAATGATCTCATGGATCAGTAGAAAACAATCCTCAGTTGCACAGAGTTCTACAGAAGTTGAGTACATTGCAGCCTCCATGGGAGCAAGAGAAGCAGTGTGGCTTAGGAAATTGCTTGTAGGACTGTTTGGACAGCCCTTAAATCCTACCGTCATCCATTGTGACAACCAAAGCTGCATCAAGCTTTCAGTGAATCGAGTGTTTCATGATAGATCAAAACACATTGAGATTCCTTAACACTATGTTAGAAACATGGTAGAAAGGATTGTGATTCAGTTGGAGTATATTAGTACAAGTGATCAGACAACAAACATCCTCACCAAGTCTCTCTCCAAGATAAATGTTGAACACTTTCGGGATAAATTTGGTATGGTTGAACATGTAAATTAAATTTGAGATTTAGTCTCTAATTATTTTTATTTGTAGTAATATTTAAAGATGTTTAATGTGTAAACTCTTTTATTATCACGTGTGTGACTCCATGACTTCATGGCCCCCCTGTGAACATTGTTGAAAGGCGATGACTTTTCAATAATGAATACTTGTATCAAATTGATATTGTAAGGTGACGACTTTACAATGATCAATTTCACTATCATGATGGATATCATGTGACTTGATATCTGTGGACATATCATGATAGTTAATATCTCTTAGACATTATGGTAGATATCATTAAATAAAACCATAATAACTCTACGAGAGATCTTCATGGTGGATATTATGAGTCTTAATATCCATGGATATGCCATGATCTGATATTCATTATGGTAGGCATCATGAGACGTGATGTCAAGTGCACATACCATAAATATGGATAATTGGGAGATATGATAAATATCATGTAATTTGATATTCTTGGTCATACCATATCTTCCTTCACAATTAATGGATCTATTGTGTTATACTCTTGGATAGATTTTATCTTCCCTAGTTAAGAGGGAGTTTTAAAGATAATAGCTTCGGTCAGATAAATATGATCATGAATAAAACTTACATCATCAGAATATTTCATATATGTATACCAATATACATAGTAATAATAAATTGAGTTTATTATTACTATGTACATTAATATACATACATAATCTTTCCATGAGTAAATTAAATGATATAATGATTGATCATATATTGACTGTCATCTCCCTAGTATAAAATCGAAAATCATGTATGATTCACTTATTGTTGATAAAGAGCATCGAATATCCTCCTCGATCCACCATAAATCGATCTAAATCGATTATGTGTATCGATTAACTGACTTTTCAGTTTAATATACCGATTGTGAATCGGTTGTGTTAACTGAATAGTTAACCTCCGATGATGAATCGTTATTAGTTTATAACAATAAACGGTTTACTAATGCCACCAATTATGAATCAGTATTAGTTTATAACAATAAACAGTTACTAATGCCACCGATTATGAATCGGTATTGATTATGTTAGGTGGAGAGACATGCCTCCACACAAGTGGAGACATGTCTATCCATCGATGTGCCTCCCCATCTAACATATATATGACTCACAAACAGATCGATGAGAAGAGTACCGAAATCAATGAGTGAAATTCCAAGAAGATCGATCTTATTCTAAACACAGCGATAGTTGTGATATAATCAGCAGCACTTGAAGTATTATTGAAACTTAGGAATTCAATATATCTTGTGAACATGCTATCTCCCTTCATACTAGTAGCAACCTGCAAGAATCATAGGTTAGGAAGATTATCAGTTGTGAGATAATAAAATTAAAAGACATCTCTATTTTATCTACTAAGAAATCTAATCTACATTAACACATAGGAATGCTCAAAACTGAAAACTAAATAGATACAGAAGGTAACAACTGCAGCAACCATATATATTCATTATTCATTTATTTTTGAAACCTTTACACAGACATGCATACTCAATAATGGATGAACAGATTACTTCTGTACTTCTGCTGGTAAAAAGCAGCCTCTAGATGGTTCGATACTCCCAAAATTAGGAATGAATTCCTTCGAAACTGATGCTAATGTCTTCCCTAAGCTCTAGCACCCTTTCTAGAATTTTCTTGGGACTTATTGTGCCGTCATTGATCAAAATCGCCCTCCAATCCTTAGCGCCTCCCTTGCTGCAATTAATGGTTGCAAAAAGCAGGCCGTATAGCCTTGAAATATGTGCAAATAATCACCCAAACACAGACTTAAAATCCTCCTTATGCTAGAACCTTCAATCTGCTTCAAACCCTTATGATTTCTCACAAGTTTGGCGCTATGTTGACCTCTGGATGAAGCCAATCAGATTAGCAATCTTCAGTTGATATTCCACAACCTCAGTATGCTGAACAATGAAGAATGAATGTTCTCCAAAGTCTGGAAATGATTGAAAATCTGCAGAAACCCTTGGCCTCTCACAAATCCCAATATTCCGTAAAAGACAAAGTAAAAGTGCTCAATAATAATGAGTTCGATTTCCCTTTGGCAGCCTTATAATATTATATAATTCTTTCATGAGGTCGACCCTCTCCAAAAAGCCATTTAAAATAAAATCGCTTAAATTCATATTTATTTGCATTTTGTAAACATAAAAAATAATGCCTAGGAGTTGGCGCCCAAGACATTAATTATAAACTGGCCCCCTTTTTTATGATGGATTGACCCTAAGTCATAAAGTGCAAATATAACGTTTTATAATATAACATTAAAGTATTAATTATTATTAAAGTTACCTTTAATAATAATTAAATGTTATAACTTAGGTCAAACTCCTTATTTTATCAAACCAATTGAATATCGGAATCGACCATGCCAACTGTAATACATTCAGGTGCCTTGTTATAAATAGTAACTCTGGACTCCCATGACCCCAAGGACTTACTATAAAGAGTAAGTATGAGAAACTGAACCCTAAAACCTCTGCAAAGGCCAAGCTTGCATCTATTGAACTCTGGAGAAGAAATAATCCATTCACTGACTAGGTCTCCGCCACAAAGGACCCTCTATCCAATCTCATTAGCCTACGAGGGTCAACCGATAGGCTAATCCTGCTGACAGCTGAAATCTAACTAGGAGGGGACATTACACTTTCGGATTAAACCTGCATGTTCTTCCTTGAATCTTGTGAGGAAGAATATCTTCATTGGATTACTAGTTTTGGGTTTGGAAAACATGCCTAATCTAGTTTGAGTGGTTCTATTTAAGAATCACACTGTGCTTCAACCAAGTTCTAGTTTCCAGGCTTTCAAAATGAAGATTTTCAAAGTGTTTTGATGTGCAAATTTTTGGGTGTGATTAGCATTGATTTTTTAGAGGTTCTTTGGTGTGTTTTGAAGGTGATTCCAGTGGGGTTTTCGCTGGCTGTACCATCCATTTTGTGTTGGGTAAAGTTGAGATAGGGTTTAAAGTCTTTTGAAGCTGTGTATGGAGGGTTTAATAGCTGTGCGATCCCTTTTTAGGTGTTTCAGAGGCCATTTGCAGGTTGTTCGGATTTCCTAAGGTTTGTACCACTTGCCTGTTGTACTTGGAGCTTGGCTTGAGGATTCCCAGGCCGAAATGCCTTGAGTTTGGGGGTTCATTTACCTTGTGTGGAGGAACCTTGACATTTTCTATCAAATTCAGTTCATTTTGCATTAGACAAGCAGGGATTTGAAGAGCTTTGAATTTTTTACTTGCTGGTCGCCCTGTTTCAGCACTCTGTTAGTGCTGGGTACGACTGAAAGTACATAACAGACATGTGGTTGCCTGTTTCCTTGCATTTTGAAGGTGTTTTGTGGAGTTGGGTGTATATGGTTGCTGATTGTTATCAATGGTGGTGTTTCATGCTGGTTGGAAGGGTTTTTTGATGAATTTTCATAGCTGCTGCCTGCAATGACCTGCAATAAATGTGTTTCAGACCTACAGCCTCTGTATCACATTATTAGTTCTATAGCTGTCATATCTTTACCCTTTGAGAGTGTTGGAATGTTGTTGGATGAGTTTGATTTTTAGCAACCTTGGGAGGCATTCTTGGAGAGTTTGGAAGGTGTTGGATGGATATTTTCATTGCTGATTTGCGTTGCAACCTTGGACAGCAGACATGCAACTTTTGATTTAGACATATCAGCTCTGTAGAAGTTCATTTTCAGTCTGTACAGACCTGGACTTGCCTATTTCCATCCTTCATTTGAGGTATCCTCTAGTAGCTAACTTTCTATCTTGTTCAGTTCATGTATTGGCATCTCTATGAATGATTTCTCATCAATAATTTGTAACAGCAGTTGTAAGAATGCTGAATTTTCATATAAGAAATGTATGACAGCAGTGTATCTCTATGTGGCAAGTTTATGTTGTTGTTTCTCAGTGGCAAAAATTCAAAAGAAATCTAGGTTGGTTATTGCACAAACATTTGGTGCTCAGGTAATCTCTGGATGGAATTGCTCAAATGGCTAAAAGGGTTTCTGTCCAACAATCTTGCCAAAGTGTTTTCACCCTAGGACAAACAAAGAACTCTTGTTCATTCTTAGGAAATAAGAAATTAATAATAAGCTAGAATTCTTCTTCTATCCACAACTTTTTTATAAGAACTTTTGAGGAAATAAAATATAATTTTCTATTTTCTCCTTTTACCTCCAAAAATGTAATTGCAATTTGGATCTTTTAAATATTATCACTTTGTACCCCATGCGTAGTTACATTTTATAATATCACTTTAGGTCCTCTTTTAAAAACACTTTATAATATCATTTTGAAGTACTTGAATAATTTAATAATAAAATATAAGTTGTCCTCTATATATTAAAGTTATTTGATTGGGCAACTTAAATTAAATTATTTTCTAATTCGAAAATGGGGACATTACACCAACTTCCAACCTTTATATGTCACAAGGCATTTTCAAAAACTTCTTGAAATCAGAGTTGTTAAAGGTAAATGAAACAATGCAATTCTGCTACTCTGGCATAACAGTTTATTTGCATCTCTTTGAAGGATTTTCTAGTTGCAAGGTTTTGTGATAATTGCCCAGTGGATTTGAATCATATCTGCATTTCTAAATATTCATAAGATCTTAAAATACTCAACTAAACAATTATTATTCATTCACATAAGAGCTGTAAGTATTATTGGAAGATTTAACTTGCTGTTTATAAATTATATAATTACAGAACACTGATTTTCTGACCTTTAACTACAGATTTCATCCTGTTGATGGCGTAAGCTTGCACTTTTGGTCAACGCAGAATAGAATGCTGAATGTATCCTATCCTCTCTCGAATAAGGAAATCCCTAATGCTGTTCGGACTGATCATAAGGGATAGCCTCAAGGTTACAGCGGCCAGGTCTTGACTTGCTTAGGATAACTCAGTGATTGATGTGTTTTGCTAGTAAACATGAGGGGACTTATGCATTTGAACAAGCTGGCTTGCATTTGGTATAGCCATCAGGTGATGCTTTACTTCTCAAATTGGGCGGAGTAAATAGCAAAGGTATAGGGTTTAGAGATCCTAGGGACAATGACAGTAACAGTTGGTGTTACAAGTAGATAGATTTCGAATAAACTAGTTCTAGCTCAACCAGAGATAGACTCGCAACTTAATAGGAATAGTGCAAACTCCAAGGGGAAGTAAAAGATTTTCAGACCACAAACATTCTTTTGGATACCCAATTTTGGCGCAATCTAAAACGAACACTCACATTTGAATGAAGAACAACAATAGGCTTAGACTAACCTTGCTTAGAGACTTACAATCAGTAAGCCTCCAATGGTATGAACCTGAAATCAAATCAAATACCCTCACACTTCACCATTAAGGTCACTGAACTTCACTAACTTGATGAAAAGAAACCATGTAGACAGGTTAAACCAAATGGGCAAAACACCATATTTTAATACTGTAAGATGGAGGAAACGGGAAACTAAGCCATTGACTTAGCTTCTTCCAACATCCATACAATAGAGTGTTCTCAAATAAATGCAAATGTAAAACAAATAACTAAATTAAACAAACAAATGCATTTCAAGAAAATCCTACTCCATTGCTATCCTATCCTCCAAGATCTTAGCATTTAAAGCATATTTGCTCTTAGATTTTAACATAAATGCACAAGAGGCTATGAAGGAATGGAAGAAAAATTGATTGAAAGATCACAATGATTTCTCAAATATGTAAAATAATATTACGACAATAACACATCAAGACGGGAGAGAGCAAAATGTGAGAGGCAAATGGTTTTTATAGATATCCTCATAAAAAAGAGCAGCCAAGGGATGAATGTGGGATATAGAAGTTAGTTATGAGTAAATATTTATCCCACATTCTCCAAGTGAGTGTGATGGATGGGAGATGGAAGGGATACATTGAATGGGTAAGATATAGTGGAGATTAGGTGAAAATTAAGATTTTATGAAATAATAGAGATAGATGAATAGATAATGAAATGATTTAATAATTAAAAATGAAGAAAATCATCTAATGAATTAATGAAATTAAATGCTGTAGAAAATAATACCAAATTCATTAGCAAGTTGGCTATGAGGAAAAATTAAAAATTTATGTGTCTACCAATGCTTTATTCAACAAACTGCTATTACAACAATTTCTGTCCAACAATCCTACTCTATTCTACTTCTATTTCTAACTTCTGCTACTTCTAGCTTGCTAGCCTCTAAAAGCTAATCCTCTAACCCCTTACAATGAGAGAGGCACTGGCCTTCTATAGATTTTACATTCTGAATCAATGGTTAGGATTACATCCATCCAATGGCTTTGATTTGCCTTCTAGAAGTCTTGATAGCTTTTTGTTTGATGATCTCAACAACCATCAACCACTTTTTCAGCTACCTTCAATTGTTTTCAATTAATCCCACTAGAAGACAAAATTTCACAGGGCTCAAGGCACAAAAAGGTGAATTTGGTAGTTGGGAAATAACTAACTTGTGCCCCCCTTTTTAATTGTATTAAATCGGGCCCACAAGTAGTCATCTTACAATAATGCAATTGCTTTTACAATAAATTTATTTTCTGTTATCTCTAGTTGTTCTTTTTCTATTTGTACATGTCCTGTATCATTTTGTGTGTTCTATCAATGCCTTCCAAAATTTTGGAAACGACACCAATCAGCGCTCTGTGATCCTTCCTTCAATCTTATGCCCTGGCTTTCAACTTGTTGCCGTGCTGATGGTGGTAGGGGTCCTTACTCATCCAACCGTTCTTTGTCTTTGGCTCCACTTGCTGACATCTTCAGGGTGCTGGCATGGAATTCTCTCTTTGGCTTTATTTTGGGAATCCTCTGGAGGGTAGTGTCATAGAGCCCTCTTTGTCCCAAGCATCTCCACATGACCTCCTTTGAGTCCTCCAACCTGCATGAACATATAGGTCAAAGATCAATCATCCTTTCACTATTCACTCATTCCCCGAAGGAACTCAAATTGATTACACCCTTTTGTGATTTGAACATTACTCTACAATTGCATCTACAAAGGTCTTCTAATTTTGAGGAAGTGATGACCTTCATAAGCTTGGGGATGAATGAGAGAGAGACTTTGGGAATGAAGACTATCCCTAATTTTGAGCTTCAATCAACACTAGTTTTGGAATGCTACTTAGTTGGTCTAGGAAAAGCCCTTGATGCCCTCAATCCCACCTTTTGTGGCTGCAAAATCCAAGTTTGAGAAGCAGGCCTGGGAATGAAAACTCAGCATTTGAAGGAGTATTAGGACAGCACTGAATATTGGCACATGCCACAAACTAAGAAAGTTCATCCATTATCTCAGCCTTGGAGGGGTCATTGAAACAATGTTTTACTCCTACTAAAGTTTGGATGGTCATGTATGAAACTCGGCCTTAACTTCGGCCTTTTCCATGGGGTTTGCAAGCAAAAAGTTCAGAAAACTCTGAACTTTCCCATGTTTTGATCAACTTCGGTCAGAACTTAGGTGTTTTTAGGCATTTTGGAATGCCAAAGGTTTAGAAAAGTCTGAACTTTGCTTAGGAACAGCATGAACTTCGGCAAGGCCTAGGGAATGAGGTTGTTTCTTAAGCAAACATTGAGGTTTGGTCTGCAACTCAGCTTCATACCTTGTTCTCATTTCATTTCCTTAGTCATATCCTTCTAAACACTTTAATCTGATGTTGCAACCCTTTGTTTATGCTCATAAGGATTCCATTATGCCTTGGACTGAAACTTGGTGGCACAAAATGACTAAAACTCATCTCTATTTTACTACAAATTCATGAACTTCGGAGGGAATTATGACTTTTAGCCTAAACCTCGACCTAAAGTTCGGACTTTTCAGGCAAAAATTTTCTGTCAACACCGAAATTCTCTCATGCCTTGGTGAATTTCGGTATAAACTTCGGGATTTTCCAAGGGACTTGCAAACCAAAACATCTGACAATACCAATCTTTAAGAGGTAAAGGTGAACTTTGGTCTATTTTTAGGCATTTTCTAGGGGGTTGGAAAGAAGAAGAAATCTGACTTTCTCCCTACAAATGTCGAACTTTGCTTAGGCTTTTGGGATGAATTTTGGTGTTTGCTTAGGCATTTTCAAGAGTCCTTTAGGGAGCAAACTTGAGACAAACCTTGGATGGTAGGAAGGCCAAAAGGATTAAGGCCTATTCCCATCTTTGATAGAAAACATCGAATTTAAGAGGTGTGAAGCTAGACACTTGGGAAGACATTAGGATTTCAATCTTTTCTCTCCTAATTTACTTAGTCTCTCATACGCTCAGACCTCACCTTTACTCCACATCAAGCTTCTTTGTCTCTAGGATGCCATGCAGATTTTGGCTTATGGGCTTGGATTCCAAATACACCTGTGCATCTTCTTTGCTCTCTCTCTCTCTCTGGGCTAGCTAGGCAAAAAAGGAAGGGAGTCCTTGTCGGAGACGGGGAGTGTGTGCACAACACAACACATCCTCCATTAAATTTCTGTACAATAAGCTTCGATCACCAAGGAATGAGGTTGGTTTATAGGTAGCAATTGGACTTGAACGACCCCTGGGATTTCCAAAATCATTTCCCGAATCAGCAACAACTTTAATGCGTGTCCTCTAATGATGTTATCGTCCCACATATCAGTCATTTCTGCCTGTGATCTGTCACAATTGCTATGCCTTGATGCTAATACAAGTGGTGAACAATTGAAATGGATGTCACACCATTTAAGAGGAAAGAATCACACGCCCACCCCCTGTAATAGTCACATCCAGCAAGTGAATGAACTCACGCCACCTTAGGGATTGGTAGCAGCTAACACAAGGCTCCTAAGATCCACACAAGTCTTCCCAAAAATGCGACACCTTACTCAAAAATAACGATTGAAATAATATTATTAGCTGTAAGAATGGAGTTTGACTATCTGCAACTCTTGAAAGGACCCCGCCATGACTCCTACAAGGGCTGCGTTACTTTTTGGTTTGCTAGTGCCACACTTTTTTTTCCTTATGTCTTCCCAAATTCACACGACTCCTTTAACAACCTTGGAAAAAGTTAGCAGTTGTTCTAATTTTCGATGCAATCCCAAGGAATTCTCTTATTTAAGTAATATGTGGTACAACGCCTTCGAAGGGAAATATGACAACATAAATTATTGGTTTTATCTCTTTTAAAGGTGTCAACTTCACTTTAGCAAGGAACAACAAGGTTTGATTGGCCCACAAGCCACCTAGTAGGTCACACCTCTTTGTAAATCCCACAATTCTTATTTACTTATTTGTTTAATAGCCTAAAATAACCTTGTAAACAATAAAACAAAGATAGACTTCTCAAACTACAAAGAAGATGCACACATTGTCTTATTGGAAGAACTTGGGGAAAAGTGTGAGAAGGGGAACATAAAGGAACATGAAGTTTTATTGCAGGTAGATATGTTGGTGCCATATGCCCCAACTTTTTCAACGATGAATTTGGAACCCCAAGTATGCACACAAGTCAAAGTTCTAGATATAAGAGAAAGACTAACATTTGTTAATGCCAAGCAATACAAGAGGATTTTACAGAGAAGGCAAGCAAAAATAAATAGAAGGTTGAGATGTCTAGAGCACACTAAGTTTATCACAATATTGCCAAGGCTAGTAAGCTTCAACCAAACAACAGTCATATATGAGAGGCAACAAGAGCAAGTAAAGACAAAGATGGAAATGCAAGGGAATGATGAAAACTTTGAAAATCAAACTGAAAAAGTAGGCCAACAGAATCATCAACTTAAATACATTGAGGGAATGAAGCAGCAAGAGGTCGAAAAAGAGGAGGAGTTGGAAGGTGAAAGCAAGCGGGACCAATATAGCCCTAACTCAACTCTTTCAACTTGGTCCGTAGATTTGTATGTTTAGGAACTAATGGGACTAAAGAGGAGGCTCGAAGGTTTGGAAGAATCAGAACGGTTTAAGTATAACAAATGGCAAGAGATCATGGACACGAATCATAAAATCACCCAAGAAAATAAGTTTCTTAAAGAGGAAATAGTCAAATTGCAAGCCAATTTGGAAACAAGGCAGCAAGAAATCATGGCCATTAAGGAGGAACTAAAACAAATTAAAATTGGAGATTTACTTAAAGCAGCAGAGGAAAAAGACATTTCACATCTACAAGAGTTTCAATCAGCAATAGCAATCATAGACATCAAAGAAGCTAAGTTAAAGGAGCAGCTAGAAGAGTCAAAATTGTGGGCACAGGCAACGAAAGGGTCAATAGAGAGCCAAAGAGAGCTCATAGAGAAGCAAATTAAAGTACAAATAGGGGAAGAAAGGCACTAGAAGGATAGGGTAGCAAATAGAATAATATAAGGTTTGAAGGATTATGGAGAAGGTGAGCACACCAGTAGGTTAATAAAACACTTTCTAGCAAATAAGTTGGAGTGGATAGGGCACATTCATCAAGCAAGCAAAATTGGTAGTGTCATAAGATGGGAAAGACAAGAATATAAGAGTAACATTGAAACGTATAGAGGACAAGAATAGAATTTTAAAGAACCAAAGGTTTCTCAAAGGTACATGATTCTTCATAGATGAAGATTTAACTCTTATACAATTAGAAGAAAGAAGAAAAGAATGGGAAAAAGTAGTAGTAACAAGAAGTGTAGGTAATGAAGCATGGATGTATAGAGGGAAAGCCCAGTTCAACAACAAAACAACACATAGTAAATTGGAAGGCGGGGCCCCTCGGGCACACCTCTCAATGGTAAGCTGGAATTGTAGTGGTTACCCTTGGAGGAGAGGGCCTGATTTAGGGCCCATAGTTGAGGAGATGGACATAATTACCTTTCTTGAAACACACGAGCATGATGGTTGTAAGGTACCGAATTTCGAAGGCTACATGAAGATATCAGTGTGGAATGAGCTAATTGAAAGTGGAAAAGGACATGGAGGGGTAACAATCTTAATAAGAGAATCTTGGGAAATAATTATACAAGCGGAAAAGGAATACCCAAATAAGCAGTGCATATGGATAAAAATAGAGACTAAAAAGCTCGTAATTTATTTTGCAGCATGATACTTTGCTCCTCATAGTTCAAAGTTTTATAAGAAGAAAAAAATAGACAAAGAGGACCCATATGCAGCCTTGAAGAAGGATATATCAACATACAACCACAAAGGAGAAATCATCTTAATCAGGGAATAGGAGACAATCCTTTATGGTTAGAAGAGGAAGGGAATAAAAAACGGGAAAGAGTATCTCAATGTTCTAGTAACAAAGGAGGCGAAAGCTCCTTAAATAAGCAATTACAAGCAAAGTTTCTAAAATAGAAACGAATTATCAAAAGGAAACTACCTAAACATCTAAATCTAAGATGACCATTATAGAAACATTACAATATTTTAATACCCTCCCTTAATGGTCATCGATCTAACTACCTGTTGGGACGTATTCACACATCGCCCCATTGCAAATGGGGACCCCTACTTTTTTTTAGCTTTCTGGGGTTTGTTTCTAGGTCTTTTAGGGTTTTGTCTATTAGCCTTTGCATGCTGAGTGTTGCCAGAGGGATCACTAAGAGAGCAGACTTTGTTTTAGCTAAAGGTGAGTTAGTGGATGCTCCGGGTTAGGATCATCTTTGAAAGTCTTCCTTAGGACAAAGTTTTGCTCTTGTTGCTAATTGTGTCTTGTTTGAGTTTGAGGAGGTCAATGAAGCTTGGTGAGTGAATATCATCTTTGAAGGTTTGAGTTAGGTCAAGTTGGTGAGTGATGAAGTCTGGAATGTCATCCTGATCTTCAAATGTCCTGAAATTTGGCGCTGTCTGGAATGTCATCCTGATCCTGAAATTTGAGTGTCTGGAAAATTGAAGAATGCTCCAAAAACTAGATTTTGCATTATAACTCTTGGAGGTCCGAAACCACTCTCAAACATCTTGACAGTATATATGGAATATAACTTAAAGTATAAGAATCTCTTATACTTAAATGTTATATTCCAAAATGTCAAATTTCGCTCCTGACCCTTCCAAAGGGTCCAGAGCGAAATTCTCCATAAGACATTCTAATTTGACCCAAACTTAGAACTAACTCATTCCCAGGCATTATTGAGGGCAAAACACTTGTTTGGATGAAGAAATGCGAGAAATGAAGTCAAGATTTGAGCCTAAATGTGAATTTCGCTCCTGACCCTTCCAAAGGGTCTAGAGCGAAATTCATTGTAAACCTCATTTTCTCCCTTGTTTGGGCTAACATCCTTGTTCCTTGGACATGGTGGGGGTAGATTGATATGTTCTTGCCTCAGGAAGTGATTGAAAGCATTGAAAGATAAAGATTTTGCCTAAAGGATGAATTTCGCTCCTGACCCTTCCAAAGGGTCCAGAATGAAATTCTTTATAAACCTCATTTGTTCCCTTTCTTAGGCTACAAACCTTGTTCCTTGGGTAAAGAGTGATGTATTTTCGCCTTCCAGAGAAGATTGGAGTTGAAAAGATGAAGAGTCAAGCCTAGAGTTGGAATTTCGCTCCCGATCCTTCCAAAGGGTTCAGAGCGAAATTTCACAAAACCACCCTTTTTTCTCAGTTTTGTGCCAAGTCTAGTATGGGTTAAGGTGAATTAGGATTGGAGATGTCCTTGGGCATAACTTTGGGTTGCTAATAATCAACAAATATGAAGGAATTAAGCAAAGACTAGGATTTCGCTCCTGACCCTTCCAAAGGGTCCAAAGCGAAATTCCTAAGATCACCTATTTCTCCTTCAAAACAAATCAAACTTTTGGTTCTCGTGGCCTGGATAGGAATGGAGTAACGTTTTCTTGGCCTTTGAGGTGAATTGAAATGGAAGAATGAAGGAATAAGCTCAAGAGCAAGGATTTCGCTCCTGACCCTTCCAAAGGGTCCAGAGCAAAAATCCTAAAACCTATTCTATCTTCCAAAATTTGTGCCAAGCCAAGCCTAGACCAAGGTGAGAGAAGTTGGGCGATGCCCCTAGGATTGCCCTTGGATGGATTTTGGCCACCAAAAATGAAGATTTTGAGCTAGGACAATGATTTTGCTCTTGACCCTTCCAAAGGGTACAGGGCAAAATCCTAAATAGGTCCTGTCCTTGGCCATGATTTTCAGCGAAATTCTCCTTTCTAGCCATTTTGAGGGTCAAGCAAGTGTTGCATGTATGGGAGAGGGATCCAAAGATGAGAGTCCAAGTATAGAGAGTGAAAAGGATAGACCTTGGTGAAGGAAAACAAGTAAGTCAAGAATTTCACTCCTGACCCTTCCAAAAGGTCCAAAGTGAAATTCTCAATTTCACCTAATTTGCTCATGATTAAGGTCAAGAGATGGATTCCCAGGCCTTGGTG
Source organism: Cryptomeria japonica (assembly GCF_030272615.1). Lineage (NCBI taxonomy): Eukaryota > Viridiplantae > Streptophyta > Pinopsida > Cupressales > Cupressaceae > Cryptomeria > Cryptomeria japonica. The sequence continues at coordinate 400,347,956 of NC_081412.1, read as the reverse complement.
GAGAGAGGACTAGTGTATGCTTGCCTTGGAAGACATTTTGGAGTGGAGAAGTGATAGAACTTGAGCCTAAACAAGAATTTCGCTCCTGACCCTTCCAGAGGGTCCAGAGCAAAATTCCTAGGTGGTCTAATATTTTGCCTAGGTCCTTGAGCAAAACCTATTCCTTGGCAATTTTGGAGGTGAATGACTTGATCTTGGTGAAGTAATGTTGAAAATGAGGTCTGATTGAGCAACTTTGTCAAAATTCGCTCCTGACCCTTCCAAAGGGTCCAAAGCGAAATTCTTATAGGGCCTGTCCCTGGAGAGGAACGAAATTCCATTTGATGTCTTCTCATTAATGATTTAAGGTGGAAAATGCTATGTTGAAATGAATATGTCATATGTACTTAGTCATCCTTTGATTTATTTTGCAGATAGGAGGAGACCAAGCCAGGACAAGGACGACCTATTCTAGTCCATCATCATCAAGGACGTTCTACATGCAAAAAGGGAGGACTCAAGGTGCTTTGAAGCGTTGGAAGACTAGGGGTGCTCAAGGAATTCAAGTTAGCCTCAAGACCTCATTCTACCACAAGATGACAAAGAAAGGCTTTGCCAGCACTTCGAGGCAAGGTATGCTACCAGAGAAGGAAGACTTGACAATAAGAAAGCCTCATCAAGCATATGGGAGTCAAGGAGGTACACTGTTCATCAAAGTACATCAAGGACGAAGGAAGATCAACCAAGGCACAGACGTTAGACAAGGTGGCATCCCAGTCACTGCTCCTCCAATCGGATTGGTCCATCTCAGCATGTCCAAATTCAATGTATTTGACTCATCAGGGATGACACAAACTTCGAGGCACCTACCCCTGCTTCCTATTGGTCCTCACTCCTGGAATGTAATTTTCTCATTGGCTAAGGAAGTTTGTTATAACAAACCCTAATTAGGGTTTCTATCTTGTAATTCTAGCCATTGGTTCTAAGTCAATCAGAGCCATCAATTTGTAAGGAGCTCTCTATATAAAGCTCTGGCTCTTCATTTGTAAAGTTTAATAGTGGGCTAATAGTGAATAGTCAGAGAGTAGGAAATAGTTAGAGTAGAGTAGAAAGAGAAGGCAAAGATTGTTGCCAAGATATTGTTGCAAAAGACTTGTAAACTTCATTGAAGAAATGGTGAATTCTATGGGTCGATTCAACAATTTGCATGGTCTCTATACTTCTCAAATTTGATTTCATGTTATTAGGTGAATGGAAGAAATTTGTATGACCAACGATGAAATTCGTATATCCATACTACTAGCGGTTTGTTGATTGCAGACTTGCCTTGCTTAGTTAACTGGAATCATTCAGCTTAAGCTTAACTTCAATTATCGCTTCTTCATTGATATACATCAAGCTGACGGTGTCCATGCTTGTAGCGGTGATCTAAACATCATAAAGCTTTCCTTAGAAGATCGCATTGATCTTGTGGAGATGATCCTAGGATGTCAAAGCAAGACTTAGTTAGAATTTCATCAAAGGTCATTCATTGCTCTTACGTTCTTAGCGTTAGAAATAAATCCCGTTCCAACCCTTATCCTTTTTTCCTTTTTTCAAAATCAAGGGCCAGTGAAATTCCATGTTCCAGTAATATCCAACGCAAATTAGACATTTAGGTCGTCGAAAGTAAGTCCCCTTGTGATTCCAGCAAAATCACATCATATCGCAAGAGCTCATCCACACGTAGAGAACCTACAATCAGAACCTTGGAGCTACTTCGATTGATCCTTCTGCGAGATCTTCAGCATTCGGGGAAGCTTTATTCAAGAGAGGATAAGGTACCTTTATGTATTTTATTCTGTGTTTGGTCATGTACAAAAGACACATCAACACTACCCTACATAAGATAATTTGCAGGTCTTTTGGTCACAAATGCATAGAAGACTACCCGCTCCTCTTTAGAACACTTTGTTGCTGCTGAGACCCTCCCTGGATCTATAGAATGTTAATGATCAAGAGTACTTGAATCCGTCCAACCTGATGTTAGGTAACAAAACTGAAACTTGAAACCACGATTTTGAGGAAAAATCGACAAACCCTTTTGCAAATGAGCATTGAGCACTGTTCGCTCCAATAACTCCAAAATAGATTGCAAGATACCACGATTGCAAATGTTCGGCCCAACAACTCCAGGTGTGACCCAAAATAAATTGCAACAAAGCACGATTTTTGTGGAGAAAATCGTCAAACCTTTAAAATCGAATTTAAAAATCATCATTTTTGTGGAAAAAAGGGTAAAACCCACCAATAAATTTTTTAAACCCAGATAACCAAAATCCCATGTGAACTTTGTGAATTACAGATGATTTTTGAGGACAAAATAAAAAAAACCAAAAATGATTTTTGAGGAGAAAAATCAATCAAAAACCAACATGATTTTTGAGGAGAAAAATCGATCAATACCTAGACACAAAACGCCACATTTTTGTTGGAAAAATTGAAAAACCCTCCCATGGTTTTTTCTGGCAAAAAAATAGAAGTCTTGAATATTTTTTTAAGGTAAAAATTATAAACCCCATTAACGATTTTAAGTAAAAAATGGAAAAAACCTACAGACAATTTTTAGGAAAAAATTGTGAAAACCCAGAATAATTTTGTGGACAAAAATTATAAAACTCGGAAATAATTTTTTGTGGATAAAATTATAAAACCTTCCTATGTTTTTTTTTTATTGAAACTTGCTATGTTCAATTGATGTATTAACAAAGGATACGATAGCTCCTTAAATAGATTTAGAAAGACGATGTTTCTAAATGAAACAATTGTAAACTGAAGACAAAAAAGGAAACTTCCTAAAGCAACTAAGATGACTATTTAAAAATATTACAATTTTTTAATATTCAAGATGAAAAAGTAGCTATCACACGATATGGGGCAGAATTGTTGGGAGTTTGCAGCTTATATGATGTTATCATATGCAATGGTTTAAAAGCTTGGCCAAGTTCAGGGAATGTTATGTGCCACACCTACAATGGTCAAAGTGTGGTGGACTATGTTATAAGCTTCGAGAAACTTATGACAAGTTTAATAAGCATTGAAGTGAAGGATTGTCCCATAGAAATGAAATCAGATCACAACCCAAAATATGTAAAGATTAACATGCAACAAGATAATCAGCACCAAGAGAAGATACATCAAACAGAAAAGAAAGAGGTCACTCAAGGCACAATCCTTTTGACGCATGAAAACCAAGAAATCTTTTGAAGAATGCTCAAAAAACAGCTGCATGAAATGGGAGCTAATGGTTTGGACAAGTCAAACAAGGAAACAATAGGTAGCGTCAAGTTGACCTCAATAATACTCAAGGCACTCAGCTCATGCAAAAGGTCTAGGCTTAAAAGATGCAATAAGAATAGCTTCCCGACAAACCTGTGGTATGATGAAGATTGCAAGGTAGCAAAGAAAATGGTCAAAGTATGGGGTAATAACAAGGAATATGCAATGTTGGTAAAAATGAAAAAAAAAGGCTTATATGCAAAGAAGAAGAAAAGAGTTGGTATCACGAATCTTTAATGGCTAGAATATGCAAAGCAGCTATATGAGAGAGTACAAGATAAAGATATTCCTTCGGCAATCAATTCAAGAATTAAACTCTTCTCTTCGAACAATATTAAGGAAAGAATTAAAAAACTTGCGATGGGTAAAATTTGAGACATAGATGGCCTACAAGCAGAATATTTAAGATGGGGCTTGGAAATTCTCATGCCTCACGTTAGAAGAATATTCAATGGGGTAAATTCAAAATGGGTTTCCGACAAATTGGACAATTAGTGTTGTCATCCCTTTGCTCAAAAGTGGAGACATCAACAACCCCTCAAATTATCGCACTATAATGATCGATCCTCTTTTTGGTAAACTTTTTGGGAGCATGATAGAAAGACGAATTAGTACTTGGGCTGAAAAGGAGGGAAAGAGAGCAAAAGGGCAAGCGGGCTTTAGGCCAAAGCATTCTACCATCGACCATTGCATCACACTTAGGCATTTGATTGAGAAGGCTTGGGACAAACAAGAAGGAGAGGTCTTTTCCCGCTTCGTTGATTTCAAGAAAGCTTTTGATATGGTACCTAGAAGCAAATTGTGGAGCAGAATGGAAGAATTGAAAATTCTTGAACATTATAGGGCTGCTGTTCACAAATTGTATGACCAAGTCTGGGCAGAAATCCAAACCAAACAAGGATTATTAGAATGCTTTAGAAGTGACATTGGGTTCAAACAGATTGCCTATTATCTCCTATTTTATTTGGGATATACATTGACAAATTAGAGGAATGGATAGACAAGTTTGGTGGTGGTGGAGTTCACTTGACCAATTATGTAATAAAGCTGCTTTTATATGTTGATGATCTTATTTTAATGGCAAAAACAACACAAGATTTGAAGGAACACTTGAAGGCTCTAGAATCTTTTGCCATGAGGTGGGGATGCAAGTGAATACTAGCAAAACTAAGTTCATAATCTTTGCTTTGAAAAGAAAGAAGGTTCATAGAGAATTTGCTTTTGAAGGCACCCCCTTACAAATAATCAATGAATATAAATACCTTGGCCTTGACTTCCACAGTAAACTCAATTGGGAAACATGTAGAGCAAAAAATTTTCAATGGGGATGGAAAGCTCTATACTCTTTACAAAATAGATGTAGAAGAGTTGAATTATGGGACTGGAAAATTATGTAAACTCTTTTTGGCCTTCTTGTGGTTCTAGTGGTACTTTACGGATGTGAAGTATGGGGCAGCAACACATCAACAAGCAAATGGAGACAAACAGAGAGGTTACAAAAACATCTAATCACAAATAGCCTCAAGATTAAATCATCTATTCCATATGAGATTGTCCTAGTAGAGGTGGGGTTTTTACCAAAAGTCAGAAAACATGGAGATACATCGTTGGCCAAACATTTCAGCATGTTGTCACAATCAACCCCATCTTCTGCCTACTACCCGGGAGCTACAAGACATGCTTGGTATGATCAGACTTCCACTATTTCCAAGAGAGGACAAATTTATTTGGAAATGGAATCCAAGTGGGGATTTTTTTGTTAACACTGCTTACCACAATCTTTTAAAGGACTTCAACTCTCAGGATTGGTGGAAACACGTTTGGAACCCCCACCTCATCCCCAAGATCAATTTCTTCTGGTGGACTACTCTCCACAACAAAATTCTTACCCAAGATAACCTCTCCAAGAGAGGGTTTCAATTCCCAAACAGACGTGTCTTATGCAAGATGGAAGAGGAAAACTCCCCTCATCTCTTTCTCCACTGTGCCTTTGCTAAAACCCTTTGGGGTATGGTCTACCAAAAATTTAACCTATGCTAGACTATGAATGAAAATATGACACATCTGTTATTGGAGTGGGGGGGCCCCACCTCCAACCCTCTGGTTCAACAACTTTGGAAGCAGATTCCTCTGCACCTCAGTTGGTGCATTTGGAAGGAGAGGAATAACAAGATTTTCAAGGATAAGGAAGCCTCTGTGGAAACTGTTTTCTGTTGCTTCCGAAAACTCATTTTGGAGAACATCTCGGTCACCTCGGTTAAAAAGCGGTCTAATCCTCCCTCCATTAGTGACTGGGAGGTTGCTCTCCATGGGAACTTCCCTCACTCCGTTGTGGCCTCAGACAACTCCAAGCGCCTACTCAGGAGGAATACCAAGTGGTCCCCCCCGAACCCTTTTTCTTGAAGCTCAACTTTAATGGTGCTGCTAGACGTGGGTTGGCAATAGGGGGAGGTATTATAAGATCTCACACCGAGGAATTAGTTGCTGCCTATGTTGGTAATTTGAATGGTTGCTCCAGTAATTAGGCAGAAGCTATGGCTTTGGCTTGGGGTATTCGTATTGCTCTTTCTATTGGCATCAGGTCAATTGCCATAGAGGGGGACTCTAAACTTATCATTGATGCTATCAAAGGGCTTAACGGGATCAACTGGTCTATTGATGGTACTATTAGAGATATCCTCCGACTCATCTTTGGGTTTGACTCTTTCTGCATTAACCATGTCTACAGAGAAGGAAACAGGGTTGCTGATGCTCTTGCCCCCCCCCCCACTGATTCTACCTGCCCTTTCTCTTGGGCTTTCAGGGGCCACCGGAGGCAGGAATTTTCAAATTTGAAAAATCTCAACCTTTTGCTGATGGGCACTAACGGTCAGATGAGGTGGACTGCCAACAAGGCCACAAAGGCTGCTGTTCGTACCATCATATCATTAAGTGGCATAGTTTCCTTTTTGTATCTGTTCATAATGCAGTTGGCTTGCATTATCATTCATGTGAAAACTATGGGAAAATGCGTGTTCTTTGAACGAATTAGGCCTAATGTGACACGTGGATCTTGCATTAATGATTATTTCTTATGACCCGACTCCAAGAAGGCTTTCTTCATGTCCAATGTCACGTCGAAAGGTTTGAGTTACCTCCCACATGTTTTTCCTTGTTAAGAGGATAACTATGGCAATTATCTCGTCGAAGGTTTGCATGATCGCCAAATCTCCACCAAAATCTCTAACATTTATGTTAATTGTAATTCTATTTTGTTAAAGCTTTGTCTTTTGGCTAAGTTCTCTGCTTCTATGCATGTCTCGAGCTTGTGAAAAAGCTCTGGCTACTCTATGATTCGGCAATGGGAGGTGATAGAGTCCGTTATGAATCTGATAAACCTGACGATTTCAAGCAAGATGTGGTCTGGAATTATTGTGCGGAAGGAGGGGTTGTGGAATTCATGGAAAATTTGTGCGGTCACGACGAACAACTATCTATCCAGTTTGCGGTTTCCTGGAATAATAGAAGGGTTATTGTTGGAGGGATTTCTTTTGAAGTCATCGAGGAAACCATTGCCCAGGCGATTGGCCTTTCTTTAGACGGAAGAAGGTGGAAAAGGGCAAGCCATGTTGCCAACAATGAGGGCTTGAACAAATTTTTCAGGGGTAAGGAAGAACCGGTTAAATTGTAAGGTGGGTTTGCTAGGGAGGAGCTCAAATACCCGTGGGACCTGATTTGCCTAATGATTATGAAGTATTTCACTCTCGAGGGCTACCACAAGGTATACTACTACTACCATCCGCCCTTGCTGAACCATTTTAGAAATAATGATTTGTTATGTTTGCCCTTTTATCTTTTGCATTCCATGGAAAATTCCATCAAGGAAGCCCTTGACCTGAAGAATGCTAATAAGCCTCCCATCCCCCTCCATCAGGGCCTGATTTACAGGCTTTACCGCTACCACTTGTCTCTTTTACCCTCCCAGGAAGATCATGGTCATCCAACCTCTGCTGCTTGTCTCTCACCCCCTGGCGGCCTATGCTAGCGGCTTAGCCCCCTACAGACTGTTTCAACTTTCTAATGAAACTTTTGTTTCCTTCTTGATTCCCTCGTCCTCTGTTTCTATTACCGATTTGAGCTCTTTGTTGACGTGTCTAAAATCGCTGAACTTGCGACTTCAGCCGGCCAACGCAGAATAGAATGTACTCGCTGAGTACCCTATCCTCTCTTGAGATAAGGAAATCCCTAATGCCATTTCTCACGTTTGATCAAAGGGGACGACCTCAAGGTTTCGATTGTCAGGTATTGACTGCGGGATTACTCAGTGGTTTGATGTGTTCTTGCTGAAAACACAAGGGGACTTACGCTAAAATAGGCAATTGCTGGATGAGTTCCCTAAAACTTTAACAGTCTCGTTTATCGATTGGTTTCAGTTGCATGATACTGTTTTAGCAGAACTAAGGATTCTTCTTGGTAAAAAAGGAAAAAAGAGGGATAGGGAAAGAGAGACACAGAAAGTCTAAATTATTTAACTAGGATAGCATATTCAGAAAACAAACAGACACCTCCAAATAACTAGACTAAGCATTACCAGCCATTTAAGCACAATACTTGCATCAATCTAGTGCGATCTTCAAGGGAAAATTGAGTTTTCATGCTATCAAATACAACATCTGAACTTTAACATTCATTCAATGAGCATTCAATAACCGAACTAAGCATATGAAAGGTTCAGATTAACCATACAGAAGGAAAAACAATCAGTCATCCCCTAATGGTATGAACAACGAGGATTCCATCAGATGTTTATCTAGAAAATGCTATAGAGAAATGAAAGAAACATAAATGAAAATTCTAAATTAATGAAGAAGGAGACCATGCACTCACAAGGAAACTTGAAACAGTCTTAACTTTGCATTAAATCCTGTAAATTTTGCCAGAGCTTTAGCAACAATCCATGAACTTCTTACAAAATGAGGGAAAACTAGTCCCTTTTAAATAGGCTTAAAAAATGGATGAATGGCCAAGATCTAATCTAAACAAGCGGCTCAGATTCATCCTTTACAAAAGAGTACCCATACCCATAAATGGAGGGTAAATATCAGCAACTACCCCAAAGGGAGCAATAACTACCCAAAAAGGTAATTGAAACTTATCCAAAATAATTCAAAAAGGTGCACACACATAAAGTTTACATTTATAGTTGACTTGGAAGTCAAATATGACCCTTTGGCCAAAAAGTGCACTTTTCAAAATTGAAAAGAAAAGCACTTTAGGAGAGCACTTTCTCTTTTCTAGCTCTAGATTCCTCGGTGATGAACTCGACTTCGTCGTGCAAATACTCTCTCCAGATATCCCGACCAGCTGCACGTTCTACTCGAACGTAGTCCTGAAATCTCAAGCATAACTTGAATAATTCGGTCGTTGGCGGCATAGGTGGATTGAAAATTTTGTAATGGATACCTTGTAGGAGGCTATCTAAATTCTCCAGCTCCTTCTTCCAGTATGACTTGTGATTTTCAAAACATGATATGTTCGCTTGAAGCTCATAAGCAAAATCTAAATCCCCTATGGAGTATGCAACCTTGGGATTGAGCCGGTCCTCCCACTGCGGTTGCACCTCAGTATCCTCCATACCATTCTTCCAACCAGGAACCATGGATTTGAGGATCCTCTCACCAAGGTCCTTCACATTTGATAAAGTGCCATCGCTCTTATCATGCATTTTGTTGATATTATCCCTCATGTCGTCCTTCATGCTGAGGGTCCAATACCAGTCTTTGAAGGTACTGACACTATAAGGATTTAGGATAGCATCAACATCAGGGATCTGAGAACAAGTCCAGAATAGAGTCCTAATGAGGGGCAAAGTCTTGGCCATCGCCTCATGAATGTTATAGCACTCTTTCTTCAGCTTACACATTTTGATAACAACGGCTTCCCTATGGAGGGCCATTTCGTGCAGATCCTTGAAGATTTGCTCTCCTTTTTCTTTTAATGCCCTGCATCCATTCCTTGACGGCCCTTGCAGTATCCCGTACTCCTTAAAATTTTGTCGTGGTCCTTTGTGCCAATGCTGTCAGGGGAATGTGGGATTCAGAAGCATTGTGTAATGGTCTCAGGAGTTGATCAATGTACCCCTCGGCCTGCTCAGCATGAGCTTGGTACATGTTCTTTTCAGTTGTTATTTCTTCAAGTTGCCTGAGTATGTTTTGTACTGAATCCCTGGATTCTTCCTTTTCTTCAAGACTTTGCCCCTCGTGATGCTATAATCTGCCAGTGTAATCTGATCTGCTGGCTTGTCTACAGGCGTGGTGGCGATGTGAAGAGTACAGTTCCTTTGCTCATCCTTGGTTATTCTGGAATATGCCTTAGGCTTTTTCTTCCCCTTGGCTTTAGCTTGGTCTATGCGTGAGAAGATGTCCTCCAAATCGATGGGTGGCTTGGTGGCAGCCTTGCGCTGAGCTCGGGCAATCAACTATTCTTGAGGTACAGTCTGGGCTGATGCTATGGTCAAATTTGCACTCTGCTCTTTGATGTTTTCAACAGTCTCATCACAAATTTGCAGCTGTTCCGTTACAGGAGGAGTAGAGAGGTGTCAAGTTCTTTGCTCGCAGCCGAGTTTTCTCCCACTTCATTGAACAATTGTCTGGTGCCTTCGTGTGATGGTTATTCTTCAGTCTTTTCAGGCCTGCGGGTATCATCTGTCTTTTGCTCTCCTTCAACAATGGAGTCATCTTTGGTAGTACTATGGAGCGGCAATTCGTGGCGGCTCTGTTGGGTGGGTTCATGTACTTCGATCCCTTGAGTGGATGGAATCTCTCCTTCCTCTATTTGTCTATCTAGTTCGGCTGATTCAATGACTCTTAGCTCGGGTTCCAGCATGTCGGGTGGAGGTGGATTGTTAGCTCCAAATGCGTCAATATCACTTTGGGAAGGCGGAGCAGGTATATAATCTAGTTCTACTACATCATCGGACGAACTAGGGTCCTTTGATGATGAAGTGACCTTTGGTCTCCTAATAGGGATCTTTTCCCTTGTCCTTTTGGATGTCCGAGTTCCTCTGCTGGCCTTAGCATTCTTTCTTTTCTCAAGCTTTTCAATCTCTTCCTTAGGTGCACCGGAAGTTCCCTCATCTTCGGAAGACTGAGAATCAAGGTTACCCATCAAGTGGTAAGTGCACTGGATTCCCTCATGTATTAGTCGCTCAATCTGCTGGTGCAACCATTGGTCAGTATATCTTCCTGAGGCTGCCATAATTGCCTCAAAATCAGTGATCAGAGTCATGCAGAGTATTGTACGATGGGTTGTGCGGCAGGAAGGCTTCAACAGCTGTGTCAGGAAGTCGCCATTGGTGGTGCAGCATCTCGATAGCGTCTGGTGTATGCAAATCAGCATCACATTCCACGTTAGGTTGCGTAGGCTGAAAATTAGTCTTGAAACCAAACTCGAACTCAGGAAAGAGAGGGGCATCATCTGTCAGTGAATCCTTGGGTTGTATGAACAATGCGGCCTTATGCACTTGTATCAGTATGTCCTCAAACAGCAGGGACTCTTTGATTGATTGGCCCTCAAAAACATCCTCGACGGACTCTTGGACTGCATCGTCCATTTGTGGGGCTGCTGCAAACTGCTCTTCAACCTGTGGCTGATCCACAAAGCTCCTTTGATCGTCTTCTTGAACACTGTCCTCATCAGTTGCAGGGATAATAAATTCATCTGCTACCTTGGTTTGATTGACTGGTTCATCTTGCTCAGCACTTGATAGCCCCAACTTAACATCGTTAGAAGGTGTGGTGTTGTATTGATTTTGCAATCTTCTATACTCGTCTGCAGCAAGGTAGGCACTCCACACTTTGCTGGTGATGCTCTCCTTTGGTTCTTCCGGCAATCCAAACTGAGCTTTAACTTGACTGACTGCCTCCATGCATAGCGAGTAGGTGAACTCTGAATGTGGGGCGCGGTGAATTCTGCACCACCAAGGTGACAACACGTTCTCCAAGCATAACTCCTCTTCGAGACCAAACTGGTTCTCAATCAAATTCTTGAATCTTGTAAATTCTTCGATGCTGGACGAAGGACTGGGGATATCCGGCTGTACGATCGCCTCTGGTTTGGGGACATCCCAAAAGAATATCTGCCCCTGTAATGTGATCTCAACCCTTGACAAAAATGTCAAGCAATTCAGTTCATCGTGCGTTGTGGTGTTGTGAATTCTATAGTGAGCTCTAGATGCAAATTCGAACAACCGCTTGGGATATAGCTGCAAACTCAACCTTTGCTGGATCTGAAAAATTTCGGACTGCGAACAGCCTTCATGAAGCGACTGACTCAACATATTGACTCATAAATATTTTTGGTATTTTCTGGTTTAACAAGGATCTTGCATATCCCGAATATAGCATTTAAAAGGTCGATTAGACTCAACTTGCTGCAAGGAACTATTAAGGTGCCCTCCCGATTTTCTTGCGTGCGGAGGGTAAAAGCTATAAAGTTATTCCTCGAAAATATAGATTGAAATGATCCGTATTTGGCTGTTTAGACATTCATCATACCACCCTCCTTCTAGCGCCAATTTTGTTGACGTGTCTAAAATCACCGAACTTGCAACTTCATCCGGCCAACGCAGAATAGAATGTACTCGCTGAGTATCCTATCCTCTCTTGAGATAAGAAAATCCCTAATGCTGTTTCTTTGATCAATGGGGACGACCTCAAGGTTTCGATTGTCAGGTCTTGACTGCGGGATTACTCAGTGGTCAATGTGATTTGTTGGGAGCACAAGGGGACTTACGATTTGCAACAAGCTGGTTTGCTACGATTCTCGAATTACATAATAAAGAGCAAAAGGAAAGGGTTAGGAGATCTGAAACTAACAACACGGGTATGTGGGTAGACGGACTCAACATAACCAATTCCCGCTTGGCCAGAATAGCTCACAACCTTGCAGGAACGGTGCAATCTTCAAAGGGACTTGGAAGATTTTCTGGCTGGAGACGCACGGCTAAGCACCCAATTCTGGCTCAGCTCAGACGGACACCTGCAATTGAACTAAGCACAATTAAAGGCTCAGGTTAACCATACAAAAGGATACACAATCAGTATATCCTCAATGGTATAAGCCTGAATCTATCAAATACCTGCACACCCAAAATAGAAAGATCTATCTAAAATGCTGAGAGAAACCATGCAAACAGGATGAAAACAAGACAATAAACACCAAATCAATGTCTATATATTGATTTCAGCTGCCTATTACAACAATTTCTGCAGCATCTCTATGCTACTGCTTAAAATCTAACCTATTCTAACTCTAAAATCTAACTCTCTCACCAGAGTCTAACTATCTAACAATCTCTAACTATCTAACAATCTCTAACTATCTAACCCTTTACAAGAGAAAGGCCTCTACCTTTTATAGATTTTACAATACGAACCAAAGGCTAGGATTAATTGCATCCAAGGGTCCTGATCTGCCTTCCAGAAACTAGCAGCCTTAACCCATGCCCATTAAATTCTCACTCATCCATTCAACCACAATTTCAACTACCTGCCACTATTTGGCTTCAATTTGAGTCTATCTGGTAGTTGGACATAACTATCCACAACTGACTTGTTTCCCCTTTCTTTCAAAATATTTGAGTGGGACCTACAAGCAGTTTTACAATAAAACAATTTCAGCTTTTTAGAAATTGAATTCCTGGAATTAAATCTAGCTGTGTGCTTTTTCTCGAGAAGGCATAAACTTGCAGCATTCAGAGTGTCCTTCGGTCTTTGGTCCCGGTGGTGGACTTCATCTTTGTTCAGCGGCACGGTTCCCAACGTTTGGTTTCTCTCGCGCTCCAGCATTGCGTTCCCACATTTTTTTTCTTTTCCAGTCTTCAGTGCCTGGCCTTGATTGCGATCCTTCTTCGATTTGCGTTTCAGGTCTTTCTCCTGGTTCTCTAATGACGTCCTGTGACCTGCGAACGATCAATTTCATTTCAATAAATCAATTTGAAAAATTAATTAATTTAATTTAACAAATATTAAAATTTAACGCTTGGAGGGCCATTTGAAAATTTCCCAAGTTTTAACGCTTTTACTCGTTCCGTGAATTTAGTTGTTCCTGGCAATTTCGGGCAAGAGGGGCATTCGAAAAGTTTTAGAAACTTTGACATTTTCACCCCTTCATGGTGAATTTCGTGATTTTGGGCACTTTTGCAAACTTTAAAACTTTGACATTTTCACTTAAGGGTCCAAATTTCGCCCCTTTGGGGCATTTTGCCAACTTTCACTTTTTCACATTTTCACTTAAAGGTCCAAATTTCGGCTCTTTGGGGCATTTTGCCAACTTTCACTTTTTTTACATTTTCACTTAAAGGTCCAAATTTCGGTCCTTTGAGGCATTTTGCCAACTTTCACTTTTTTCACATTTTCACTTAAAGGTCCAAATTTCGGCCCTTTGAGGCATTTTGCCAATTTTACCTTTTTTCACATTTTCACTTAAAGGTCCAAATTTCGGCCCTTTGAGGCATTTTGCCAACTTTCCCTTTTTTCACATTTTCACTTAAAGGTCCAAATTTCGGCCCTTTGAGGCATTTTGCCAACTTTACCTTTTTTCACATTTTCATAGGTCCAAATTTTGGCCCTTTGAGGCATTTTGCCAACTTTACCTTTTTTCACATTTTCACTTAAAGGTCCAAATTTCGGCCCTTTGAGGCATTTTGCCAACTTTACCTTTTTTCACATTTTCACTTAAAGGTCCAAATTTCGGCCCTTGCATTTTGCCAACTTTACCTTTTTTCACATTTTCACTTAAAGGTCCAAATTTCGGCCCTTTGAGGCATTTTGCCAACTTTACCTTTTTTCACATTTTCACTTAAAGGTCCAAATTTCGGCCCTTTGAGGCATTTTGCCAACTTTCACTTTTTCACATTTTCACTTAAAGGTCCAAATTTCGGCCCTTTTAGGTGTTTTGCCAATTTCGGACCTTTTAGGCTTTTTTGCAAACCTTTAATAAAAACTTTGCAAATTACCCATTACTGGCGAATTTCACAAGACTTGGTCTTATTTCTCTCGCACAGCAGACAAAATTTAGGGGGGGGGTCCCCTGTCAACTGACGGGGTGTGTGTGCAATACGCACAACAGATTGCTATTTCAAACTTTTTATTTCTTTCAGTCTTCCTCCATAATGCGATTTTCGGACTTTTGAGGCATTTTGCCAACTTTTACCTTTTCACATTTTCACTTAAAAGTCCAAATTTCGGCCTTTTGGGGCATTTTGCCAACTTTTTCCTTTTCACATTTTCACTTAGAAGTCTGAATTTCGGCCTTTTGGGGCATTTTGCCAACTTTTACCTTTTGGTCATTTTGCCAATTTCGGACCTTTTGGTCACTTTGAAAACTTTGGACCTTTTGGTCATTTTGCCAATTTCGGACCTTTTGGTCATTTTGAAAACTTTGGACCTTTTGGTCATTTTGCCAATTTCGGACCTTTTGGTCATTTTGCCAATTTCGGACCTTTTGGTCATTTTGCCAATTTCGGACTTTTTAGTCACTTTGAAAACTTCAGACTTTTTGGTCATTTTGCCAATTTCGAACCTTTTGGTCATTTTTGCCAATTTCGGACCTTTTGGTCATTTTTTACTAAAAGTGCGAGTTTCGGCACTTGGGTGAGTTTTGTCAATTTTGGCACTTTGGGGCACTTTAAGGCTTTCGCCCCTTTTTACCTTTCAGCTGGTGAAAATCGACATTCATACAAATCCTGCAAACTTCTAAAAACATCATGTAATCTCTCCCTTTTTGTGCAAATTTCAGGATACAGAGGAGGTTTTTAAAAAAGTTTACACCTCTGCACCCTCTTATCTCTTTTATATCCTTATGCGAAAATCGACGTCTTTGGGTCCTACCACCTTCAGACGCTTTATCCTTTACTTGGCGGATTTCGCCAGTCTCTATCATCCCACGCCTATCTAAGGCGATTTTACAAGTTTAGACAATCTCTTGGAATTCATGCCCGAAGGCTCAACTGACCTCATGGATTCACAAGCTCCTCCATTCAACATCATCATCTTACAGACTGATTGTGGGCTCGCTCAAAAGGACGCGAGACACTTTGCACGAAACTCAACAGGGCGAAGACGGAAAGGCCCAAAAGGGAAAGGGGACCCTGTTGCCGCGTGTGCAACGCATAACACTCCCCCACCTTCCCCTCCCTCTCCCTTGGGAAGGATAAGAAACCCATTTCCTACAAGGGAAAAGGAAAGTCTTTTGGGAAACGCAAGAGAATTATCATTAATAATTCTTCCTCTGAGGAGTCGGAAGAGGATAACCCGACTCCCAAAACGGATGGCAGGAGAGGATCTTGCAGGCTTGCCTCTAGGGGTTCTACTGGAAAGAAGGCTAAACCCCAACTTGCAACGGACACTGAGGAAGACCTTGTGGAGGGCAAGGATGGTGGCAATTTGAATGAGCTAGTGGGAGAAGAGGTTGCCAATGCTTCTAGGGACATGGCTGACATGGATAACCTTGGGTCCCCTCTGGGTCCTGAAACTTGAACCTTGACACCAAGGAACTTGGATAAAATTGACCTTGTGGACCTGGACGAAATTATGGATATGGTGGACCCTATTATTTGGAGGGCTTCTTAGCTGGATTTGGGGGCTCAGGTTGATGTGAGGGTTGCTGTTGATGATGGGGTTAAAGACAAAAAGACCGACAAGGATGGAAAGGAAAAGGAAGGTGGGATAGGTCTGCCCAAAAAGGAGGAGCACAAGGATATGCAGGAGGAAAAGGTTGTGGAACCCAAGGGCAACCCAAGGATGGATGAGCTACATGCCCTTAATAGTGAGGTCTGTGAGTTGTTGAACCGCATTGATAGCTTGGGGCAGGTTCTTGAAACTAAGAAGCTAAAAGAGGAAATCAATGAAATCAAACGTAGGTTGGACACCAGAGACAAATTGTTGGTCAGCATTAAGAAATTCTGCACCCGGGTGCTTCATAGCTCTGTGCCGACACTCTCCCTCCTACGTGATAGGACTGCTGAGGATGAGGCGGACAAACAAGCGGCCAGGGAACTCTACAGGTTCCTCTCTGATGATTGGGAAAAGGTCATAGACATGACTGGTGTCTGTAATTCGGCCCCTTATGTCTTAGGCTATTGGTCTTTGTGCTTTTTGCTGTGGTCTTGGGTTTTGGCCCTGTTGTTTTTTGCTGTAAACTGTCATTTCTCTTTTTGTTTTTGATATTTTGAAATTGTTCTAGTGTTGTTAGAGTGCTGTTGATAGCCTTGGGGTATGTTAAGGGTCAGCGCCTTGGTTAACATTGCTTTTTTAATCAAAAACATTTTGAAGGATCATTTTGAATATTTTTTCAGTTTCACTCACTATGTTGAGTATGATCTGTTATGTTACCATGAATGAACCTTGTTTGGGAGAGATATATGATGGCACCTATGACTGAGAAAATGAAGACCATCATGAATGAGAAAGAACAAGATCCCAGAGTAACCTTTTTAAAATAGCTACACAAAATTATTGAAGAGATGGAACAAAATGATCGCCTCACTACATCTTCTTGCCTTTGCATTGAGTCTTGAATACTATAGTTTGTTGAGATCCTTTCTCTGTTGATGAGGTTTGCCCCATATAGCCAAGGGTACAAGGCAACACTTTGTAGACTCGTCATAGATTTTGGCTTGTGGGATGCTACTAGGATTCAATTCATGGATTTTGTACACTCCAATAACTATAGTATTGATGTTCGTTATGACAAGTTTAAGGTTGATTCTCACAATTGGTGGCACTTCCATGAGCAATCATTTACACATGTACAATCTCTTGTGATCAAAGTTTTATTGCAAGTAAGTTTTATAATTTTTATTTTTTATCATTTAGTTTTCAGTTTCATTTATAATTTTAACTTTTAAATTTTATAACTCATTAACTCTCTAATTTCGCCTTAGTAGATTACTAGTTCATCTATATCTGAGAGGAGTTGGAGTGCATACTCCATCCATTTAATAAAATGCAACCAATTGCACTTCATAAAAGGCAAAGGACTTAGCGTATACTGTATATACATTCCAACTTGTGTCTCATTTCACACAAAGAAAGTGGCTACAGGGAAGGGGATTTAAAGAAGTGGGATATTGAGTCAAAACATATTGACTTGGATGCTTCCACTTCTTATCTTGCTGTGCTTTCTGTTGAGGTTGAGCTAGCTAGTGAGCATGATAGTGCAATGGCGCTACTTGACATTGCTTGTGGTTCTTCTAATACACTAGTACAGTTGATTGTTGATACTTGACATTATTTTTTTAAATTTTAATATATATCACGACAATTGAGTTTTACTAATTGATATTGTAGTATTTTTAGTTTTTGTAGTGGTTTTGTTTATTATATGATGCTATGAGGTATTTTGAACTTGATTACTACTGCAAATATGTATGTACTTCTGATTTTTATATGTTTTTGTATGGACAAACCCAAAACAAACCCAACGCCCAATTGTTTTTAATTGAACTTGTGAACCTAAACCTGAATCAATACTAGGACCATTAACTTAGGAAGAAGTCGTTGCAGCTATAAGCTGCCTTTTTTGGATATGCAAGGGGTGCTGATGTCATTCTTTGGACCCATTTCATGTGATTTTGTTTTTAGTGTACTTAGACAGTCGTTATAATCAAAGTTTGTCAGGTAATTCAAACTAGCTATCATGTTAGCCTATACTTTTGATATTTAGGGGTAGATGATAAATTTGAACAATAGATAGAGTTCTTTTGACACAATAAATCCCAATTCTGAGCAATAGGAAAGCTAGAAGGACAGTGCAAAGTTGGGGATTGGGTGTGAGAGTATGTGAGATTTTCCATGAATTCTCATCAAAATGCACATTCCTAATTGGTTATCAACTGCGTATGCCACTGCTGCTATGAATATACAATGTTTGATTTTGGGCAAGTTAAAACATGTATCTGGTGAGCTTGATATGTTATGTTCTTATGCTTTACTCAAAGAGTGCTTGGATAGGCATATTGTGCAGTTATATGTATTCTTGGATTCATATTCAAGCCTAATGTTGGGTTTACCTACAAGATGAGGGCACATTGAGTTCTAGGCTTCACAAAGTTGTTTTAGTTGAATATCCATTCATAAGTTCAATATTTTGATTTCTTTAATTGCTGCAAAAAGCACCCATATTCCTTTCAAACTTGATCATATTAATGCAATTTGATTTCACTTTACTTGCTTTCTCCTTAATTTTCTCTTTATTTATCTTCTTCAACAAAATTGATTTTGTTTTCATTTTAATCCAGATAAATGCAAGTGATGACCGTAGTGCGTCAATAGTGGAGAGAAAAATTCTTGATGTGGTGCAAATGAATTCTGTCATGGCAGATTCCAAGCCAAAGTGCTTGGTAAGTTTTTGGTTATATTCTTCAGAGATCCTTTATATGCGTAAGATCTAGTCTGACTTATGGTAATTTCTTTTCAGGTGATTGATGAAATTGATGGGGCCCTTGGTGATGGGAAGGGTGCTATTGAAGTTCTGCTAAAGATGGTACACACTTGTAGATATTCTTGACACTTTATGTTCACATTTGTTTAATCTGTATACTTGTCTATGGCATCAGTTTCTCACATGTATGATTGTTTGATTGAAATCAATGAATGTGGCTGGTTGAATCCATATGTCTGCCGTTTGTCAGATATGTTATTGAGCTCTGTGCTTGGTATAGACTAATTGTCCTGTCATTTCAGTATATGGGAAAAAAACTAACTCAAATATAGAAGGCTAGATTGCAGATATGTTACTACTTATTAGTATAGATATTGATGAATAAATATCCTAACCTTTTGTAATAGTCATCATGTGATATTTTGTCTTCCTGCTGGAAGTTAAACTCGCTAATCTATGGCTACAACCAATTCTGCAGCCTTGATGTTACTCTAAGCTACCACAAAGACACAACAGCTGGGATGTGGATTGGGAGAAGAGGGGTGTCATAAAGGTCAGGCAAGAAATGGTTGTATCAGGATTCAGTATACATGAAAAATTGAAAAGGCGGAAACTTACAAATAACTCAATATCTGTCATAAGACTATACAGAAACATAAAATTCTAGGTGGCAACACAATTTTTTATTCAATATTTCACATCATAAACATAAAAATGAATTCTATAAAAGCAGACGATTAAAACCGTAGCAGTTTTCATTGAACAACAGTTGAGTTCAATATTTTTCATTTGCAATAAAGGAACAGTACAATTATGAAAATGTCATGAAAGCATAATAATTGTACATTTATACTAGTAACTGTATAGTCTACGTTGTATGTGTAACACCTGGCAATTGATCATTAATAGAAAATGGTAATTTATGGATAACATGAAGGTAATGTAAAGCTAATCTAAAAAGAATCAGACATTTGACTTCTTTTTTTTAACGAATATAAAAATGATTCTATAATCATTACAATTCGCATAAAACCTTAACAATTTTTTTTGGCATGACTGCAAAACTGAATTTGTTTGTTTATGGATACAAATTCACACTCAAAATCAGCAAGAGAATAATAAGCAGTAATTAAGTGCCATTTACTCTTCTAAACTGGCAAGTCACAAGATAAATAAGTACTTCAACATTTGCATGAAGCAGAATAGAGAGAGAGAGAGAGAGAGAGAGAGAGAGAGAGAGAGAGAGAGAGAGAGAGAGAGAGAGAGAGTGAT
The DNA here is from genome assembly GCF_030272615.1 of Cryptomeria japonica. Classification (NCBI taxonomy): domain Eukaryota; kingdom Viridiplantae; phylum Streptophyta; class Pinopsida; order Cupressales; family Cupressaceae; genus Cryptomeria; species Cryptomeria japonica. The sequence goes on along the minus strand of NC_081412.1, from coordinate 400,327,964 downwards.
TTCCACCCTGCCACGAAGCATTAGCTTCCCCGTGCTATTCCATTGGAGAAGCCCGACCCATCACAAAGGATCTAACCTTATGTGGACAACATACATGATGGAACCTAACTTGCCATGTGAATATTTGACAAGCTAGCATACCTATATGCCCAAGCATCATGTATGTAATGCACATGTTAATTGATAACAAAATATGGAAGAGAATGCAAATCAATCCAATCTATAAGCACTTATGAGTGTAAATCAATGATAAACAATGCTAGTAAGATATATTGTCATGATCACCTCACTATGATCAGGTTGAATAAAAATATAGTATCTAAAAATAGATCCATACTGGCATTAGTTCCAATAACATAATTCTAAGGCAATAACATTTAATCATGATGGCAATACCCAATTGATCCACATATTTTTGTTATTTAATCATTATCATTTCTTTTAGTCTGCTGCTGACTGTAGTCAAAGAACAGCATTTAGATAGTCATAACTTTTGCATTTCTAAGCCAAATTTAAAAACTCTACGTTCTGGAAAGGGGAAACAACAAAAAACATAACCCAGAAAGTGTTTTGTTAGATTCCTAACTATATGAGAGCAGATTTTTCTGCAAATTAGCTCACTAGCTTTCTACCCTGAATCACAATTTTCTGATAAGGTAGTCCTAACTCATTACTAGTCAACTTGAATAAAAACATTAAGTCTTTCTCATTTATTTTATGCAATAAAACTCTACAATTTGATATAAAGGATAATTGTAATTGACTACTTGAATTTTTTCCATATTCACTTCCCAAATCATTGGATCCTTCTAACAATTATAATGCATAATTTCATTGGCCACTGTAGCATCACACCATAAGATTGGATACTACTGTGGTGGCATATGTATTTATAAATCTCTGTTATGTCAAACTTGAAGTTCATTTCTTGACCCTAATATCATTATCATTAATGACATAATTATTTCAACCTTCAAGCTTACTATTTCTTTCTCCATCTAAAATGGAGAAAGCATGAATAAAAATAATATTTTTTCTTGCCAATGGTTAGAGCCTTAGTCACTGCATTTGCCAAATTTTGGTCACGAGGTTCGAAATTTGGCAAATTTTAAAACGTGAAAAAATTCGTTTAAAATTTTAAATTCGCCTAAAATTCGTACGGGTTAAGAGCATATTTTTATTAACAAAATATACTTTAAAACAATGGTTATTTGGATTTCTTTCAAGTCTGAGGAGAAGAAATCACACGCATATAGCCCAACAATTTATTCATGATGATTTTTTCACAGATGATAGCACGCGAGGTCATTCCTTGTTCTAGCAGTTGGTCAAGCTGAATCACGAACTTGTTGTACTCGATCCACAAAAAACAAGAACACATTGACTATATGCTTCGAGTCAGAGAAGGGTAATGCGGCTACTGTTTAATATATAATATTTCGATTTTAATTTTTAGGGTTTGTTTGTGATGCGGCTATTGTTTTTAATATTTAATTTCTCGATTTTAATTTTTTTTTAAATTTTTTATTTTAGTTTTCTGTTTTTTAAATAAAATTCATAGCTTCATATTTAATATTTAAACCATGTCTATTTGTTATTTAATTTTAGTTTTTACTTAATATATTAAAATTTAATATTTAAAAATATTTAAATTAGATTTTAATTATAATATATTCATTATTTAACATTTAAAATTTGGAATAATTTTTCAGAAACGATCAAATCGGAAGGAGGATGGCGCTCTGCAACTAGGGCATGCAACTAGGGTTGACGTGGACCCCTAGCAGCCCTGCTGGTGGAGGAGGCGTATGACCTCCTCCACTCCTTTGTTTCCTAACCTCTTGCCGAGTTGGGTGCATTTATTGCAGGTACGAAGGAGGGCGGAAGCAGTTAATGCTCGATGGAGGCAGGGATTAATGGGGCAGACTCAACCCATGTGCCCTTGAATAAAGCCGTCGAGGAAGCATTCATTGGTAAGTCCTTCCGAGACGCGATCGCTGGTGATGTAGTGCAGGTCTCGAAAGAGGTGAAATTCGCTTTGGTAAGTGCTTCGATTGTAGATTGTAATGGCTGGGGCAGAGGACGAGGTAAGGACCCTGCCTTGGCTCCTTGTACTCTCTTTATCTCTCCTAACGATGCCATGGCCGATGCCCTAGAACTTGAAAATAAAAGACTCCAAGACGTAGCTATTTTCTTTGTTGTTACTAATGTGGATAAATGTCTAGCGAGGAAATTCCTTGATGATTGGATAAAAAATGTATGGATTAAAAAGCTAGGTTTCAATTTTTCTTTCTTTAGAATGATTCATAATGGTCTTTTTGTTATTTTCTTTAAAGATAATAAATCACAGTTAGAGGTGCTACATAAACAATTCTGGGCCGTTGGCCAAACCACTTTTAGGGCCCTCAAATGGTCTTTTGATGCGATTAATGAAGAAATTCTGGCTATATCTTGCCCTCGATGGCTGTTAATTAAGAATCTACCTCCCATTTTTTGGAATTTCATTCCGCAATTGCTTGATTCGATAGGGAAAGTGGTTAGAGTAGATCATTCGACACACCTCGTCCCCAATTTGGATGCCAGAGTCTTGATATCCATCACAACTTGGGAGTAGACATTCCCAGATTTCTTGACATTAAATTGCGGAATGAATCCTTCACCTGCATTTTGGAAACCCTAGGGGGTCTGAATTCGTGCTTCCTTTGTAGAAGGGAAGGGCACGTCAGGCGCTCTTGTCCTATTCTGTCGAATAGATCCAAACCTTTCGATAACCCGCTTGGGTCTGGAGGGAATAAAGGTGGCCCTGCTCCATCCAATCCTTCAGTTAAGCCTTCGAATGAACCGTCTGTTAAAGATAAATTGGATTTGTTAAGTAAAGCCATTAATAATGCAGTGGCTAACTTCCCTAAGACTCAACCTACTGCAGCCATCTCTTAGATGGAAAATATCGATGACTCTAGCTTCCAGGTGGTCTCAAGGGGAAACAAAAGGTCTAAAAAAAATAATGCCCAACAACTGGCCTTGTAAAAGATTAGGGCCAGAGGGCATCAAAATTTTCAATCGGTCAAACCAGGCATAGTGCAAGAGGGGTCTAATACCCCCCCGAAGGAGTTGGCAAAAACCAACCCCCGCAAGGACTCTCATGTCAAAATAATTGTCAGGACTTTTGAAGGCATTGATCGTGGAGATGATGCTAGTAGGAGTAGGGCTGCAACCCCCCCTGCCCTTGACGATCCTCAATCTGCTCGCACAACATGTCAATCCCAAGTTGGGGTTAATCCATTAGACTCGATACTTGTGCAAAACGATTCGCTAGACCCTCTAGGGCATGAGGATTGCTCCCCTCATCCTATCCTCATCACATCCTCGACCCCTGCTCCTGTTAAAGCTAAGACCTTGGTTGATGATGACAATGTCCTTTATGAGATTATCTCGGCTGCTCCATCAGTTGTCAACTCTAGAATCCATTTCGCTCCTAAGATAGGAATGTCGGAAGGAGATTCCCAAGAAGATGCCTCCTATGTGGACATTCACGAGTTTGAGATAGAAACTGATTCAAGATCCAACTTATCGACCATTAATGGTGAGGAGCTTAAGGATGCAGATTTCACAAATGAGGAAATCTCTGAGGGTGAAGCTCTCACTAGGAGGAAAAGAGGGAGGCCTTTAGGTTCTAAAAACAAACTCTCTCCTGCGCACAAAAAATCTAACCGAAAGGCGAGCATCCCTAAGTGCTTTAACAACTTCAAGGCTGACAAGAATGGAAAATAATTATCTGTTCTCCATGAAATGTCTATCTTGGAATATCCGGGGGTTAGAATCCCCTAACAGGAAATATATTGTGAGAAGAATGCTGAGTAGTCATAAGGACTTGGATTTTGTCCTTCTTTAGGAATTTAAAGCTATTAACTTCACCTTAGAGATCAATCTAAACTTCATATGGAAGGACTCCCTCAAATTCTTCACTAAACATGAGAAAGGCAAAGGAGGGGCTACCATTCGTATTAACCCTAATTGGCATAACTCTATCTTTTGCTCAGGATTCTCCCCTTGTAATAGAGCTGTGTGGGTTACTTTCCATCATGGTGATTCTTTATTTGGGTTGTGCAACATATACGCTCCCAATGACTACAGGGATAGATCTGAGCTTTGGAAGTGGTTTGCTTCTCTTCCTGACACCCATGGATTTTGGGGGGTGACTTCAATATGGTCGAACACAAGGATGACAAGTCAGGGGGCATTGCAAATGAGTGGAAAGGTGGAGAAAAGCTTCATTGGGATAGAATGAAAAGCATGAAGAGATTGTTTGACCCATTAGAAGGATTAAAGCATGTTAATAAGGGCATATGGTTTACGTGGTGCAACTTCCAGAAAGCTGGTAGCAGAATTTACTCCAGATTGAATAGATTTTATACCAATAAGGACTTCTTCTGCTTTATCCCGGACCACCAAGGCTGCCTGGTGGTGGTCAGACCCTCCTCCCTCTCAGACCACCACCCCATCTTTGTTGAAATTGTTACTAGGAGTGCAAACAAACCTCATAGTAAAAATGGAGGTAAATTTATCCTCAACAACAACCTCCTCAAAGACCAGGATGTTCTTGCGGCTATTCATATAGTAAGAATGTTTAATAAGTGGAATCCCTCTAGTGGCTCCTACATAAACAATTGGGATACTTTGGTCAGAAGTTGGCAGAAGATAATTGGCACCATTGGCAAAAAGAAAGCCAAAGATGCCAGACAGGTTGAGCTAGTTCTATCCTCTAATCTGCTCAATGCAGAGCAAGCCCTTCAATATGACCCTAGCAACTCTCATCTTAATCTTCAAGTGGCCATAGCTAGAGATGAACTCCGGAAAAGGCAGCATCATAAGGCACTAGGTGCCCAAACCAGAGCCAGGATGCTCTGGCTAGACAAAGGAGACAAAGGCTCAAAGTTCTTTTTTAACATTCTGAAGCAAGAACAATGCAAGGAAAGGATTGATAAGCTATTAGTGGATGGCAAGGAAATTTCTGTTGACGAGGAAATCCTGAGTGAGTTCATCAAATTCTACAAGCAACTCTTCTCCTCCGAGGACTCTCCCACTTCAAGGGCTACAAGGATCAAATGTAAGGAGCTTATACCTAAGCTTGTATCTCCCAATGAGGCTATCTCTCTTAGTAGACCCTTTTTAGCGGAGGAGATTATTAGAGCTATTAATTCCCTTCATAATGACAGCCCCAGGACCGAACGGGTTTACCATAGAGTTTTATAAGGCTAATATTGCATGGGTCGTTGATGATCTTCTTGAGGTCTATAATGAAGCCATCAAGACCGGAACTTTGGGAATTAACATTAATAGAGGATTGATCAAGCTTACTCCCAAAGAAGGGGACAAGGCTCTAATCCAAAACTGGCGCCCTATTACTCTACTCAATGTCTCTTACAAGATTCTTGCTAAAATGCTTGCCTTAAGGCTCGAAAATATCCTCCCCAAGTTTATATGCCCCACCCAAACCAGCTTCATTAAAGGGAGATACATCTTGGAAAATCTGATTACAAGCTGGGAGGCCATGGAATGGGCTAGAGTCTTGGATCAAAAGGTGGCCATGTTTTTGTTAGACTTTGAAAAAGCCTATGACAGGATTGAATGGGGTTTCATCACCACCATGCTCCAAGCCTTTGGGTTTCCCGAGATCTTTTGCCAGTTTGTTAAGGTCCTTCTTAGGGATGCTCATGCCCAGATAGAAGTGAATGGCCCGATTTCTCATTCATTCGAGCTCGGTAGATCTATTAGGCAGGGCTGCCTTCTTGCCCCTGCTCTTTTTGCAATTGCCTCCGATGCTCTATTTTATCTGCTGAGGGACAACTCCCACTCCCCTAGGGTTAAGGGAATCTCCCTCCCAGACAACTCAGAGCTGATCAACATCCAATTTGCATATGACACTGCCCTTTTCTTTGAACTATCAAAAGAGAATTTGGATGCTCTATCATCGAAGCTCTCCTTGTTCTGTGACACCGCAGGGGCTAAGATCTCCCAACCCAAATCTACCCTGCTCGGATGGACTGAGAAACCTCTAGACTGGCTCTCTACCTATGGGTATCAGTGGGGAGGACCGAACACAATTGTCAGATATTTGGGGATCCCTTTTGCAATCTCTCCTTGCCTTAAGGACTTGTGGGCATGGATTAAGGGGAAGATTGAATCCAAGCTCTCCAAATGGAAAAAGCACTATTTATTGCTAGCAGGAAGAATGCAAGTGTGCCAAAAGATTCTCTCATCTTACAGTATTTACTATGCATCTGTATGGATGTTCAATAACTATTAGATCAATGAGATCCAAAAAACCATCAGAGACTTTCTATGGTCGGATGGAAGAGGTCACAAAAAAGCTCACTCAGTCAAATGGGATTGGTGCTGCATGGATAAATCTATTGGTGGTCTGGGTCTTAAGGATTTGAAAACCCAAGGGATTGCATTGGCTGCCAAATGGATTTTTCATGTTCTGGAAGGTAATGAACCATGGAAAGTGCTCATTCGTAATAATATTAGCATGGGGGTTCCTAAAAAAGCTAAATCTTGGAAGTTCCTCCCCATTAGTGATCTACTAGCTGTATCTTTTTCAATTTCTATCGCAGGCTCTGTTATCTTTAAAACCATCCGGAAAGCATGGGAAATTATTAGATCTAATGTTGGCAATGGTTGGAGCAGCCGTGTTAATCAAGTGTATGGGGATAGGTCAATCTGGTGGAACTTAACCCATAAAGATAAGCCTCTAGCCCTTACTCAAGTGTGTTCGGCCAAAAAATGGGCCAGCAAAGGTATTTGTTGCTTCAAAGACATCATAACAAACAGAACTTTGATCCCTTGGGAAGAGCTCTCTGCTAAATTTAATCTGCCTCTTTCTAATAAAAGGACATGTAACATCTTGTGCAATGCTTGTAATTTCCTCCAGCCTCCCATTGCTTGTGATGTTAGCCGCCTTCTCTCCTTCACTTCGTCCGATGGAAGCCCGATTGGGAACCTTAAACCTCTGGTTATTTATAAAACCCTCTCCTCTGATTGCAGCATCCTCAACCATCTCAACTCGATCTGGTATTTTGACTTGTTGCGAGCTCAATGGGTTCATATCTTTAAATCTCTATGGGGGTCTCCATTGGCTCCGAGGAAGAAAGCCTTCAGATGGCTGTTACTTCTTGACAAGCTCCCTACCAGATCGGACTACACTAAAGAGGACCTGTGCTCTATCTGTAAAGTCAGGGAAACCAGTAGACATATATTTTTCGACTGCATTGTTGCTAAGGAAATTTGGCTTATGTTTGGATTTACTCTTCCTGTGCATTGTAATATTCTTGATGTTGTTACAGGGGTCATTAAAGGACTTAAGAAAGATACTGTTGTGTTCTAGAATTTACTTTCTGGTGATATCCTTTGATATTTATGGAAAATTAGGAATTTAGAAAAATTTCAAGGGCAAGTCAGGGTCCTTACTAAGTCTTTTCGAAGTCTCACCCTCCACTCTGTCTGCACGCAGGTCACTATGGTGTTCAGGCTTAACAAAGAGAAGTTCCAGAGGTTCCTTTCAGATGGACATGCCATAGTATTCATTTTCAAGCTATCCCATGGATACACTTGGGGGAGAACCAATGCTGAGAGAACTCCTTTTGTGAACGCCCTCGACGCTCTCACGGAAGAAATCAGAGGCAATGGCCACCAGGTTAGACAACAAAAGATGCAATCTGCAAGGATGCTGGATGATTGTGTTGGTTGAAAATTTTGTACACTTGGGGAAATATACAAAATTGTGGTTTCAACCACAGCACATGAGTAAAAACTCTCCTAATTAAGGGAAGGCTCCCCCTATCTAACTACAACTTGGAAAATAAAATGGGATGGGACAGCTGTCTTTCTTCTTTCTTCAAGAAAGACAATATCCTTTTCTCTTCACAGAAAAGGATAGCGATTGAATATGAACAACAGTAACTACTTTCAAGTGAAATGAGAGAAAGGAAATGAAGTTTCCTGAAAGTGCAAAGACTTCCGTCACTTCCTTTGGGACGGGACAGCAATATCAAACTCAAAGACTTGACTATTGGAAGTCCTATCTACCCTTTGCTATATTAAATTTTTACAATGAATAAAAGATAACAGCTCAAAGACTGGAATAATCTATTCTTTTAACACAAAGACAAGAACTAATGCAAGCTCAAAGACTTGCTGCTATTTCTTATCAAACAATAATTTTTCCTCAAGAATAGACGCAAGCTCAAAGATTTGCTGCTCCTTCTAGAGATTTTCCTATTTTAATTAATCTTCACTACTTGCAGCTCAAAGACTTCAAATCAGATTGGACTAAGCTCCTTTAGAAACACTTTGCATAGAAGAAATAAAAAGATTCAAACTCAAACATGTAGCTCAAAGACTCAAAACTTGAGTAATCCTTCTTTATTATTTTTCAAAAACTTTCAATCCACATACAGAAGCTCAAAGACTTCTTGTTGTAAATTTGGCAGAGTTTTTGCTTGCTTTCCAAAAGATATATTTACAATGGACCTCTCAAGTATTTATAAAGGAGGAGCCTTGAGAAAAAGGTGGGAGGATCCTAACTAACTTGAGAGATTCTCTCAACCACCAAGACTCATTCAATAAATAACTGAGACTTCATTAATTAACTAAGAGTTACTCTAACTAACTAAGACTTATTCCAATTACAGTCCTAATTGGACACAACTTGTAGTTGCCTTACATGTAATTACAAAAGTGCAAGTAATGTGTAACTTGCGTTTTACAAAAATACTTTTACATGTAACTTGTCAAAACAAAATTACAACTAAAAATTACAAAAGAGGGAAAATTCAACTAAGTATTGAAAAACACTTAAGTTGCATTTTGTGAAGACACGAATCTTTGAAATTTTCGGATGCTCGCTTGTAGTTCCTCGGGATTCGGTTCATTGGTGTTCTTAGCAACAACCATAGTCTTCACAATAGTGTCGTGACAACAGAGGAGCGCGGAATTGTCTTTATCCAGGATAGACTGGATCTCATGCAAAAAGGTTTGGTGTTTCATCAATGCTTGAATTGAAGCTGCTGAGAATTGTTCGCTCCTCCATTCATTATGAATCCTCATCTGTAAATCAGCAAGAACCTCTTCTTCCGGAATCGGCTCTCCATCCTGACTTACCATATTGCAAGAGGCCCTTTCACAATGTGAGACAATACCTCGATTGACTTCATCCCGGAATCTTCTTGCATCACTGATCTCCTCAATGAGGGATTTAAGAACAAGGGTCTTGTTTTCCATGAGTTCCTCAAATTCCAAGTACATGACCCTGGAAGAGATGATGGCGTGCTCCTGCAAAATACTCAGCTGTTGTTGGGGCATGGTACGCCAGATTGCCAGACTTTTCTCAACACTTTCCAGATTCTTTTTGAAAGTGTTAGAAGTCTGATCCAGTTTCTCCTCAATGGTTTCCAACTTAGACATTATTTGAAAAATGTCTTTTACCACTTGTACACATTGATCATGAAGCTGATCAACCTAGGAATCCAGTGCTTGTACTTTCTGAGCAGCCCTTTCCACTCCACGAATCGATTCTTGGGAACTAGAAGAACCTATGGAGTTACTCCCTTCAGCAGTAGGTTTTGTGATTTTATGAATGACTGCCATGAGCTGTCGATTTTCTTCTTCTAGCTTGTCTTTCTTTGCAAGAAGATCGTCGCACCTTTGCACTAGTGAAGCAACAGAAAACTGAGCATCATGTTTAATGACCTCATGTGTTTGCTTGCCCAATTCTACCCTTGTGACCTTATAATCAGCAGCTGACATTTCATCAAGTGGTTTATTTGCAATAGGCTCCACAATTTCAGCTACTTTCATCTTGTTGCTATCAACAGTTACCCTAGAGATAGTCTTCGCCTTCTTAGCAACTTTGGATCTGGATTGTTTGAGTTGCTGGTAGTCAAAGGCATCAGGTGAGATCTCTCGCTTCTTTCTTTTCGGGGTGAAAGAACTAAGCCATGGAGGCAAAGTCATCAACTCACTCCCTGTAGCAGCCGCAGGCAAAAGAGAAGCAGTTTCTGTTTGAATTACGGTGGTCACCCTGGGAGGAATATCTGTTTGAATAGCGACCACGGTTTGCTCAGTTACCAATGGACATGAAGATTGCCTCATGAATTCTTCAAAACCAGAAGTGGAAGTATCGATTTCTGATAACTGAATGCAAGTGGGATTATTTTCAGGAATTTTCAACACACTTTCTCGTTGTTGATCAGGAGAAGGCTCGTATGCTGAAATGGGAACTGCATTCTGAGGAGACTCATCTATGAGCAAATCAGGAGGAGAAAGAGGCGTCTCAATGGAAACTGGAGGAATGACCTCATGAGGCGAGTCTGAAACTGGAGACCTAGGTGCATCGTCAGATTGCTGCCCCTCTTATGGATTATCCAGATCGATCACCCGAACATGGAATCGTGATTTCTCCTTCCCACGAGTAGTCGTCTCCTCAGGAGGAAGCACTATTGCACGACTAACTTGTAACTTGATCCTTGTGCCTGAAGATGAAGCACCCTCCTTGTTATCAATCTGAATCTCAGACTTCCGTCCAAGAGGCCCTATAGAATCATCTTCTTTACCAACCTTGATTTTGATAAGTCTAACAGCATTGCTTTTCAGCCATGCGTTAGTGTTGGCCAAGATAGGCTGAAATCTGTCAAGGATGGAGACGCACTCCTTGTGTGACCATTGGATCAAAGGAAGTGGAGCTTCCTCAACCCTTCGTGAAATGTATTCAGGATCAAGTATATGCCCGTCATGGATCATCCCTTGTGGGATATCCACCAAGTTCAAGTCAACAATTTGCTCAACAGTGAGCCTGCAGTAATCCATCTTCAGAACTTCGACTTCCGTGCGGAGATCTACCCAGATGTTTTCAATGCGATGAACATGCACAAAGGATTTCTTGATCTTCTCCATCATACCTCTATAATCAAAATCAGCTCTAGGTTTGAACCTTTTAAGCTTGATTTCCTACAATTCAACCTCCATGGTCTTAGCCTTCATAGATGTGACAAGGGAGTATCGACCAATTTTCAATGGGTTTGTGCTAGAGATCCCCATTCCAACCTTGTGTCTAGCAGACTGAAAAGCATGAACAGCCATGATCTGTCTTCCCAACTCCATAAGAATTATCTTATCGGTTGGGTATCTTGGAAGCATGTATGGCTGTCCATCATAGCATCCAATCCTCATATAGGTGAAGGTGGGAAATTGCAGGAATAAACACCCATACTCAGACACCTTGACCCATGCCTCATCTGATACTCTTTTGTTTCTGAGATCCACGTCAAACTGACACATGAAATATCCAAAGAATGCATCTTGGACTCTTTTGAAATGCAGTCTGCTAGGTTTCAATGGCAACTGGTCATAATATTCCCAAACTGGTATAAGCGAGCGATCACCCTTGGTAGAAAGACCTGGAAAGTGTCTAAGTGACGCTGCTAAATATACCAGATAAGAATTCATGAAGAAGGTCATAGTGGTAGGAACTGCTGCAAGTTGTTCGCACAAAGCATCGCTGATGATTTCACCCCATGAAATGTGATGCGACTGCCATATGAACATGATGAATTGATACATCCATGGCTCAAAGACATTAGAGTGCTCAAGGCCCATCATCCTACTGAGAAGAGTGATGGTGTCTCCTATCTTCCACTTGAAATCACCAGGGTACAACTTTGCCCATCTTGAGAAGGAAGGACGTGGCTCTTGGATCCACCTATTGATGTGTCGCTTGCAATCTTTTTCCCTTTTCACATAATACTCTGCTGCACTTTCTTTGGTGATTTCCATATAAATAGGTGCAGGAGGTATTTTGAAGACCTTCTTGATTGTATCCGCATCAAGACGAATTATAGCTTCACCATCATCATTTTTGATGACTCTTGACTCTTTGTCAAAATGATGGGCGCATGCAAGAACAAACTCAGGTTCTAGGGCAGCCACTGGGAAAGAAGATGCATGATGGATATGGCTGTCCAACAACCGCTGCAAGTTGTTATCCTGTGGATCTTCTACCCTGTTGATGAATTCAGCCATATCGACGTGCCCTATTTCCGTGTCCCTGATGCGATCCAAAGGAGAAGAAACCTGGGAAGGTGCAACCTCATTCTGGTATTTGTCATATTTGTATTTCATTTTCTTTGGAGTTGGTGATGCCGACAAATCTGACATCGATTGTGAACCTGGAATGCTGTGATGAAGACTTAAAAGAGTTAAGGCAACATCATAATCAGCTGCAAATATCATTCTTCCTTCTTTAAATGGGTAAAACTTTGATCTCTGAATTTTACGGTTTTGTGAGAGGAAGAGGGGAGATATGGAGAAATGGGAAAATCTTGACTTTGACCAATTTCGGATCTTGGGAAAATTTTCGCAAGTATACAAGTTGGAAAGGACATACATGCAATCGGGGTTTTAAAACCCGAATACAAGTATACTTGTAAATTTGAAAATGGAGAAATGGACGTAAAATGAGATTCTGACTTGCGGGAAATGATGGAAACGGAAAGTACGGATATGGGAAACGTGAATGAATAGAAACGGGAATATCTGGGAAAGTCATTTTTATGAAAATGGGAAGAACTCTTCAACATGTAATCCGGTTTTTAAAACCCGAATTTGCAAGGGAGGGGTATTTCACACTTTTCAAGCTTGGAATTTTAACCAAAAATGGTTAAATTCCTTAACCGTAGGGGAAGAACAAGAATTTCCAGCGAACTTGTAATCGAGATTAAAAATCTTGAATACAAGTTACGAAGGAATTTTGAGAAGAACAATGCAATTCAACAATTGCATTTCAAGGGGAAGATTTCTTTCACGAAAACCAATTTTTTTGGGGAAGAACATCACATGCCAAAAAATGTAACTAAATAACGAAAAATAAAGAAAACAAGAAAATAATAAAATGAAGAGAAGAAAGGAAGGAGAACATACCTTTCTTAAAAATGCAAAATGCTTCTCCAATAATGCAACAATTCTTGAGATGAAGAAGCACAACTGGAATATCAAACCCTTATCACGTTTTTTGTAAGAATGCCCCAAATATAGCAGCAATCTTAAACTTGGAGGACCAAAATGCCAATGAGAGTGTGCATCCAAGCAAAACGCCTAAGGTAGAGGAAAAAGCAATGATCCAAATGATTGAAAACGCTGCCAAAGGGAGAAAACGTGGCCAAAGGAAATCACGTGGCCACCATAATAAACTCCAACGACATCATTAAATGGTGCGAAAACCCTCTCACCCTCCACGGCTAGGTAGAAGAAGACAAAACGCTTAAGGAGATTGCAGATTTATGAAGTAAAAATGCCCAAAATGTGGGTTTAAAGAACCACGTTTTTTGCTGATTTAGCTCCAAAAACCAGTCAATATAACCTCCATTTGGCATGAAAGATGTTGATGATTGCATGAAAATAGGGTAGAAGCAAAAACGCCTTCCTTACCTAAAAAATCTCCACAAAAAATTGCTTTGAAATCTTCAACAAATCAATTTTGCTTGAAAATCGGGTTTTGGGAGACACATGACAAGTTCGATTTGTCCAAAATGAAGCAAATCGGGTTTTGGATAGAAAACAACAAGTTCAATTTTCACTTTTCCCTCTTTCATGTCAAAATCGGGTTTTTTAAGACAAATAGCAAGTTTAATTTTTCACTTTTTCACTCATCAAGCCAAAATCGGGTTTTTTTGGACAAATGACAAGTTTAAAATTGTCAAAAATGCACTTTCATGTCAAAATCGGGTTTTTTGGAGCAAACTGCAAGTTTAAAAATACTTGTAAAAGGGAAATAAAATCCCTACAAGTTAAAAACACTTGCACATATGTAATGGGGATTTAAAATCCCTATTACATGTGAAAACCATTAAAGTAGGGGTTTTTTGAACAACTTGCAGTTGAGCCAAAAAATCCCTATTTTAACTAAAAATGACCAAAAGACAATTAAAAAGATAAAAACAACAAAGGGGAACTTTAAAATAAATTACAAGTGACATATTTAAAATAAAAGTGCACATGTAATTGATCAAAAATTCCCCTACAAAGACCATAACAATGAATATCATTAAAACTTGCAGTTTGAAGAAAATTCTCCACCTGCAGTCTGGGTTTTAAAACCCAAAATTGAAGGAAAGGCATAGCAAACGAACCCAGAATTGGACGAAATTCGAAACGTAGTTCGAGAATGGACAGAGGATCAAGCCTGTCCAAGGATTAGTCAAAATTCTGCCTTGGGAAGCGTGCCATAGAGTAAAAATTTCAATTTTTTCATAAATTTTTTACCGAAGTGGTCCTTCATTTTTGAAAACAAAAATGAGGACAACAGATTGCAGGCTTTTCTGGATGGAAGGACCTACAGGATGGATCACTTGGATGGAATCCAGGCATACACCATGGACAAGTCTTTTTCGTTTTTTTGTCATTATTGTAATTAGACTGGCGTATAGCGGTTACTGGCAAATCACTTACATTTTTGTATAGTTACTAAGTAACAAGTTGTTCCTATCTTGTACAGTTATAACGAACTGCTAAAACAGTTGCATACTTGTTTGTAATCCGGTTTACTAACTATATCAATACAAAAAACATTTAAAATTTGATATATTTGTTAATAATAATTGAATCAAAATTTTAAATATATTAATTATAATTTTAAAAAATTTATTATAATGTATTTAAATTTAATATAATAGTGTTTTATTTTTATTGATTTATTACTTATATTTAAAAAAATCAAATTTATAAAGGCAAATTTAATCACGAATTTTTTGCGAACTTTTTCCCCTTGTCAAATTTCGTCCGAATTTAATGGCTTGCAAACACGAACTCGAACTCGAACCTTGTGACATAGGTTAGAGCACATGGCTCTTTTGTTGACTGAACCAAAATTTACATAGAATCTGTTTTAACTTTTCTAAGAAAACTTCTACTAAGTTAAAGACATGCTGAAAAATATTGTTTTATGAATTTTATTTCCTGTGACAGTTACAGACTTTGTTGCAGACCTTACTCAGATGCATTACCCAGTTTTTTTTAAAGATAAGAACCAACCACATGAGTTGTATCTGTATATATTCAAGATGCTAGCAATATCTACCATGATAATTGCCATGGGACAATGGATTAAGGTTAAAACCAGAGAATTCCTTGTACCTACAGCCCATGAGAATGGCAAACCCAATTTGAGTCATGAAAATAATTAATAGTTCAATCAAATCTCTCATGTCATGGGAAACTCCTAATTCCATAAACTAAACTAGAGATGAACATTATTTTTTCAAATCTTACAAGAATAATGGAATATAGGAAATTTTCACAAAACAAACCTTCTTCACATTCTACAATTTATTTCAGAAGTGCTCAAGTAATTAGATTCATTTTAAACATATTTTATCAAAATGTAATTAAAATATATCTCAGGAAGGATAGCACAACTCAGCATATCTCTATCATTGACTCTGCCTTTAATACTTTGTTTTCTTTTAAAGGCCATAGTGAAGAATAACACAACTCATCATTTGGACAACGTCAAATTAAAGCAATATTGTAAGGTAATCATGCACATGCCCAGCAATATAATGCAATGACAGATCACTTTATTAGCGATTGAAAGAAGAAATCAAGGAGCCAGCCATTATGTCACCATGGCTCAAAATGCTTTGATTCAGCTTATATTTGCTCAAGAAAGTCACTTATAGGAAAAAAACAATCAAATTTTGAGATTGACAAAACAGAATTTCTCCAGGCAGAACTTGATGAATCAAGTAAAAAAAACTTCCAACCTACTACTGGCATTCTACATAAGGATTGCATTTAAATTTTTACAAACAGAGAGAGCTGAACTAGAGGTGATAATAAATTAAATAAACACCCAACTACCTTACATTACTAGTGAATAAAATGGACACATTTTACAGTTTTGAAAGTCATAACATCTGTTGTTTACCCTATGCAAGAGTTAACATTGTTCTGCCTTTTGACTAGGCTTACCAGAAGTAAACAAACGCAAAGAAGCTTATGCACACTGTAATTATTTTGCTAACAATTTTGCTATGTCGAGTGTTGTTGCCTCAGGTACACTAAATACCCATTGCTCCAAAAGAAAATTGATCTTCAACTCTCACAGAGACATCATTACCATCTTCGTAAGAGTCATAAGGACTCGCAGTCTCCTCCAAGATGTCATGACTGTGGGAGTATATTTTCCCATAGGAACAATAACATTTCCTCCCTTCCAATAAAACAAAGGTATCACATAATTTGATATTAAAATTTATTTTATTTTATCTTTTGAATAATATTTAAATAAAATATATTGTACATAATTTTTTTATTAAATATAATATCATTTACTACCAATATTATTTCATTTTTTTAATTGTAAAATAAATAGATAAAAGGAGAATAGCATTTGCATTCCCGTGCTGATTCTAGTTTAGTTTGGTTCTATTAATGAAATGTCAAGATACTACTACATATTACCAAGTAGCACCTTATGAAGAATTTGTCTTATGACTCAAAGCTGGTATGAGCTCTACTGATTATCCAAATATCAAATCCCAAAATACCTAATCTTATTCGCACACATGCAACCTAACTACATGGATCTAGGTGAGTGTGTGTGTATTACTTCCATCATGACAAGTTGTCCCAATTAGCTAAAACCTTCTCTTCAATGATACTCTCTCTCGTACCTGAAGAGTGCCGCTAATTCTTGTCAAACTAACATAATCATTCATCATTCATCACCATCATAATCATTCTTTAAAGACTGAGAGCATAATCATACCATCTTGCGTAAGTGTTTGCTATTAAATAATTAATACACAATAATTCAATAATCAAGCTAGACTAATTATACGGGATGTGACAGTATGAAAAACCAGTGGAAGCATATCTTCTAATAGATATTGTTTTAAAAACCATTTAGTGTCTGCATTTTTGCAGATCAAGAATTGTGTCCAGAAGTTTCAATAGTTCGGCTGCTATGGTCAACTTGTGTGTTGAATTGCAATGTCCATCAACAGGGTCTCTACATCATCCTAGAGGTCCTCAATTTACACTCATCTTTTCCATATCTACGAGACTTACAAAACCCCACTTCTTGAGAGGAACTGACTCATAATCAGGATTTGTTTGATTTTAAAGAAGAATCTTCAAAATTCGAAACATAAAGCACAAGAAATGTGAAATAACATGATAATTTTTAAATAAAATTCAGGATTGCATGAAAATCACAATTAGATGGAATACCTTAATAAATTAGAGATTCGAGTAACTCCATGTCTTAGAGGAAGAGGGCTATAGCACTAATTCATGTAAAGTTATTTCAATTTTAATTGAAGATCAAGTTATGAACTATGAATGCTATATATGGATATGAGGAATTATGTCAATATCTAATAAATTTGATTTTTATCTGCAGGTCTGAAGGAGAGAGATCATTTAATATTTTCTATGTCTTCTCCAAATGAATTCAATTGGCATATATATCATTTAGGCAACCGGTCAATTGGTGTATTGACCGGTCATGCCTTTTAGGCATGACCGATCAATGCACCCATTGATCGGTGCCTTTACAATTATACCATTAACACAATGCTGATTATCGGTTCAAAAACCCCCGATAGCATATTGTAATATCATAGTATAATGACTGATCTATTTAATGAATCGGTTCAGATAAACATCGATGATTCAAAGTGCACGATGAATATAATCCAACCGGTGCATTTGTTAACCAATGTTTAATGCCAAATGAAGCGGTGTATTCATTAAACCCGATAACAAATATGCTCGATATAATTAAGCCCAATAACAGATGTGAATCGGTGCCAATGTTTATGCATCCGATAGCAAGTATGTATCGGCTAATTTAACCCGATAACTTAATGATAAGCAATGTTTGTACAATCCGATAATCATATGTAATATAAATCAGACATGAAGCATGTAGATGAATAACAGAACAAGGAAGGTTAGGAAGATCTTATCTTGCATAAGCTACCATGCATTAACACTCCCTCTTAGCTTTGGAAGATAGATAAGGCAACCTGATCATGTGAGAAATCACCAAAACATGTGATCTGTAAGATTCATCAAGATATCACCTAACACATGATATCAGTATTGCCTAACACGCAATACTTAAGGATAAGTCTATGAGAAAGGTTAGTTTCTCATCATATCCAAGTTGTGATAAGTGCAATAACATTTATAAATGTTTATCACAACATAGTCATGGCACATCCATGACTTACCAGAGATCCAACATGATCAATGGTTGAGATATCACCTACACGTGATCAGTATTGCCTAACATGCAACACAAGGATAACCATATGAGAAGTGCTAAGTTCTCATCATATCCAAGTTGTGATAATGCAATAACATTTGTACAAATGTTGTATCACAACATAGTCATGGCACATCCATGACTTACCAGTGATCCAACATGATTACTGGTTTGACTATTATAAGATCGTCACCTTATGATGTCTACATACAAGTGTTTAGTATTTGAGAGATCGTCACCTCTTAGATATGAACACAGGTGGCAAGAAGCCAAGAGATAGTCCAAACATGACAAAGAAGTTTACACCTTAAACATCTTAAATATATGTAAGTATAGATTACAAAGCAGATTACCTTTCTATCATACCTAAACCCTTTCTGAAGTGATCAACCTTCACTCTGGAAAGTGGTTTGGTCAGAATATCTGCAGTTTGATCTCCTGTACACACATATTCTAACTTTATCACATTCCTGTCAACCATATCTCGTACATAGTGATATGGAATCTCAATATGTTTGGACCTGTCATGAAATACTGGATTTACAGAAAGTTTTATATAGCTTTGATTATCACACTGAATGACTGTAGGTTTCATAGGTTCTCCAAATAATCCCACGAGCAATTTCTTTAGCCATACTGCTTCTCGGGCAGCCATTGAAGCTGCAATATATTCAGCCTCTGTGGAACTCTGAGCTACTGAAGATTGTTTTATGCTGATCCAGGATATCATGGTTGACCCTAAACTGAAGCAGCACCCTGAAGTGCTCTTTCTGTCAGTCACACTGCCAGCCCAATCTGAATCTGTAAATCCATGTAGATCTATGTCAACCTTTTCATATTTAAGACCAAGCTTTAGGGTACCTTGTAGATATCTCATTATATGCTTTACTGCAACCAGGTGTATCTCCTTAGGTTCACACATGAACTGACTTAAGGCATTAATAGCATAGCAGATATTTGGCCTTGTATTTACTAGATACATCAGGGACCCAATTATCTGCCTGTATTGAGTGGGGTCAGTAGGTCTTGATTCTGCTGCTGCTTCTTTAAGTTTATGGAAGTTGGTTTCCATAGGAGAGGTCATGGGTCTGCAGTTTAGCATTCCAAATCTTGTCAATATGTCCAAGGTGTACTTCCCTTAGTTCAGTACAATATTATCAGAATTTTGCCATACTTCCAATCCTAGGAAGTAATGAAGAAGCTCCAAGTCTTTCATATCAAATTCTGTGGATAGATCTTTCTTGCATTGATCTATTAGGTGATCATCTCCTGTAATTAATAAGTCATCAACATATAGAATTAATATTAACATATCACCTTTATTTCTTTTGAGGTAGAGATTAGGATCTGCATCATTCTTAGAGAAACCCAGCTTTGAGAGATAGGTGTCAATTCTTTCATACCAAACTCTGGGAGCCTGTTTGAGCCCATAAAGAGCTTTCTTGAGTCTACACACATGAGACTTTGCATCATGAATTTCAAACCCTTCAGGTTGCTCTAAGTAGACTTCTTCCACGATCTCGCCATTTAGGAATGCTGTCTTAACATCCATCTGATGTACCTTCCACCCCTTTGCTGCTGTAATGGCTAGGACAACTCTTACTGATTTGTACCTGGCAACAGGTGCAAATGTTTCTTCGTAATCTATTCCTTCCTTCTATGAGAACCCTCTAGCTACAAATCTGGCCTTGTGTTTTTCAATACTGCCATCTGCAGCATGCTTGATTTTAAACAACCATTTAGAAGACACGACAGACTTCTTGGTTGGCCTAGGAACAATCTCCCAAACATCATTCTTCATAATGGACTGATATTCTTCAGTCATGGCATCTATCCGTACTTGATGTTTGAGTGCATTTGAAACATTGTTAGGTTCAGCTTTAGAGAGATCATTCATAAGTGCAACATAGTTGATGAATTTATTAGGCCTCTTGCTTTCCCTGAAGGTTCCTGAAGGAGCAGCAAACTTCTGATCTTCTACTATAGTTTTGGTGGCCCATAGTGGTCTTTTCTTGCAATTATCTATAGGTGGGTCTTGTGTTTCACTTATAGTTTCCTCAAGATACTCCCTTTGAAGCTCAGGAGTAGGTTCTTCTTCTAGGTTAGGAGTAGGATTATGAATTTCAGGTTCTATTGTATTTTGGGCTCTTTTGAAGGCTAAATTTTCTTCGAAGATTACATCCCTACTGAGTTCAATATTTCTCTGCCCTTGTACATAGATTCTGTAGGCTTTAGAAGTTTCACTGTATCCTACAAGTATTCCCCTTTTTCCAGAGGGTTCTAGTTTTAGTCTTTTCTCTTTAGGTACATGAATATAGACTGGACACCCAAATATCCTAAGATGGTTGATATTTGGATTTGTCTTGGTAAAGACTTCCTCAGGAGTTTTATCTTCAAGGTGTGAATGAGGACATCCATTTTGTATGTACACAGCAGTGTTAGTTGCTTCTGCCCAAAGGTTCAAGTTTAGATTTTGATCTAGTATCATGGCTTTGGCAGCTTCTACTATGGTCCTATTTTTCCTTTCAGCTACTCCATTTTGTTGTGGATTATAAGGTATTGTCAACTCCCTCTTAATCCCAGAATTTCTACAAAAGTCTTTAAATAGTCCTGATGTGTATTCCCCCCCATTGTCAGTTCTCAAGGTTTTAATTTTGTTTTCAGAGAGATTTTCTGTTAATGTTTTAAACTCTTTGAACCTACTTAGGATCTCTTCTGATTCTTTACATTTCAGAAAGTAGATCCACGTCTTCCTAGAGTAGTCATCAACAAAAATTACATAGTACAAAAATCCCCCTAGCGAGGGTACGGACATAGGTCCACATACATCAGAATGAATTAACTCCAAAACTTTGCTAGTTTTCCTAGTACTATTCTGAAATGCATTTTTGGTATTTTTACCTAAGGCACACTTGTTGCATGCCTCTGAATGATATTGCTTCAACTTAGGTAGACCTGTGACAAGGTTTCCCATGGTTGACAAAGCTCTATAATTCAGATGGCCTAATCTCCTGCGCCATACTTCATTTGCATTAGTTGCTTCATGGATCAATGCTAGATTGGGCTCTGTACATAGCTCATACAAATAGCCTTGTCTTCGACCAATGACCTTAGCGTCTTTGATGGAGGATCTCTTTGGCCAAGCCAACACCTTGTTTTCCATGAAGGTCACTCTGTATCCTTGATCTTCTAGTGCTGATATGGAGATTAGATTTCTTTTGATGCCTGGAACATATAGTACTTCTTCAAGTCGTAGTGACATGCCTGTCTTCAGTTTGATGGTGCAGGTTCCAATTCCTCTGACTGGATGTGAAGAATCGTCTCCGATGGTTACTTCCTCATCATCTTTCTCTATCATGGAGTCTAGTATTTCTCTAAAGCCGGTGATGTGTTTGGATGAACCATTGTCGATCACCCATGAGTTAGATTTGTTTGAAGTATGGCTTGTAAGTGCTGAGTAGAGGACATAGTTCTCGGAGTCATTTTCTTTTCTAGATTTCCTCACTTTTGCAAATGTGGCTTGCTTCCCTTTCTCCGGACAGTTTGCAACATAGTGTCTGAATTTGTCACACCTATAACATTGAACATGTGATAGGTCTTTCTTAGAAGTGTTCTTGCCTTGTTTAGCTTTTCTTTTCCTGAATTGCTTCTTTTTGTATTTCTTATTGATGTTTGTATTTAGGACTTGCAAGTCTTCATCTGTATTCTTCTGTTTTATTCCTACCTTGTTCAATCGGGATTCTTCTTGTAGACAGTCATCTCTTAGTCTTTCAAACTTAGGATATTTGGACCTTGCACTGATGCCTTGGACGAATGTGCTCCATCCACTAGGCAACCCATCTAAAGCAATGAGTGTTAGTTCTTTGCCTCGGATCTCGTAGTCTAGAGTTGCAAGTTCATCTTTTAGAACTGATATCCGCATGAAGTAGGCGTTGATTGTCTCCCCTTTGTTCATTGTGATATGATTTATTTCTCGTTTTAGTGCTAGACTACGACTTGCATTTGATATCTCAAATGTCCTTTCAAGTGCCTTGAACATTTTATAAGCCGTCTCCTGCTTTCTAATGATGGGCATTATATTATTTCTTACCCCATCCACTATTATTTTAATAGCCTTATCATTTCCCTCGATCCATGTGGATTTCTCGGTTTCATCTTCTGGTTGTGCACTTTCAGTTTGGACATATGAATCAACTTTGTTTTCTCTTAAAATCGTTTTGATTCTAAACTTCCAAGCTGAAAAATCTTCGCTACCTCCGAGTCTATCTTCGAATCTGATAGCGTTGGCCATTATGGAAATGTGATGTAGTTTGTAACTTAGTCCTTGAATTTTATCAAAATTGAATAGCCTAAGGTTCGATTACCTTGGCTCTGATACCATGTAAAGTTATTTCAATTTTAATTGAAGAACAAGTTATGAACTATGAATGCTATAAATGGATATCAGGAATTATGTCAATATCTAATAAATCTGATTTTTATCTGCAGGTCTGAAGGAGAGAGATCATTTAATATTTTCTATGTCTCTCCAAATGAATTCAATTGGCATATATATCATTTAGGCAACCGGTCGATTGGTGTTAGGCATGACCGATCAATGCACCCATTGATCGGTGCCTTTACAATTATACCATTAACACAATGCTGATTATCGGTTCAAAAACCCCCGATAGCATATTGTAATATCATAATATAATGACTGATCTATTTAATGAATCGGTTCAGATAAACATCGATGATTCAAAGTGCATGATGAATATAATCCAACCGGTGCATTTGTTAACCAATGTTTAATGCCAAATGAAGCGGTGTATTCATTAAACCCGATAACAAATATGCTCGATATAATTAAGCCCGCTAACAGATGTGAATCGGTGCCAATGTTTATGCATCCGATAGCAAGTATGTATCGGCTAATTTAACCCGATAACTTAATGATAAGCAATGTTTGTACAATCCGATAATCATATGTAATATAAATCAGACATGAAGCATGTAGATGAATAACAGAACAAGGAAGGTTAGGAAGATCTTATCTTGCATAAGCTACCATGCATTAACAATTCATTACCATATATCTATGAAATTAAGACTTAATGTATGCAATGATCGAGAAAATTGAGGATTATCATCAAATATTGTGAAAATTATCACATAAAATAGTCAAAAGATTAGCATTGGTATACTTTTAGTTGAGAGTTTATAGAATGCATGTGAGATGAACTTCAATTGTGATTGTATCTCCAATGTAAAGGTAATAGTAACAGCTGAAATAAAGCCCTGGAAAATAGCAGCTAACTTGCTTAAGTTCAATATGTAATGCATGCTACAAGGAATACCAAAAAAACAGGTGCATATGTCTTTAAATAATTGAGGAATATTTATATCTATTGCTTATGCTTAATCTATCACTTTTTATTTCTTCTTTTTCTTTGCTTGGATTCCTTTCTTCCCATGGGATCTAGAAGGTCCTCCATGAATTTTCAATGGAGATATTTCTTTGCTTTATATTGGCTTGTTGTGTGGGGCTGTAAACAAATAACATCATCATGGAACCTCATGTCTTTGATTACGTCAGTGCTAAATTCTCATTTGGGTTTTAATAGTTTCCAAGTTAATAGATATTTCAGCAGCTACTGTAATAGCATCATAAATAAAAAGCTATTTTCTTTGATTCTTCCTGCAATTAAATACTCAACAAAGTACGTTAACCACACATACAGGGGTCAAGCACTGCTCTAAAAACCCAACTTTTATTCCCCCCCCCATCCCTTTCATATTAAAGCAATATTTTAATCAGTATTTTAGCTGCAATGCAATACAAAACATTTTTAGAAAATTTAATATGGTGTTGCTCTAAAGGAACTCCTGCATATGTGCTTTGGTCATTTACAAGGCTGGAGTGATTCCTCCTGTGATCAATGGGTTTGCTTGTCATCATTGGCTGGTTTGTTTGATGTGTTGGAAAATTTCTTTTTGGTGCATCTTGAGCTTAGACCTCTTGGTAAGTTTTTAAGCATGGGCTAATATTTGTGCCTTGAGCCTCATCAGCACAAGATCGAAAAATTCTGGCTACCATGTCTTGAAGTTTGATGTTTACTGGTATTTGAGTTCCACAAGCAATAGTTTATTCTGCATGGTTAACCTTGTATATTGGCATGTTTTTTCTTGTTGATGTCAGGACTTCTAGCATCAAGACATCATTAACATTGTACTCTGCATTCATATGATTATGATTTAGATAGCAGTAAATGCTTTGGTATTGGTACTATGCTTGTGTAGATATCATATAATCATGTTAGTCTTATGCTAAGGTAAATATAATTGGAATGCTAAATTAACATTTATCTTATTGCTTGTGTTCCTTTGTGCTTTGCATGGATATGAATATTTAAAGCTTTCTTCAGAAAAGAAGTACACTTTAGAGAAGGAGAATGATGGAAGTAATACACAATCATTAAATGCTACCAAGAAGAAAGGCTCGTCAAAGTCTGGCAGATTGTCAAGACCTGTAAGCCGGAATTTTATCTAGATTATAATTGAAATAGATTTTTTCTCTTGGCTTTTTAGATGATAAGATCATCATCTACATCAATATTGATAATATAGTTTGTTGTGAAACTTAATTTGATAAATTTTGTATCAAGGTGATTTGCATCTGCAATGATCTATATGCACCTGCCTTGCGTTCTCTACGCCAGGTAGCGAGGTATTTTTTTATTCCTTACCAATTTTATGCTGTTAATTGATCTGGAAATGGATGTCCTGATTTCTTGTTCTGAAATAAAGCAGTCTTCTTGGATTTGAGTGCACTTAGAATATTGTGACTAGATTTTAATGAAATAAGGTTCATGTTTTTTGAAGTCACTGATCTTCTATTTGGATTTACATATGTGATGCACGTGATCATCAATTTTTTGATTTTGAACAGGGTTCATATCTTTGTGCAACCAAGTGCTAGTCGGGTGGTGAGTAGGTATGTCAAAATGAATTATGACCTAAAAAATAATTGACACTTATATGCTTCTCAAATGACTTCTATGGAAATTCACTGAAAATAATTATTATATTGCATCTTTTTAATCTGAAGTTTTATTTTGCAATTACATTTGATTGTTTGCATTTCTGTAGACACAAAGTACGTGCTCAAAGAAGCTATAATATCTTAGAGTCATCATGTTCAGTTGAAACTGTAATTTTTGGAGTGCTTACTGTGCTACAGGCTTAAGTATATTTGCACCAAGGAAGGATTTAAGGCAAGTGCACGAGGCCTCACAACATTGGCTGAATTTACTGGTATGAGTGAGTTAGCTTAGTGCTATGGCTTAAATGATAATGTCATTTGCAATATGAGTCATTATCTTATGAAATCCAATACAAATTATACTCTGGTTTACGTCATTTAATTTTTTGATTTCCATCATATATTTTATGAATCTAACAAATAGATGTAAGTTGAATGCTATAGCTGTAACTTTAGTTGTGTGATAAAATATTTCAAAATGTAAGTCTTTTTGTTGTTCAGTATTTTTCCTATTCTAAATTGATTTAGTGTTGACTGCTCAGTTTTATAGTTTGATTTAAATGCCAATTTCAAGAAATTGTTGTAGAATGTACTATAGCTTTTAAGGATAGGATAGATGCTCGGGTATTCTCCTTACAAATTTTCATTCATAACCTTCTGTTTGTTGATGCCTCTTTCTGTCTTGCCATTCTGATCAAGAATGTAATGATCATGACATGTAATTAATTGTTCAAAATGAGACATACAAATGTTGATTGAAAATCTATATGGGGAGAAACCATCATGCAAACTCAGGCACTGTCATACATTGAGCCAACGAAGTTTAGTGATGCTAGCTAGGATTGTATCCTATACATTATATTTGCGCCATTGAAGTCGGTCTTTTAATTTTCCATTGTGGTTTATCTATATGAGCTAAACCTTTGTGTGCATTTGAATCTGGTGTCTCTCCGAGTCAAAATAAAGCTAGAATAGTCCCACTAACTTTCTACACATTGCATCTGATGCCTTTGGGATGAACAGTAATATATTTCACTCAAGAAAGTTTTGTCCAAGAATCCTTGTATTTGTGAATATTGATGAAACTTTTTTCCCTCCCATTGTACTCCTTTGAATTGTTAGAATGACTCTGTTTTCTTAATTGCATGAGGAATATTGAATTTGTAGATGTGATAATCTTGAATCATTTGAAACATTGTAACCTTTCCAAGGAAACAAAATTAAAGAATTGTATAATTGTTTTCATTTCTCAAAAAGTAGAATATATGAATTGGAACATGATGTTGCTTTCTTAGGAAATTGTTTTTTTTGATGTTGTACATGATGTGTCAATCCTTGTTGCATAGTGCATATACTAAAAAGAGGAACCTCTTTGTTAAGATTTTGTAGCTTAATAAGGTTGTGGGGAGAGGTGGGGAGGTTCTCTTGATAAACACTCTAATTGGCAATGCGTAGGCAATGTAACGACTAACGAGTCAATGGCAGAAATAAACTGATCAAAATGTATGATCAAAAGAATGAAATGGAAAGGTGTACAGCAAAGGGATACTTACATTGGGAGACTTAACAGTGCATTGATCTCCTGCTTTGATCAAAGCAAGGTTGGCATGAGGCAAGATGTAGGAGGCTAACCAAGAGGGATGGATAAAATCTAATAGACCAGATAGGGATCTCTTAGACTCTAGTTTATGTCATTGGTGTTCCGCTATTCTTGTATTCAGATTTGAGCAAACAGTATTCCATTGGTGAAGTTCCTTTGCCTCTGAGTGCCGTTAAGAGTCCATGGTCAATATTTACTGAAAATGTGAACAAAAATTCAAAATGTCTTATTTGGGAAATGAGGATATAGTAATTTTTAGGTCAATACTTAAATAAATCTGTCATTTAGATTAGGCTTGAATACATTGGCCTACTTAGGGAAAGATCAACAATATGAGAATTTTGGTTGGTGTTAAATACATTGACCAAATTCAACCAAAGAAAATGGAAAGCAAAAATGTTAATTGCTCAGATTAGAACTAGCTCACATCAACTTCGATGTGAAACCAGAAGATGGATGATACCTAAAGAGGAGTGGGCAGATAGAAAATGTAGATATTGTACCCAAGGGTTTGTGGAGATAGAATGGCACTATATCATGGAATGCCCAACTTACAAGGATATCCGGATCCACTACATTGACACGCTAAATGTAAACACCTTGAGCAGTTTATTTGAAGAAGAAAAGATAACGGTAGTCGCAGATTTCTTGATCAAGTTACACAGTTTACGATCCAAGATGCAAGAGGAAAAGGAAAGGGAGGTTTAGCAGATAGCTCTTTGGTCTTTGCATACTCTTCTTGCTGGCTACCTGTGGGTCCCATAGGCTGTTTGGCCTCTCGTGGATGTTATTAAAAGCATTCATTCATTCATTCAACCTTATCCAAAAAGATCTAGAATATGAGAATTTAGTTGGGTTGAATACATTGACCAAATTCAAGCTTGTCCAAAAAGATCTAGAGACATATAAGGGTACAAAATTTGGACAAGTGAACTAACTCACCAAGGGTGGAGAAAGTGAAAGCAAAGCATGATAATGCTGATTGAAGGCAATGAGAGGCATGAAGGAGGAAAAAGCATAAGGACCTAGGGACCTTTTGATGGTGTTTTTACGCACTATGCAACACAGAATAAATTACTAAGTATTCTATCCTCTCTTGAACAAAGAATTCCCAAGTGCTAAACTACGTGATCAAATGGGATGACTCCAAGGTTCCGAATGTTAGGTCTTGACGTGCTCTTGGATAGACTCAGTGTATATGATCTGATATTGCTGGAATCACACATTGGACTTACGTTGAATCTTGAATGCTTTGAATGTTGATGGAACGTGGATTTTCACTTAACCAAAAAAAAGAAAAAGGATAAAGGGTTTAGGAATGCTACGCTAATCCTAGGAATGTAAGAGCAATGGACAATTTTTGGTGAAACTCAACTAAACTTTGCTTTGACATGCAACGAAAATCTCCACAAGGCTAGTGTGATCTTCTAGGGATAGCTTGATGATTTTCAAATCACCACCACAAGCATAGATATCTTCAAGGTGAGGCATATCAATGAAGTAGTAATAGAAGTTAAGCTTAGCTAAGATGAATCCAATTGATTACGCAAGACACTTTACAATCAGCAAGGTGTTAGTAGTATGGATATACAAATTTCACCATTGATCATACACAAAGTTCTTCCATTCATCTAAACAATATGAAAATTAAACGAGAATTAGAGACCATGCAAATTGCTGAATCAACACATAAAGTTAATCATATCTTTAATGAAATTAATATGCTGCTTACAACAATGTCTTGGCAACTTTTTGCCTTCTTCCTACTCTACTCTAATTGCTTGCTATCTAACTTCTATCTACTATCTATTGACTTTTGCTGAACTATTGTCTATTAACTATTCACTATTAACCTTTACAAATGAAGAAGTGGAGCCTTATATAGTGCTCTCATTATAGTGAAGGGCCAAGATCAAATCCACATCAATGGCCGAGATTGAAGGATAGAAAACCCTAATAGGGTTTGTGACACCCACTAGAAAGCATTTAATGCCTGACCAATGGTAAAATTACATCGAGTGTGACACATGTCCTTTGAATATTTGACCAATAGATGATGAGGGTAGGTGCATCGGACTTTGTGTCCACATGTGGTAGTTATCTCTTTGTTGGATAAGTTAGGTACATTGTATCTGGATGCCTTATCTTAGAATAATATGATTGGCTAAGTGATGACTTGGTGCCACCTCAGTTTGCTTGATCTTTGTAACTCATTGCGAGTTGTAGATGAAAGAGGCATATCTCTTGATACTCAACATTTCCAAGCTCGATCATGAATGAGATGAAGGTAGGAGATATTCCCAAATTGCATCATTTTCTAACTTTGATTAACTCTTCTGGAACTATCTCCTGCCTTGATCACTTGCATTCTCTTTATCTTGTGTGGAAACTCCTTCGTCTTGGATATGTTTCACTTCCCAACCTTGGAATCCCTTGTCTTGATTGTCTTTGATCTTCTTTGCCTTTCTTGATTACTCCTTTGTACTAGCAATGCTTCTTGGATTTCCAGAGGAAATTCAAGATATTTGTAAAATTCTTATCTCTAGCATTGTCAATCTCATGCTTGCTCTTTGCTGTCTTCTTTCTCTTTCATTCAATAGCATCCTTGAAGGTGTTGATCATCACATATGCACTGTTTGAGGTCATGATGTCTCTCTCTTACAAGGTTGCAAATGTCCTTCATCCTCGGAATTCTTCAGTTTGAATGATGTTTGAACAACTTCAGTCTCCAAATTCGCTGTTCTGATCGCTTTTCAACCAGACCTGCACCTTTTGATCCTCTCCTTTGTCACCTGCAAAACAAACAAGAAGGCATCAAACACATATAACGTAAACTTAATTTTACTTTGCATCTGTCTGTGCTCTGATTTTGTTTGATCAAATGATATGTTAAGATCTGGTTCTGCTTACTTCATGTCTGTTTCCTATGTTTGCTACAGGTCTGATTTACATGTTTGCTACAAGCCTGATCATGCATGGAAATTCGCTCAAACCTGCTGTTGTTGCCTTCAAAAATGAATGAAATATGTTCCCAAGTCAAGTCCAAGCCTCCCTAAGCAAGGTCGCACCTCCTTAACGAGGAATTTGATCAATGAAATGATAAAAAAAATGCTCTCCTTAATGAATTTTGCACTGCTGTAGGTTATCAATCAGATTTATGGAACACAATTGCATTAAATGATGTTTGATTGACATAGGATACTGCCTCTTATAGGTGCTAATGTGTGGAGGTGTGTCTCTTCATGCATAGCCGACTTGATGATTTCCATTTAATGATTTGTTTATTTACTCCTTTCGAACGTGAAGGGCCACAATATTTTATTTTCTTTTTCAAGTTTAAATTCCAGTGGTGATTGTTTTAAGTGAATCATCTTACCTACTGATCGGGCTTTCTTATCTGACTTGGCGGCAGCTCATGGATTAGCACTTAAAATATATGTGTTTCCAATGTGGAAGTTGAGCAACACAAAAGGTTCACGTTTTTACCCAAGCAAAGGAAGTCTTAGTTTGCACATTTGATAGGTCGAAGGAAATGCTTAGGGCATGCTTTGAAGAGGGAATTGGAAGTCTCATTCCTTAGTTCGTGCTTTGGGGGCATCAAAGGAAGTCAAAAATGCTTAGGTCGTGGATTGGAGGCTTTATAGGAAATCGTTAATCCTTAGGTCATGCCTTGAGGGAGGAACCGGAAATATTAGTTTGTGCTTTTTTGAAGGCATAGGAAGCCTCAAAGGAAGTGCTGATCTGGCTTCTAAGATGGCATTGTTAATGCCTTAAAAACTTTTTATCTCCAACTTAGAGTTTGTGGGGCCCAAGCATGTGGCATAGTGGCGGAGGGGGGTTGAAGATAATGAGTTGGAAGAGATGCGGTGAAGAATAGGGAGTGGTAAGGAAGATGCCGAGAGATGGAGAGTCATAAGGGATAAGGGGATGTCGTGGCAAAGGGAAGGGATTAAGGGGGACAGGTTAGGATAGGATCCGGGTTATGAAGGGTAGTAAAGGAGTTGAAGGTGGGTAGTGGAAAGGTATGCTAAGGGAAGTCAGGGGTAAGTGATTTGAGATGTGGGTTAGAGGATGTGGGAAAGGGAAGTTGGGAGGTATAAGGGATAGAAGAAAGGTAGGAAGCAAAGATGAAAGGAAGGGTGTAGGGAAGGGAAGTTAGGAAGTGGGAAGATGAATGCCATGGTTAGGAGGTGATAAAGGAAGAAAGATTAAGGAAGATGGAGGGATAAGGGATGCAAGAAGAAAGATGGGTGGAAGGTGAAGGATAAAGTAACGGAGGATGAAGGGATAGAAGATGTAGGTGAGGTGGTAATGGTAGGTGAAGGGTAAGAAAGGTAGTGGAAGGAGATGGGAGTGAAAGGTGAAATGGAAAGGTAGGAAGGAAAGATGGATAGGTGAAGAATGGAAATGAGGGGAGATGGAAATGAAAGCAGGGAAAAGGAAGCATGTGCTAAGGGTGGAAGGAAGGGAAGGTGACGAAATGAGGGAGAAGTGGAGGGATGAATGCTAAAGGAAGAATGGATGAGAGGAAAGAAGGTGAAGAAAAGATGGAAGAAAATGGAAATGGAAGGTGAGGGTAGATAGAAGGGTGGAAAGGATAGGGGATGGAATGGGAGTGATCGGGTTTGACAACCTATTGGTAGTGCTGGGAGAGGTAGGAAGTGGAAGGAAATTCGCGCTTTTGCTTGGGTACCGGAAGTGATTATGCCTTAGGTCGCACATTGGAGGGCTGATAGGAAACCTTAGTTCGTATTTTGAGGGCCTGACCGGAAGTGCCAATCCCTAGGTCATGCTTTTGAGGTTTCATAGGAAGTCATCATTCCTTAGGTCATGCTTTTGGGGCATCATCGAAAGTCCTCTAAAAATGGCAACTTCGCTATCCTAATCCTTTCCTTGATCTTTTTCATAACGATTTAGACTTCTAGCCTACCCCTCTTCCAAGCATTGACTCTCTAAAACAATTTGCTTTTAGCCAAATTTCAGCACTTCATTTCTGATTTTGCAAGCAACAGATGATCAAATGGAATGATCATTATGAATCATTCACTTTGTAAGCCTTGAGAATTAACCGACCTCACTTCATCCTAAAGAGAGAGACTTGACTTGATTACTTCCTAGCCACCTAAGATACTACACTTCATCTAAGTGAAAGGCTAATAGTGAAAAATTCTACAACTAACCTAGAAAGCAGAAAAAAGTGGGGGTCCCCATTTGCAATCGGGCGATGTGTGAAAACGTCACAACATGACCTCCTAACTACAAGCTTACTTGGACCAAGCCCATGGCAATCATGATTGGAAGGTCAATGCCTTGGTTTACAGTGCTCTTCGAGTATGCGAGTACTTGCGGGTTTTTTTACCCAGCTTGGAAACTGCAAAAAATTGCCATTAACTCGTGGAAAACTTGTCGGAATCCCATACATGGCCCAAATGTGGGAAAAACACGATTTCCAACGCAGTAAACGCATGTTTTTTTGCCTTTTTGTCCATAAAAACCCTAGTCACGTAAAAGAAAAACACATGGTTCTCAGTGATGGATGACTCCAGCAGCAGCAATTTGCAGGTAAGTGCGATTTTTTTTTCTGGTATTTTCATTTCATGTTTTTTGTTTTTTTAAGATATCATCACTAGTAATCTCCAACATCACCATTAATCTCTGATTCTCCATAATCGTTGCAAGCCTTTTTTTTTTGGAATTCAGTAACTATTTGTTTTTTTCATGAATCCATTGTATATTGTATATTGTTACATATAGCATATTTCATGGTTTCAATATTCTTTATAATTTAAATATTAAATTAAAATATTTCAATATTTTGATTGTATATTGTTTAAAATTTTAATATTGTTTAAATGTATATATAATGGTTTAGGATTTAATATTGTTTAAAATGAATAATGTATATATATTTAATATTGTTTAAATTTTATATATATATTATGTTTAAAATTGTCTTAATATTGTTTTTTAATAATTTCCACATAACCCCATGAGAGAAAAGTATGCAAACAAGTATTCGGAATACACAATGCAATAAAATAGACAAAATTCATATCAACTTTAATAATATTGTGTTCATCTTGTTTACAGAATGTGATATACGGGCATGTCTCAATACTCTTCAATTTCTGAAGAGAAAAAAAGAGATATTAAATGTGGTAAGAACGTTATTATTTCATTGTAATGTGTTTTGTTGACGTGTGATAGTTCCTTGGAAATATCCTTTCCACTTCTACTTAATCTTAAGCTTATTGAGGGTGATGACTGTTCAATATACAGGTAGATGTTGGTTCTCAGATAGTTGGTCGAAAAGATATGACCAGCAGTATTTTTGACATTTGGAAGGAGGTAGTACAATATTTCTTAAATTTAGTGCATGTGTTGGACTCATTTTTATTTCCTTTATATTTTCCTCAATTAAGTGTAATTATTTTTGTCACTAAGGATTTCATTTCATATTTTCTGTTGCCTTGAATTGGCTTCATAACATACATTATACAGGTGTTACAAAAGCGAAAGTCCAAATTTCAAGGACCTACAATGAATAGTAGCAAACAAGAAGTTGAGAATTTTATACGACTGCATGACATCTTTTCTAGCCAGTGAGTATTAATGTCATCATCTATATTCTTGTAGCTCTATGATCTCCCATATTTCTTTACCATTTTCTTTTCCTAGCAAGTCGTACTTAACTTTTGAATACTACGACATTAAAATGAATGTTGTAGTGGCGATTATGAGTTGGCAGTTGAAGGAATTCATGAGAATTTTCTACATGTGAGGTACCATGATTCAGCAATGGAGAAGACTGTATGTACTACATGCTTGGCCTTTTTTTTTGCAAGCTGTTTGTTCATGTGTTATTTTGAATCTTCATGAGCTATTCAGAGGCATTACAGGTCTTTTCAAATTTTAATGCACCAACAATATTTTCATGTCATGTATAGGTCAAGTGTCTTGATTTTTTCTGTAACTCAGATCTGCTTAGTCAGCGTATCATGCGATCTCAGCATTTTTTTCTTAATGGTATGCTAAAATTCAGAGGGTTTTGTTCATTTATTTGATCCTCAAACTGAATGCTTCCAAAGTTCTGTAACATGCAACACTGAGATGCTTATGCTAGAACTTGCATCACAAGGACAAAGTATCTCACAAAGTTTTTATGATTGTACTTTTTGTGTGAAGTATATCAGCCTTCCATCATTGTTGCTATTCATTGTTTAATAGCCCAAGTTGAAAAGCCAAATATTGAATGGCCAAAGTCACATCAAAGGTTTGATTTGATTGCTGTCACAATAATTATTTCTGCCTTATGAGATCATCTTATGTGGTTCTTTAAATTGTCACAACTAATTCCTTGTTTACGAACTTCAGGTGCAGGACAATTTTGTCTGAAAAAAAAGATTTGTTGAAGTCATGGTTGAATAGCATTTCTCCAACTATTTCAAGATTTCTCTCACTTAATTCAATTGTGGAGGATGTTATTACTTCGTTGCTGTACATTTTATCACCTCCATCTTTAAAGCCAGTGAGTTATCAAGACCATTGCACCTTATTTGTTATAGAATCTTTTTAATTTAATTTGTTATAGGATCTTGTTAATTTAAAGCAGTTTTAATTTTTAAGAGCTTCACAAATTTATATAAAACAGGCCTATGAATTGAAATAGGAGAAAGTAATTGAAAGGAAAAAAATATTGAAAAGCCAGTATTTCATATAGATTAATGATATTTCTTAACATCTAGGTTTATTTATTTTAATTGCATTGGCAACCAACAAAACAATCATGTACTCTAGGAAGAAATATGAAGAAAAAAAGACCATGTGGCATGCTGAGTGGACTTGAAACTGTAGTTTTCCTGACATGCATGAATATATGGACATTGTATGACATTTTTGGTGAAAATATTCAATGGCATTTGTAATAGGCAAGATCAATATTTCTCTAAGTTCTGGGAACAGGAATTATTTTTTCTTGTTTTAGGCATTGTGGGCAGCTATAATTTAAAAAAAATGTTTCTCAAATTCAAGATACAAAGTACAAACTTACAAAATACA
Source organism: Cryptomeria japonica (assembly GCF_030272615.1). Taxonomy (NCBI): domain Eukaryota; kingdom Viridiplantae; phylum Streptophyta; class Pinopsida; order Cupressales; family Cupressaceae; genus Cryptomeria; species Cryptomeria japonica. Next base: position 400,292,954 of record NC_081412.1, on the reverse strand, counting down.
ACAACGAATCTAGCACATTGTCCAATGCAAATGGCATGTCACACTCTTCATTCATGGAATTACTAGACTAGCATAGCTTCTGCAATAGGACTCTGACCAACCTTGCATGCACAGCTTTATCCCCATCAACCTGCATTAGTTCCTCAAGCTCTCCTTTTCACCATGCTGATTGACTGACCATGTATTCAATCCTCTTTCAATCCATGAGATGCAGGGCACTGTGTGTAACCAGAAGCTTCTTTGAGAGATAAGCTTCTTCTTCTTGATAGAGTGAATGAATTTGGTTGCAGGTTAGATTCTCTCAGCAAGAAATGAATCACATATCTGTTGTAAGAGCCAAATGGCTAGTGGGCATATGAATGATGGAGGCCCATAAAACTATGAACATCTCACTGGATTCTTTTGTGCCAATGTTTCCCCATCTATCTTTACCAAACTTATGTAGATCTTGAGTTTGGCAAATGAGGTGTATTCGTGTCATGTTAATGCATCCTTTGTAATGTACATTTTCTGAATAGCCTTGATGGAGCCTTTCTTCACCTTCTCATCATCTACAGGGAAAAGTCTTCTAGGTTTCTCCAAATACCACTTCAGGTAACTGCAAGGGTGGCATGTGCAATTGAGTGTTCAACTTCTCCCACCTTTGATAATTGATAGACTGAATGTGCTCATTGTAAATAGGAAGGTGGGGGTTGCTCTGTCAAACGACAACCTTCATTCGGCCAAGATCGCTATCAATTTCATATATCATTCAAGGCTACAATTGCCAGAGTCTACATATCTGATCAACATGAAAACTGCAGATAGACAGAAGTTATGTATTTGGCATCTAACCAATAACTCTTGCTTTTATTCACTTTTTTCATCCTTAATCCTTTCTCTATCTTGGACTTGCCCCACCAATTCCATTCTCATGTCATGATCATTAGTTCCAAAGGCTCTTGCAATTCAATTATCCTCTCCAATAGAATGAAATAGGATGCATATATGGGTTCAATGAATTTGATGAATTCCTTGTCGGTGAAGGGTTGAAGTAGTGCATGTAAAGTGTAGTGGTTGTAGATAAATATGTGCATATATATCATTATCGGGCATATATTTGCTAAATTTAATGCTATTATGTTAACACGTAGTATTTGAGTGCTTGGAGAGATGAAATCTCAGAGCTCAGGGGCAGGCTGATTTCAGAAGAGATTTTTAGACCACTGACCAAATTTTTACACTTCAGGCTGTTATTAAGGAGGTTCATCATCAATCTTCCATAGTCTTATATTGTTTTCTAGACTTGAAGACCTTGGACTGTTTCGAGATACCTTTTTTTGTAGAGAATGCATCATGTCAGTTTTCTTGATTCTCATTATTTCAGCTTGGAGGCTTTATCAGATAGTTATTGGGCATTTTTGTATTTGTCATTGTCTTTCCAACTTTGTGAGGGGTGCCATTGGGGTCAAACAAGTATGTCCTGTCTCTCCAACCCACTTTAGCATTTACATTGATGAGCCGAAGGAGTTTCATTGACAATATACTCATATGGATGATCATTGTATTTTACATGAGGTGGTTTTGTCCATCTTATTTTTTTACCTGATGTTCTCTCACATTTTGCTAAAGGCGTATGACAAGAATTTGATGCACTTGCTCTTTTATGTGAACTAAACCATCTTGTGGTCAACCTTGGTAAAACTAATACGTCTAATTTTAACATCTCCAAATGTTTTTTTTTCTAGATATCATTTCTTCTACAAGTAGGCAACCTTGGAGATCACATTGACTTACTCAGACTTGGAAGTCCAATATTCTTGTGCCTCCTTTAGCATTAAGCTTACCTCTCAATTGCATCTTTGCAAGGGTTACTTACTTCTGTCTTGGAGTGTCAATGTTTCCAAATCTACTTCCAAGATATCTTGTAAAAAATTGTCTTTTTGATACAATCATCAAGCCTAGTTTTATATTGGTTTGAGTTTGGGGACCTAGCTTGAGTTTTGTCGATTGGGCTTGTATTGAGGGGGTCTCCAATGTTGTATTGCATGGTCTATTGCAAGTGGACTATGGACTCAAATCCATGGGGATTTAACTTCTAGTCATGAGAGGTATTCATATGTAATGTCCTCTTTTTCGAACTAAATCAAGTTAGAGGAATTGAAGTTTATTTTTACTCCTAGAGGCTAAAGGAGGGATTTAATAGGGGAATAATATAATAATTAATTAATTAGGTTGTTCAAAAAGATACTTTAAGTTATAACTTTGGAAAAATAACACAATTTATTACTATCAAATGCGGCCAAAAGGAAATATTGGATATACGGCTAAAAAGACAAATTAAAATTATAAGTTGAAAAAAGGGTGGATATTCAATTAAAAGAAATATTAATTATCTAAAAGGTAATTAATAATTATAGGTTGGAAAAGATGAATATTTAATTAAAAGTAATTTAGAGTTGGATGGAAAGTGATTAAAAAAGGAATTATTGGAAAAAGAGATATATTCTATTCATTATCAGCTTTTGAAATCTCTATCTGCAGAGCTTGAACAATTTGTTCATTCTTTTACCCTGAGGACGAAAACCTTCTCAGTCTCATTGTCGGCTTCATGAGGAGGTCAAATTTGTGCTAAATGTAAGAGGATTTATGGAGATTTGAAGGTAATATAAAAATAATCAATCCCAGATTGTTATTTGATTTGTGGTAGAGCTACAAATTCTGACAGATTCCAGTGGTGAGGTTTTTTGAATATTTATCGAAAAATATTTACCAACAAATTTCATCAAGTGAAGAGGCATGTAATATTTCTTGTTGATCCCATTCACTACCAAACTCTAGCCGTATCATCTCCAAAAATTTTTGTACCCCTTATTGGCACCACAAGCTAGCCATGCCAATGTTAGTGAGTAGTGTATGAAATATTCTGAGAGAGTGAGGCATGGCCTCCTTTAGATGAATTGTGGATTCTACTGAAGTTGCAGCAGGCTGTACAGGTCTGTAGGAAGGCAGTCATAGTAATATTCAGCGTTATAAGATATTCCTTAGTATTTCTATCAGCTATCAATCTGAATAAAAAGCTCAGAATTTTATATATCTTTTTGGTTATGAATGTGTGGAATAATCACGTCCAGTTATGGAATATGGTAAAATTGTATCATAATTTAAAAATACTATAATGTCTGAATTTTATATAGAAGAGATATTGTTAATTTCATAGTGATCTTGTAAATGCATTATTAGCTGGTGCATTGTTATCTCTATTGTCATTTGGTCAAATACTCACAAAAATACACGAAATAGTTGAAAAAAGTAAAAATTATAGGGCTTTGTCAATTGCCATTTTATCAAAAATTTCTAAACAAAATTGAGTGTATCACAAACAAAATAAAACAAATTCATTGAATTTACCAGAAATCTTTAAAAAGAGATATTTCATCATACTTAGCTTTTCATTTCTATGAGCAGATTGCTTCATCGGGATTTGTTAGATGCTAACATTGTTGGTACTTTGAGACTAGTTTGCTCCTTTCTGGGAACATCTCTTTTGATAGATGACCTCCTTTCATGTATTCCTTTGACGCTTCCACAACTTGGACAGTAGTATTTAAATTACACACTAAAGTTATAATGTTAATATTATTTTATATTACATTGGTGTTATAATTTTATAAAGTCACGTTATGCCCCCCTAAAGTGGATGCCTAGGGGAAGGGGACTAACACGAGACATTTTAATATTTCAAAAAGTGTGTTGAGTGGGAAATGAATTATTTAAAATTTCAGAATGGATTATTTTCCCTCCAAAGCTATAAAAGGATGCCTCAGGCTCACATTTGCATTATATTGAAGTTTACACATAATGAGATGTTGCCGGATTGAACCTGTGAGTTCATCCAGGATCAATTGAGGACAAAAACCCTCTTTTGGTTGGTAGTTTGGATCTGGAAGACAATTCCTAGCTGGTTGGGAGTGATTCTACATAGGAATCACCATTGTTTTCACAATTTTGCAGATTTGGGGTTCCAAAAATGAAGATTTTCAAAGTTTTTTGATTGCAGATTATTGGGGTTTATATTTGGAGATTTTTTTAGATATTTTGTGGTGTTTTGATGTACAATTGTGTTTTTCTAGGTGATGCCTTAACAAGGCTGTACCATCATTTCATGCTTGTTAGGTTTTGATAAGGGGCCAAAGTTATCAAGGATTGTTAAAGTCATTTTCCTTATGGCTGGGCAACTAGATTAAGGGTGATTTTGAAGGTATTTGCAACTGTTATTAACTTTTGTGAGGGACCATACCATTGAAGTGTCACACATGTTGCTTGGCATGAGTCCTCCAGGTTGGGACGCTTAAGTTTTGAGGACCTTCTCCAATCCTAAAGTGGCGCCTAGCTCCTAGGCAACATTTGCAAACAATTTCAGGTTGGACAAGCAAGTTTGTGGGGAGTTTGGAATTTTCTATGTGCTGGTTGCCCCTGCTGTAGTGCCCTTGTCAATGCTAGTGCATATTAGAAAATTAGTTGTAGACCTGTAATTTCCTTTTTTCTTTCCTTGTTGAGAGTTTTGAATGTGATGTCCCTTTATCCAGTCTTTAGCGACAAACAAGAAAATAATTCAATTAATTAAATCAAGTTGTCTTTTTGAGATTCATACTTGTGGCCAGATTTTTACCAATGGGACAAAAATCCTAGTGGTTATTTGATAGATGAAAACCTTCGAAATTTAAGTTGAGAATGAAAACCCTTTGTCTTCTACAGAGCGTTTCCATCTATATGGATTAACAAGGTGCTGCAAAAATTTCGAAATGGGGATGTGTTGATGGGGAAATTTAGCACTTCTGTCAACACAGAATAGAATGCACAGAGTCTATCCTATTCTCTCTTGAATAAGGGAACTTTGTATGCCTTCCGACTGTACAAACAAGGTAACCTCAAGGTTTCTAATGTCAGGTCATGACTAGGCTTAGGGTAATTGAAGGCTAATGTGATTTGCTAGTAATCTCAAGGGGACTCATGCATCTAACAAGCTGGCCTGCATCTGATATGGCTATCTAATTGATGCTCCACTTCTAGAAATGGATAAAATAAAGAGCAAAGGGATAGGGTTCAGAGAATCTAGCGACAATGATAGTAATGTCTAATCTGATTGATGATAGTTCCTTCGTAGCCAAAGATAATCTCACAACTCCACAGAAACAATGCAATCTCCAAAGGGATTAAAAGTACTTTCAAGCCATAAACATTCATTAAGTACCCAATTCTGGTGCAACTTAGATGAACATTCATAGTTGAACTAACAACAATAGAAGGCTCAGACTAACCATGCATAAAAACCTACAGTCAGCAAGCCTCCAATGGTATGTACCTGAAATCAATCGGATACCCTCACACTTTACCATTAAAATAACTGAACTTTAGTTAATTTGATGAAAAGAAACCAGGCAAACAGGAGGAGGCAAATGGCAAAACACCATGCTTCAATGCTTTATTCACTTGCTTCAACTGCCATTACAGCAATTTTTGCTCAACAATTCCTACTCTATGCCTAATTCTACTTCTAACATCTACTACCTACCTCTATTTTCTAACCTTCTAACTTTCTAACTCCTTACAATGAGAGAGGCACTGGCCTTTTATAGATTTCACATTCTGAATCAATGGCCAGAATTCAATCCATTTCATGGCCCAAATTTGCTCTCTAGAAATCTTAACAGCTTTTAGTCAATGACCTCAACAACTCCCAACCACCTTCCAACTACTTTCCAACTGCCCCCCACTACAGGACAAAATGACAGCCTGGCATAATAACTTTTGGTCCCAAAAGACAAAATTGGTAGTTGGACAAATAACTAACTTCTGGCCCCCTCTTGAATTGCATTAAATTGGGCCAAAAAGTTGTTATTTTTACAATAGGTTAATCCTTTAAACAAATAAATCATTTTCCAGCTCAGACCTAGCTGTTCATTCTTCATTTCTGTGTGTTCTTGTAGCATTTTTGTGTCCTGTCATTGTTTTCCAGAGCTCAGGGAAGGACATCACTCTGGTCTTCTGTACTGTGGTAGTGGTCCTTTATCATGCACTTTGTCCTTGGTGACCCTCTAGCTTGACTGCGATCATATCTTCAATCTGTGCATTGGATTTCATTCGCGCTTTGACTCTGTGGGTAGTCTTCATCTCCCCGATCTTTTCATCTCTCCGGCCCCCCTTTGGGTGTCATCCATCCTACACAGACAAACAATTTCAAGGATCAATTACTTTTGCCTTTAGCCATTCACATTACCATCGTATCATTCTTCACTCATCCCCCAAAGGATCTTTATTTGATAGAATTTGGACTTCAAAGTGTTCTTTAAGCACCTAGCATTTAGCACTTGAAAGAGTTTGTGGCCAAACTCGGGCTTAGGAAAGATAAATGGAACAAAGCTCAACCCACGTTTCTTGTGCAAATACCGATATTTAGGAACATTGCTTAATCCTATTTCCCATGCTACCATCGAACTTGGATTGGAGGGTGAAAGTTTGGACCTATCCTCGGGGTTAGGAAGAACTTTAGGAACAATGCATAATCTGATTTTGCTTGAAAATAGCGAACGTCAAGGATGAAAGGTGAAACCTGGGGTAAACTTCGGGGTTAGGAAATATTTTAGGCTTAACACATAATTCTATTTGTAGTTGAAGTACTGAGTTTCCAGGATGGAACTCAAGTTTCAAGGAACTCATACCTTGTTTGCAACTCACTTTTCTTGGCCTCTAGCCCTCTAAGCACATCATCCTACGTTGTTCATCATTCCTTTTGTCTGCAACTTTATGCCAATGTTGGTTACCCGAATCTTAGTGCTTTGTAATTGTAAAATTTGGATTTAGTAGCAAATTCAAGATAAACCTTGATCTAAGGAAGAACCTTAGGAATAGCGCTTATTCCTACTTTCTATGCTACCACCGAACTTTGATTGGAGGGTGAAAGTTCGGTATAAATTTCAGCATTAGGAAACATTCCAGGAATAACACATAATCCCACTTTCAGTGCTAATACCGAACTTGTGAGTGAAAGGTGAAAGTTCGGCCAAAACCTCGGTGGTGGGAATGTTTTTTGGAAAGGCCTGATTTCTGATGCAACCACTGAGTTTGAGGGATAATTTCAAATTTCAGTCTAAATTCAATTTTGGCTAACTTTGTTCATTGACCCTTTTAGGGGTCAGATTTGGCCATTGAAGACCCTTCTCCCTCCTCTTCATTTACTCAGTTCCTCTCATGCTCAAACTTCACCCTATGCCCCATACACCCTAGATCTATCCTCTCTCATTCTAACAACCGACAGAGCAAGCGAAAGAAAGGGGGTCCCTGTCGGAAATGGGGAGTGTGTGCACAGCACAACAGGATGGAAACCCTTGTTTTGTTACGAGTGTTTCCATTCAGGAAATCACTTTTGGTGCTGAATGTGACCAATTTGAAGATTGTGATATCAAAAGTTTATCTAGGTATTTAATTTTTAATATTGTAGTTGTGAGTTTGTATTTCAAGGAATGATTCACAAATATAGATGAAAGGATTTTTTGGTTTTGAGAAGCAAGAGGCATACTTAAGGCACTTAAAAAGAGGTTTTTGCTATAATTTCTAGTTGCTCCAAATAAATATCATCCATTCTATCTGCTAGCCGCCAATCTTTAAAGTTTTTCGTACTTGATGAAGGATGGTGATGGGATATTTGAAGAATTTCATTGGTTTTTGTGAAGGGATTGTATTCAAATAGAACTTCTTATTCAGCCGCCACATTGGTTCAGCCTTGCAAATGTATTTTGAATCATCAACTTTGCTAGTTGTCGATACACCTTGAGTGGGATATAATCTGCTGCCAAACTTTTCAACATAGAAATACTTGTATTAATCATCTAGGTGTGATTGGGTGTTGGAATAAGAGAAAAGAAAAAAGCGAGCTCAAGTCTCCTAGGGGGAATATGACTCCTCTTTGTTAGCCGTCATAACTCAATGAAATATCTTTTTGGAGGATAGCATGGAAAATAATTAGTTTCCTACAGCAATTGGGACTCTTATGCTCATATGCCACCTCTCCAATCCTCTTGGAAATCTTGAATGGGTCGTAGAAACCTAGCTTCAAGTTATTTAATCCACTCTTCTTGAGAGTGGACTGCTTGTAGGGCTGCAATCTCAAATAGACCATGTCTCCTACCTCTAATGTACGTTCTATAAGGTGCTGTTTGATGTGCAACTTCTACTGAGTCTAAGCATGTTGGAGGTTATCTTTCAAAGATTTCATTATGTCTTGACATTGCTGCAATAAATACTTGGCCTTAGGCACTCTACTATAACCAAACAACAAACCAATCAAGCTAGGAGCTTCATACCCATACAAAGCCATGGAAGGAGACATCTTGATGGACATGTGATAGGTGGAGTTATAAGTATAACAATTCTCACCCAAATGTAACCACTTCACCCAAGCCTTCTACTGCCCTATATTTGGAGTTCTTTTTTAGAGATTTTCTGGTGTTTTGAAAGGTGTTTTTAGAGTCTCCTTTGCTGGCTGTACAGTTGTGTTTTTCCATGTGATGCCCTAGCAAGGCTGTACCATAATTTCATGCTTGTGAGGTTTTAATAAGGGGTTGAAGTTATCGATGATTGTTAGAGTCATCTTCCTTATGCTTGGGCAACTAGATTAAGGTTGGTTTTAAAGTTATTTGTAGATGATATTAATTTTTGTGAGGGGCCATACCATTCATTAATGGGTCACTTGTGTTGCTTGGTGTGAGCCATCTAGGTTGGGACGCCTAAGTTTTGAGGACCATCTCCAGCCCAAAAGTGATGCCTAGCTCATAGGCAACATTTGCAAACAATTTCAGGTTGGATAAGCAAGTTTATTGTTTGGGGAATTTTCTGAGTGCTGGTCACCCCTGTTGCAGCGCCCCTGTCAATGCTAGGTATATCATAAAATAGTTGCAGACCTGTAATCTCCTTTTTTCCTGCCTTGTTGAGAGTTTTGAATGCTGGAAGGGTGTCTGTTGCTGATTGCCATCTTTGGGAAGTGCACCAAGGTGACTGGAAGTGAATTTGAGGAGTTTCCATGGCTGTGATGATCCGTAAATTGTGAACAGAAGACCTGCAATAATCTTCATCAGCTCTGTTATAATGTATTTCATGTTGTGTTTCATATATTTATCCATTTTGTGTAATGAAGCATCAATGCTGAATGTTTAGTTTCCTAGAAACTTGTAACAGCAATTATATGCAGTTGCACTATGAAGGTGAATATCAGAACTTTATGACAGCAAGGATCACTATTTGCATTCTTTTAATGTGAACTTCGTTGGTTGGAAAAAACAATTTTTTTTAGGGGTGATTATTATAAAACTCTGCTCATTTTTGCAGGCTCCACCTTTGAGTAACTCTTTTTTGATATGAACAACCGTGCCCTCTTGATGAATTGGCGATGTCGCCGCCATTGGCTCTAAAAGCTTCTAGTGCTTCTGAAATACTTGTTTGTCCCATGGTCTGAATTGAGTATCGCTTCAAAGAATTTGGGGTTTATATTGGAAATTTCAAGTTTGTGAAAATTTGTATTTGAAGTCCATATCCTAATGTCTTGTGCCTTGTGAGTAAATGAAGAGTCTTTTATATCATCTAGTATTTCATGATTAATTAAGTAAATCACCACAAAATGGTGGGGTTTTAGAATAGAGATCATTGAGGGATGGTGTTTTTGGGATAGGAATTGGTTTAAATGGAGCTCAAAGGATATTTTTCTGCAAACAAGGTCTTGAAGAAAGGTATGTGATTGATGATCATTCAAGAATCTTTTAGCACAAAAATATAATTTTATTTGCAAGGAAGAATAAAAATCTAGATTGCAATGATGTGCAGATGCCTTAAAATTAATCCTGGCAGTTTTAGTAAATTTTTAAACAACGACGAAATTCAAAGTTTTATTGAGATTTCTCCAAATGTTTTTTTTTCTATTAAATATAAAGCGAACACAATACAAAATAGATATAATATCAGACTGCCATCTTGGTCACAGTATGCATATTATCCCAGATTAGAGCAGGATCATATCCTATCAGCACTACCCCGGAAGAGTATCAAAAATTAATTACAAGACAAGACCAGGGAGGTAACAACAAATTTTTTGTGCACGTCCAGCAATGTTTTCAGTTTATGAGAGCACATTTCTTTGCTACATTTTGTCAAACAAATCAGGTGTCAGGTGTCTAACTAACTTTTATTGAATGCTACTCTTTACACGGATTTCCTGTGGCTTGGGGATAGGACAATGGTATTAGATCTTGGAGGGATTTTTTAATCCCAATTGCATCAATAATTAAAACCATTAAAACCAACTTGTATGATGTCTTTTTCTTTTGAATACTGTTTTCAAATAAATAGGTGCCAGGCATTATGTTTCCAACATGATCTTAGAGGCCTGAGTTTGTTTCAGAACCTCTCTTTCAGATGGCAGTGCCACTTTCCACTCTTTAGCACAGTTGCATTTGGTTATGATAAGCATGCACACACTCTTGCAGTCAAATCTGGTTGTGTTTAAATCAAATGATGGCCATCTCAACTATTTGCAAGTGCAATGGGTGATGTTGATAATACCTTGCAGAGCAAACTCTTTTTTAACAATTCAGCACTTGTCATACAGAAATTTGTTTATAAGCAAACTAAGACACTATGCTTCAACAGCATCTCAGCTTGCATTCATTTTCAACTACATGCTTCAACCAAATGTCTTCTTTATGAAAATGAGGATATGCCATTTTTGACCAAGAATCTTCATTCAAATAAAATGCATCCTCTTTTCTCTAAAGTGAGAAGTGGAAGCTGAAGACCAGGGCACTGAGTTGAATTAGGAAGATAGGGTTTGCAACTGTTTCTTTGAGTGGTTAAAATTATGCAGTTAACCTCATGGTAGCAATTGACCCCCTTCCCCTTAAAGTAGAAGCATGAGATGACCTTTCTTGTAAATTAATTAAAATATTTTGAGTTATAGGCAAGGTGGATACAATTAAAACTTGACATGCATTTGTAATGGGTATGAAGGTGGGCTTGCAAACATGATGAGTTGGAAGTGGGATTCCATTAAAACCACCACCTCTGCCTACAACTTGAAGTTTCAGTCTCTACTTCTTTAATTTTGGAACAATTGACTTGAGTTCACTCATTCAAGCTCCGTTTTGTCTCCACGTTTTCTCTTTTCACATGTAAGTCTTTTTGAATTTATTTTTATATCAACATTTCTAAAACAGTAGCTTGCATGTCTTAATTCAAGACATTAATATTATTCTTAAACCAACTTACTTAATATCTATGCCTTTTTTTAACTGTACATTCCCCTTTTAGTTTATGAATTATTTATGATACAAATCAGAGTAAAATTTTGAGTTCAAGAGACCTCATGATATTTTCTGGATTTGAAATAGTTAATGGGTTATTTAAACACTTTATCATTAGATAAAATCAATTCATTTATAGATCAATCAATTAATTTATTATTAATAAAAGAATGGTTGGTAAATTGACATTTATCACTTCATCTTGGAATTTGCTGTGGATACTCTTTGGATATTTTAATCAAGTTGAGAATGCTTAAGATGCTGAAGCAACCTATTAGCAAAGACCTTCACTAAAAGTTTCATTGTCTTTATTGTATGCTCTAAAACTTAATTTTGACAACTCTTGTGTGCGAGTCTTCTACCAAATGAATGATCTCCATTTGAGTCTTATGCAAAATGAAGCCTAGAAACCCTCCAAGTGTTTTGTAGTGGAACTACAAAAAATCTCCGAATTTGATTTTGAAAAGTTTCATCCCATTGAAATGCTTGAAAACTCTTTTATAGTCAGCATTCCATTATGCAATCTAGAAATAACTATGATCTGCCATTGATGAAACAATCATCCCCCCTGTAAAAGTATGCCTCTTGTGTTTTGCTGTTGAGGTAGTCTTGTGGCAAATGAACTTTTTGATACTAATGCATAGATGTTTTGTCAGGCCTCCTGGAGGGGTTATATCACTAGGCTATTGCTGGCAGTTCTTAACCTACTGGAAACTCTTCCAAATCACCATTTTTGGTTTTTGAGTTGAAAGATCCATTTGGGAACTATTACTGCCAGTTTTCAGTTTCAAGTGGTACACAATATTTGTGAAAGTCTTCCTGATCAAGACTTGACAAAGAGAGACTTGGTGAGGTGGACCATCATTGCCACTCAAAATGCTAACCCCTGACTCGAGGGGGTTACATTGCTTGGCTGTTGTTGGCAGTTCTCAACCTACTGGAAACTCTTCCAAATCACCATTTTCGGATTTTGACTCTATGGATCCATTTGGAAACTTTTACTGCCAGTTTTCAGTTTGCAGTGGTACACAATATCTCACATTTGTGAAAGGCATCTTCAGCAAGACTTGACAAAGGGAGACTTGATGAGGACGGGCCATCATTGCCACTCAAAATGCTAACCCCCATCTTGATGGGGTCATATCATCAGGCTACCGTTGGCAGTTCTCAACTACTGGAAACTCTTCCAAATCACCATTTTTGGTTTTTGACTTGAAGGATCCCTCTGGAAGCTGTTACTACCAGATTTCAATATGGAGTTACGAAACTCGGGGACACATCCCCAGTCTTGAAAATTCCGTCATTATACTGGGGATGTCCTGAGGACATGGGGACAGCCAAGGGACGTCCCTCTAACGTCCCCTTTTCCACTTGAAATTAGAAATGGTGTCCCCTGACACTGAGGTGTCTGGCCGTCTTGGGGATGTCTAGGACGTCCCCCAACTGCCTTGGGGATGGCTAGACATTCCTAGCATCAGGTAGACTTTAAAATAAAAAACACTTTCAAGTTGCAAAAAATGCATTTTTTAATTGTTTTGTGGGCCCCTACCTCCTCAGTCACCCAAAGTCATTAGCCAAAGATTGACTTATTTGATCATTTGTATGAGAGGAAAAAAAGTGGAGCAGCTAGAGGGTTTGAAGAAAGCAGCCATTGAAAGAGGAGGGGCAGCAGGATAGAAGGAAAAGAGGTTGAATCTACAGTGGGATGTTGATCCTGAAGTGTGGCCCAGGTTGATGAGGAGACACCAAAGGGGTTTGGTTGGGATTCCATCGGATGAGGTGGACGTGGACCATGACATTGGTAGAGACTCAGAGTAGGGCTCTGATTTTGATGCAGTGTTAGGAGATGCAGATTAGGGCAGCGGTGTACTTTGTTTTTTTGTATGTTCATATCGTAATTGAAAATGAAACTATATGGCAGCAGTGTAACCTTTGGGCATCTTGTATATTAGTTATTTTAGTATCACATGCATATTGACAATGAATTCTGAATTATGAATGCATATTGAGTATTGACAATGAATTTTGAACACAAATGTTGTATGTTAAAACTTAAGGTTCTATAATGTTTTCATATGGAATAATGCATATATGCATGCTTTATCCATGTTTTCATATGAACATTTAAAATTTCCCTATATATTTAAAATTTTCCCTATATTTTATATAGCCATCCCTTTTGCTGTCCCCTAGCCATCCCCAAAATTGGCAAAAAAAAATCGCTTTCCTGGAAACCTGTCTCCTGCCATCCTGTTGTGACCATTTCACACATCGCCCCATCGCAAATGGGGACCCCCTCTTTTTGCTCGTTTTTCGCTCGCTTTTGCTTTCGTTTTTAGGGTTTTGTTAGTCGGTTAGTCGTCTGGATTTAGGGTCAAGCCTTAGGGTTTTAAATTTCTGTCTTTTCAGGCCAAAACCCAGTCGTTTTGAGAGCTTTTGAGCTTCCTTTTCTAGGATGCAAATTTTGAATGCAATGAATTCGCCAAATTGGTCTAATTTTCAATTGGAATGTTAATGCAGAGCTTAAATTTGTCTAAGTATTGAAAGTGAAATGTGAATTTTTGTCCGATTGAATATTTTGACCAAATTTTGACTTTTTTTTGATTTTGATCCTGGGCGTTGGAATTGATTTGTTTTCGCCTCGTGAAGTGTTAGAATGTGAGAAATCATGTTATTTTGGCCTGTAGGAGCAAAATCGCTCCTGTCCCTCAGTGAAGGACGGGAGCTCATTTTCAAATATCTCATCATCCCTGCAGAGTCCAGACAAATTTCAAGTTGGAAGCGATGGAGAACGGCGATATCTTTCCATTGAATATAAATTGAAGATTTTCATGAGCACAGAAATGCCTCCAGGAGGAAAATCGCTCCTGTCCCTTAGTGAAGGACCGGAGCTGCAATTCAAATTTCGCCTTGTCCTTGCAAGATTTTGAAAACTTAACAATTTGAAAGGGTCCGAAGGAAGATGCTTTGCCAAATGAATATAATTTGAGATGCAAAAACGAAGGAGAATGACCTATATTGACTAAATCGCTCCTGTCCCTCTCCAAGGGACCAGGGCGAGGTACCTTGTAGCTCTCGTCCCTCTCCAAGGGACCAGAGCGATTTCCTTCATTATGCAAAATCCAGACAAAGGTCAAGGCAAGTTTACGTTCAAAAACAAGGGAAAACATGAGATAAATGCGTTGAATATAAATTGAAGATTTTTGGGACGTCCATAACAGTGTTACATGCCTAGTTCGCTCCTGTCCCTCAGGAAGGGACCAGAGCGATTTTTGATATAATTGCTTTTCTTGCAAAGTTACAGATGATGTCAAGGCATGGGCGAATAGAGTGAAGAGGGACGAGTCCGTTGAATATAAACTTGGAACCTGGCAAAGTGAGATAGTGGCCACAAGGGAAGGATCGCTCCTGTCCCTCTCCAAGGGACCAGGGCGATACAATGGTGATGATACTTCCTACGCAAGTTCAAGGTCGTTCCTCCAAAGTTCAAGGTCGACACAAGTCAAGACAAGGTGGTGAGGGACATTTCAAGGCGTCTTCATCATGCGCAAACACTCAAAGGACGTTAAAATGAAGAGATTGACACCCTATAGCCTAGTTCGCTCCTGTCCCTCAGGAAGGGACCAGGGCGATGTTGAATGCATTGGTCATTTCATGCAAAATTTACGTAAGGACAAGATGTTGCAATGTTTTAAAGGGTCCATGGTATGATAAAAGGATGATATACAAGGGTTTTGAACGTAAAATGATCATCATTTTGAGCATGGAGACTATATCGCTCCTGTCCCTCTCCAAGGGACCAGGGCGATTTTCTTTGGATTCCTCGTTTTGCTTCAAATTCAAACTAAGTCAAGACGTCATAAGATAGCATATGGTCCAAGGCATCGTTTGAAGATAATTCGCAAGAGTGTTGAACGTCCAAACATTGCCAATCAAGGTAAAAGCTCACATCGCTCCTGTCCTTTGGGCAAGGACCAGGGCGATATCATCAAAAGGCACGCATATTCTTTCAAAAACGAGGCAAGGCGAGGTTAAGCAAGGTAAGGGACATCGTTTGGAAGACATCACAACGAAGATTGAGGTTTAAACTTGCCAAGGTTAAGGAGAAAACGTGGATCGCTCCTGTCCCTCTCCAAGGGACAAGGGCGATGATCCCTTTAATGCATCCAAACACATAATGAAGACAAATGGAATAAGCGCAAAAGACACGAACAAAGGATGTTATTCGCCAATAATGAAAGATCGAGGAACAAAGATGAATATTGAACGTGGAAATTAGAAGATCGCTCCTGTCCTTTGGACAAGGACCAGGGCGATGAGCATTAAAGAGGCCCTTAAGCACACATGCAAGATGATCAAATTCGAAGAACCTATCATGATGATCAATATTGAACGTGGAGATGAAGGAGTTAGACGTAAAAAATGCAAAAATCCAGACCAAATAATGGATCGCTCCTGTCCCTCTCCAAGGGACCAGGGCGATGAGGTACGTCCCCTTTGTTTTCATAGTTTTGGCACCAAGTAAGCAATTCGAATTTTCCTCAAATGCTAAATCAATTTAAAATTTGAATATCCATTTTATTTAGCATTTAATATGGCGTTACCTTTTATTAATTATTTTTTGCCTTTTATTTAAAATCGAAATTAACATTTAAAAAACGCAAGGCATTAATAATTAATTAATTAATTAATATAAAATCGATTTGGAACGCCCAATTAAGCAAGTCGGCCTTGTTATTTTATTGCAAATCATTTAAAAAATGGTTTTATTAAGCAAGTCGGCCTAAGGGGTGAAAGGATGAGCGCGCTATATATGAAGGGTGAAAGATTTCATTTTCACATAATCATTTTTACCTTTCTTCATGCGAATTAAGAGGAGGCGAATATAGTGCGAAGTGTGTTCAAAGGTGTTGCGATTTCAAACCAAAGGTGGCGCTAATATCATCTTGTGTGGAGTGCGAATTACGTTGAAGACCAAGGGTGGCGCTTAGTTATCAAGGGTGGTGCGAATTCGAAGACCACATCAAATGCGAACTTGAGGATACATTAAGGCGAATTTGCTAAAGACTTGGAGGATTTGTTTGAGCGATTTGTCAAAGGCAAATTTGAAGATCATTTAAGACCACGTCTAAGGCGATACTTGAAGATCACATTCACTCCAGAGGTGGCAAAGTCAATTTTGAGGAGACCACATTGAAGACTATTTTATACCTCAAATTTTGCCTAGGCGAATTTTGTTTTTGCATTCTAGAGTTAGCTCTCTATTGAGGTATGGCGATTTATTATTATTGCTTTATTCATTCATCGTCATATTCCAAATTTTGAATTTTTGATTTTTGAGTTTCTCTTAGCTCAATCGTTGTTTTTAGGAAATGATAACTCTAGAGACTTATCATGAGGTTTCCTAAAAACTTTGTCTCTCTTATTCACCGTTATTTATTGCAAAATCTATTTCTTATAATGAAATGTTGTGTAGGTATGGCGACCCCAAAGGCGGGAGCATCCACCAGCCGCTCGGCTCTCATGAAAGAAGATCAGAAGACCGAAGAGGTGGAGACCAAGATCGTGTCGAAGTGGAGCAACATTGGAGATACCAACTTGGGGAACTTTAGCACGAAGAAGTTCCGAGAGGTCCCTTACATTGGCAAGCCATCACCTGTCGCCCGGAGAATTATAGAGAGTGGCATCATCAAGGCGGCCGGTTTTCCTCCAGCTATTCAGTGCCACGAGTTGATGATCGAGTGTGCCCGTCACTACAATCCACAGTCCAGGACAATTGTGTCCAATGAGGGAAACACTTTGGCGTACCTTTCAGAGGAAGCTATAAGTGAAGCCTTCCATCTTCCAGAGCACAGGGACATGATATATAAGAGCATTGAAGGAGCCAGATCAGTGTACGATGATGATCCAGATGCTTGCCTAAGCATAATCAACAAGAATTGGCTACTCAAGAGTCGTCCCCGTCTGAGCAAAGTACCGAACACACCGCACCGGATTGATTTCCAGGAGGAATACAGAGATTTGATTACCATGCTCAACAGAGTTACAGGAGCACCTCATGCTTTCTATTTTGAGAAGTGGATGTTTTACTTCATCCAGGTGATTGTTCAAGGAAAGGGTACGATACATTGGGCTAGAATAATTAGCCATTGCTTAGACGTACAGTTGAGAAGACTCAGGGCTACTAAGTCCTTCCACATTAGTT
This sequence comes from Cryptomeria japonica, assembly GCF_030272615.1. NCBI lineage: Eukaryota > Viridiplantae > Streptophyta > Pinopsida > Cupressales > Cupressaceae > Cryptomeria > Cryptomeria japonica. Next base: position 400,275,422 of record NC_081412.1, on the reverse strand, counting down.
CATACGTCATCTATGCCTTAATCAGGAGCGTTGAGTACGCAGGACTACCCCACAGAGGAGTGATTGGAAGAGGACCCGGCGAGGTCAGAGCTTGTGAATCCTATACCTACTTGCATCATCCACCAGGGAAGAACTACAAGTTAGTCAATGATACTTTCACGATGAACATCACAAGGACGTTGCAAGGAGGGATTCACAACAGATTATCTCAGGATGCCCAGGAGTTCATCAAGAGGTACGGTGCTTGGTTCATTCAGTTTCCCAAGTTCACTTACATTAGAGTGCATGGATGTCCTTTACCTCCATACATGTTGCCGAGGTACCCGACAGACAGAATTGTGTTACTTGAAGTAACAAGGCAATTGGCAGCATATGTGAAGGCATTCAGACACAGACATCAGAATGGAGTCCAGGTACCTATTATTTTGGGTAATTCAGTTGAGGTATGTCCTAATGTCTTAGCCATGGATGACGCAGAGAAGGAGTTAGCCTTGTATTCTTTTTCATCTTTTGCTTGGAGGAATAGTTTTGATCCACATGGACATTTAGAGGAGACGGTCGGTAGAAGATTTAAGCATGAGCACCAAATTGAAGATTTTATGATGAACCTCTTAGATGATCTCGAAGTGAAACGAAAGATACATTCTAGATTGCCTTTGGATTTCATCAGGAAATGCAGGATTTACAGAGTGGCTGACCAAGCTCAGGACAATGGCAGGCACATCCAGTCTTCATATGATAGAGAAAGAAAAACAATAAGTTTGAATTGGAATGAGCCCGAGGTCGTGGATTCAGATGATTTGATGGCACCAGTCTTGTCTTGTACTCGCAGATGGGTAGACGTTCAGCATCAGAAGTTGAGGGAACAAGGCATAGCTATGTCTTTTACTTTGGAAGAGAAACCAGCCGAAGGTGGAGCAAGTGTTAGTGAAGGCAATCCTAATCCTAGGAATTCAGGTGAAGGTAACCTTCGATGTGCCAGTGAGGGCAATCTCCATTCGAGAGGTTCGAAGAGAAAGGAAAGATCGGAAAAGAAAGAATCTTCCAAGAAAAAGCAAGGTGCCAACAAAGATCAAGCGCCAGGTACTTCTTCCAGACCAGAGAATAGAACAGTTCGAGTGGAAGAGTCCATGGAGTCGATGGTACAGAATGACAGACAGGAAGAAGGACAGGCACAGCATGTTTCGTCAGATGGATCTCTCCAAGACTATGATTTAGAAGAAGATAATGAAGTAACATCTCCTCCCAGACAAGAAGAAATAGTACATAAAGAAATCCAAGTTCAAGAGACAAGATCGAATATCCCAGATTGGTTGAAGGAAAGATTGACTAGGGTGATCGTAATTGAGGACGAGGACAATGCAATTGACTTAGAGAGCCTTGTTGGACGTTCACATGTGATAACAGAAAAGAAGAAGGCTACAAAGATGTCCAAGATGATTCGAGATGAGACTGGATCTAGAAAACTGCAGATAGCTACACCAGCAGCAGACAAATATGAGGGTGAGATCCTAGCAGAAGACTATCATATACAGACTATTGAGTTAGGACCATCCACAGCAGAGCAAACTTTAGATGATGCCACCGACACATTTGAGGCATTGAAGGATAAGCTTAGAGAAGAAGTAGAAAAGAATAGAAAGCTTGAGAGAGAGGTCGGTGCATGGAGGACATATTTCAGTCACATCAATGAACCTTTGGGACGTCAGGATCCAGTTAGGTCACCAGTGCAGGCATTGCCCCTTCAATCGATTAATGAAGCAGAAAGATTCAGGAACCTGGTCCAGCGTACATGTAGTTGGATGGATAGATCTCATACAATGGCCATAGAGTTTGTTACAAGGATGTCGAAGATCATTCATCAGGCTATCCAAGTTCTTGAGATTATCCACAGATTGATGACAACAGTAGCTGCATTTGCCCATACCAAGGACGTTGTCATCCCTGTCTTGAAAGTAATAAGACACACATCCAGAAGAATTTTAACGCAGGAGAGGATCTTAGAAGGTGATTCTCACAGTTTGTTTCAGTGGTCAACCTTACTCCATATAAAGAGTGTTCTCTTCGAGGACATCAGTGTTAGATGTGGTCAAGTTGAGGAGGTGATCAATCCGATCCAGGACAGAGTATTTGAGGTACTTCGTACCATTCTTGGCAGAAGGATCGAGGTCGAGACAGATGTGGATATCCAGGAATTTGAGGATAGAATCAAGATCATCTTTCGCAAGGACGCAGATGTTACAGATGAACAGTATGATCAGATGTATGCCACCATGCTCCTGATTGATAGAACAAAGGAACTTGAACCTACTTGGGACGCAGCTCTTCTAGATGCATTTGATCAGGTCATCCACTTAGAAGAGAGTATCAAGAATCTTCCCGAGATTCCAATCACAGAAATTGAAGGAATCGTGACAAAATTCATTGCATATGCTAAGAAAGAGAATTGGAAAGGGAATAAGATTCTAGATGAAAGGTTGTTACAGATGACATGACATCTTATTTCTCATTGGTTGATACCTCCTAGATTTTTGTGCCGAATTTAATATTTGGCTATGTATTTAATATTGTTCAGTAAAAAGGAGGTCATTTGTAACAAACCCTAATTAGGGTTTAGGTGTCATGATCTTGTCCGTTGATTTACTTTCAATCTGAACCTTTCATTGTAACTGGGGATGCTATTTATACCCCCATTTTTCAGTTAATAGATAATAGTGTAATAGTCAGATAAGAGTGAAATAGAGAGATTAAAGTTAGAAGCAATTTTATTTTGTAGCAAGATTGAGTCTTGAAGAGAGAAATTCAAGCAATTGTTGTATATGATGACTTGGAAATCAATAAAATATTGAAGTTATGGTGTTTTGTTGCAAATTTCTTAAGTTATCTTCATGGTTGTTGGATGTACTTGAATCACGCTCAATCAAAGTAGTTTGTTAATTTGAAAGACTAAGTGTGAGATTTGATATTTGGTAAGATTCGCAATCCAAACCACTAGCTTCTTGCTGATTGTAGGAAAGCCTTGCGTGGTCGATTGGAGAACATTTTGAGTCTTTAACCTTCAAGCATTGTCGTATCTAGGATATGTACCTTCGTAGTAGTGTCCTTGGTCTTTGATGCATTGAACATCATTATTACCTTAGAAGATCGCACTAATTTCAATTGAGTTGTTATCTTATGGCAAAATTGAAGTTGGTTGAGTCTTGCCAAATCTCATTCATGCTAAGTCGTTCATAGGGTTAGGCTAGATTAGACCTCTTAAACCCTATCTTTTGCTTTTTTTGAAAGTTCCTTTAGTTTAGTAAAATCTTCGAGCTTTGAATACGTAAGACTCCTTGGAGGAAACAGCAAATCACATCATACCACTAAAAAGCTTGTCCACACGTGGAGACCCCACTAAAAGAACCTTGGAGTCCATCTAACTGATCCTTTTTGCAGATCTTCAGCAGTTAGAGACTATTTTCTCAAGAGAGGATAAGATGCCTAATGGTATTTTATTCTGTGTATGATTGTGTATAAAATACACGTCAACACATCCCCATCCTGGAAACTTGGGGTAACATAGATTTGGAGTGGTACACAATATTTCAAATTTGTGAAAGGCTTTGTGACCAAGACTTGACAAAGAGATACTTTATGAGGACAGCCCATTGCCACTCAAAACACAACTGAAAAGTGATTGATCTTGTTCATCAATTTGGTTGTGCTGATGTGTGTCTCACATGCACAACAGATAAGGGAATATAACTCTTGTTCAAGAATCGAATTCCTCTCATTTTAGGCCTCAAAGAAATCAATGCATGATTTGCCTGCCACACACAAGGAGCTCTTATAAATTCAATATTTAAAGACTTTCAAGTTTCAAGACACTAAAAGAAAAAAGAAATAGGCTATTGTAAAACTAATATGTCACCTTAAACATTAATTAGAGTATAAGAAATAACCAAAATAGAAATAAAAGGTTGAGGATAAAAGTATACTTTAATTCAGCAATTCTTTGCAGAAAAATTATTAAATGTTACGAACAATTTTTTACAGTAAACTTCCTTCAACGAGAACAGTATTTACTCAAATCCATTAAAGAGATTGCAATTCATGATAAACATTTTGGGTTTTAATTTCAATTAAAGCATATGTGAAAACCTTCTTGAAATTAACTCTGAAGTACTTAATCAACCATTCATGCATTCAAAATTGCAGGAGTACAAATTAGAGCATAACATTGACTATTTTGTGGAAGTTTACCTTATGTATTCAATTTCTACCCAGTAAATCAATTACACAAGTGAAGACACTGAAATGAATATGATGTCAATGATATAATATTCATGGATGTTTATCAGCTTTTTCAACCCCTTCAACATGGAGAAAAAGTACCTTAAAAACGTTTGTAGTGTGCCAATTCATACCAACAGTTTTTAGACCATTCAAATGAAACAAACTTCCAATGAGAAAGAGTTAAGAATAAAACAAACTTGGAGAAACTACAGATTTCCATTTGATCAACTGTTTACATGTTCGAAAATCTAGATCCAATTGTTAGATCTATTAGTTAATGTCTTCTTCAGTGGGCTTCAATGAGCTTGAATTCTTTATCAATCTAATAAAGTATTGAACTTTTTAGTGGACGATGCATGTTTACATCTAGAGGTTGAAGAGTTGTAGATATGGTCAAGCAATATATAGGTTAATTGGAAACAATCCCCTTGTGGGATACTTGCATAAGAGGAGTCTCAAACACGAATTTGGTGTCTCACTTGGTGCTAATCTGAAAAACTTGTTGGCAATTGACACTCATCCGGTGCATTTTGATGCTTGATTATTGGTTTAGGGTTGTCATTGATGGCAACTCTTCTTGAGATTCCTATCCATAAGCGGATGCCAATCGGTAGCTAGTTAACCGGTATCTCAGGTTGAACATAGCAGTTTTGGTCCGGAAGCTTTCCGGTGATTGTGGTGATATGAATCGTGTATGGGATGATTGGGCCGACATAGAGACAATTTTATCATCGATTTGGTGATCTGCATTTATCTTTGGTGATCCGGTCAAGCCGACATATGACACATGTTACATTAGCAGGCCGACTTGATGAATGATCTATTTTGTGATTGTGGATATATAAGACCGGTGCAAAAGATCTTTTTGGTGTGTGGTGTATGATTGATATGCGAGCGAGTGGTGATTGAGAATCCTTTGTAGCACAGTTTCACGTGCGCATTCTTGATCCGGTAGCTGACTGAGACAAGAAACAAAGCAGAGTTGCAAAGCAGATACAATTAGAGATTTGACACTTAACCGGAACTCATCCAAGCATTGTTAGATGCTATTTTGGAGTTCTTTCATTGTATTTCATCTCTGTAATTGATCAGTAAGGTAGTGAGCCTTCCGGGGTTGTAGCCATTATTGTAATTGAGCAGTGAGCTCTAGGCAGTGTGCTTGAATGCTTGTGCATTCCCCCTCATGTAATATTGTTTTACTACTGGTTATAGTTGAATAATATTGTGGGTTCAAATCCCATTGTGGTTTTTTCCATTTGGGTTTCCACGTAAAAATCTTGGTGTTATGATTTTGTGGCTGGTTGTTTTGAGTTTCTGCATTTCAGTTTCATGCTTGTGCTTCCGGTGGTTTAAAGTTAAAGTAGAAAATCTGATAACTGGTAGAACACTGATTCACCCCCCCTCTTAGTGTTTCTTGATTCCAACAAAACTAACCATTACCTTGACCTTTATTAGATGACTTTCATGCAGACTTGAATTTGCTTAAGGCCTTGTGAGGGTTGGGATATACTCTGATGTATTTGCGCTTGAATTTTGTAACCCTTTGCAGACTTCTTTAAATTGACTCTCCCTTGCCTTACTGGTTTGCATAGTGTTTGTCAATTTTGAGGTGATATTTTCATATTTGTGACTGTTGGATGGATGTGTTTGTATCTTTATATAGTTGTAGTGATCCATTTCATATCAGTTGTATTTCTCTATGCGATTGCCTCTTTGTTTTTCTTTGATTTGATTCATGTAGATAGATTTGAATACAAGATTTTTAAACATTATTGTTTTATCTACAACCAATGTTGGTTATTTACATGTCTTGTTGGCTTTCTAGTGAATATTTTATTTATGCATGTCTTTCTAATGGTTGCTTTGAAATTGAAGTATGCATTAATTTTTCTCTTTTTTTGGCACTTGTAAGGGTATAGGTGTTGGTAAATTTTAAGGTCATTTGGTACATGGAAATTCCCTAATGGAAGCCCACACGGGAATTTTTATAAGTTTATAACATTTACCTTACATATTGTTCAGTGAGGTGTATAATTCTCTCCCCTCTAGATGCCTTTACCATCAGGACCATTCACACAGTATACCGCAATATTTTTTTCTATATTGAAAGCTAAAGAGTAAAGTCTACCAATATATATCAAAAGCTTAGGCTTAAAATAAAGTAGTTCCAGATATATAACAACGATATTAGAAAACTCTATGTAGAAATGACATATCAGTTAGCAATCAGATATCAACACAGCTTCGTTTGAAAATATTCAGCAAGACTGCCAGAAAAGTTTATGGTTATGACTGTTAGATTAATCAATAGATCCACATTTTAATCATCCTTTTAGTCCTAACATAATATTGAATTCACTTCCATGCAATAACTCTAATCATTTAACCTTTCTAAACCCAATAACAATTAGCAAAATGTGTCACTTTCTAAATTTTGTTTTTAAATGTCTGTTATTCTCTAATATTTATTTTATAAGTGTGGAGACATTTATGCGTGATCCGCATCTCCTTCCCTACATTTTGTTTTGAAATACTTTTCAGAAATTGTTAATATATAGGCTCCTAAATAATAAACATTAATCTGGGATATAACTTGATCACACATGTGAAATTGCAGTTTTATACCTTTTTCTGTTAAAGACTCCAAAGAACTTAAAACTTGCAATAATGTAATGTGTGCTTTAAGTTCAAATTTATTAGAGGCAAAATAATGTAGAGCTTTTCTTAACACTAAATGCAACTTTATTTGTCTATTTAAAAAAAAAGGAAACACAAGGACAAATTCACATTTTATCATTCATTAAAATTTAATCTTCTACAATGGCTTAATACAGTGCTAACTAGCATGTATCTAGTTGGTGCTCATCTATTGGAAAACTGACAAAATTTTGTGCTTCAGGTGGCATCACGATTATTATCAGAAAAAGAGCAAAGCCAAATATTTGAACTAGTAAATGCTATGGTTGACTATGCCGTAACTTACAAGAAGGCTAAAATTCTCTCTCCACATGGAAACCAGAGACAGGATGCAACTTTGGGCTCCCTCGAACTTTGCTTTTGCCCACCAATTAATGAATTTGTTACTTTCAAGGTTTGACCCTTGTAAACTTATTAGTTTTGATTGGTAATAGATCTGTTTTCTGTCAGAATATTGTTGTATATGTACATTTGGCAGCTGCCCTGAATAAGGTTGTATGCTTGTTTCTTCCTCAAGGACTATTCTCCAAGTCATTATCTCCTTTCATCTGCTATGCGCCAGATTTTGAGTCACGAGGTAATTTACCAAGTTTTTGACTTGTAAGCACTTTCTCAGATTTGACATAGCCTTTTGATTAAATCTGCTGCAGAGTAGCTAGCCTTTATTTCCTCAAAAGGCTAATTGATTTGATTTTACATTCAACAATTTTTGTTGCAGTTTGAGAAGCAGACAATATTGCGTGATTTTAATGCTAGAAATGATCGGGCAAATGCAGTAGCTACCTTGCTACAAGAAGTCTCTATTACTGAAGCATCTGAAACACATGTAGAGAAAGACACTGATAATCTTTCTACAGTTGAAAAAGCATCAAAGCATTTCGCTTCTGACAATGAAAGAAACAAATGTGTACCTTCAATAGTAAATCTTTTTAATTCCAAGGGTTTAAACAGAGAAGCAGTACAAAACAAATCCATTTCATCTGTTGTTGATTCCAAGTCCAAACTGCCAGGAACAGTAAAGAAGCCTGCTGCCAGTTTTGATTTCTTTGAAAGGTACGAGTTACATTTGACTCCTGGTTTGGTAGAGTATCTTTTGTATGTTAATTTGAGGTAGAATTTCACTTGTGATGTGTTCTTCCATTTTTTCTTAGCAATTCCATGAGTTAGTTATATTTGACTGCCTTCACTGAAATAATGTTAGCATCGGTTTTGACTTTTAAGGCATTTAGCAAGAATGCCTATTCACTATCTTGACTTTGAGTTCAGTATGAATGTGTTTATTTGCAAAGAAAGTTTCTAGCCATGGATAGGATTTATTATTAGAAGAATTTTTTCCCAGAAACTTAGTTGTATACCTCTTCTGGTAAATAGTAAATTTCTATTTTTTCCTATCAACATAATGAATGAAAATCATGGCAAGGATCAAGGGTCTCATTTCCTATCAACATAGTGGTTAAAAATCATAGCAAGGATCAAGGACCTTATATTCCATCAACACAGTTGTTGAAAATCATGGCAAGGATAAATAATAAATTCTGATGGCATTGGGTTAGAAGGCCTAGGAAATTTATCCTGGTCTTTCTGTATCATAAGTTCAATATCTATCCACTAATTTTTTGGTGGTTACAGTAGTGTTCGGATGTGGATGAGCCTTTTGGGCTGTATATCATGCAGGATCCTACCAGTGACTCATGCTCAGCATGATAAATGCTCATAAGTGATACAGGGAATACAAATTGCAGGTTTTATAAAAGGCTGAGTAGCCTTAGAAACATTTGGAAAACCCCATTAGAGATACAAAAAAACTTGTTTTGATTGGTTTCAAGAGAAATCGCTTTGGTTAAAATTAAGCATGAGAAATTGAGAATGGCTACGTTACCCCAAGTTTCCGGGACGGGGGGACGGGGGGACAGGGGGACGAGTTTCCGGGACGGCAAATTTTTTTGCCAAATTTGGGGATGGGGGGGGGATGGCAAAGGGGACGGCTATATAAAATATAGGGAAAATTTAAAATATATAGGAAAATTCTAAATGTTCATATGAAAACATGGATAAAGCATGCATCTATACATTATATTCATATGAAAACATGGATATAGCATGCGTATGATACTATGAAAACATTTTAGAATGCAAACATCGAACATACAACATTATCAATAGACTCAATACTCAATATGCACTCATAATTCAGAATTTCAATTCATTCACATTGTCAATATGCATATCATAATAGATATTAAAGAAATAACATACAAAATGCCCAAAGGCCACACTGCTGCCATATTGTTTCATTGTCAATTGCGATATGGAAATCAAAATAGTACTAAGTAAATACTAAAATTGCTTAATGTTGCCTTTTAATTTTTGATAGAGGGCCCATGTTAGAAAAATAATAAAATATAGATAGTCGTATTTTGATTTCATAACTATTCAAATTCAATAATAAAAAAATTGATAGTCGATTTTTAAAATTTTTCAATATAGAGGGCCCATGTTAGAAAAATTTAAAATACGACATTTTTTTTTTTATATTTTTCCCTAGCCCTAGATGTGGGGGACGTCTAGCTGTCCTCGGGACAGCTGGGACGTCCCCAATCCATCCCCAGCCATCCCCGGGACGTACAGACATCCCCCCCAGCTAGGGAAGCCGTCCCCCTGTTTCGGGGACGTCCCCTCAAAATTCTGACAATTTGGGGACGGGGGGGGGGGACGTCCCCTGGCCGTCCCTGAAACGTCCCCGGAATGTCCCCAGGACTGGGACGGCGGTTTTCAGGTAGGGGACGCGTCCCTGGGTTTCGTAGGAGAATGGTGATCACTCACCTGAGAATGCTGGAGTTTTCCTTGAATTTGTATTCCCTGAAGAAGTAGAAGGAACTATTCATGTCTTTACAACAAGAATTTTCACTGCTAAAGGCTTTCAGACACTATTCAACATTCTATTAGCAACAAAAATATCTATTGCAGAATACAAGAGGGACACTGGTTGTATTGCAAGAAGAGCAAAGTTTCAGTAACTTTGGCATGGAAAGAAAAGATTGGTTGATGAATCTTCATCAGCACATGTAATTACAAAGGAATTTCAGAATATTCTAAACCTGCAGAGTCTTTTCTCTTCAAATAATTGCAGAATATTATTACAAAGGATTCAAAGATGCCCTCAGGTAGGATTGATCAGATCAAGATGATCAATCATCTCAATGGTGCAGAGAAAGACTAGGGCAAATTATTCTCAAATCCTTAGACAACGATTTGTTGACAGTTGAAGCGGGAATAGTTAGATAGGTTGTGAGGGAATGACATCAGTCTGAGGAGATCATCATGAGTGTGATTATGATGGGGAGTATGCCAACAGAAAAAATTATCCTGTGTGTTGAAGCAGGAGCTGCAGCCAATAGTCCATACATTTTAAATATTTCAGTCAAATATTATATTTAACTATGTGATTGAGTTATGATGCTTGGCTTATGGGCCCCTATGTCCTACATAGAAAATGAATCTGTTGAGTCCAGAGCTAGTTAAAACTCGTTGAAGCCATTCTATGCTGCTTTCCTCGCTCAATTGCTTGGCTCAGTTTAAAATAAAGGCAAGCTCCAATGATCTCTCAAGTGTCTTAGGCTGGTCGCCTAGCAGTTTCCATAAACATTGAATAGTTTTCTGCTTACCCACATATATACTAGAGCTATCAGACTGCCACGTGTCCTAGCTATCCCGGAATAGTGGTGTGTCCAATCGAAGTATCACCCACCACACTAGCTATGGAGTTATTTAACCATCTAGGTCCCACCATGAAGTCACCTGATATATCATATAATATATATGAAAGTGACATGTGGCTATTGCCCGGGCCATGCTAGCTGGTTAGTTGAAGTAACATCTGACTACTACTTGGCACTTGCGTAGTATCATGCCATAACCAACTCGCACATTCAATGATCATATGTCGTGATATCCTTAAAGAATTGTGAAGTCCGAAAATTGCCAGCATCTGATTTTTTCACTCCTAAAACTCTCAACCTGAGTTTGAACTGGTTGTGAAAAATGCAGGAAAACTTACAAAGTCATTGGTTCCAATAATGGTGGCACCTCAAACTCCCAAAGGTTAGGGTGAGCAACCAAATATGCAATAATCTTTGTGCTAGTCCTTTGGAGAAAAAAAATGGGCACAAAGGTGCCCATTGGTGTGAACATATGAATGTGGACGCATCATTTACTAGTCTAGTTTATTTTTCATCTTGTTCATACCTAGCGCATTGAGTTTTCTTATGGAATTTTTGCTTTCCTAGTTTGGTGGAGATGTACTTCACATGTGAGTACATCTCCAATCATCACATAGTGGTTGTCCATTTGCATCTCTTGGTGATGTATCTTGTATAAACCCATCTATAGTTCTCATATGAGTAAACTATCTTGTATAAACCCATCTTGTGTATTTGCACATTGCATCCTTTGTATAGAATATTGTTATTCTATCATTTTTCTCCAATAGATTTTTCTATGATTAGCTCTTGGGCATATTGATCTTGGGTTTGCTACTTTCTTAGATATATTCTTACATCGCCTACCCAATTAAAAGGAAAAATGAAATTCGTGCTAGAATTAAGAAAAGTAGAGAATTATATTAATGTTCCCCAATGACTAATGGCACTAGTGTTCTACCCAAGCTTGAAAAACTCGGATTTTGCAATAACTCGGCAAGGCCAAAAAATTTTAAAAACTCGGGACTCGCCAAAACTCGGCAAAAAACTCGGCAACTTTATCGAACATTTGAAAATACATTTTTTTTTTATATATAATTCAAAAACACACATTTACACCAAATTTGTATAACATATATGATTTCCATGATATATAAATCAAATTTTTTTGGTAATACATAGCAACAAATGCAAGTATCATAGCATAAACCAAAAACCAAGTGCAACATATGTATAAGAGTTCAATACATATCAACGTATCATAGTGACAGTCTCATAGAGTTATAGAGTCATAGACCACAAAACAAGAACCTCTGAAATTCTGATTACATATCAAGTTCAAAGTTTGGTATCAATGAAAATAAGAAATCATAAATTGCGTCTACGACTAAAGCTCAAAACAGATTGTGGCCACTGGGTGGGTGGTGCTGAAGTAGTGGCAACATCCTCAACACTAACAGGTGCCTCTGCTGCATGATCAACCTCCTGCTCCTCCTCACGTGCTGCCACTTCCGCATCCCATTCCTCTCCTGCCCTCTCCAACTCACTCAGCTGCTCATTAGTAAGGAATGGATCCAAATCATTATCAACATCATCAGGAGAAGCAACCCATTCTGCTGCATATGGATCAATGTCATCCAAGTCAAGTGCTTCATGTGAATCTTGCCCTAGCACCTTCTTCTCATGTAATCGAATGTTGTACCACACATAGACAAGATCATTCAAGTGTTGTTGAGTCAACCTATTGCGCTTTTTTGTGTGGATGTTCTCAAAAACACTCCAGTTGCGCTCACAACTAGAAGCACTACAAGGCTGTGATAATATGCGGATGGCAAGCTTTTGAAGATTAGGCGTTGTGGCACCATAATCTTCCCACCACAAATCTGCAAGGATACAAAATGTGATTTATAACTTGTAAAGATTTCAATAATCTTAAAGAGAGAAATAAATGGTAAAAATTAAACATATGTTTTTTTTTACCTGGTCGTAAGGTGGCTCTCCTACGTTTGCAATCAGGTGAAGAAAACAATTCCCCTAAGGCCTTCTTATAACTCTGCAACTCATCAAGTATCAGGTCTCGAAGGATCTCATCATCAACTAATCTTCGAATGCATGTGTCAAGGCCAATTCTAACCTTTGCATCTGCTCTGAAACTCAGAGAGTAAAAAAACTTGGGATTCAAGAAGTAGGCAGCAGCATGAATATGTTGGTGGAGTTGATGGTTCCACCTCCGATCAATTATGCGCCATATGGGTTCATACTTGGTCTTGTTTGACCCATACAAGTGTTGAATCGCCTCTTTGGCCTTATCCATGGCCTCATATAGATACCCCATGGAGTTATGATCCCCATCCACCATTCGTAGCACCCTCACCAACGGTTCTGACACCTAGATATAAAAAATCTAACAAAATCAGCAGATTGAAATATTAGAAAATTAAATAATAAATCATCAATTAAAGTTTCAAAACTTACATTGATGATCTCCTCCACTATCTTGGCAAAATTAGTATCAAAAATGGCAATCACAACCTTCTCTGCTTCAGGCTTTGTAGCATAAGGACTCCCCAACCATCTTTCACTCACGAACATCCGCTTCAGGTTGGGCAGTGTAGCAAGTATGCTCTGCAAGGTGAGGAAATTGGTAGCAAAGCGTGTGACCCCCGACCGCACAAGATCCTTACCTTCAGTGTGCTCTCTCATAAGATTCAGGACCCATGTGTGATTGTAGATGTATTTGGTGATATTCCTTCCATCTTCAACCACTTTCTTTACCCAACTTAGTTTCCCTATGTCCTCAAGGAGCAAGTCAAGACAATGGGCAGCACAAGGGCTCCAAAATAATGTCGGATGTCTAGCCATTAGAAGTTTTCCGGCTGCCACATATGCAGCTGCATTATCAGTCACAACTTGGATGACATTCTGCACTCCCACATCCATCACCACTTCATCCAACATGTTGCACAAGGTCTCCGCATCCTTCACTTCATTGGAGGCATCAATTGATTTTAAAAATACTAACTGTCCTCCTGAAGCAACTAGAAAGTTGATGAGTGTCCTGTTCCTACCATCTGTCCATCCATCAGAAAGAATGGTGCAGCCATTCTTTTCCCAAATAGTCCTTTGCTCTTCCACTAATGCATGAGTGTTTTGGACCTCATCCTGCAATAACGGTCCACTTACCTCGTAACGGCTTGGGGATTTGAACCCCTTACCTGCCACAGTCAACGCGGTGACCAATTGGTCCCAAGATGGACTAGAAATAGCATTGAACGGAACATCGTTGTAGATAAAAAATCTAGCACACACCACCTTGGCTTGTTGGTGAGCCTCTTTATTCCATGCAGTGCCAAGCAATCCAGGTTGTGCACCAGGAGTGTTACGTGGAATAAAGAAGTTTTCCATGTTGCTGTCCAAAGTTCCCTTTGCTCGTATCCGTGGCCCAAGGGAAGAACCAGATGTCCCCACATCTGTATGTGACCCCATGGAACTCAAATCTGCCCTTGGGGCTGCCATTGCCTCTGCTGTTCTCTTTTTTGTTGCCTTCCTTTGATCATATGCTTTAAGCGTTGCTATTGCATCTCTCGTAGCCTCTTCAGTACATTCCGTATAGCTTGTGGTATCTCGGCATTGAATTTTTGCAAGGTGATATTTGAACCTATTAATGCCACCTTTTACAATTTTTTTGCAATGGTTGCAAAAAACATCTCCTCGTTTTGGACCTGGTCTCCCATGTTTCCAACAAGGGTCTCTCTTTTTGCCACCAACTTTAACTGTAGAAGCTGAATCCATTTTCTTTCAAAAAGATGTGGAAAAGAACCTAGCAAAAGAGAGGCAACATTTAGAGATAAATAACATTGTTACCAAAAAAAATCACAAACATCCAAAAATTACAATGACTGTATAACTGTATTTTATTTACAGTCATCTATTAATAGATGACTCTCTAAAATTAAAATTTTTAATTGTTGTGTATTTTTTTAAGTTTTTAACTTCAAATTTAAATTTAAATGAAATACTTTAATACACATTGACATTACACAGTTGACAGTCATTTCAAATGACTATGAGTATTTCACAATTGACTGTGTAATACACAGTCATTAATTACAATATACATTAATGATTAATGTATTACACAGTCATCAGTCATTTGAAAATGACTATGTATTACACAGTCATTTCAAAATTTCAAATGACCGTGTATTACACAGTCATCAGTCATTTGAAATTTTGAAATGACTGTAATGACTGTGTATTACACAGTCATTTGAAAATGACTGTGTAATACACAGTCATTTCTCATTTGAAATGACTGTAATGACTGTGTATTACACAGTCATTTGAAAATGACTGTGTAATACACAGTCATTTGGAAATGACTGTGTAATACACAGTCATTTCAAATGACTGATGACTGTGTAATACACAGTCATTTGAAAATGAATGTGTATTACACAGTCATTTGAAACGACTGTGACTGTGTAATACACAGTCATTTGAAATGACTGTGACTGTGTAATGATGACTGTGTAATACACAGTCATTTGAAAATTTGAAATGACTGTGTATTACACAGTCATTTGAAAATTGAAATGACTGTGACTGTGTAATACACAATCATTTGAAATGACTGTGACTGTGTAATGATGACTGTGTAATACACAGTCATTTGAAAATTTGAAATGACTGTGTATTACACAGTCATTTGAAAATTGAAATGACTGTGATTGTGTAATGATGACTGTGTAATACACAGTCATTTGAAAATTTGAAATGACTGTGTAATACACAGTCATTTGAAAATTTGAAATGACTGTGTATTACACAGTCATTTGAAATGACTGTGACTGTGTAATACACAGTCATTTTGAAATGACTGTGTATTACACAGTCATTTGAAATGACTGTGACTGTGTAATACACAGTCATTTTCAAATGACTGTGTATTATACAGTCATTTCAAATGACTGATGACTGTGTAATACACAATCATACACAGTCATTTGAAATGACTATAATTACTAATGATTGTGTATTACACAGTCATTTGAAATGACTGTGACTGTGTAATACACAGTCATTTTCAAATGACTGTGACTGTGTAATGAATCTAATGATGACTGTGTAATACACAGTCATTTGAAATGACTAAGACTGTGTAATACACAGTCATTTTCAAATGACTGTGTATTACACAGTCTTAGTCATTCGAAATAAAACAATACAAAAAGATACTTGGTCGTGCGTGCAAATGCAAACAATACACAGTCATTTTGACTGTGTAATACACAGTCATTTCAAATGACTGTGTATTACACAGTCAAAATGACTGTGTATTCGAAATAAAACAATACAAAAAGATCACGAATAAACAAGTAAAAACCTGGTCGCGCGTGCAAATGCAAACCCTACTGCAAATCGCGTGGCGTTTTTTGCCTTCCGGAGTCGCGCGAGCCGCGAAATGGAATAAAGACTTCGGTTTTTTTTTTGCCTGCGACTTAAGTCGCGTTTTTCTCGCATTTTGTGCCGCGTTTCGGGCGGGTTTTGGCCATTAACGGCGAGTATTTGCCAAAAAAATCGCGGCGAGTATATGAAAAAATCGCCCCGAGTATTTCCGCGATTAACTCGTGCGCCATTATGGATCGCGATTACTCGCGAGTTTTTGAATTGCTCGCCGAGTTTTGCAAGTATGGTTCTACCCCAATTTTAGTTTTTAAAGTTCTAGTGTCATCTAGGGGCACTACTGTCTAACAAGGGTATTGGTGTTTCTATAGATGCTTTTTTGGAAATGATTGCTCAAATCAAATTGTAAGGGTTTCTCTTGCCTTTTGTTCAACTCAAAATCAAGAATTGGCTTCTCAAAAAATTGGCAATTAGTAAAATAATTTGAAATAGAATCTAGAATAAGATGATGAACTACTACTCATTACCACCTATATATTCTAATATTGGGGATGCCACCTAGGTTGTTCAAATGATCTGATTAGGATCTATGACAATTACAGACAAATGCTTAACAATATTACACAAGTTAATTCAAAGCTTTAATCTGAGCGAATTAACATAATAATGCTTAAATGAACAAAGCATAATAAAGGTAATGAACTGAAAGAAAGAGAGTAGAAAGATAGAAGACAAAACACAATTGATAACGGAGTTCGTCCGCGGGTCGGACTACGTCTCCAGGTCCTGCTCCAATTGGGGGACCGATCTGATTAGCTCCAAAATCAATTACAAGTGTTACAAGATATTCCTTTCAAGCACAATGGCAACATTATTCTCCAATGTGCAGGAATAATGAACAAATCTTCAAGCTCATAATCTCCTTCTCATCACCTGGATGATTTTCAAAGGCCTAATACCCCCTTTTATACATAAAATTAGCCATAATTAGGCTAAAACCACCAAAACCAAAAAATAATCCCCCTTGGGAAAATAATCCCGTAAATATCCTCTTTCCATTTTATGGTTTGGATTTTACTCCATTATTAGGGGTTTGTTTTTAACAAATAACCTTATTTAAATAAGGTTAGGCCGAATATATTTGGTTATGTAAAATATCCTCCAAAAATATCTTATGCACTATTAATAGCGCACCGGCCATCCTTGGTTTTAGGAGACCGGTGGTTGGGAGTTCAACTCCCACCTGCCTCTCTTTTAATAGCACTAAGCGGTTTACGCTTTAAATAAAACTGAGCGCTATGTTTAGCTAAGCGCAAATCTCGTGGTGCAATGGTATTGAGGCAACATCGGAGGTTGAGTTGTTGGGGGTTCGAATCCTCCAACTAACATTTTGGGCCAATACAACTCGAAATTGCTGTGTTTGGAATCATCCACCCATGTGAGATTTGAAACTATTTTAAGGAGCATATCCTCCTGGATCAATCCTCCCCACTAGAGAGCTTTTGGACCTCCGAAAGCTTGATTACTCGGAAAGTAAGTGAGGATACAACTCCCTCACTCTTTCAACCTCCATCCATTGTGCTTTTCCAGGATGCATCCCTTTACGTCCTACTTTAAAGTACTCGATAGCACCTCTTTTTGAAGATCTGACATTTCTCTCATGAATGACATCCTCTGGCAACTCTGACATATACTCAGGTGCAAGGTCATCAATTGAAGGAACTTGAATATTAGCCTCTTCCTCAAATATCATTGGAGGCTCATACAACTTCAGATTTTCTACATTTACAACTGAGTAAATTTGCATATATGGAGGAAGATTAAGGCGAAAGGCATTGGTACCGATCTTTTCCAAGATCTCAAAGGGACCATATCTGATAGGCTTAAGCTTCTTACCTTCACCTTGCATCCTTTCCTTGCTGATATGTAACCAAACACGGTCACCAACCTGAAAATGATGATCTATGTGATGTTTGTCATGTCGAGCCTTGTATTTGGCTTGGCTCTTCTCCAACTGAGCTTCTACTGCCTGATGAATTGCTTGGACTTTTTGAATGAACTTCAAAGCCTTCTCTGCATCATGACGTCCATCTTCAACATCATCTTTTCCAAAGGCAAAGTCCATCGGTGTTCTTGGCAAGTAACCAAAGCAAGTCTCAAAAGGAGACCTCTTTGTAGAAGAATGTGTTGCATGGTTGTAAGCATGTTGCACGTAATAAAGATTCTCATCCCACAACTTAGGATGCTTGCTACAGTAACCTCTAAGAAGATGAACAACTGTCCTGTTGACTACCTCTGTCTGTCCCTCAGTCTGCGGATGGAAGGCTGTACTCTTCTTTAGCTTGGTGTCCATGAGTCCCCACAAAGATGTCCAAAATTCCCCTAAGAATCTAGAATCTCGATCTGATACAATAGAAGTAGGTAACCCAAAATGAACCCATACAAATTGGAAGTACCTATGAGCTGTTAGTTTAGCAGTGACCTGTTTCTTACAAGGCATTAGAATACACATTTTGCTGAACCGATCAACAACAACATACAAATAATCATGTCCCTTCCTAGACATAGGTAAACCTCCCACAAAGTCCATAGACACACTTTCCCATGGACGGGATGGTACAGGTACTAGTGTGTACAAACCCAATTACCTGTTACTTGGTTTACTGGTTGCACACATTACACATCCCTTTATATACTTTGTAACAGTTTCCTGCATACGCGGCCAGTAACAATACTTCTGTAATTGAACCAATGTTTTACTTACCCCGAAATGCCCTGCAATCAAAGAGGTATGTGCTTCTCGAATCACTTGTGCCTGTTCATCTTTAGGAATACACATTTTGCTGAAGTGGTACAACAAGTTATCTTGGACATAGTAATCTTTTTCTTCTACATGTTTACCCTGGATTATAGCTGCATATATGTCCTTAAAGTTCTCATCATTAGCATATTGTTCCTGAAAACTTTCACGAACCATGGAACTATTTTTAAGGATTATCAAAGCATTCTTAACTGGAGGCCTAGAGAGCATATCTGCTACTTTGTTATGGGCACCTTTCTTATACTTAATCACCAAATGAAACTGTTGAAGAAAACCCATCCACCTAAAATGCCTACTTTGTTGAAGTTTAGACTGTGAGTGCAAATACTGAAGTGGCTGATGATCAGTGTGGATTACAGTCTCTTTGCCCATTAAGTAGTGTTTCCATTTCTTAACACTCTGAACTAAAGCATAAAGTTCCTTATCATAAGTGGGATAGTTACTTACTGCTCCCGAAAAAGTTTCAGAGTGGTAGCAGACTAGTTTACCTCCTTGCATGAGTACAGCTCCCATGGCAAACCCGCTAGCATCTGTCTTGATCTCAAATGGTTGATGTAAATCTGGTAAAGCCAGAACTGGTGCGGTGCTCAACTTTTCCTTCAAAGTGTCAAAATCCTTCTGTTGTGGACCTCCCCACTGAAAAGTTGCCTTCGTACTGGTCAATGTGTGCAATGATGAAGCAATAAAAGAGAAGTTTGCAATGAACTTCCTCCAGTACTGAACCGCACCTAAAAAACTCCTGACTTCTGTGACTGTACTTGGCTTAGGCCATTTTACAATACAATCGACCTTTGCAAGGTCTACTTTTAGTTGACCATTCCCTACGACATAGCCTAGGTACACTAAGGATGTCTTAGCAAACTCGCATTTAGACATCTTTACAAAAAGTTTTTCTTTCCTTAATACATCAAGGACTTTTTTAACATGAATTACATGATCTTCCCAAGACTTGCTGAATACAAGAATATCATCTAGGTAGACTATGACAAAATCATCAATAAAAGGACGAAAGACATCATTCATGACTCTCATGAATGTAGCCGGTGCATTACAAAGCCCGAAGGGCATAACCAACCACTCATAAAGTCCTTGTTTTGTCTTAAAAGCAGTTTTCCAAATATCATTTTCTGCAATTTGTATCTGATGATATCCACTACGCAAGTCTAACTTAGTGAAATAAATTGCATGTTTCAACTGATCAAGTAAATCATCAATTCTAGGAAGAGGGTACCTGTTCTTTACCGTTATCTTGTTTAGAGCCCTGTAGTCAATGCACATTCTCCAAGTCCCATCTTTCTTTGGAACCAACACAATAGGAGAACCACAAGGAGATGTACTAGGACGAATAACTCCTTTCTCAACCAACTCTTGAACCTGCTTTTTGATCTCTTCATTTTGCAAGACTGATAACCGGTACATGCCAATGTTTGGAAGTGGCACATCCTGCTGCAACTAAATCTCATTATGTATCTCTCTCTTAGGAGGCAATCCTTTTGGTTCCTGAAACAAGTCATCATAAGCGGAAACAACTTTGACCATTTCAACCTTATGTTTAGGATCACATCCTTTAAATGCCTCAGATGTTTCTTCCTCTTTGGCTTTTACAAGCATTAATACAAAGTTCTTACTAGAGTTGACTAACCTTTTCATCTGACCAGCATTAACTAGTGCAAGATTAGTCTTTACCTTATGTGCCCGTACAATGTATTCAACCTTATCTTTAAAAAGATGGTATTTGTTCTCCCCTCTATAGAAGATAGCTTGTCGATCATACAAATAGGGACTCCCAAGTACAAGACCACAAATATCTAAAGGGACTACATCAGCTTCTACCTCATCTACAAAGTTTGCAGTGATAGCAAATCTTATCTTACATTGTTTAGTTACTTGCAATTGTGCATCATTGCAAACCCATCCCAGAGGGTATGGTTTCGGATGAGGTGTTGTAGTCAAGTTAAGCTTTTTAACAATTTCTTCAGATATCAAGTTAACTTGAGAACCCGTATCAAATAATGTATCAACTTTAGTATGTTTGATAACAACCCGAATATGAAATAATTCATTCCTTTGCTTATCATTCTTAGGAGTAGAATCTTTACTTGTACTTGCACTTATATTAGAAGAACTTGTAGCTGATGAGAGAGATCTACCTTTTTCTTTACCTTGGATTCCAGCAGCAACGATCTTTGTCTCATCTCCAGAGTCAGATCCAAGATCCTGTTGAACTATAGCAGCAGTCTTTTGTTTGTCTTTGTTTCCACCATATCTCTTTGGCCTCTTTTCAGGGTGCAGCTTCCAGCACCTAGAATCATCATGCCCTTCTTTCTTGCAATGTGAGCATGTGGGTTTTTCACCCTCTTTCTTCACTGTAGCTATCTTTTTCCCCTTCCCTTTGTTTTGGGATTTGTTCTCAGACTTAGATGGCTTCTTATCAGACTTATCAATAAAAGAACCCTTACCTCTTGACTCTAGGTGTGTGGCTTGGACACAGACTTCATCAAAGTTACTAGGATTCAAGACTAAAATTGAATGTCTCAGATAAGAGTGAAGACCACCTATGTACTTAAGCAACGTGTCCTGGGTATACAATGGAACATTTAATGCAATAGCCTTCTTTTTGAATTCATGGGTGTAATCCTGGACAGACTGACCTTTCCCTTGCCTAAAAAGTTGCCAGTTCATCAGTAACTGTTGCATATGGCCTAGGGGATAGAATTGCTTCTTGAGAGCATTAACAAAGTCTGACCAAGTTAAATTGATTTTACCATGTTGTGAAGACCCATCCCGAATTCTACTCTCCCACCAGGTTAGAGCTGTACTTCCTAACCGAAGAGTAGCTAATTGAATCCTATCAGCATCATCTAAGAGGTTTTGGACTCTACAATAGACTTCAACCTGTTGAATCCAATCATCTAATTTTTCAGCATTTAATTCCCCACAATACTTTGGTAGATCAAATTTTACATTCAATTTAATCTTAGGCTTATGTGAACTCTTGAAAAGAGAAGAAGACTCAGAATGAGTAGAAGAGGGAGAAGACGGGGAAGAAGGAGAAGAAGGAGATGGGGGTGTTTTTGGAGGCTCATGGTCACCTCCTGGTCTTTTCCCTTTGTTCTCATGAGCTGCACGTCTTCGCATCTTGTCCTCTCTCTCTTGTACTAAAACTTGTACAATGGTTTCCAAATTTTGAAGAGTCTTCTGAATACTCTTATCTTCGGAACCTTCTTCACCACCTTTTCCTTCCATCTGTGATGGTGGATTAGTTCTTCGTTTTCCGATCTCAGGATTATATTCTTCAAGCTTGCCTTCGCCTCGTTGAAACCTGGATCTTGTTAGCATTCAATTCTGCAATACTAGTCAAACAAAGCTCTGATACCAAACTTGATCTGATTAGGATCTATGACAATTACAGACAAATGCTTAACAATATTACACAAGTTAATTCAAAGCTTTAATCTGAGCGAATTAACATAATAATGCTTAAATGAACAAAGCATAATAAAGGTAATGAACTGAAAGAAAGAGAGTAGAAAGATGGAAGACAAAACACAATTGATAACGGAGTTCGTCCGTGGGTTGGACTATGTTTCCAGGTCCTGCTCCAATAGGGGGACCGATCCGATTAGCTCCAAAATCAATTATAAGTGTTACAAGATATTCCTTTCAAGCACAATGGCAACATTATTCTCCAATGTGTAGGAATAATGAACAAATCTTCAAGCTCATAATCTCCTTCTCATCACCTGGATGATTTTCAAAGGCCTAATACCCCCTTTTATACATAAAATTAGCCATAATTAGGCTAAAACCACCAAAACCAAAAAATAATCCCCCTTGGGAAAATAATCCCATAAATATCCTCTTTCCATTTTATGGTTTGGATTTTACTCCATTATTAGGGGTTTGTTTTTAACAAATAACCTTACTTAAATAAGGTTAGGCAGAATATATTTGGTTATGTAAAATATCCTCCAAAAATATCTTATGCACTATTAATAGCGCACCGGCCATCCTTGGTTTTAGGAGACCGGTGGTTGGGAGTTCAACTCCCACCTGCCTCTCTTTTAATAGCACTAAGCGGTTTACGCTTTAAATAAAACTGAGCGCTATGTTTAGCTAAGCGCAAATCTCGTGGTGCAATGGTATTGAGGCAACATCGGAGGTTGAGTGGTTGGGGGTTCAAATCCTCCAACTAACATTTTGGGCCAATACAACTCGAAATTGCTGTGTTTGGAATCATCCACCCACGTGAGATTTGAAACTATTTTAAGGAGCATATCCTCCTGGATTTTCAAACTACCCAGATAAGATTGTATAATTTAATTGAGGATTATGCCAGCCACAAGTCAGCTACACATATCATAATACAATCAATGGTTTAAGGGCATATCATGCCTCCTCTCTTCAGAGGACTGTTGTCCTCGAAGCAGATCAAGTATGGATGCTTTTATATAAAATCTCCATTTTTCTACATAACAACTTTGACTGAAGAATTTTTCCACTTGATCAAATACTTTGTGATCACCCTTTTCTTTAGCCTCCTAATGTGTGTTTGAAGGATTCCCCCAAGTTCCAAAATCATTTTATTCTCTTCATCAAGCTTTGGTAGCTTTGTCTAGGTTGAAACTCTATTCCAAATAATTTTCTTCAAGCAAGAACATGGAAAATTAGATATTTATTGCTGATTTAGGTATCTCCAATTCGTATGCCACATTGTCGAATGGGTAATTCTTACACTTGATCAAATGCTTTGTGATTGCCTTTTTTTGTAGCGTCATAGTGTGTGTTTGAAGGATTGCCTCAAGTTCCAAAATCAATTTTCCCTCCTCACCAAGCTCTGGTAACTTTGTATGGGCTAAAACTTTTTGTCAAATAACTTTCTTCAAGTAGGAAAAATGGAATACTGGATGTATTTTTTGTTGAATTACATAGCTCCAATTTGTATGTAGCTCCAATCCTTTGCAAATCTGTAAAAGGTCCATATACTTGGGCATCAACTTGTTATCCTTCTATTGTTTTAGTGACATTGGTTTATGTGGTTGTAATCTCACAAAGATCAAATCTCCTACTTCAAAAGCCCTTTCACCATGGTGTGATCAATTTGTTGCTTCATTTTGTTCTATGTTGTTGCCAAGTTCTCTTTGAGATTAAAGAGTACCTCTTCTTGGTGTGGAATGCGTTCATCAACTGCTCTCATATTTGGGTGGGCTTGTAATGAAGAGGTTATTGATGGTGCATGGTACCCATATAGTGCCAAAAATGAAGACATTTTGGGTAAGTGTGAAAAGAAGTGCTATATTACCATTTCGGTAGTGGCAATCCTTGCACCCATCTCTCTTGTTTATCAAACACAAAACATCAAAGATAGCCTTCCAAGCATTTGTTGACCAACTTAGTCTATCCATTTGATTGGAGATGATATGACATGCTACGAGCAAGATGAGTTCCCAAATATAAGGATATGTCAGTCCAGAATTTAGTTGTAAATATAGGATCACAATCACTTACTGTGATTCTTTCAATCTCATGCAGCTTTTGAATGGTATCCATAAAGGTTGTTACTATAGCACTCGCTACAAATGGGTGTGAAAAAGCACAAAAATGTGTATATTTGGTGAGTCAATCCATAACAACCATGATAACATTTTTTTCTTATAGGATTGGGTAAACTTGTGATAAAATTCATGGATAACTCTTTCCACCTTTGGCTTGGAATAGATAAGTGTTGTAGAAGATTTGGAGCCTTAATTGTCTCCCCTTTATTTTGCTAGCAAACCATGCATTTTGCTTTAAATTTTTTGTCATGCCCCCTATATGGAATTGTCTCTTAATTCTTCTTAAGCAAGAAGAAAACAAAATAATAAAAATTCCGTTTGCGCTTTTCCCAAGAAGGGTGGGTATTACCGTTTCTCATAAAATTGTCTTATCGGTAAGACTTCACAATTTTCTTGATATGAAACCTACTGTACCCATATTTGATGGGACAAGGCATTGGAAAGAAATCATAATTTTGGCATGGAAGATAAACGTAGGTTTTAAAGTTATCATAATGTTCTTTTCCTTAGCCATATATGCCATCTGTGTTGGGCATCTGAAACTACCGCAACGATCTTAAGTCCAAATCGAAATCATCGTTATGTACCTACAGCTGGGCACAAAGGAAAAGAACGATGGATACTATCACTGGTATAGACCAGAGAATTAAAGGCAACAATGATATCATTATATTAAGGCATCGGTCTCATTAAATTGATGCAACAATCATTATTATACCCAAAGCAGTAATTAATCATTAATAGATTACCATTTCATATTAAGCAGCAATTACATTATGGAGAATTGTGATGGTTGAAAAGGTATGGGTGGTGTCTCCTTCAAGAGACAACTAGATGAAAGGTTATGTCTATTTATTCCACCGTGGAGAATATAAAAGGAGGAGATCGAATCAGATTGCAAAAAATCATGATCTGATCATCATCAGAGACAAGATAAGCGTTGGATCTAATAAACATTGCAGATTCAGACGACACATATATATTGAACAACAGTTACATGTTTATCAAATACTGTGGTATGAAGTAGAATGCATAGCAATATGAATTGGCTGATTTGTTATAGGACTATCATTTGATAGGAAGTAGGAATGTATACAGATATTCTATTGCTTCTAATGTATGATTAATAATAAGATAGGAATGTATGCATAATTCATAATGATTCCTGTAAAGCTTCATCCAATTTGCCGTTCCGCTTTGGAGGGAAGATGTGAGCATATAAGGAAAGCAAGTAGCCTGATGTCCATTCAAGTTAAGTTGGAAGGCCAAATGATGGATGTGATTTCGTGCCCCTGGACTTGATGGATAGGCTCAAGGTGCCTTGTATGATCTCTCGAGGGCTTCATAGCATGGATGGGTCATCGGGTTAAGCCTGAAAGGAATCCACATGCACATTATGTAAACTACAATGATGATTAAGATAATGTTTCTAACCTAGTAGGAAAGATTTATCTTATATCGAACATAATTGAGGGGTCTCAATCAGGATCTAATTGGTAAAGTTATACCTCTAACCATCTCACATCTCTTATTTGAAAGGAATTTGTGATTTTAGGGCAAAAACTAGGGCATTTACAAAAGGGGACATTACATTTTTCGACATCCCCTTTGAGCCCATCCCAAAGGAATCTCGCTTGATTCTATGATAAGTCATCAATAATCTTGAATGAGCCCCAATTAGAGAACCATGAAGCTCCTATAGAATCTTTTGTTTGAGGGTGGAGTTCTTCATAGGTTATACCATAGGGAATCTTCCAACAAAACTTCTTTAAATTGTTTGGATCATTTTGTAATTTTAAAATGAGATTCCATGTAGTGACATCTTGCTTCCACTCTAATTTTACTTCTTCGACCCGGTTTGCTTGTAATATTGAAATGGCACACAATAATGCCTCCTCCTTATCATCTTGTTTGGATGATGCATTATTCGGTATATTCTTCTTCGCTTTTAATATAAATGAGCTTAAATTCATATCCCAACATCTTAGTGACTTATTTTGGTTGGTTTTAGAGGATAATCTTCGCTTCAATAAATATTTTAGGCTATTATGATCTGTCTTTACTTTAAAGTGTTGACCCATCATATATGGCCTCCATTGTTTGACTGCATGTAAAATCACTAGCATTTCCTTTTTATAGATAGGTTTGAGTTGATTCTTACTTTTCAATTGAAGAGTTTTAAAAGTAATGGGCCTGACTTCTTTCATAAGAATTGCTTCTATACCATTCCTCAAAGCAGCACACTTAATAAAATTCTTGGTGAAATTTGGAGTGGTACACAGCCTTCTTAAGTCTCTAAAATGCTATTTCAACAACCTCATTCCATAGGAAAGTATCCGTTTTCCAAAGTGTTGTGAGGGGTGTTTCTATGTGGCCATAATTCTTTACAAATCTTCTATATTATCTAGTGAATCCGAGGAAACCCCTCAAACTTTTAATGGTTTGACTTTTAGGAGTTTCCCACTTCATCAGAAGGTTGATTTTGTTTGGATCAACTCTTACTCTTTCATGAAACACAAATGTGAACTAAGTACGTGACCTCTTTGGGTGCAAAAGCATACTTAGAACATTTAGCATAAAACTGATTTTGTTGGAGAATTCATATTGCTTGATCAACATTGTGCAAATGGTCTTCTCATGTCTTGCTATAAATCAATACTATCATCAAAGAACACTAATAAAAACTTCCTATAAATGGCTTAAAGATGAAATTCATCAAATGTTGGAATGTAAAACTCATATTGATCCTTACGAGTTCTAAATGTCATCTTGGGAATATCTTTCTCCTTAATTCTAATTTGGTGATTTCTTGATCTAAGATCAAGTTTTGTAAAAAAAAACATGGCTTCATTTGGTTCATCTAAGAAATCATCAATGATTGGAATAGTAAACTTATCTGTGATGGTGTACTTGTTGAGTTCTCTACAATCTAGATACATGCACCAAGTGTCATCCTTCTTATCTACCGTCACCATTAGAGAATAATAAACACTTTGACTATGATGGATAATTCCTACTTTAACATCTCTTGTACCATCCTCTCAATTTCACTCATTTGGACATATGGGTACTTGTAAGGCCTAATGTTAGGTGGTTGGCACCCTAGCGCTAGCTGAATTGCATGGTCATGACCCCTTTTGGGAGGAAATCCTTTTGGTGCAGCTCCAAAGACTATTGAATGTTTCTCCACAATAGCTTGTAGGTTTCATGCACAATCTGGAAATCTGATAGCATTAAGCTTGTAGGTTTTGTTGGAACCCTAAAATTTGCAATTTTTAGAATTCCAAATTCCAAGACAAGGAGCAAGAAAAATTCTAAATATATATATACATATATATATATTGAATAGGTACAAGTAATATATTTTATATTTGTTGCACAATATGAAACCATAACATAAACACAATAATGGGCATAAAAAATGGAGTGTGAAGCACCAAAGGGGGTATTTACATCATTTAAAGACCATTTATCCATTATATACCCATAAAATAGCCTTAAAATACCTCTAATATGCCTAAACAACTTGTAAAGTGACAATTAATTACATAAACTAAGGCAATTTCGGGATTTGGAATTATTTTTATTTAAAAGGGGGGTGTCTTTTCACCCAAAGGGGTATGAAAACCATTCAAACACATATATATGTGTGATGTAAAATGTAAAGAGAGAAGAAGGAGAGATACAAGAGGTGGAGGCAATTTTGTACTTCTAAACTTTTTATCAAAAATTATACCAGTTGCATTTTCTTTCTCATATGTGTTGAGAGTTAACATAATTTCAAAAGGCAATTGCTTGTGATATTATCTAAAGGAGATAAGGTTATTTGTGTTCTTCCAGTGAAATTTTGTGTTTCATATTGTAGATTTGGATCAAAAAAGATTTACTTGTGAATTGTAATTGTTCCCTGTATTTCTTCCTTGGATGGTCTCTTAAAGTTAGGGTTAAATTCATTCAAGCGGTTTACAATATAGACATTGAAGTAGAGCTCATAAGAAACAGTAACTGACAGACTCATCGAGAGGGGGTGGGTTTAAAAACTGTCTCATAAGTTTACACAATAAGTCCTGAAGAAATATAAGACTCTGTAGCCCAAATAAGAGGAAAGGCACTGATCATTTGTAAACAAACCCTTTAACCATCCCAATTACCCTTTACTTTTAAGCATTAGGATTAGTAGAGTAGGTATAGTAAGGTAATTTAGCCAAAGTGTAACATATATACCTTTGTAAGATACATAGATCAATACACACATCTGAAATCAATCTGTTTGAGAAACTTATGCCATTCTGAGACTAGGAGATATCATATTAAGACACTAAAATTCTAAGCACAAAGATCAAATAGCTTCTACAACAACAATCTTGAACTCATCTGCTGTATCTCCATCCTAGGAACTTATGCCATTCTGAGATAGGAGGAAGCCAGATCAAGATACTAAATCTGCTATAAAAAGCATTAGTTGAAGGAACAACTAGTGAGTAGGTATACCCGCCTAGGTCCTGCAGAGCCTAAAGTGAGAGAGTTAGTAACCAAATAGGTTCACTCTATAAGTTGGCCAAGTCAATTGGAGGGTTTGATCATAGGAGTTGGCATTTCCTTAGAACCTATCCAATCTGTTGATTTGAGACCCAACAGGTTTGTCGTTGTAGGCCCCTTTTTTGGTTGTGCCTCTATGGAAAATAATTGAGCCACAAACCCATCTACTTCTTTCTAGAATCTTCTACATTTGATTGTGGTGATTATGCACGAGCCCATGTAGCTCAAATTTCCTTCCCTCTGACTCGAAACACACAAAAAGCTCTTGGAAATTCATTTCAATCGTTTCAAAGGTAGTTAGCCATTGAACACCCATAACAATATCGACTCCACCCATAGGAATGGAAAACATATGATTATCCAGTTGATATTCTTCCATGGAGAGCTTAATACTATTAAATTTTCTAGAACAGCTAACTATTCCACCATCTACAATCGTGACTTGAAACTTTGGAGCTGGATGGACAAAACAGTTTAATGTATATCCGATTTACTGTTGATGAAGTTAGAAGTACTACGTGATTTAATTAATATTGCTACCTTATGCTTTTTCAAAACACCCATTGCCTTAATAGTTTGTGGAGTGCTAATTCCTGAAAGGGCATGGCAAGAAATGGTTGTATTTTTTGGTTTTTTCCCTTGTCTCTTCATCAGCCTCCCCTAACAACTCTTCTTCCATTTCTTTATTATTGGCAACTTCAATGTAGAACGATTACTTTTCTCCACACTTAATCGCTTGATTGTACTTTCTATCACAATTAAAGCATAATCCTTTAGTTCTCTACTCTTCAATTTGTTAAGGAGCTAGTTGGCAGGTTGAGGAAATGATAGCATATCAGTAATCCTATCCCTTATATGTGTTAACTCTTTCCTTTTGTTGATTAGTGCTCTCTCCAATGTTTTGTGTGCCATGACAATAGACTCTGATACAAAACTTGTATTAAACATTTGCATCTCATTTGGGTGTGATCTTTGAGCTTACCCAAAAGCAATCATTCAAATTAATGAAATCAAGTTTCCACAATCCATTGAATTATTGTAGCTGCTTCTAGATTAGATTGCGTTCAAGAATTTTTAGCATCAACGTTTTGGATCACACTCTGTAGTGCCTCCTGAATTTTTCTTTTCATCTTTATCTAGGGCTGTCACAGATTGGAGAAAAGGATTTTTGGGATTAAAAGGGCTTTTTGCATAAGGTTCTAAAACTTCAAAGTGAGACTAAAATGGATTTTGTGGCTGTCCCCTTTCACCCATAGCACTCCTACACTTTGATGAACCCCCAAGTGAGTTTGAAACTCTCACATTTTGATTTTCATTTCTTTCTTCCATCTCGTCATGCTCATTACTCTCATTGCTGCCACTGATGTTGTTTTATTTTGTGAAACAATATGCAAGTGCAAATTCAAAATAGAAAAGAAAAATCATACATTCTATCTGTTAAAACTTTGAAAAAAAAATGAAAGATTCACTCACCTCTTTCACTTCTCTTGCTACTTCACTCCTCATTGCTCACCGATGTTGGTTTTTCTAGCTCCGCCTTCAAACCCGCTCAAAATGTTTTTTCAAGGCTCCGACTTGCCTATAATTTTTTTTTTTGCATGTAGAAATGAGTTAAATCAAGATAGGGAGGTTGCAGTTGGCAAAGGAGTGCAAAGGAGTTTCAAAAATAAAATAATAGTTATGAAGTTAATTGGGAAATTAAAACAATGGAAAAGAATAAAAGGTAGCCAAATATTAAAAATAAAAGAATCAAGGGATATTAAGTGAAGGAAATTATTTTTTATAAAGTTAATAAAGGATTTGATCAGGAAGCTAACCCTAAATGGAGGAGTCCACTATAAAGCAAGTCCACAGGTTTATTCTTCCCTACAAATAAATTTGGCAAGGAGAAAAGTAAAACTGGCAAGAAGGAAAATAGCGAAATTGGTAGAGGCAAGTGGCATAGGGAATTCGTATGTGATTGCAGAGACCTGTATGGACTGAAGCTGTATGTCATATGGGGAAGGGTAGATGGCAGCAAATGGAAGAAGGCGTACGACAGGAAGCCGTACATGGAGTAGGCAGAGTCTAAGGTGAAGCAAGCATGGTTGTACTAGAGGTCTTCAAACAAATTGGACCGTATGTTGTACATGCACAACTAGCAGAGCTGTATAGGGGAGCACAATGAAGTTAGAAATCTGTGCATGTTAGATAGAGAGCACGTCGTATGAGGAAGTCAAAGATTTGTACGTGCCAAGTAGAGAGCATGTTGTACAGGCAAGAGGAAGGAGAGCCGTACAGGGAAGTTAGAGTTCCGTACGTGGGTAGGGGAAGACTACAAGGAGAGAAAGTTACCATAAGGGGAGAAGATGAGACCATACGAGGAAGTGAGTCGGCACAAACATAGCATGTTGTATAGGGACCTTGGGCTGTACGACAGGAAAGAGGATTGCTGGGCTGTACGTAAAGTGCTGCAGCTGTACACCACAAGCACGTACTCGTACGAAAGGTATCGAGTTGTACTTGAAGGACATTAGGTTGTATTGGAATTGAGAAGCACCCAATTGTATGGCAAGGAGGCAAGGCATCTGTAAGGAAAGGAAGACGTGTCGTATAGTGAAAAGAATTCTAGTTTGCACATAGGGAAA
This sequence comes from Cryptomeria japonica, assembly GCF_030272615.1. Classification (NCBI taxonomy): domain Eukaryota; kingdom Viridiplantae; phylum Streptophyta; class Pinopsida; order Cupressales; family Cupressaceae; genus Cryptomeria; species Cryptomeria japonica. The sequence continues at coordinate 400,243,804 of NC_081412.1, read as the reverse complement.
GAACTTGGCCAATCTGCACAATAGCATTTCACACATGGTGAAAAACAGTTTTGGGAACACCAGCCAATCGGGAGGCAGCGGTGGTAGTTACCATAACAACCAACGCCACGTTTATAAAGGCCAAGCTTCCCATTTAGCAACAATGTCAACAATGGCAACTGGCAGTAGTAGCAAAAGTAAGAAGGTTCGACCTCGTGTGCAGATTGGAGATGGCAGGATTAAAGCCGACACTCTCACTTGGGAAAGTTTGAGCAGCATTGACTACCGCCCATGGTAGCAAGAGACAAATGAGAACCACAACGTCAAGATGGTTCTTAGGCACATGGAGGTGGAGAAGGTGATTCAGATGCTTGTTTTCAATATAGGGGAGTTCGAGCTCATTTTGAAAGCTCTAGTAGTGCATTATGATGGACACGCACAGAAGTCCACCATCCTTTACAATGGAGATGATGTGACTCTCTCCTTTTGGCCAGTTGAGTTTAAACGAGTGTTCGAAATTCCATCCAAGGTTGCCAAGGTGGCCAAGCTACAAGGAAAGATGACAATACTGCAGAAGGATAATTTACCGAAATAGGTATGCCATGATGACTTGACGCCGAAGGAGTGGGATAGTGTATAGAATAACAACAGCAGTAGAGGGGTCAAGAAAACCTTCTTGGTGATGACAATGTGGAAGTGCATTCTTGACGTGATCAAGAGCCACCTCATTGGAGCAAGTAGGTCTTTTGACATCGCCATCTGGATGATTTATTTAATGATTGGCCTTAAGAATGGGAAGGTTTACAATCGGGCAGATTCGAGAATTTCTTAGCCTCTAGCATAAGGCTTTTTACATGTCCTAGCATGCTATCGGCTTGTTCTTGGATGCCGTCCGCACTTAGGTACTGGCAAACAAGCGGGGACACTTTCACCCTCTTAGTCGTGTGGAGCTGACTAAGCTAGCCATTTTCTACCAGAGTCACATGGACACATTGACGAATGTTAGCGACTGGGCCCATCCTACCAAAAAGAGGCAGACGCAAGAGTTTAAGTGCTAACAAGTATCAGAATATGAGAGTAGTAGTAGTGCAGAAGAGGAGGGGAATATTGAGGTGTCTTCCAGTGAGAGCGCGAAGGATGTGTTTGTTGCAGAGGATGTGCTTGATGAGGATGTGTGTGTTGCAGAAGACATGGTTATTGCAGAGGATGTGTCTTTGGGTGCCTTGGGTGCAATTGGAAGCTACGACAACAATGATGAGGTTGAGGCGGTGGTGACCATCGAGATGGATAGTGACGTAGCCATATTGCCAGTTGGAGTGATAGTGGTAGTGGCAGAAACACCAATGATGGTAGTGGTACTAGTTTCCATCCCTTCTGCTTCTAGAGCAATTGTGGTAGGGTCAATTCCACCAACACCATTGTCCGCATCATTGGCAATGGTAGGGTCAAGTCTACCAATGCCATTGTCCACATCATTGGCAGTTGGATGGTATGGCCGCTTTTCTTGGCCGAGTGGGAGAGATTGCAAGGATCTTAGATATTGGTCACTACCTCCTGGTGGCATAAGCAACAAAGCTCCTTTTGGATTTTATGCAAGGTGAGTGTGATGGAGAGTTCTTCAAATGCTTCATTGCCAGAGGATGGCCGAAGATGGAAACATAGGCTATGAGAGATGCCCGGATCTCCTAGCGACGCAACCTTGGAGGCTGCCATGATTGGGTACTTCGAGCGCTCTATGACATGGAACTTGTCTTGAGGGAATTGTTCCTCAACCATCGTCGACTAACAATCACATACTTTTAGGATGTTCCATAACTGGTGCAAGTCCTCCACTAGGTGGAACGTGCTCGATAGCTTTAATTGAACATGCGCAAAAAGACTAAGACTAGTTGGTCCAGTAGCACTCTCGGGTTACTTCTCTGGAGAAGACCGTGGGAGAGCATGAGTAGTAGTTAGTCGAGAGAGATCGACAGGTGGAAGAATTGAACACACAGTTGGTGGAGAGGTATGAGCGGATCACTTTGCTGAACACATAGCTGGGGAAGAAGAGTAGTGAGATCAAGATGATGCATAAGAAATTGATGGAAGCAACATACATGGTCAAGGAGTCTCGCAAGAGGGAGTTGATGGCGAATCAACACCTTCAGCTTTTGCAGCAACGATACTCTCGGCCATCCACCCTGCATCTTCTTTACTTCTAGGAACGTCCTCTCACCCTCCTGCTTCTAAGTGATTTTGTGTTTTCCAGCCCCATTTTGTTTTCATCATCTGGAAGACGACTTCTTTTTTTGGGGGGGCTGATGTAGTCAACAAAACTGCCATAAATAATAAACAATGTTTTGTCATTTATAATTGGCCATGTAATGAACAATTTGTTTTTGAGCTGTTGGTAGTTACTGACCGTTGGCACTCTTAACCAACCGCTAGGTACTATATATTTCATGGCTGTCTTGGAAATATAGATTATTCTCAATTGTACACATTCCATATTTTTGAAATAAAGACATCTTTTTGGGCATGATCTATGTTATTTTCCTATTATGATATATTGTTATGTGACATATGTTTGTACCTGTTTACTCTATGTAAATAAGTTAGATCCCTTCGAGAGTAAACAGAGGCCTTCAATGTTCAAGACTTACATCCATGTATGCAACCTTCAATCAACCAAATTGTGCCAGCTTTTACACAAAGATCTGCTTTTATGTTAAGCTTCAAGCCTTTATTGTGACCATAACACACTATTGTGTGCATGCAAGATTTGTAAAAGCCACTCATTCTGCTCCTTTGTTTTCATTTGATGTGGATTGCTCATGTGCTTGGATGCTTTAGTATCATTAAGGAGACCATGGTCTCCACCGTGAGGGGTCCTTGAGGTCCATTCAACTAAAAAAATATTGCTCATCCTGCTGATAGTTATGGAGTAGGTATGGTGGTTGGGATGATAGTGTGAACGCAGGGGTGTGAATGCTCAAGAACTTGAGTTTCTTCATGAGAATGTTCTATTAAGCCACAAAGGTATAGGCTGTTGACAATTTGAATTGTTCGCTTCTTTTCCCAATTTCCTTGTTCTTGTTTGATCTTATAGGAGCAGCTCCAATCTTATGAAGCTTATAAATAATTATTTTGAGAAAGACAAAAGTTTATTTCTAGCTGCCCATAAAGGGCCAGGGTTCTGAATTGAATAAATATGGGTATCATTTAAATCTAGAGGCCGATCTTCAATTCCTGAAACTAAGCAAATTAAATTTAGGACGTATGATCATGCTCCAAACCATCCAAAGGGAAGTTAGTTCCAAGCTGGAAGGCACTGATTCTGAAAGCCAATTCAGCAATGTTGAAGAGTTCATTGATGGCTCAGTGAAAGAAAGTGAAAAAGATGGAGAGAATGATGATAAATTTGAGACTTCATGGAGACATTGGCGAAGGCATTGTGGAAGGCTCAGTGGCCAGTGTTCAGAGATGATGCCTCATAGCAGTCTTATGCTATAAAACAGGCAACAACGTCAAGTCTTTTTCATGCCGATCAAATTATGGATGCCCCTCTCCACAAAATGTTGACTCTGACTGTGCAGGATGGTGTACTCTTCTACTGGTGAAGGGGAACCTTAAACGATATGCCAATAGTTTGCAGCCAAGTTGAGCCAACTGCTTTGACTCTGATGCCCCAACAATGCAGATGAACATAATTATCAGGCTAAGGCTGCCCTCTTATGAGTGAATTGAACATAGTGTTGGAAGTTGTCATTGATGTCAAAAGCTATGTATGAGATTGTTGGATTAATTGTCATTGATCTCAAAGATAGATTGACGAAAGGAAAGGCAACTGTTATAATGAAGCAAGATATGCAAAGAGACAATTATAATGTGTATGATCTAGTTTACACCCCAAGGATACGACTATGAACATGGCCGACTCTATGACATTGCTGATTTTAGGATCAATATTAATTATATTGTGAATGCTGGCTGTCCCACATTCACCTTAGCCAGCCATACTTTGGTGCCTAAGACAGACACAATAATGCATATTAATCAGCCAAAATTAATACAAAAGGAGTGATGAATGAATGAATTTCTATGGAGATATGATGGGGCAGTGCTCAGTGTTAAGGAGTAGCAAACTTACTAAAGAAAAATTAATATATATTTCACATGCTGGCCGACCTCAATATTAGCATCCAAGAGAAGCATACAAATACAATGTTTTAAGGCAGCGCTTGCGTTTAAGATGACTATTAGAAGATGTGATTAAAGAGCATTAAGGAGTAGTGATAAAGGTTAAGGGAAGGAGCTTTGGCCGATCACACACTAATTAAAGAAATATGTATGTTTATGAAATTGCCCAAACATTCACAAGAATGTCTAAATGCAGCAAATACTTTAAGGAAGAGAAGTGATTAAATAAGGAGTATATTTTCAATAAGCATCAATTGATATACTTGCATTTACATTAATGCTGGCCGACTATAATTGTTAGATGTATTATCACCCAAAGAAAGAGATATAAAGATGAATTATTGTGTAGCAATTAAAAAACAATGAGGTGGAGCGATTAATATTAATGACGTACAGCAAATATAATAAAGAAGTAAGTAGTGATTACCAAGAAAAAATTATGGGCAACAATTACCTTGTATAAGGAGAAGTGATTACATGTTAATAGGCGGAAATTATCATCATATTAATGGCAGCATTTTAATCTTAAGAAGGCAGCTTGAAGCAAAGGATAAAAGGAGTTATGATTAGTTTCAGAAAGTAATCATTTCTTCATAAAGGATATGACTCTTTCAAAGGAGATCTATATTCGTAGAGATTCATCCTTTCATGAATTGAAGAAGATATAAAAAATACATTTGAGAAGTGAAGAAAAAATGATTAAGTGGATTAAAAAGGATAAATATCATATCTACACCTGCAGATCTGCTAAGAGTTCAAGGGGCAGAATTAGAAGGAGTATGTAGATGTAGAGGAAAGTGCTGATGCTGAGATAAAGAAGAAGATCTTGCAGTTATAGAGGAAGAGATTGGGCAGAAATAAAGGAGAGATCTAGTGCAGCGACAAAGACATACCATTAAGGAAGAATGAGTAAGCAATAAAAATAAGAGAGAGCTTTGTGAAGAATAAAAAGAAAATTTATTATTCAAGAATTCGTGGAATAAAAAATATTTGAAGCATGGCAGCAGATATTAGAATGATTTATAGGATCTCCAAGCAGCATTAGAGCAGAAGATATGATAAATCAGTCAAATCAATGAGCAGATTTAAAGTGGGATTGAGCAGACTTCTGAGAGAAATACAAGCAGATTTATTGAAGCATATTGGGGCAGATTTGTGAAGAATTAGTAAGTAGGTTTATGAAGATTCTGTAGAGGAGTTGTGAGCAGGTATAAGAAGGATTTACCATCCGAATTGAGAGCAAGGAACAGAAGTGAAATGAGTAAAGATTAAAAAAAAGAGGATTGGAAGCAAATGTGAGCATAAGAAGAAATATCATACAAATACATGCAAGAGAAGAACATCGTAGAAGATTATTCAAGGAAGTTATTGAAGGAGAGTTTTTCCCAAGAAGACTAGAATTTGTTGAGGTGGAAGTTGGTGTTTCCTAAAGGAGAATTGGTGTCTGACTAAGTTTGTGCTTAGTAGTTGGGGTTGGTGCCCACGAATTGAGGGGATTGGTGTCTCCTGTGGGCTGGTGCCTACGAAGTTGTAAAACAAATTTATATAAGCAATATTTTGCCATGGTTTTCACCCGTAACGGTTTCCACGTAAATCGTGTGTTCTACGTATGTTGCGTAATTGTTGCATCTTATGTTGCTGATATTATGTAATTAATGTTATTATGATTGTTAAGTTGAAAAAGTAAAAGATTGTTTTATACTGAATCACTGATTCAATCTCCACTCCCCCTCTCAGTATAATCGTGTGCACTTCACATAGTCCCCTGTAACACGATAGTGCATACTATGCCTTTGGTATTAGCTGCTATGACACATACGGATGGAAATGAGGATGACAACAGGAAAATAGAAACTCCGCAAACACCAAAAGATATGGTGCCTCCTCCAAAGGAAAAATGTTAGAACCTCTCTAGCCTGGTATTGGTATTATACAGATTTTCTTTTTTGGTTAGCATCCTTGAACTTTCTGATCAAGACAGTAACTACTCTCTATTGTTGCCTGGATTCTATTAACAACCAATTATAATAATGTTCAACCCACTTAAATATTCCTTTAGTAAAACTTGAAAATGTATTTTGTGTGTTTCATTATTACAATGAAAAGAACAAATAACCCATTCGTATAATTATTACAGATATTATCATGGATATTTCAATAATTAGTACTTTTTCATTACTGTTGCAGTTCAGAAATCCATTAATGCTTTAATGGCATTATTGAAGATACAAAGGACATATTCATTATTAAAGCAAGAAAAATAAATCTGCCCAAATCATGTCATAATTACTGCATACATGCCTTGTTTAAAACTATAAGTAGATTAAATATCTATTACATTGGGATCATATTGCTCACCCCTATCATAATTAAATACACCTAAGCACACCATATGATTAAAGTACAATCATGCTTTTAACGATGGTACACTAAATATTAAGTATATTGATAGATTTAATCAAACTTTATCATACAATGTGGCTGCTTTATAGAATTTATTGTTTGAAATGTATGCCTCAAACTGGTCTAGCAATTTTGGAAGAGCTAGAAGAGAGGGAGACTATCCCCAGAGTGTGTGACTTTCCAACCAATGAGTCTTATGGAGCTCTTGCACACTGCCCCTTGTTTGGAATGACCCTACCTTTCACAAGGACAGCAGATAAGGATATTCTTAACTAATAAAAGAGAGCCATGTACATGTCATCACAAACAGCATGAAGATAACAACAGTTAATGTGGAACAAGATTAACTATGAACGGGGAAACCATGAATACATAAATCATGTACTTGACCAAGTATTTATTAAACATTTACCTATTTCATACCTCGTTTTAACCCACACATAAGGTCTCCAAGAAACCGTTAGCTCAGCTTAAGGTTTCCAATTCCAATAAATGCTTATTATACATCTATCTTACAAGCTACTCAATACAGGATTTAAGGTAACTTAGCTGCTAACCACTCTATTAATTGGGATAAATGAGCATTGGATTAGAACCTTACAGTGGTTAGACATAGAGGAGATGGACAAGACCCTGTTCTATACTAGGGATCATAGACTAGAAACTCATGAATACGCAAAACTTGGCAGGCCCAAATTTGACTTGGACTTGGTGACTTATTAAAAATATGCTAGAGGTCAGCAAAATTTCTGAACATTAAAAAACACACATATTGACAGAATAATCTTAAAAACCATGCATCAAATGAATTTTAAAGAACTGATAAGTAGTTTTTTGTTCATTCTTAGATCAAAAAAGAAGTTCAATGCACATCATAGTGTCATATGATAAAAAATTACAAATCTATATTCATATTGTACATTTTTTTTCTACGAGTAGTACTTCTAAGTGGCTGTGTGGGTGCCCTTGAAGTGGATGCTATTGATTGTGCTTGGAGAGGAATATATTCCTTAAGCATATCATGGGCAGCTGCATTCAATGAAGCCTCGATTGATGCCTCGGCCTCACCTTCTGACTCCCTTCTGCCATTACAATTGCTGCCCATTCTGCTGCTTCTCTATTAATTTCAGTAATTCTTCTTTGGAAAAGAGGGGCTCCTCAGGCTCATTAATATCATTAGCAACCTGATTTGAATACGGATATATGTCATCATGGTCAGTGGCATTGTGATTGTCCCTTCCCTCCACCTTTTTGGTACAAAAATTAAGATTTGCACTGGTTGGCAAGTTTTCAGGTCAGACTTGTGGGTACTCAGTGAGTTTTTGGCCAAAAATGCACTGATTTTTAACAAAAGAACTGCCCCTGAATTTTTGGGTGAGTGACGTGGGAGCAGTTTTGACTTGCGAGAACTTGTGAGTTAGGTAAGTTTTGTCAAGTTTTTAATCTATGCCAGGGACTGCATGGTGTCTCTCCCTGAGTACCTGCCACAATTAACACTATAGGTGGGTGATCCCTTCAACTTCCACTAGGTCTGGGTACCTGTAGCATTAGTTTTTTAACTTTGTTTGTCCAAAATAGCAAGAAAAAGAATCACATTATTTCATTATGCAGATCCATCATCTTTAGACAGCTCATCCTACGCTAACATCAGCCTTATTTAAATTCCTATTCATTTGTCAAAATTTGTCTCAAAGGAAGGATAGGGTATCAATGTGTCATAAATAATCAAGAAAACTTGAAGCTAATTAAAAGAAGTCTCCTTAAGGACTTCAAAACAATTTGAGATTACAGTAAGGTTTTGTTTAGTTACACGTGACAATATGACAGTCATAATAAAAAGAATTCATTTATCTAATTCTCTTGTAAGGATACCTCTTTCAACACAAATAGATCTCAGCAATTTTCAGGATAAGACAACCAAGAATAAAAACAACTTCGTAATTCAAGTAACCTTTTGTTTTATTTTTGTATTGAAGAAGATTTGAACTCAGCACCATCTAGGTGCCTACAACCTGGATTTTGCCTTTTGGCAGAAACCTATTTTTTTTTGGTGAAATCTGGGCTTAATAAGGCCCAGTCTGTTTGACCACATAAGGGGGACCCCATCCCCAACACTTTAATGTCTACCAAGCCAAGACATCCAAGACAACCAAATGTCCACTTCAGGACTTGAATGCAGGATGTCCATCAAGACAACCAAGAGACAAACCATTGCATCATGCGCTCTTGTACATAATTCAACTAACTTATTAATCCTCGTACTCTTATAGTTCACTGCCTCAAAAGCATCAATCTCTTCCTAAGGGTCTTTGTCAGTCCATCAAGACCATTGGATTATCATACCAATTTGAAACCCTACAAACTGTATGGGTACTAAATGAACAATCAAGGTCATAGACAAGAAATGAGCATGACATTCCCAAGCTTGAGTTAGGCTTAGGGCATTTACATGCTTGATGGCCCAAACTCATTGATTTGGGAGTTAATAGATCTGACTGATTAGTCAACTGCTTGCATGGAGGAGTTAACTAGGTGCATGAAAGAATCAAGGGGAGTTGACTATTGCATGAAATGGTTATTTGATCCCATGAATGAGTGAAGTGGATTTGATTGATGAGGGGGATTGCAAGTCTTGAGTGGATTGATTAGACTAGGTAGTCCACTAGGTGAGGTGGAATTAAATCAATTAAATATTTAATTAATTGATTTATTGGTGTGCATGTTGGAAATTAATATTAAATAAATTAACTAATAGATAATGTGTGGATAAACGATCAATTAAATGGATGAATAATTTTAGTTAAATTTAATTAAATAAGTGAGGGATTATTTTATTAAATTATTGGGCGTTAGGTGATAAAGAGATGATGTATGTGTACTAGACGACGGATGAATAAATTGAATGATGATTGTATAAAATTAGGACCTAGATGGTAGGATGAGATGAAGTAGATGATTGGGAGAAGTTATGACTTCGGCGATAGGATGATTAGATGAAAGTGCCTTAGGGCATGGATGAACGAGCGAATCAGGGGTGATTAGGTGAAGATGGAATTATTTAGGTGTCTACACCCTGCCAAATGCAAACAGGTCACAAAATATCCATATAAGTATACTTCAAAATGTTATATAATTTTTGGATGTGCTATAGTATTCCATATAGTATGAGAGCAAGTATTCATGCAGCTTGGCAAAAGAATCTGATAAAATGACAGAAAAATTTGATAAAAAAATATAAAAAACAACTCTTGATAAATATCTTGCAAATCATAAGTCAATATTCGGGGGCATAAATATGTGAAAGAAAATGGCTATAAATGTATAAATATATAGAAACATAAAAACAATTCTTGATATAAAAATGGCTATATCTGTATGTATGCATAAAAACATAAAAACTATTCTTCCCTGGAATATTGACTAAAGATTTGCAAAGGCAAGGCTTTACAAGGTATCATTTCTGACAGCAAAAAATTCACAAGACACTACATGTGCCAATTCTTAGAGATAAGTCTAAGTTACCGGTTCTTCCCCTTTTGGCCTGGGTTCGGGTTCTGGTTCTTGCCTGGTCCTGGTTCTCCCCGGGTTCTTGACTAAAGATTTGCAAGGCAAGGCTTTACAAGGTGTTATTTCAGACAGCAAAAAATTCACAAGACACTACATGTGCCAATTCTTAGAAATAAGACTTAAGTTACTATATCTTTGCTTTAATGGGAAGTTTTTCCTTGCATTATGCTGTCGACAGATGATTTTTTCTTTTATACGATGATCTGGAGAATCATTGTTTTTTGCCATTTTGGTTGTTTGATGAAATCTGGTATACGAAGGTGCTGTAATGAGAACAACTATAGGATTTGTGATATTTTTGAAGTTGATGGGCTCTGGACAGGCATGGAATGTACTGTATACAGTTACACAGTTATAAGGACAATAAATTTTTGCAAAATCTGGATTGTTGCCTTATTGGTGATGATTATAGTATAAGTTTCCACTCTGAAAACTAGCCTAAAACTTTGCATGTGAGTTTTATTTTATAATCAATGAATGATGCAAAACAAGTCTTTCTACTGAACCATGTAATTTTCTTTATTAATTGCACTGATCTTAGTTAATTAAAAGTGCACGTGGAATTGTGCTGTAAGAGGAAAATCTGTTATTTACTAGAACTGCATTAATTGGCCTATTTCTGTATAAACAGATTCAAAAAATCTTCTCAGAAAGGATTTGAAACTAGTGAGAAATCTTCTGGGAATTTATTAACGTCACAAAGAGATTCAAGGCCCCTGCTCTTCAAATTTAATGAGGTAATTTCTTACCTTTAGAATGTTGTTAGTATCAAATCTATACTTTAAAAGGGTTAAATTTGTGACACGCATAATTTCAACTAAATTATGCTTGTCAATAACTTTACAGGGCTTCACAAATGCAGTTAAAAGGCCTGTACGTATGCGTGAGCTTCTTTGAGAATTTATTTCACAGTTTGTATTTCGATTCAAAATCATGAAGCTGAGATTGAAGTAGTGGCCTGGGTATGGGAGGCGCGGCTGTTAAGAAGAATGGCAAGTTAAGGATTATGAGGCGATCAGGCACAGATTGTTTTATTGGAGCAACAATCTTGTCTAATCTAGTGGGAATGATTAGTACGTGGTGGTCGATGCTACAGTGCCATTTAAATACCGGCAAAATTCATATATATTTCGATGTATGTAAAGAGAGTTGGTTATATGAAATTCAAACTTTGGAAATTCCATTCTTGTCTAGTTGTAGGCATTGCAAGCAAATAAGATTTTATTTTCAGTGCATTGCCAGAGTTTGATAGCTTTTCATCCAAATCTTTTTTTTAATATCTTATGAAGTTAAGGGAAGTTGTGTTTATCTTGAATGAATGACTGAAAGATTTTAATAACATCCATGAGACCAAAGCAGCCTATGGGACCATGGGCAGCAACAAAAGAGCAGCAAACAAGTCTTGCCTTGGAACACAACGTCATGGCAGCTTTATAAGGTTTGTAAATTTCTTTGATGTCAGATCTTCTGCAGTAGATCTTGATCAAAAGGTTCACAGCTTTGCCCAGACTTGCCTTCTCAAATAAGACATTTAGATTGTCTACTCTTAAGATGTCTTCGTAGTTGATACAAATGTCATTGTAGGTCAGGCACTCCATGATGTGCCATACTATCTGAGCCACACCTTTGTTGCAAAATAGGCATGTTCTAATTTCCCACTGCTCCTTAGGCATTCATCATCTGTTGGTTTCACACATAAGATGATGCGAGGTAGTCTTTAATTGGGCTGTCAATTTCTTTTGCTTTCCACTTAATATCAGCTTCTATGTAAGATTTTTCAACATGATCCCATGCAGGGTTAAATTATTTGATACGGTAAGCTTTCTTTTGACCAATTTGCTTTGTCTACATGGCAGTCTTGAATTTTTCTTGACATACTTTTTTATTTCATCATTAGTATTTGGACATTCTTGCAAATTAATTTCCCATTTATTTATCCATTTGTCATTTTGTTTCATCCACCTATTCTTTCTCAATAAACAGCCTAGGCCTAGAGCTTTTTCAAGCAATTTAACACTTGGGCCATAGCTGATGCTTCTAAAGGGAAAGTATATGTTTCAGCTAATAAAATACTGTTGGGAATTGAAATCTTAGTTTTGAGTATGCTTATGATTAAATGTTTTTGAATTCTTTCCACATACTTCCATTTCTTATCTGACATGTTAGTGCCCCAAATTTCAAATTCATAAAGGGTCACTGGAGTGACAAGCAAACCAAATAGGATTGTCTTGGTTTTTCAATTCCATAATTTTGCACCCTTGCATTTATCGCAGTGAATATAATGAATGCTCTTCAGCACCCTTGAATTCTTTTTGCTCTATATGTTTTCCAATTGAGTTTGTGAAAAGAGTGTGTTGTACTTGTATTCTTCACTTTTTCTACTGGATTACCTTTAAAAAGAAAGTAAATTTGTTTCTTTTTTTCTATTGTTTATTGACAAAAAAAGTTCTAGAGCCCTCAAGTGCTCTCTCAAATTATGAATTGTTATTACAATTAGGATGGGATCATTTTCATATAAGAGCAACTTTATTATGTATCTAGCAAGCTGAACTCCCTCATTGCCAACTTTATTTATTCACTCTAACTTATAATTGTATAATCTGAACAAAGTTGGGAGAGTAGGTGGCCCTATTTGATGTCAATATCACTACAAAAGCACTTGGACATTTTGTCACTTGTTCTAATTTTGGCTTTGACCTATTCATAAAGCTTATGAATTGTTGCTCTAAGCTCCTTTGGAATTTCGAGTTCTTCCAACCTATTCCATAGTTTGTCATGAGGCATAATGTCAAAGGTTTTTGAAGGCCACAAGGCAACAAAAAGCCTTGACACTTTGGGTGTCCCTTATCTTTTCAATCAAGTATCTAAGGGTGACACAATAATTAGTAGTGGAGTGTTTGAATCTAAAGCCTACTCGTCCCTTTTTTTCCCAGTTGCCATTTCTCTATTCAACCATAACCCCAAAAAGTTTTATAAGAGTGAGATTCACCATAATAGTGTTGTAATTTGACAGATTAATTAATATCATCTTGTTTATAGAGGCAAAGCAACACTACTCATCCAATCCCTTGAGAAACCCTCTTGAATGGCTTCAATCTCTTGATGTTTAAATATTTTGCTTGCAGCCCATCTAAATCGCACACTTTTTCTCTTGAAATCTTTTACCCCTCGATTGATATCCACAATGGAGAATAACTCAATGGTTGCATTGATTACTGAGCAGTTTGTTGGTTGAAAATTTTGTACACTTGGAGAAATATACAAAATTGTGGTTTCAACCACAGTGTGTGAGTAAAATTGTCCTAATTAAGGGAAGCCCCCCCTATCTAACTACAAGTTTAAAAATAAAATAGGATGGAACAACAATCTTTCTTCTTCTTTCAAGAAAACCAATATCCTTTTCTCTTCACAAAAAAGTGATAGCAATTTAATATAAAACAATAGTAACAACTTTTGAAATGAAATGAGAAAGGAAATGAGGTTTCTTGAAATTTCGAAGACTTCTGTCACTTCCTTCGGGACGGGACAACAATATCAAGTTCAAAGTCTTGATTATATGAAGACCTATCTACCATTTTTTATACTAACGCTATCAAGAACAAATTATAAGAGCTTAAAGATTGGAATATCTTATTCTTTTCTACATAAAACAATGGGAAGTAGTATAAGCTCAAAGACTCAACCATTTTTCACAAAATTTGCTTCTAAATTCTCTTAAGAATAAATGCAAGTACAAAGGCTTACAGGTCCTCTCAAAAGAATATTTATTCTAATTTATATTAACCTCAAATACTTGCAGCACAAAGACTGCAAATCAAATTCGATTAACTTCTTTGAAGGAACACTTGCAAGAAAGATGATATAGAACACAAACTCAAGAATGTAGCACAAAGACTCAAAGCTTGAACAATTTCCTTCTATTTCTTTAATTCTTGAATTCACACATGAATTCTCAAAGATTTCTTTGCTGTAAATTTGGCAGAGTTTTTGCTTGCTTTCTCAAAGGATAAAAATTACAATAGACCCTTCAAGTATTTATAGAAGAGGAGTCTTGAGAAAAAAGTGGGAGGATCCTAACTAACTGAACACAACTTGTAGTTGCCTTACATGTAATTACAAAAGTGCAAGTAAAGACTTAACTTGCAATTTACAAAAGACTTTTACATGCAACTTGTCAAAAGAAAAACTAAACCTAAGAGATTACAGATTTGGAAAAATACAACTAAGTTTTGAAAAACACTTAAGCTGCAGCATGTGAAGACATGAATCCTTCGAACTTATGGATGATCATTCGTAGCTCAACAGGATTCGGTTCGTGGGTGTTCTTGGCAACAACCATGGGCTTCGCAATGGTATCATGGCATCAAAGAAGCATAGAATCATTCTTCTCCAAGATGGACTGGATTTCGTGCAAAAAGATTTGATGTTTCATCAGAACCTGAATTGAAGTAGCTGATAATTGTTTGCTCCTCCATTCATTTTGAATCCTCATCTGTAGATCTGCGAGCATTTCTTCTTTTGGTATCAGCTCTCCATTCTAACTCATTATGTTGCAAGAGGCCTTCTCACAATGGGAAACAATGCCTTGGAATACTTCACCTCGCAATCTCATTGCATCATCAATCTCCTCAATGAGGGATTTGAGAACAAGGGCTTTATTCTCCAAAAGTTCTTCAAATTCCAAGTACATGACCCTAGAAAGAATAATGACATGCTCTCGAAGAACATTCAATTGTTGTTGGGGGCATGGTGCGCCAAATTGTCAAACTACCTTCTACCCTTTCCAAATTCTGTTTGAAAGTGTCAGAGGTATGATTCAACTTTTCTTCAATGGTCTCCAACTTAGACATCATTTGGAAAATGTCTTTCAACACTTGTGCACATAGATCATGAAGTTGATCCACCCAAGATTCCAATGCTTGTACTTTTTGAGCAACTCTTTCAACTCTTCGAATTGACTCTTGGGAACCGGAAGAACTTGTAGGATTAGTCCCTTCGCCAGCAGGTCTTGTAATTTAGTGAACAGCTGCAACAAGTTGCCGGTTCTCCTCTTCTAGCTTGTCTTTCTTTGCTAGAATCTCATCATACCGTTGCACTAGTGAGGCTACGAATTGCTGGGCATCAAGTTTGACCACCTCATGCGTCTGTTTGCCCAATTCTATCCTTGTAACCTTGTAATCAACAACTTGCGTTTCCTCACGTGACTTATTCGCAAGGGACTCAACAATTTCTGCCACTTTCATCTTATTGCTATCAACAGTTACTCTTGAAACTATCTTGGCCTTTTTAGCAACCTTGGGCCTAGACTGCTTGAGTTGCTGATAGTTAAAGACATTTGCTGATAGTCAAAGACATAAGGAGAGATTTCCTGCTTCTTCCTCTTTGGGGTAAAAGAACTAAGCCATAGAGGTAAAACGACTAGTTCTCCTTTAGTAGTTGTCGAAGGTGAAGGAGAAGCAATTTCTGTTTGAACAACCGTGGTCACCCTGGGAGGAGTATCTGTTTGGATGGCGACCATGGTTTTCTTAGTAACCAATGGGCATGAAGATTGTCTCATAAATTCATCAAAGCCAAAAGTAGAGGTATCAATCTCTGACAATTGGATACATGCATGAGTATCCTCAGAATTTCCAGCAAACCCTCTTGTTGATGATCAAGAGGTGGCTCAACTGTTGAAATAGGAACGACATTCTGAAGAGACTCTTCCACTATTATGTCAGGAGGAGAAAGAGGCGTCTCAATGGGAACTGAAGAAGGAATCTCATAAGGTGAGTCCGAAGCTAGAGACTTAGGAGCATCTTTTGATTGTTGTCCTTCTTCTGGATTATCAGGATCAATCACATGAACGTGAAACCAAGACTTTTCCTTTCCAGGAACTGTCACCTCCTCAGGAGGAAGCACTACTGCTCGATTAACCCGCAATTTGATCTTGGTGCTTGAAGATGATGCACCTTCCTTGTTGTCAACTTGAATCTTAGACTTACGTCCAAGAGGCCTTGTAGAGTCATCTTCTTTCCCAACCTTGATCTTGATGAGTCTAACACCATTACCTTTGAGCCAAGTGTTGGTGTTAGCTAGGATAGGTTGAAATCTTTCAAGAGTGGACGTGCATTCTTTATGCGACCATTGGATTAAAGGAAGTGGGGCTTCCTCAACCCTTCATGAGACGTGCTGTGGATCGAGCACATGACCATCATCGATCATTCCTTGTAGAATGTCCACCAGGTTCAGATCAATAACCTGCTCAACGGTAAGCATACAGTAGTCCATTTTGAGAACCTCCATTTCTGTACGAAGATCTACCCAGATATCCTCAATACGATGCACGTGCACGAAGGAGTTTTTGATCTTTTCCTTCATACCCCAGTAATCAAAACTTGCCCTAGACTTAAACCTTTTGAGTTTAATCTCTTGCATCTCAATCTCTATATCTTTGACTTTGACAGATGTAACAAGTGAATATCGACCAATCTTCAATGGGTTTGTTGTAGAAATCCCCATTTCGACTTTATGTCTGACAGATTGATGAGCGTGCACAACCATGATTTGTCTTCCCAACTCCATAAAAATGATCTTATTGGTCGGGTATCTAGGGAGCATGTATGGTTGCTCACTGTAGCATCCGACCCTCACATAAGTGAAAGTTGGGAATTGAAGAAATAAGCACCCATACTCATTGACTCTTTCCCATGCTTCATCTGACACCCTTCTGTTCTTTAGAGTCTTGTCAAATTGGCACATGAAGTAACCAAAGAATGCAACTTGAACTCTTCTTAAATGTAATCTGTTGGGTCTCAAAGGTAGCTGATCATAATATTCCCACATAGGTATAAGCGAGCGGTCACCCTTGGTAGAAAGACCAGAGAAATGTCTGAGTGACGTTGCCAAATACACTAAGTATGATTTTATGTAGAAAGTCATGGTGGTAGAGACTGCGGCAAGTTGCTCGCACAAAGTATCACTGATAAAATCTCCCCATGATATATGATGGGATTGCCTTATGAACATGGTAAACTGATACATCTAGGGTTCAAAAACATTAGAGTGTTCAAGACCCATCATCCTGCTAAGGAGAGTTATGATGCCTCCAATTTCCCACTTAAAGTCACAGTGGTACAACTTAGCCCACCTTGAGAAGGCGAGTCGTGGCTCATGAATCCACTTGTTAATATGACGTTTGCTGTCCTTTTCCCTCTTGACATAGTACTCGGCTGCACTATCATTTGAAATTTCCATATAAACAGGAGTTGGTGGTATTCTGAAGACTTTCTCAATTGTATCTGCATCAAAGCGGATTATTGTCTCACCATCATCATTTTTAATGGTTCTCGTCTCCTTATCAAAGCGATGGGCGCAAGCGAGAACAAATTCAGGTTCTAGGGCAACCATTGAAAAAGAGGATGCATGATGGATGAGGCTGTCCAACAGCCGCTGCATATTACTTTCATGCGGATCCTCGACTCTCTTGACGAATTCTGACATGTTCACATGCCCTATCTTCGTGTCTTTTATGTGATCCAAAGGAGAGGAAACTTGCGAAGTTGAAACTTCATTCTGGTACTTGTCATATTTATACTTCATCTTCTTCGGAATAGGAGAGGATGGTAAATTTGACATTGAAGGATAACCTGGTATACTGCGATGAAGACTTAAAAGTGTTAAGGCAACATCATAATCAACTGCAACTAACATTTTTCCTTCTTCAAATGGGAAGAACTTCAACCCTCTCAATTCACGATTTTCTAAGAGAAAGATGGGAAATAAATGGGAATGGTAGGAATATGACTTTGACCAATTTCGGATCTTGGGTAAAATTTTACAAGTTGGGAAGAATGAACATGCAATTAGACTTTTAAAACTAGAATGCAAGTATACTTGTAAAACAAAAAATGGAGAAATGAGTGAAAAATGAGATTTAGACTTGTGGGAAATGACGTGAATGGAAAGTATGGATATAAGCAATATGGGTGGATAAAAATAAGATCTTAGGAATGTCCTTTCCCAAAAAATGGGAAGAACTTTGAACATGTAATCTGGTTTTAAAAACCCGATTTTGGAAGGATGGGTATTTTTCATCTTTGCAACTTGGAATCTCAACAAAAGATGGTTAAATTCTTATAACCATAAGGGAAGAACGATTATTTTCATCTAACTTTTAATCGGGATTTAAAATCCCGAATCAAGTAAAGAGGGAAAATGGGGAAGAACAATCCAATTCACAAATTGCTTTGCAAAGGGGAAAATCTCTCTTACAAAATTGATTTTTGGGGCAAAATAAACATATACACAAATTTACAACTAGAAAGGAAAAACAAGAAGATGAGAAAACAAGAAAATGGAACAAGGAAAGAAAAGAAATCATACCTTGCTTCAAACTGAAATTCCTCTTAAAAAAGATGATCAATCTTTGAAAGAAGGGAGGAAAACTCTTAAATAGAGACTAACCGCATTCCAAAACCCTTGTCACATTTTACCAAAATGTCTTGGGCAGCAAAACGTGGCACCAAATGCAAGTTTAATGGCACAAGAAGTGGTCAAATTTCCATCAAACCCCAATGCCTTGGCATAGCAAGCAAAAATGCCTAAGGTAGAGATGAAAACGTGGCACCAAAACCTCCCAAAACGTAGCTTTTGGAAATCATGTGGAAAACGGTTTTAGTAGAAAACAAGGGTTAAACCATTCACCAAATCAAAGGCAACATGTTCCACAACTCACATAAATCGCCTTGCAACAAAAACGCCTCCTTGCTCCATGAATCTCTCCACAAAAATTGGGAAGAATTTATGGCAAAATTGTCTGAGAGGAAAATCGGATTCTTGGGGAAGAAATACAAGTTTCATTTTATATGCAATAGAGAAAATCGGTTTTTAATTCCCATATTACAAGTTTAAAATGTTATTTTATTTCATTTCTAAGCAAAATCGGGTTTTGGAGAGTGAATGACAAGTTTAAAATTCCTCTATTTACACTTTATGGAGAAAATCGGGTTTTGGGGACACAATAACAAGTTTAAAATTGTCACTTTATTTTATTTCTAAGCAAAATCAGGTTTTGGAGAGAGATATGCATATATGGAAGTTATAAATAACTTGTAAAGTGAAAATAAAATCCCTACAACAAGTTTTAATAACTCAACACATGCAAAAGGGGAATAAAATCTCCATTACAAGCAAAAGACATTAAAATAAGTGTTTTACAAAAAAATTACAAGTTACTTTCAAATATGCAATTTAAAATTAACTTGTAACTTATCCAAAAAATCCCTATTATGACTTAAAAAACCAAAAAACATCAAGGGGAAATAAAAAGTAAGTTACAAGTTCCTTTTTCAATAAAGTGCACTTGTAATTAGCCAAAAATTTCCTTACAAAGACTAAAACAAAGAAAATTATTAAAACTTGCAATTCAAGGAAAATTTCCCACCTGCAGTCAGGGAGAAAAAACCCGAAATTGAAGGAAAGACATAGCAAACGAACCCAAAATGCGATAAAATTTGAAATGTGGTTCGAGGATGGACTGAGGATTAAGTCAATCAAAGGGCGAAGAAATTTTTTGCCTCAAGAAGCGTGCCATAGAGAAACTTTATTTTTTGACAAAAAATTTATTTAATGGTCCTTCATTTTTGGAAACAAAAATGAGGACAACAAGGTTGTATTTACAAAACATGCTCATATAGAAACTTTGCATATACAAGCAATTGGAAATATGTGATATTAGTTTCTATTTGTTTTAGTTCCTTTCAAAAGCTCTTTGGGTAGTGTTCTCCAAAAGAAATTAGTTCCTCCCTTCTTGTGTTCACATATCTATCTTTTTTATGGTGATAATTTTTCATACACATTAGTTTCTTTGTCCATCCCACATTCTCTTAGGTTTCCTTTTGCCACTTTGCACTCTTTATCAAACCATGGGCTTGTAGGAAAGGTGTTTTTTGTTCCTATTTTGCATCTAGTTCTTTTACATGCACTTGAAGGCTTGTGTATAGTTATAAGCTATTTCACACATCGCCCCATCGCAAATAGGGATCCCCTGTTTTTCGCTTTTTAGGGTTTTGTCCTAGCTCTGTAGTTTCATAAGTCCATTTTCTAAGAGAGTTTCGAGTTTGAGTTTCTGAGGTCATCTCGAGTCAAGTTGAGAAATCATATTCAAAATCATGTATGAGTGTTGTCAAAGTGCTTAGATGGTTTGAAGGACGAGGATCACAATTGCTTTGGGTCATTTCTGGCAACTTTCTATTTTTAGGAATTTCTTCTTTTTTTTGAAAGTGGAACCTGGGTTTTGTTCCTCAGGTCATTTGGTCACTGCTCATGTTGTCAGAATTTAAAAATATTCTCCAAGTATAAAAAGCAAGGCTTTGTTTTTGACTTTTTTTTCGGAGTTAGGGTTTTGATCTTCAAGCCATATTATTACTACCCATGTCTTCAGGATGTGAAAATTATGTCATTAAGGGTAAAAAGCAAGATGGAAACCATGATTAGGGTTTTGTTCTAGAAGATCAACCATATGATTAGTGCCCATGTTCTCTGAATTTTAAAATTAGGTCTCCAAGTGCAAAAAGCAAAGTGGAAACCCTAATTAGGGTTTTGTTCCAGATGACTCAACGTGACATTGCTGGTCAAATGTAAAGATAAGCATGGAGATGGCATATGGCTGTCTAGGTTAAAATTCGCTCATAATAAAGGGAAGGAGGTTTGAGCAACATGAAGTGGAAGCATGTCCAAGGTTCGTCGTGTCTAGGAAGATGACACATCTACTTGCAAGCGAGTGTCCAAGCTCTTCTCAAGTCAAACATGGCTAATGACCTTCCAAGTCTGCCAAGGCTTAGAGAAAGACATGGCATACAAGTCATCAAGTCTGCCCAAGTGTGTTAAGGAAGATTGACAAATGCATGAAGAAGATGTCCAAGACTTAGTCAAGTCTGCCTCATGATCAAGCAAAGTTGGCAAATGAAGGGTAAACTCCTACCATTGGTTAACTAGCTCATTCATACACTAGGATGTCTGACAGTCTTCCAAGTCCGCCTCATGACCAAGCCAAAATGTCAAACACATGCTAAACTCCTACCTTTGGTTAACCAACTCATGGGAAGAGTTAGTCAAACTCCTACTTGAGGTTAGACCGTGTTGGAAGGAAAGAAATAAACTACGGCGTGGAAAGAAAGAAAATCAATTGGCAAATCAACTTCCAAAATTTGCATAAGCACATGTCAAGGTTGGCAAGACCTATGCCAAACCCGCCAAGACATGGCAAGAGTCATGCAAACTCTACCTTGTCTAGAGATTATCCAAGTCCGCCTAGAAGCTTTCCAAGTTGGTGTGAGCATATCAAAGATAAAGCTAAAACATGAGACAAAGCAAAGTTGGAGCGAGAATTGCCAAGTTGGCAATGACATGTAAAGCAAATTGATGACACGACATTTGAAAGAGAAAGTAAAGTTCGCTCAAGAAAGAAAAGATTCTTGGCAAGGAATTTCTCAAAACCACCAAACATAGAAAGGTGATTGTCCAAACTCTTTCCAATTCCGTCAAGACATAAAGAATGACGTGCAAACACTACTAAACTCCTATCTACAGTTAATGAGGATGACATAAGTTAGACTCCTACCTAGGGTTTAAGACAACAACATGATTGAAATCATAAAGACAAATTTGATCAAAGCACAAGTTACAAACATGTATAAAGAGACTTGTCCAAGCTTCAACAAAGTCCACCCTACATTAGCACAAGGAAGATAAAGTCCGCCCTCTAGAAGAAAGAATAAAGCATTCCGAGTCCGCCCTTGGCAGATACTCTTCAAAGTCCGCCCAAGAGGAGAAGTTGAGATGACAAACAAACCATGAAGTCTTCCCATTCTAGTGTGGAAAAGGATTGCCAAAGTCCACCAAGGCATAAAAAGTAGATGGCAAAGTAAGTGCCAAGTCCCCCTGGTAATAAGTTCAACATGTCCAAACTTCATCAAAGTGCGCCCAACCCAAGGGATAAAGATAAAAGATAAAATAAAATAAAGCATGGCACATGAAGACTCAAGTCCCCCTTCTCCAGAGGATGTTTGACAAGCTCAGAAAAGCACATTCAAGTTGGAATAAAACTCATGAAGTCCACCCTCTAGGAGAAGAATTAAAACAAATCACAAGTTGATCAAGGCAAAGATGACATGACTTCTTCTAAGTCCGCCAAGAGAAAACACAAAGCTAAGCAATGTCCAAAGACATGTGAAGTCTGCCACAAGGAAGTGTGTCTAAGACATGATAGCCCGCCTTGTCAAAGACTAAGCCAAGCCGACCTAGGCATGGTGGAATAAAACAAGACTAAGTTGGCTAAGACATGAAGTTCGCCTAGGTTAAGGATAAAGATAAAAAGGTTTGCCAAGATGTGGCAAAGACCAAGAAGACATGAAAATTTGTCGAAAGGAAGATAAAAATTTCCCAAGGAAGATTGTCCAAACATCTTAGAAATTTGATCAAGTAAAAAAAAAAAAAAAAAATCACACAGGCATTCCAAATTTGCCTAGACATAAATGGAATATGTGAAGATACTTAAGCCAAACATAAAAATTCACCCAAGACTTGGAGATTAGACATGAAAATAAACTTCCCATGATGAAGAGAGAAAAATGGCTAGAGAAAATAATTTTGACAGGAAATTGCACATGAAATCAAGGGTCAAACATCGAACAGGTTGGAAAATAAATTGTGACACATGAAATTTTTTATTTATTTTCCAACACAAAAATATTTTCAAAAACTCAAGAATTTTGGAAATTAAAAGAATGTTCTAGAAGATTCCTGTGCTAAAGATAAATTTTTGAGAGAGAAATAAAACTTTCCATTTTGGAAAGATTTAAAACATTAAAACACAAAAAAATACAAAAAATTAGAAAAAAAAAACAAAAAAACACAAGGAAGAAGCTTCTAAGATTAAAACCTTAAACTCTATATATTTTCAACTAGTCACTTTCAAAATTCACTATTCAAGTTGGAAATTTGGAGAGCAATTGAGAAGAAGTTTTCTCTCAAATTTTTTCTGAAAATTGATTTTTGAAGAAGTAAAATTTTCCAAGTGTTGAAACACAAGAATAAAGCACTTTTTTTTTTCTTCTGATTTTAAGATAGCATTTTCAAAATTAAAAGTGAATTTCAGTCACAAAGATCAATTTCAATGATCCAAAATTTGAATTTGATACAAAAAAAAGTACCAATGAAGTTTGCCAGTAAAGTGTTGGCATTGTGTTGTCATTGATGTCAACCGGTATAGAAGGACAACCGGTATGGGAGTATTGTTGATATGCAACTATTGATTTCAACTAGTGTTTCAGGTCACCATTAAAGAAGAGAATGTCATTAAGAGGAATGACCACTAGAGTCACTGGTACACAAGTTAGTGTTTGACTTGTGTGGATGATATGGACAGGTTACCAGTATAGTTTGTCACCAGTAAGGAGAATATGTCAACTGGTAAGTGATGTGTTGATATGGAAAAGATAAATCAACCAAGTGAGTAGTTGCCAACCGACAAACTTATGACCAGTGTACAAGAAAGATGAGCAAGATGTTGAGCTGTTGTTTGTGATGAAGAGGAGGAATATTACCTAAATCACATCAGCATTGGAGAAGAAGGATGTACAGGTCACCGGTATGCTGTGTGGATGCAGAACAACATGACTCCCATTAGATAGAGATGCATTCACCATGTGAAGTGGTGTCTGAGAGTGAGTGTGCCCCAACTCGATCACATGTGCTTGTTTGAAGATATGTTGCACAAACAGGGAAGCCACATGAGTGCATTGCAGGATGCAGATGACAAGGATCCACTCCCACTAGTAAGTGGAGCTTATCTCCTATTATGCATAGTGTGCATCATAGTTCTGTGAGATAAGGAAGAAGAGGTAAAGGCAAGGGTTTGAAGGCTCACACCAGATCTACCGATAAATCAAGGGATGCCTCAAGTGCATGAAATCAGTGATATGCACCGGACCAACATAGAAGACATGATAAGCTACATGGATAGAAAAAAAAGAGTAAAGAAGTGATGGGCTTGTCACCTTGACAAATCGACTGAGATAATGTCCAGTTTGATGGTGACGAAAGGCATAACAACAGCTGCAGAGAGAGAGATTGCAACCGATATGCAGATGCCTTAGATGGAATTAGTTGAAGGTTGATGACATGGTGTCATCAGAATGGCTACCGACCGCATGAGAATTGGTAAGGAAGAAAAGAGGCTAAGTGATGTGCTCCTACCTGATGAGAATGAGCATACTATGGATAGGCATATCTGGCGACCCGTTAAGGTGTTCCAGCGATAGATCAACAAAGTGCAGACATGATGGTTAACCGACAAAGTGTGAGATACTGACAGGGTTAGTAAATCGACAGAAAAGAAGGATCGGTTGTGTGTTGATTATCGGTGACCGAGTCTAGCTAACATAAAGATATTTGCTGAAGTGGATACTGACAAGGGATGCCACCTGGAGTTGAAGTGGAAAGCTCGTAGAGGTCGGTGAAGTGCCGTGTCAGTGAGGTAGTTGGCGGTTGGTCGACATTAAATTTTGACTACGAGGTTCGAGGAAGAAAAGTAGATTGTGGCTCGAGATGAAGGAAAAAGAAGAAATCCAGAAATGATTGGTCTTGCAGATTGAAGGAGCAGGTTGGTGAGTGGATCAAGGAAGGACGATCCGATCTTTGTGCTCACTTGTCAAAGGAAACATCTGAGATATTTATGGCGTTTGACAGATGCAGGTCGACATACAGGGCCATGTTTGCTAAACTTAGCAAACATGTATTGGAAGTCGCGAGATTGGTGGAGATTGATTGATTTGTTACAAGTGATCGATCTTTGGAAGGAGACCTGATTGGATTCAATGCACCTCGTGATTAGTGGAAGAAACCCTAAGGTGCCAAGTTCAAACTCACGTCTTGGCGGGAAAATGTTTCTATATGTATGCAAGCAAAAGATATTGTTTATGCTGCTAAATGAGAGAGTTTTTCTACATTTGAGAAGAGATCAGTCAAGTACTCAATGATTATCAGAAGAGAGATTGAGTGTGAGACATAATCAGGTTGAAAGAATCAACCGACAACAGTGAGAAACCGGTAGTCTGCAAGTGAGTCTGTGAGATAAGTATACTGATGGTGACTAAATTGGTAGATAAGAGCCATAGCAGATTGCAGAGAAGGGAAGCCGAGGACCGACAGGAATCAGATGGTAAATATTTGATTGAGTTATCAAGACCGGTGGTGGAGAGCAACAAAGCAGTTGAGAGAAGAGGCAATCAACAGAGATAACCAACAGTGAACTGGACAAGAGATCCAATAGTTGAGATTTGCAGAAGTGTTACAAAATCCATTTCTAACAAGGCTATTAACTTGTAAATGATTATGTTTTGTAATCACTGAGTTGGAGCTCGGTGCAGGGGTTGTAGCTCCTTGGGTGGGTGCCCTAAAATAAGGGGTTGTAGCTCCTTGGGTTGGTGCCCTAAATCAGGAGTTGGTGCTCCTTGGGTTGGTGCCCTAAACATTGTAATCAAAGATTCATTGTGAGGTTGGATTGGAGCATTAGTCTCCAACAACATTTCTCACTGAGGTTTTTCCCATCTTTGGTTTTCCTCCTATATGCTAGTGTTATGTGATGTTCCTTTATGTGTGAATGCATTTGTGAATAGTCTCCCCACTAACTGGTAAGTTTGCATTGAGTTAGATCTGATAACCGGTATACACACATAGGATAGTTAAAGGGAAAAGATTGAGAGCTATGGATTCACCCCGCTCTTAGTGGTGCACTGTGTCTAACAATTGGTATCAGAGCCTAGGTTCCCAATCTGACGAGCTTTCTCTAGCTTGGGTAGATTCTGGATTAAGGACACAATGTTCTGTTTAGTGTCAATCCCAACTCCGGTGTTTAATGGGTCTAAATATTTTATTTGGAGTTGTAGAATGGAAGTTCACTTATCCTCTCTAGGGTATGATGTCTAGATGTCTGTTGTAAATGATTGCCCTAGTAAAGTTTGTCCTCCCACCAATTCAGATGCAGAAAGAAGAAACCAATGCAATGAATCAACAATGAAGGCTATACTCTGTGGGTTAACAGATGATGTCTCCTCACAGGTGGATAGATGCAGATCGACAAAAAGATTATGGGAGAGATTGAAGAAACTCTATGGAAATGAGCCCACTACTTCAAAACCGACTTGTGAAGATAGGATGAGAAATGCATCTCATATATCTACAAATGACGAAGGCAGATCTGTTAGCAGCCACAATAATGATAAAGAGGGAACCCACCTCTTCATGGCTCATGAATCTGAAGATGAGAGTCATATGTCTAAAAATGATTATGCAGATCACTCCTACCAACAAGATGTGTTTGGCAGTGACAGTGAAGGTGAAGAAGAAGAGGAAGAAGAATTTGATCTTGAAGGAGAGCTTGTAAGTGTACTAAAATAACTTAGTAGAGTAAGGAATGAGTACAAGCTATTCAAGAATGCTGCAATAGTGGAGTAGAATCAGTTGATAAAATGCCTTGAAGAATTTGAGAAATGTATCTCAAAGTTGAAGACTCAAGAAGAAGACACCAAGGAGTGTCGGTGTAAAGATCTTGCATCTAAGCTAGAGGTAAAGGATAAAGAATATCAATAGATGCTTGAAGAAATGGAGGTTCTCCGAAATGACTTTGAGAAGTGTCAGGATGAGCTTAAGGTAAGAATCTGGTTTGATGGCAATAGTGATGCCTTGGACAAGATGTTGAAGAAGCAAAAGCATTCCAAGGATACCTGAGGATTAGGAAGTGGTGCCAGTGAATGCTCCACCAGAAAGAATGTCCCCCACAATGACATTCTATTTGTCTCCTCAAATGGAGAGAACAAGGGTCAGACCTTCACAGTTAGAAATGCTTCCCGGAAGAAGGTTGATCTAACCACAACCGGTGAAGACATGCAGACAAGGATGAAGAACGGTGTTGCAAGAAGGAGAAACAATTCAGATCCCAAAGGAAAAGGGAAGATGGGAGAAGACAGCTTCACCGGAAGCAAGAACATGAGAAGACAACAAAGAAGACATCCTACTAGTTGAAGACAAAT
Organism: Cryptomeria japonica; assembly: GCF_030272615.1. Lineage (NCBI taxonomy): Eukaryota > Viridiplantae > Streptophyta > Pinopsida > Cupressales > Cupressaceae > Cryptomeria > Cryptomeria japonica. Next base: position 400,216,604 of record NC_081412.1, on the reverse strand, counting down.
AAATGCTACTACCCATATGTCAAGACAAGTGGGAAGATGAAAGGACCAGATGGAGGAAATGCAAAGAATGGACAACCCAGGATCCATCCTAAGAGAAAGAGAAATGGAGATGCCAGATCGGTAACATCTCCCGATGCATGTCATAATAAGTTTGTAAGTTATAAACCTCCCTTCTCTAGTTATTACTTTGCATGTAATAGTCATGACCATAGGGCAAAAGAATGTAGAAAGGGATCCAGATGGAATAATCTAGGATCTTATAGGGTTCATGCATTTGAGAAAAATGTATCAAGGAGTAGAAACATGCATAATTCTTCTCCCAGTTATGCAAATAATATTTGTTATAATTGCAATAGATCAGGCCATAGAAGTTATGAATGCAGGAAGAAGGACTTGAAGTCACATGGAAACCAATAGAGCAGCTATGCTCTACTTAGAAATGGATACAAAGCATATGGGAGTTAGAGACCTGCATGGAGTCAAACGAGAAATGTCTCAGCGGGATCAAGAGGTCCACCAATTTCAATTGCCAGTTACAGGAACATGATCGGAAGAAGATGGTCAAACCGATATGTTAAGAGATTCCCCAATCATGAAGTTGGGATGGATGTTGTGTGCCACTATAGCACTGCTTGCGGTCATGATGGAGAGTTTAGAAATGAAAGGACCCACTAGCCGAAGAAGGTAAGACATGCTCCCAAGACTGAAAATGGGAAGAAGGATGTGACCAAACAAGTATGGAGGAAGAAGCATGAAGATACAACCATGGACTAGCATTGTGAATTCAATGCACATGTAATATCTCCTAATACTTAAAGAAGATGCCTGATCTTAGGGGGAGTTACACATTGACCACATTATTCACCCGCTTAGTGGAAGAGGACAAACTGAAGAATAAGGTGTTGTTGGTATGAAGGATGTAAATGAGAAGATAAGTGTGTGTAGTGGCTGCCTTGGCTACACACCTACAAATCAGTGTTGGATCACTATTGCATGTGTGAATCAATGGAGATTAACAATTAAAATCAGATACACAGTGACACAAAATGTTAGGAGCCACAGGAAGGTGCTCCGGTAGTGATGATGGACCGGTACATGAAATCGGTATGTGCAGGATGTTACCGACATGAATGCTAACAGGTACTTGCAGGTTATGTAAGACAATGAGGTTGGAGATCATTGCATTACCCCCGATAACATGGAATGGGGAAGTTATGTCTTAGGTGGTGTTGATGACGACCTGAATGACATATGTTGGCCCGGTTGTTGATCATGCAGACATGCATGTTGTTGGGCTAACCGGTTTGATTCATGGCATGATGATGACATTGTATGACATTGTGAAGATCCAAGATCATGACATAGGCTGTGATAGATATAATGGAACTGAAAGATCATCAGATGATCACATATGCACAACTCAATTGGTATATGGTGTTGATTAGAGCCCCAGTATTGGACCTGACTGGCAATTTGGACCTGAAATGCATGACTCAGGGGGAGTTGATAGTCATGTTTTCTGATTTGTATCAAACTTGCTGGACACAGAGGGTGTGCAAGTGTCTATGGGTGTACTAGTGTGATGGTGTCTTTGGTGGTATCCAGGATTGTGAGATATTTCAATGCCTATTCAATTGAAATCACAACTGGATCACTGGGAGTGTTGCCTGCAAAGAAGAAAAGTTACCTACACAAGAGAACATTCATTTGGTATCGGAGGAGATACAATTGGTATTAGTGTTAGCTTCAACACTTGGTATCAACATTTTGGGGTCAAAATAACTTCTGCATATCAAAGGGGAGATGATGCAGTTTGACCTATAGGTATGGTGTATTCACTGTCACATGGGTCTTCAATTGGCTTTAGTATTGTATATACATGTATCTCCGATCTGCATATACACTTGGTTGCTGGGCAATTGGTGTCAGTTGATGGTCGAGCCCTCCATCTCAAATGCAGTGAGATTGAGAGGATGCAAGGTATGATGATCAAAGGAGAAGATGCATCCGGTAGAGTAAAAAGGGGGAGAAATATTTCTTTCAGTGCCCGGTAACTCAAGGAGGTGAGAGACCCTGGAAGTGCCCTTTGCCATTGTTGTCAAAGGGGGAGAAGGATTCTGTAGTATACCGCATACTACCTGTGTGAGAATCCATGGTTTATACAAAAGGGGAGAAAGATTATGTAGTATGCCGGATACTACATGAGTTGACATCAATGCCAAAGGGGGAGATTGTTGGCATTGTGTTGTCATTGATGTCAACTGGTATAAAAGGACAACCGAGATGGGAATATTGTTGACATGCAGCTATTGATGTCAACTAGTGTTGTAGGTCACCATTAAAGAAGAGAATGTCATTCAGAGGAGTGACCACTAGAGTCACTGGTACATAAGTTAGTGTTTGACTTGTGTGGATAATATGGACAGGTTACCAGTATAGTCTACAACCAGTAAGGAGAATATGTCAACTAGTAAGTGATGTGTTGACATGGAGAAGATAAATCAACCAAGTGAGTAGTTTCCAACTGAGAAACTTATGACCAGTGTACAAGCAAGATGTTGAGATGTTGTTTGTGATGAAGAGGAGGAATATTACCTAAATCACATCAACACATGAGAAGAAGGATGTACCGGTCACTGGTATGCTGTGTGGATGCAGAACAACATGACTCCCACCAGATAGAGATGCAGTCACCATGTGAAGAGATGACTAATAGTGAGTGTGCCCCAACTGGATCACATGTGCCTATTTGAAGATATGCTTCACAAACAGGGAAGCCACATGAGTGCATTGTAGTATGCATATGACAAGGATCCACTCTCACTAGTAAGTGGAGCTTATCTCCTATTATGCATAGTGTGCATCATAATTCTGTGAGATAAGGAAGAAGAGGTAAAGGCAGGGGTTTGGAGGATCACATTGGATCTACCGGTAAATCAAGGGATGCCTCAAGTGCATGAAATCAGGGATATGCACTGGACTGACATAAAAGGTATGATATGCCACCATGACATAAAAAAAAGAGTAAAAAAGTGACGGTTTTGTCACCTTGACAAACCGGCTAAGATAATTTCTGGTCTGATGGTGATGAAAGGCATAAAAATAGCTATAGAGAGAGAGAGAGTGCAACTAGTATGCAAATGCCTTAGATGGAATTAGTTGAAGGTTGTTGACATGGTGTCATCAGAATGGCTACCAACCGCATGAGAACCGGTAAGGAAGGAAAGAGGCTAAGTGATGTGCTCCTACCTGATGAGAATGAGCATACTATGGATAGGCATGTTTGGTGATCGGTTAAGATGTTCCAGTGACATATCAACAAAGTGCAGACATGATGGTTAACTGGTAAAGTGTGAGATACCGAGCGGGTTAGTAAACCGATAGAAAAGAAGGATCGGTTGTGTGTTGATTGTTGGTGACCGAGTCTAGCTGACACAGAGATCTTTGTTGAAGTGGATACTAACAAAGGATGCCACGCGGAGTTGAAGTGGAAAACTCGCAAAGGTCGGTGAAGTGTTGCGTCGGTGAGGTAGTTGGTGGTTGGTCAACATTAAATATTGACTGTGAGGCTCGAGGAAGAAAAACAGAGGATTGCGGATCAAGATGAAGGAAACAACATAAATCCACAAAGGACTATTCTTGTAGATCGAAGCAGATTGAAAGAGAAGTTTGGTGAGTGGATCAAGGAAGGATGATTTGATCTTTGTGTTGGCTAGTCAAAGGAAACATCTGAGATATTTATGACGTTTGACAGATGCAGGTCGACATACAGGGCCATGTTTGCTAAACTTAGCAAACATGTATTGGAAGTCGCGAGATTGGCGGAGCTTGATTGATTTTTTACGGGTGATCGATCTTTGGAAGGAAATCCGATTGGATTTGATGCACCTCGTGATCAGTGGAAGAAACCCTAAGGTGCCAAGTTCAAACTCACGTCTTGGCGGGAAAATCTGGCTATATGTATGCAAGCAAAATATATTGTTTATGCTACTGAATGAGAGAGTGTTGGTGCATTTGAGAAGAGATCATTCAAGTACTCAATGAGATCAAAAGAGAGACTGAGTGTGAGACAGAATCAGGTTGAAAGAATCAACCGACAACAGTGAGAAACTGGTAGTCTGCAAGTGAGTCTGTGAGAGAAGTATACCGATGGTGACTAAACCGATAGAGAAGAGCCATAAAAGATTGCAAAGAAGGGAAGCTGAGGACCGACATGAATCAGATGGTAGATATCTAACTGAGCTAACCAGACCAGTGGTGGAGAGAGGCAAAGCAGTTGAGAGAAGAGGCAGCCCAAAGAGAGAACCGATAGTGAATTGGACAAGAGATCCAACAATTGAGATTTGCAGAAGTGTTACAAAATCCATTTGTAACAAGGCTATTAACTTGTAAATGATTATGTTTTGTAATCACTGAGTTGGAGCTCGGTGCAGGGGTTATAGCTCCTTGGGTGTGTGCCCTAAAATCAGGGGTTTGTAGCTCCTTAGGTTGGTGCCCTAAATTAGGGGTTGGTGCCCTAAACATTGTAATCAAATATTCATTGTGAGGCTAGATTGGAGCAATAGTCTCCAAAAACATTTCTCACAGAGGTTTTTCCCATCTTGGGTTTTCCTTGTATATGTTGGTGTTATGTGATGTCCTTTTATGTGTGAATGCATTTGTGATTAGTCTCCCCAGTAACTGATAAGTCTGCATTGAGTTAGATCTGATAACCAGTATGCACTCATAGGATAGTTAAAGGTAAAAGATTGAGAACCACTGATTCACCCTCTCAGTGGTGCATTGTGTTTGACATAAAGGAGTTCAACAAGAATCCAAAATCAAATCTAAATGGAAAAATATCACAGACATTGACCTTGGACATGTGGATTTAGAAGAATTCAAGAAGAGAATGTATTGTCATGATGGACACCTGTCGACACCCATTGCCTGCTCGATGATGAGAAATGACATTGTCCAAGTAGCCAGATTTCCTATAGCTAAACCATTTTTTGAGCTGATGGTTGAATGTGATAGACATTACAATGCACAGTCAAGAGAGATCATTGCACCTGATGGAAGAGTTTTAGCTAATCTTTCAGAGTTAACCATTCAAGAAACGTTTCGAATTCCAAACTACAATAAAACTTCCTACAAGACCAAAGAAGATAACCAAAATATTTATGATGCCTAGTCTAAACTCTGTGTGGAAATTGTTAACAAATCATGGTTGGAAAAGAAAAGACCCCAAGGGAAAGTGCTAAAGACCCTGCTAGGCCCATACTTCAAGGAAGAATATAGCGACATTATTTTATTGCTGAATAGAGTAATGGGAATCCCTAAGGGTGCACCATTTGAGACTTGGATGTATTACTTCATATATGAAATTACCTTGGGAGTCTGGATGTTCAATTGGTCCCGCATAATTAGCAACAACCTTCATGAATAGTTGATAAATTTGGAGAGCACAAAGTCATTCTACATGAGCTCCTACATTATCTACCTGTTGGCTAGTACGTATAGATATTTCGGATTGATTTGTAGAGGCGTGGTTGGTAATGGTGAATTTAGATCTTATGATTGTTACTCGCAACTACAACTTAATGAGAAGAGCTATCGAGAACATGATGCATTCCTAATGTATATCACAAGAACATTACAAGGAGGAACTCACCAAAGGTTATCTCCTGAAGCCAAAAGTTTAATCAACAAGTATGGATCTTGGTTTATCCAGTTTCCAAAATTTACATACATACGAGTCCAAGGTTTTGACGTTCATCCTTACCAAATTCCAATCTACTAGACCAACATGATGGTTCTACTTGAAGTTCTTAGGCAACTTGAAACATATCAGAGCTTCAAAAGAATAAGGCAGAAGGCAACAATATCCTTTCCATTCTTTATTGGAAATATGGAGGAGTCTTGTCCAACAACACAAGCAACAGAAAGTGCTAGACTAGAAATGCAGTGGTATTCCTTTACATTCTACCGGTCCAGAACTAACTATGACCCTCACGAAAATATTGGATCAGTGAATGGAGAAAGATTCAGACATAGAGTGGACAAAATATTTTTGAGCTAATGTTGCAGATGAATTTGATATCAGGAAAAGGTTATGTTCTAGGCTGTCAGTAAGCTTAATCAGAATAACTAAACTTTTCCTTGTGCCCGATCAAGTAGAAGAAAATGAAGAATACACTCAGCCACACTTTGACAAAGATGCACCTCTTCCTCCTATCAAGTGGTCAGAGTCGGAGCATGCTGACTTGACCACCTTGATGCGGCTAGTTGAGAACTATTCCCGTTGGTGGGTTGATCAAGAAGTTCATAAGCTAAGGAGGACAAACTTAACCTTGACATGTGACTTGATGGGTAAGACAGAAGAATGTTCTTCAAATGCTGAGGTATCCCAGAGTGCCAAACCAATTGAAAATACAAAAGAAAAAGGGAAGGCAATTGTGATTGAACGACTTGCTCAGAAGAAGCAAAGGTTGGAACCATCTCATTCTGCCGCATCAACAAACATAGCTTTATTGGCCATTGATCTGTCATTGGCGGAGATGGAAATTCCTTCCTCAGTTCATGAAGAAAATGCAGAGGCAGTACATCAAGAGAATGAGCAACCCCCATCTCCTACTGGCACAACAGTAATAGAGTCAGACAATGAAATGGATGTTGAGGAAGGTGAATTTCAAGAAGGAATGATTTTTGCCCTTCGGGATATTATGTGTGAAAAAGGCGATAAGGAAATGGAAGGCATTGAGAAACCTACTGTTCTTGATTGGTTGAAGGAGATATTGAAAATAAAGACACAAGAAGTAGAAGTTGAAGAAGAGGATGACATGTCTGATTTCTTGGCCAGGTTAGAGAAAACTACAGTAAAGAAGCCAACCAAAATGTTTTCCACCATCCAGAGAGATGAAACGGGATGTAGGACAATACATATTGTCGTACCAAAATTAGATAAGGCAAAGGGAGATATTGGTCCTCATGAATATCAAGTCACTGCAATCAATTTAGGACCAACTAGCAAGAAGCAGGAAGCTGAAGACTTGGATAATTTAGTTGCTTCCATGAAGGCAAGATTGGACAAAGAAGTAGGAAAAAAGAAGGAATATAAGAAATAAGTTGAGCGCTCGAGGGATTATATTCAACATTTGATTAAGCCACTTGATCAAGCAAATCCGGAAGCTCCTCCACTTTTGAATTCACGGGAAACAATCATAAGTTATGAGGAAGAGTAGTAACAACCAGAGAAACCAAGGCATGGATGGAAAGCACAAGTAAAGAGGCAAGCACATTTGTGGAAAGGTTAGCATTGACAGATGGACAAACTTCCTCTCTACTTTCCAGAATTGCAAGCATGGCAAAAGCATGGGACGACCTTCAAGAAATTCAAGAAGAATTATTCCCTTCCTTAGAGTGTTGAAAGGAATGTCAAAACAAGAATTAATTGATAGAAGTATAATTGAAGCAGGAACGGAATATGATTTTAGTGTTTGCCACTAGACATTGGTTGCACGCAGTGAAGTCTTAGAGAAAGTGAAGGCAGTTACTGACAAAGCAAAAGAGCAAATAAAAGAAATTCAAGGCAAGGCTTACCTTGTAGCTGCATAGGTACTTGAAAAAGAAACTATCTGAGAAAAGGTTATGAAGTCAGAAAATCTAAAAGACAAGACACAAAAAATGTTCTCCACCGAACCAATCTTGAGGCAAAATTTGTCTAAGGCATCAAACCTCTTGTCAATCAGAGATGCTTTCCAAAAACATGAATTAGAATGGGAAATCATGTTTGTTGTATGTAGAGATGATTTGGAAGGATTATAATTCAGAGTAAGTATGCTGCCACATGTCACGATGGACGAGGTTGATCAGGTTGTATCGAAGTTCATTGGATATTTTGCCTCTCAACAAGAGAAGGGGTGCAATCGTAAAAGATAACACCTTGTGCCATTTATTGTACATGCACTGGATATTAATTTTAGTTTGGGAAACTTTAATTAGGGTTAGGTTGTCTTGATCTTGACTGTTGATCTTAGATTGATCTCGACCATTCATTTGTTTTTAGAAACTCTATATAAACTCATTCTCTCGTTTCATTTCAATGTGGAGAGATTTATGAAATTGTTGCATAGAGCTACTTGGATAATAAAAAGTTCATTATCAATATTGTTTTGAAGTCTTATTTGTTATCAAGTGGTTGCATGGTTGCATATTTTCTTCAACACTTAGAATATATTTTCTTTAAGTAATTTGCTTTAAAGTTGTTAGATGAATGAAGGATTGATAGTTTAGATTGGTGAAATTTTGCTCATACTTTTGTTGGATGGATGATTTTCATTCAATGTGTGAAGTTAGTCGGAGCTTTTGATGTGGATGCTTAACTTATACTTTGAGTAATATTGTTCAATTGTTGGTATTATTCATAAGTGTGAAAATCTTAAGTACAACCCTATAAGATTGCACCCGCTTTGCGTAGTTGTCCAAGAGTGGCGAAACAAAGTGTCATTACCAGTTTCACCCAATCTTTACCATCTCTTGAGTTCATAGGAATATCTCAGAAGTAGCATAGAACTTCTGAACCTTTACCCTTTTTATCCTTTTTTTTTGAAATCCCAAATCAGAAAATTCAAAAACAAAGAGCATTTATTGAAAACTTCGCCTAAGTCCAACTTGTGAATGATACCAGTTGATAAGCATAAGTCCCCCCTGTATTTCAGAACACACTACCCAAGAAGCTATCCACATAAAGCCTCTCGTTCGGACATATAGACCTTAGAGTCGCCTTGTGGTCTTTCTTGCAATCTTGGCACAAGTAGTGATTTTGTTCAGGAGAGGATAGAGTATGCTTGGATATTTTATTCTAATGTTTGATATATGATAAAACGTACACCAACATGTATAAAGGGAATTCACATATTTTTTCTTATCGAATGGTTTTTAATCCATTTAAATTGATTTTAGATTCACAAAAGAATCATTCGAGAATAGCCTTGAAGAGTTTTTTTATTTTCTTGAGTCTTGGGGATTTTACCCTACAAAGATGTCTTCTTTTGATTGAAGTGGACTTGTTTATGTTGATGTTTGATTGTGTGGATGCCAAGTTTTACATATATTGGATTATGATATAATTTTATCTCTAAAAGGCAGTCCCCAACCACTAACTCCTTAGTCTTAGGATATAATTTTATGAACAAATGAAATAGTCCACTGCACTTTTTTTTATCATTGCAAGTTTTGTAGGTGATGTTGCCCAATTTTGGCCATGTTCTCATACCATTGCATATGACCATCTATAAACTACATAGCCACACTAACTTTGCCTCATAATGTGTAATGCTTCCATTACTATCCTATGAAATCTCTAGTCAAAATTGATCATCTCTTTCTCCAGCCATAATGAATTGCTTTTCTCTTTGCACTCAATTTTTAGATTGAGAGCTTGAATGTTTATCATCTTTGTATTGAATTTATTGTTATTAAGAGTTCTTTGATGGAACAAAAAATAAAATGTCCCTTTTTAAGTGATGCATAAGGCTCTTGACAACATAGGGTTCCTTTTCTTATATAACATTGAACCTTTTTGTACAAAGTAGAAATTAATTAGCCTTATTGTTATTTTTAGTCATATGTTTTGCTTGTTTGATTCTTCACTATTATAGTTTTTGAACCACAATTCCTTGATTATAATTATTAAACCTCCATGCCCCTTTTCACTTCATGCACTACATGTCCTTTCATTCCAATAGAAGCTTTTTTATACTCAAACTTTGGGGCTTTGTTGCCATCAAAGTCATTTGTTTTTGTAAGACTGATAATGTCTTCTTCCTTTTTCTATAGGCCCCAACCTAGGTCCTCTTCTTCATTGCTAACCTTTAAAGTTCCAACTTATTATTGTCAAATATTTCTTGGGGCTTTAAATCCCTATATTTTGTGTGCCATTTGATCACTAATTTTGTTTGTATGTTTTGTAACCAAGCCCATTTTCTTGGATCCCTTGTCTTTTTTTCCCATTCTTTCTTTCTCTTTTCTTGATGCAGGAGCATCCCCAGTTAATAGCAATCTTGCATCAACCAAAAACATTTTCCATTTTGTTTGTTTTTTGTTTATAGTTTCAGCTTTTCTTTTCGTGTGTCCCAGTTTTGGCTCACCGGGTCCTGTGGAGTTGGATTTACTTGAAGAATTGATCATCTTTCTTATTTCCTGACCGCATCACATTTGGATCATTTTTTGGCAAGTTATCACTATTGGTTTTCTTGACAATTTCCTATTACCAGTTGACAGTTTCTTGTTACCGGTTGCGTGGACCTATTTTGGTGATCTACCAGAACCCCTTCTAAAGCTTGCAGAGCCTTGGCCATTTATTCCAATGTTACTTGGTGTGTGGCCGACCTTTTCCCGCGATCTACACTTCATCCTTTGGACTTTCCGAAGGAATCTCTTGGCGAAGGCCAACCTTGTTAATTTTACACATTAGGTGTTGTTCTTCGAGTTTTGATCCCTTTTTGGGCTGACTGGATCCTTTGGATTGTATATATAATTATGATTGTGCATTAGAATGTAATAAATGGAAGAATCAAGTAGCGAGATTGTGTGTAGAAGATAGATCTTAAGATTTAGGGTCTTGGTTGTGACCTATGTTGCATGTTCTACCAGGCATGTGAGCCAGTTATGCTGTAATTCGGTTATTTCCAGTTATGCTATAATCCGGTTGTTTCCGGTTGGTTGTAATCAATTTTCATGAAATAAAACAATCTGTTCTGCATTGCCTCCATCATATCTTTGTGTTTTCGTTGTGTTTACTCTTGTTGATCGGTCCAGATTGATCTCTTTGAGGTCCCTCCTAGCCGGTGACTTCTTCACTTCATGATGTACTACAATTAAGTCCTTGTCAAGGTATATTTGCATACTTCCAAGGAACCTTTTGTTCCTTATTATCATGTTCTTTCCTTCTACTCTCCTCAAAGTAACTCTTATGTACCTACCCCTTCCACCACCTACCCATTTTCTAATCATATTTGATTGGTGGGTGTGTCATGTCCATTGAAGTTGGTCTTTAAGAAAATCCCTTCTTTCCTTATTGACATCTTTTTGGCCATAGGTTTTTAATATTTGAATGATGATATTCACAACCCTTTCATTTATGTCCTTTTCTTCCCTTAATAGCATCTTGGTCTATTTCTATAAGTTTCCTTTGTATGTTTGATGGTTACCTCATTACTTATCCCAAGATTTAGCCTTCTTGATTGGGTCTCATAATTGATTTTCTTTTATTTCCATATTTGCTATTGTCGATTGGATCTCTTTTATTTATGTTTCACTACTTCCTTCTATTAATTTTTGTCTTATTTTCTTCTTTTGTTTTCAATAAAACAAAAAAATAAAAGAAGAGAAAATGTGAATGGACACAAGATTGGTCAACCTATAGGAGAGCTTCATTAATGTCAAACTACTTTTCCCATGGCTTGGTGATAAATTACACTAAATGGGAACAACGTTGGGTAAGATGCTGGAGGGCAACTATACCTCCAAGGGGTTCAACAACCTTGTGAAAGGACATATTGTAGAGTTTGTTTTAAAAATGACATGCTTTTTGAAACTGAAAACCATCCTCCTTAAATCGTGCTTTGGGGATTTATGTTGGGTAGAAGAAAATGGAGAAAGAGAGGAGAAACTCTATAGGACACAAGAGCAAGGGGGTGGAGTTGCAGTTTTAAGCATTTTGAAATCCTAAGATGCCATTAATATAGGTTATTTTCCTTCTTCTAATCAATTTTTTTAGTTTATATTGTTGTTTCAGGGTTAAAACTTAGCTAATATCAATTTAAACTCTATTTTTATGAATGTTGTGATACATGATAGATATATGACTTGTGTCTTAGTGTGAGATAGACTTTTTCCTATTTAATCATCTTTGAAATATGCATGTTGAATTTGAGAAGCGTTGGTTGGGAAATGGCATTCTTTCGGAGTCAATTTAGGATGCCTATGCTAGAAGCTTGCCCTTTGTTCATATTTTCATATACCTTCCCCAAGACACTACCTAGTGTTGTAAATGGATGGAATGACTGGCTATGCCTTGACATAGTTATATGAGTTCAACCCTTTGTTTCCTATTTTATTGACTAAAACACTAATGAGTTTGAGATAGAAGAGGAACACAAAAAGAGCTTCTGGAGGGCAAACAAAGTTCTAGTAAAGACGGGCTTAGTAAATAGAAGGACAATTGTAGGTAGAGAAATTAAGTTTGCTAAAACAATTTCTTACCTTTATTTTTTTCAGCATATTTTAAGTTTACCTAGTTAAAGGCCACACAAAATAAGCTAGTTGCAATAGCAATAAAATTAACTTAGACCTCAGTGAATTCTTGAAATTTAAATCAATGTTGTCCTATTACCTCACCTCAAGGAATATAAGGAATATAGAAGAAATATAAATGAGAAAAAATGTAGAGACTCTTTAAACAATTTTTCTTTTCTTAATTGATTTCTTTATAACCATTAGTAGCATATTTAAAACCAAGTCATAGAAAAGGTAGTAATAGTTGCTATATTGTATACATGTTCATATTGAAAGGATTAGTGTAGACAATGATATTTAATGAAGAAGCAAAGCATCCTTAAACTATAATTGAAACTAATTTAGAGTAGTCTATAGACTTGTCCTCATTTTTTGTTTCCAAAAATGAAGGACCATTACATAAATTTTTTGTGAAAAAATGAATTTTTTTACTCTATGGCACACTTATTGAGGTAGAATTTTGACTAATCCTTGGACTGGCTTAATCCTCAGTCCATCCTCGAACTACGTTTCGAATTTCATCGCATTCTGGGTTCGTTTGCTATGTCTTTCCTTCAATTTCGGGTTTTAAAATCCCGACTGTAGGTGGAGAATTTTCTTCAAACTTCAAGTTTTAATGATGTCCATTATTTTGGTCTTTGTAGAGAAATTTTTAGCTTATTACATGTGCATTTTTATTAAAAGATGAATACTTGTAATTTGTTTTAAATTTCTCCTTTATTGTTTTTATTGTTTTTTGGCTTTTTTAGTTAAAATAGGGATTTTTTGGTTAAGTTACAAGTAAACTTGTAGTTCTCTCCAAAAACCCCTACTTTAATGGTTTTTACATGTAATAGGGATTTTAAACCTATATTACATGTGTGCAAGTAAGTTATAACTTGTTGTAGGGGTTTTATTTCCCCTTTACAAGTGCATAAAACTTGCATCTCTCTCCAAAAATCCTGATTTTGCCTTGTAAGTGAAAAAGTGACAATTTAAAACTTGCACTTTGGTCTAAAAAACTCGATTTTGCTCATAAAGTGCATTTTTGACATTTAAAACTTGCATTTTGTTCTAAGAAACCCAAATTTGGCTTTGTTGAGGAAAAAGTGAAAATTAGAACTTTTCATATCTTCTAAAAAACCTGATTTGCAAGAAAATCATTTTTGTTGAACATTTCAAGGCAAATTTTGTGGAGAATTTGTTGGAGGAGGTAGGCATTTTGGATTGCTCTCTATTTTCATGCATGATTGGACACGTTTCACGCCACATGGAGGTTGCTTTTGCTGGTTTTTAGCTTTATATCAGCCACCACATTTTTTACCCTTTGGAATGCCACAAATCTTCAATGGTATGAATCGTTTTGGCTAGGAGTGATAAGGCGTTGAGGGTTAAAGAAGATTCAAGCATTTTCCATGCCTTTTCTTATGTATTTGCTGCCACATTTTTCCACATAAGGCATTTTTGCAAAAAACGTGGCTAGGGTTTGGATTACATTTTGTGTCTATTTATTAGAGATATTCTTCTTCATTAAAAGATTGATTGCATCTTTTGAAGAAGCATTTTCAGTTTCATTCAAGGTATGTTCTTCTTTCTTTCTTGTTTCATTTTATTATTTTCTTGTTTTCTTAGTGTTCCTTCTTAGTTGCATTTTTGTAAATATGTTGTTCTTCCCCCAAAAATCGGTTTTTGTGAGAGAGATCTTCCCCTTGGTATGCAATTTTTGAATTGCATTGTTCTTCCCATATTCCCTCTTTACTTGTGTTCGGGATTTTTAATCCCGATTACAAGTTCGCTGGAAATTCTTGTTCTTCCCTTATGGTTAAGGAATTTAACCATTTTTGGTTAAAATTCCAAGTTGAAAAGTGTGAAATACGCCCCCTTTCAATTTCGGGTTTTAAAAACCGGATTACATGTTGAAAAGTTCTTCCCATTTTCATGAAAATGACATTCCCAAATTTTCCCATTTCTATCCATTCATGTTTCCCATATCCATACTTTTCATTTCCGTCATTTTCCACAAGTCAAATTCTCATTTTCCATCCATTTCTCCATTTGCAAATTTACAAAATTACTTACATTCGGGTTTTAAAACCTCGATTGTATGTATGTTCTTTCCAACTTGTATACTTGCAAAAATTTCCCCAAGATCCGAAATTGGTCAAAGTCAAGATTTTCCCATTTCTATATATTTCCCCTCTTCCTCTCACAAAATCGTGAAGTTCAAGAATCGAAGTTTTTCCCATTTGAATTCCCATTTGAAGAAGGAAGAATGATATTTGCAGCTGAGTATGATGATGCCTTAACTCTTTTAAGTCTTCATCACAGTATTCCAGGTTCACAATCAATGTCAGATTTGCCGACATCTCTAGTTTCAAAAAAGATGAAGTACAAATATGACAAATATCAGAACGAGGTAGCATCTTCCCAAGTTTCTTCCCCTTTGGATCATATCAGAGATATGGAAATGGGGCACGTGGATATGTCATAATTTGTCAAGAGGGTGGAAGATCCACAAGATAATAACATGCAGTGGCTGTTGGACAACCATATCCATCATGCATCTTCTTTCCCAGTGGCTGCCCTAGAACCTGAGTTTGTTCTCGCCTGCGGCCATCATTTTGACAAAGAGACAAGAGTCATCAAAAATAATGATGGCGAAGCTATAATCCGTCTTGATGTAGATACGATCGAGAAGGTATTTAGAATACCTCCTGCACCTGTTTACATGGAAATCTCCAAAGAAAGTGCGACAGAGTATTATGTGAAGTGGGAAAAAGATTGCAAGCGACATATCAACAAGCAGATCTAAGAGCCACGAGCCTCCTTCTCAAGGTGGGCAAAGTTGTACCACTGCGATTTCAAATGGAAGATAGGAGACACCATAACCCTTCTCAGCAGGATGATGGGCCTCGAGTATTATAATGTCTTTGAGCCATGGATGTATCAATTTATCATGTTCATAAGGCAGTCTCATCATATTTCATGGGAAGAAGTCATCAACGATGTCTTGTGTGAACAACTTGCAACAATCCCTACCACCATGACTTTTTTCATGAACTCGTATTTGGTATACTTGGCAGCATCACTTAGACACTTTCCAGGTCTTTCTACCAAGGGTGATCACTCACGTATACCAGTCTGGGAATATTACAATTAGTTGCCTTTGAGACCCAGTAAACTGCATTTCAGAAGAGTCCAAGATGCATTCTTCGGATATTTCATGTGTTAGTTTGACATAACTCTGAAGAACAAAAGAGTATCGGATGAGGCATGGGAAGGGGTGTGTGAATATGGATGTTTGTGTCTACAGTTTCCCACCTTCACCTATATGAGAATTGGATGCTATGGTGGTCAGCCATATATGCTTCCTAGATACCTGATTGACAAGATCATTCTTATGGAGTTGGGAAGACAAATCATGGCTGTCCACACTTTTAAGTCTGCTAGACACAAGGTTGGAATGGGGATCTCTACCACAAATCCATTGAAAATTGGCCGGTATTCCCTTGTCACATTTGTGAAAGCTAAGGCCATGGAGATTGAATTGCAGGAAATTAAGCTCAAAAAGTTTAAACCTAGAGCTGATTTTGATTACAGGGGTATGAAGGAGAAGATCAATAAATCCTTTGTGCATGTGCATCGCATTGAGGACATCTGAGTAGATCTCCGCACAGAAGTCGAAGTTCTGGAGATGGATTACTGCAGGCTCACTGTTGAGCAAATTGTTGATTTGAACTTGGTGGATATCCCACAAGGGATGATTGATGATGGGCACATACTTGATTCTGAATACATTTCGCGGAGGGTTGAGGAAGCTCCACTTCCTTTGATCCAATGGTCACACAAAGAGTGCATATCCATCTTTGAGAGATTTTAGCCTATCTTGGCTAACACTAACGCATGGTTGAAAAATAATGTTGTTAGACTTATAAAAATCAAGGTTGAAAAAGAAGATGATTCTATGGGGCCTCTTGGATGTAAGTTTGAGATTCAGATTGACAACAAGGAAGGTGCATTGTCTTCGGGTACAAGGATCAAGTTGCGAGTAAGTCGGGCAATAGTGCTTCCTCTTGAGGAAACAATAGTTTGTGGGAAAGAAAAATCACAATTTCATGTTCAGGTGATTGATCTAGATAATCCAGAAGAAGGGCAACAATCTGATGATGCTCCTAAGTCTCCAGTTTCAGACTCGCCTCATGAGATCATTCCTCCAGTTTCCATTGAGACGCTTCTTTCTCCTCTTGATTTTCTTGTGGATGAATCTCCGCAGGGTGCTATTCCCATTTCAGCATACTAGCCATCTCCTAATCATCGACAAGAGACTGTGTTGGAAATTGCTAAGGATATTCCTACTTGCATCCAGTTATCAAAAATTGATACTTCCACTTCTGATTTTGAAGAATTTATGAGGCAATCTACCTGCCCGTTGGTAACTGAGAAAAACATGGTCGCTGTCCAAACAAATATTCCTCCCAAGATGACCACGGTGATTCAAACAGAAACTGCTTCTCCTTTGCCTACAACTGCTACTAAAGGGGAGTTTATGACTTTTCCTCCATGGCTCAGTTCTTTTAATCTGAAAAGGAAGAAGCAAGAAATCTCATCTGATGCCTTTGATTATCAGCAACTGAAATAGTCCAGATCCAAAGTTGCTAAGAAGGCCAAGACTGTCTCTAGAGTAATTGTTGACAACAACAAGATGAAGGTAGCTGAAATTGTGGAACCTATTGCAGATAAGCCACTTGAAGAAATGTCAGCTGTTGATTATAAGGTTACAAAGATAGAGTTGGGAAAACAAACACATGAGGTCATTAAACATGATGCTCAGTTTTCTGTAGCTTCGCTGGTACAAAGGTGTGATGAACTTCTAGCAAAGAAAGACAAGCTAGAAGAGGAAAACCGACAACTTATGGTAGCCGCTCATAAAATCACAAAACCTGCTGCTGAAGGGAATAACTCCATAGGTTCTTCTGGTTCCCAAGAATCAATTCGTGGAGTGAAAAGGGCTGCTTAGAAGGTACAAGCGCTAGATTCCTGTGTTGATCAGCTTCATGATCTATGTGCACAGGTAATGAAAGACATTTTTCAGATTATGTCTAAGTTAGAGACCATTGAGGAGAAACTGGATCAGACTTCTAATACTTTCAAAAAGAATCTGGAAAGTGTTGAAGAAAGTTTGACAATCTGGCATACCATGCCCCAACAATAGTTGAGTGTTTTGCAAGAGCATGCCATCATCTCTTCCAAGGTCATGTACTTGGAATTTGAAGAGCTCTTGGAAAACAAGGCCCTTGTTCTTAAATCTCTCATTGAGGAGATCGGTGATGCAAAGAGATTCCGGGGTGAAGTTTTCCAAGATATTGTCTCACATTGTGAAAGAGCCTCTTGCAACATAGTAAGTCAGGATGGAGAGTTGATTCCAGAAGAAGTTTTTGTTGATTTACAGATGAGGATTCATAATGAATGGAGGAGCGAACAATTCTCGGCCGCTTCAATTCAGATATTGATGAAACACCAAGCCTTTTTGCATGAAATCCAGTCTATCTTGGATAAAAACAACTCTGTGCTCCTTCGGTGTCATGAAACTATTGTGAAGACCATGGTTGTTGCCAAGAACACCCATGAACCAAATCCCGAGGAACTACAAATGAGCATTCAAAAGTTTAAAGGATTCGTGTCTTCACGTAATGCAACTTAAGTGTTTTTCAACACTTAGTTGTATTTTACCACTTTTGTAATCTTTAGTTGTAATTTTGTTTTGACAAGTTACATGTAAAATTATTTTTTGTAAAATGCAAGTTACTCATTACTTGCACTTTTGTAATTACTTGTAAGGCAACTACAAGTTGTGTCCAATTAGGACTGTAGTTGGAATAAGTCTTAGTTAGTTATTGAAGTCTTAGTTAGTTATTGAA
Source organism: Cryptomeria japonica (assembly GCF_030272615.1). Taxonomy (NCBI): domain Eukaryota; kingdom Viridiplantae; phylum Streptophyta; class Pinopsida; order Cupressales; family Cupressaceae; genus Cryptomeria; species Cryptomeria japonica. Next base: position 400,198,428 of record NC_081412.1, on the reverse strand, counting down.
TAAGTCTTCGTGGTTGAGAGAATCTCTCAAGTTAGTTAGGATCATCCCACCTTTTTCTCAAGGCTCCTCTTCTATAAATACTTGAGGGGTCTATTGTAATTTTTATTTTTTGGAAAGCAAGCAAAAACTCTACCAAATTTACAACAAGGAAGTCTTTGAGCTTTCATGTGTAAATTCAAGAATTGAAAGGAATAGAAGGAAATTGCTCAAGCTTTGAGTCTTTGTGCTACATTCTTGAGTTAGTGTTCTATATTATCTTTCTTGCAAGTGTTCCTAAAGAGCTTAATCACATCTAATTTGCAGTCTTTGTGCTGCAAGTAGTTGAGTTTAATATAGATTAAAATAAATATTTTGTTGAGAGAAGCTGCAAGTCTTTGTGCTTTCACTTGTTCTTAAGAGAATTTAGGAGTAGATTTTGTGGGAAATAGTTGCGAGTCTTTGAGCTTACACTACTTCTTATTGTTTTAAAGAAGAAAAGAATAGTGTTTTTCAGTCTTTGAGCTGTCATAACTTGTTCTTTATAGAATTAGTGTAGAAAAGGGTAGATAGCACTTCATATAATCAAGTCTTTGAGCTTGATATTGTCGTCCCATCCCGAAGGAAGTGACAAAATTCTTTGTGTTTTTAGGAAACTTCATTTCCTTTCTGTCATTTCATTTGAAAGTGGTTATTGTTGTTTATATTCAATTACTATCCTTTTTTGTAAAGAGAAAAGGATATTGTCTTTCTTGAAAGAAGAAGAAAGATTGTTGTCCCATCCTATTTTATTTTCAAAGTTCTAGTTAGATAGGGGGAGCCTTCCCTTAATTAGGAGAGTTTTACTCACGTGCTGTGGTTGAAACCACAATTTTGTATATTTCCCAAAGTGTACAAAATTTTCAACCAACAAGACTTCATCTTCAAACTAATAATGGATGATTTAGTTAGGCTTACCCTGAAAAGCGATCATTGGGAAAGGATGTCCTTTCTCTAAACACACTTTTGAAGTCCATTCAATGTTGTAATAAACCTAGAACAATTGAGTCCTCTATTAAGCCATGTGAAGGGTAGTAGTAAACCATCATTGGGTGGGTAGAGAGTTATCTACCATACCAACTTTTTTTAACCATTCTTGGAAATCTCATATTTGTTGAATATTGGCATAACAACTTGGGAACACATAGAGTATCGAATCTTCCATATTGTAATAAACCCATAATGGGTACTTGAGCCATGGAGGAATCTAAGCTTGGAAACTACTTAATTTTAGATGAGGAATCTCTTTCTAGCTATAGTGCTAAGATGGGTACATGTGTTAACTTTTGCTACAATGGATGAAACTAGGACCTGATGAGAGCATAAATAAAGGTTAACGTAGGCTAATGCTCTCCATTTGAGGTGATCACCAATGGATAAATCCTATAACCTACTCAAAGATAAATTTATTGACGCTCATTTTTTTATAGTAATCAAGGAGCATACTATGTGCGTGGATTGTTAGCCATACCACTTAGATAGTGGGATGCATTCCACCAGTAGCATGTGGGTATTAGAGATAGAAACATGTAGACAATGGATACTTCACATTATTATAGAGGATTGAATAGATATCACCAAGCATTTAGGACCATGGGCAAATGAAATGTTGACAATCAATGTAAAACATATGCTAGAGGGTTGGATGGTTTTCCGCTAGTAGCATGTGGGCCTTAAGGCGAACAACATGCAGGCAAAGGACCACTTTGTTTTCTTAGTTGTCTGATGTTCTACAAGGAAAGTAAATTTCTAATGAAGAATAGGTAGAAAATAAATGTACAAACCTCATAGCGTAGTTTGGCATGTTTTGATGTGGGTATTGGTATCTTAGATTATCAAAGGTAAATAACACCTTAGGTGAATGGAGATTATAAAGATAACCATATGCATGGTAGGATTGTTGAATGTTTACTATCTTAGTATAGGCTATAGAATCTGCTTTAGAGGGGTGAATAGATATTTAATCCACTTGGGATCAGATTGCACCCCAATGTGAACCATGGAAAGATAAGGACAAGGATTCTACATGACCTTTGTAGAGTCATAATCTAATCATATTATTGTGGATGACATGTAGTATGCATAAATGGTGAAATGTTATATTGCTAGAAATTATTTTGCATTGTTGTCTTAAGATGCTCGTTTACTCATTTGTTATTATGATTGTATTAGAATGGTGCTAAAAAAAATGTACAAAATTCTTGGGTCATGTTCGTGGTTGTTGTTAGATATCAAAGTTTAGATTTCCACCTTGAAACCTAGGTGTTCACCCTTTCTTTGCACTAATATGGCTACTTGGTGTTGGCAATCATGGGTCGCAGAAGAAAAGGAATGAGGAAGACCTCATAAAAACTACATCCATGTTGTAATGAGATAGACTAATCCAAGGTAATTGTTATCGTATGACCTAAAACTAAAAGAAATGATATTTGACATTAAGCCATTGTTATAAATCACCAAACAACTCAAAACACTAGAAAGGAAAGGATCTAGCCAAACCTTTAAGAGTTAGGAGCAATCAAAGGAAATCTTATGCCCAAACCCAAAGATAATACACTTATCTATTAGAGACTTTCCTTTAGGCTATGGATACAATATGCTTTCTCTCTTGAAGGAAGCCATTTTGACACATGACCATGTTCACACTAGTGTGTCTATAACTAGAGGAACCTTAGAGGAGGATTAAACCGAAGAGGAGGAAACTCCTACAATGTATCTGAAATATATGTGTGAGACAATGGGCTAGTAGATATGTATATGTACGTGCATGTACATGTACATGTGTATGTATCTATGCATGTATTGTTTTGTGATAATATTGAGGATCGCATTAGAATGAATTTCTGAATGTTGTGAATAATAGTTGTGCTTTTGAACTTTGTTGCAATTTCTAATTTTGTTAACACAATAATTAAATAATTGGAAAATGGATGAATGAAGATAATTACAAATAATACTCTCATTTATGTTGCAAATATCAACTTGCCATAATGAGGAGGAATTTAAGGAGGGGAGTAAGCCCTAGCATCACAATATTCCTACATGCAAGTAGGGGTGCATCATCATGACCTTCTGTACTAGAGGAGTTGCATGCTAAGTTTGTAACATGCCTATTGTTCTACCCTTCCAATTTACTCAGTTTTAACTCACAAGTGAATGAAAGAAATTGCCAACATACAAGTAATAACATTTTTCCTCTTTCCATTTCATAAACAATATACATATTTGAAACAATTCCCGTTTAATCATAAATCGAATACAATATCATTTTCTTAAACATATGAAAGTATTTACATTTTTTACTTTTCAACTTTCCATTTACTTTAGGAATATTTGAATACATACAAAGCTTCTATGAGTTTAATGAAACATAAGAGAAACAAATGGTCTAGATGTCCTTGCTGGCATACGTCCTCAAATTTTGGCCACCAATTGCATGGGGAAGAGCATCACTCAAAATTTCTTTTCCACCCAACCAAGACTTTACACTCCCCCATGCCTCTTTTAATAGAAGCGACCTGACCCTTCAACGAAGAGTTTGGTTTGGTGACCTCAAAATAGTAGCCTTATGAGAATAGTGTTGTGTCCTACATAACTAGAGTTACCATACATTGGCTACAACCTACATGTATGATGTTCCATGTCTAGTATGTAACTTAGATTACAGTGAACTGACATAGTAGACAATGACAACCTACACTACTTTGGCAAAATAATTCATCACCCAGTACTTCGAGTGTGAGTCATATGTCCACCCATTTCATTGCTCTATTTGGTAAACTGACCATTTATTCCATCCCCATATTATTCCCATAAGGTTAATAATAGAATGACTAACTAGGTTATTCCCATCCACAGATGGAGATAACCCCATATTAACCAAATCAATCATTCCTATATGCTAAAGATACACACCATATCACAACTCTAACTTAGTTATCACATACATATGTGTAAATCTAGTCATAAAGATTATCAAGTTTCTATCAACTCAAGAATGCATATTTAACAAGTAACTCAATTTCAATCATTGCTTTAACTAAGCTTTATGCAACACCAAAATTCATATATAACAAATCTCAACATAAAAGAAAAGGTAGAATCTTCATTCTTGGATTATAGCTTCCACACAAATACCAATTCCTTCTCAAAATCACGCTAGCTTCACATCTTATCCACCAAAAATAGAAATTCACAAGCTCTCAATGATAACAACTAACCTACTTCCTCACAATACTTGAACTATCCTCTTTCTCTCACTAATGAAGAACAATGAAAACAATGAACAATAAGTAAAATGAAAAGAGATTATTGAGATGAAAAGATGAGATGATAGATGCTCCAAGAGAGATTCTCTATTTATACACAAGCTTGAGATACTTAATGCTATAATTAAGTTCTTTGAATTGCCACCGCTCTCTCTCCCATCGCCATCACTAAGACTATGTGGCTTCTCTTCTAACTAAAAGGTCAACACATACATAGTCCTACAAAGTTCTAAAACAATTCATGCTTAATTTACCTAGTCAAATGATGATTAACCATATTTACAGTAGACACCTAAAAGTTGCGTGAATTTTATTCATTTAATTATCCCTAATTCTTCCAATTAATTAAATTAGGATTTAATTAATATCTCTATTCTTCTAATTAGCCTATTAATCAAATTAAAGATTTGATTAAACCCCTTTCTTCTAAAGTCCAACCTATTAATTAAACTAAGGTTTGATTAAGTACCCTTAGCCATTTAATTGAATAAATCTTATTTATTTAATTAAAATCCTCTTTTCCCCTTTTTTGATTAAATTCACATTTAATTAAAATCCCTTTTGCATTTAAATAAATAAAAAATACCCCCACTTGCAAAATCCTTCAAATGCAAGTTGCGTACCCTTTTTGGCTAAATTAAATCATTGTAATTTACCAAAATTATCTATTTTCCTTCACCCACTTGCAAAATTATACATTGCCCTAATCATTCTTCAAGAAGCCTTCTAATCCTATCCTAGTCATGTCCCATCCTTAAAATTGGGGGCGTCACTTCTCCAAATTTGGAAGAAAGTCTTCAAAATGCATTTAAGACTTTATCTATTTCAACAAGTTAACTTGTTGAGTCTTCCAAACATGTAAGGCTATAAACCACTAATGGTTTTCCTCTTTGAGCAAGTTACCCTCCAAAGTCTTCAAAAGACATGTTAATGCCTCTTACAAGCCCACGCCCCTTAGCCATGATGGTTGTCCCTTTAGCCATCCCTCAAATTTGCACAAGAGTTTACCTCTTGGACAATAGCATGCTCTCTTGGATAATAGCATTATCCAATGATGTCACCTCTTGAGGTTATCCCTAATGCGTACTTAGCATCTAATGCTTGCTTAGCATCCTCTCAAGCCATCTCAAGGTGACATTTGTTAGCTTGGGATTGGATTGAATCCCCCCTCATGGATTGATAACTTTCAATCCTAGCCCTTATTGAGATTACTCAATCTCAACCATCAATTTCTCTATCGTCTCTGTAAATAGAGCCCATTCCTTCTTCAATTGATCAAGTCTTTTGTGCATCAAAATTATAGTCACATTACAAGTTAAGGGGCTCTCTTTGTCTTCACCAAGCATCAATATCATCCTCAAATACCCATATCACATAGTTTAGCTTCATTTAGTTGCATTTTAATCTTCCATCTTAGCTTAATTTCACTTCTTTAATAAGTTTTGTATTCTCATCTTAGTTTAATTAACTCACATAGCATACTTAGCTTTCAATTTGGAATATACTTTGCCTCCTAATCACCTAGCTTTCATCCTTCATCTTCATCTTCATCTCTTAGCACTCACTAGAATCATAGTTGCATCCATTTCAATTCTAGTAGCATTTTTCATATAACTCGTTCTCTAGGTTGTCATCTTGAGGATCAAGTGCTCTTCCAAGTGAGGGCCACCTTGAATCTTAGAGATCTTTAGAGATAGAGGACAATGAGGCAATTTTAGAGTTTTTAATCTATTCATGTGTTTTGATTTCTAACATCTAATGCAATGCTTCATTGGTGTGTTTTCCCTCTTGCAAGTGGAAGACCACATTTCCAACATACACTTACTACTTATCCGTATATGTATAATAGACCCAATTAATTGATGATAACTTGGATAAACATTCAGATATAGAGTGAGTCTTCTTGCGATGGCTACAACGGTTCTTCCCGCCCATGGGGTGAATTCAAATTCTGTTGATGGTGCTTCACATCCCTCAACACCCATCGCTCCTTCTATGGGTGTGGGAAGCTTGTGTACCTCCTCCCCTATGGGTGAAATCTTTGCTACGTACCCCTGTGACTTTGTCACTGGTGGTCTGTAGGGAGTGCAGATTTTTGGTAAACTTCCAAATATTGCCGATGTCACGACTATGTTTGTTGGCAGAGACAGAATGGTGAGGCCCCGAGGTCACGATTGGGGAAACGATCGTTTCATGGTGGATTCATTCCTATTGCTAATGCTATTACCGTTAATCTAAAAGAAAATACGGAAGAGGAAATAGATCACAATGCTTATTTCCTTTCATTACATGGTGTTATATATTGGCTTAGGTGTTTTTTGCTCAACCTCCCTCAGCTGCATTCCTGGATCTCAGAATAGTGGGAACCTCTTATTACTCCAGTAAAGTTCATATTTTCACCTTGGCTAAGGGATTTTTTATTTCTAAGTTTGATAATTCTCAGGATAGAAACAAAATCTTATGTGATTAATTTTTTAGCTGGGAGTATAGATTTTTGTTGATGATTAAGTCTTGGCACTTTGATTTCAACCCTTCTTTGGAAACGTTTAATAAGATCCCGATTTGGGTTCGGCTTCCTAATCTCCCCCTTCATTTATGGGCTGATTGTCTTTTAGAGGAAGTGGGTGAGGCCCTTGGAGATTTTTTTGATGGTAGATGATGAATCCTCTGATATTTTTCACTCCACCTTTGCCCGCATTTTGGTTGAAATGGATGTTTCAAAAGGGCTGCCTACTAAGATTTTACTCAAATCTTCTATGGGCTCTTGGGTTCAATCTTTGGACTATGAAGGGATTCCCTTTTGATGTAGACGATGTTTCAAAACAGGTCATGCGACTGCACAATGTGGATTTGAGAAAAAGGCAATGATGACTACATGGTGGAAAGGTGGTTCTCAACGACATTATATAGTTGAGAAGAAATCTAAGCAACATAGGAGTTTTTCTCAGGTGGTTGTGATGGAATCATAGGGTCCGGGGGCATCCTCTCCGAATGTCATTAATGGTGGGTGATGAGCTGAGATATTGGCTCTTTTATTCCTATAACTGATAAGTTTTGGCCGTGTTTTAATTTGTATAATGGGATAGTATTTGAGTCATATGATATATTAAAGTTTGACTATGTGCATTTTAGATGATAACTAAACCCATTAAATCATGTTTTGTTTTGACCAATTATTCATGTTGCCATACCAATTATTCCTCTTGCCATGTGAATTATCATAGGTGATATCATGTGTGAATGTATAAGTGTTATGATATATGTGTGTGTGTGTGTGTGCGCGCGCGCGTGCGTGCTTGTATGTTTTATCTTTTTAATTGCAAGAATAAATGAGATGTTGTAGAAGAGATTATTGTGTCACGTCATAAAGGCGGGTGGAGATATTCAAGGAGTGATTAAATATTCAAAACAACAAGGAGAATAGTGCGCGTTAGAAGCAGCAAAGGAATAGCAAGGCACGCGAGACTCATTTATGTTTGTCTTCAACAAATACCAATCTTGTAACACTGCCACACTATATTCTTGGTTGCGGTTTAGCAGAGATCCACGTTTTCAGTGGATTAACTCCTTCTGTTTGTTGTCATTAATGTTGTCCGCCTCATTTCATCGACGTGACCTTGATATTAGGGAGTTGTTATAGTTTTCTTATAAATAAGAGCCTGCGCCTCTTCTCAGAGGTTAGAGACGGGGGATTAGAAACAAAGTTGCCTAGTATTTTTAGAATTAAAAGCATTTTCTTTCATTTCATGTGTTGTATCAACCTTTGAAAAACAATGAATAAAAATGATGTTATTTTAGTCCTTCATTCTGCTGTGGAAATTGTTTTGAGAGCCACGTTAGTCATGGGAGAACCTCCTATCCACCATGAACCAATAATTCATGACATGTTGCTGCAAGATGTTCAGTGTGAGCATTACTTCCGAATGTATGGGTGGATTGATTATTTTATGAAAATAACGGATTTCAATGAAGAAATTGCCTATGAATTCATGTGTACCTACAATGAAGGAGAAGCCTCTGTCAAGTGGTTAAGAGTCATTGCCATAGAGAAACAAATAGCTGAAGTTACTGGGTTACTGCAGGAGGGAAAATTGTTTCCTGAGTCGAAGGATGCGAGAAGCGCTAGGGAAGAGTTTACTCGCCCAACAGATGGACCCCTAAATGTGGACAAGCAGGGAACCCGACGGATATATCTTCCAGCATAATGGCCCCAAGTGGTATTGTATGTGATGAAATACATTACCTGTGATGGAAGGTACTTAAATTTACATTTGGTCCATTTTTAATTACTTAGTCATTTACAACATGGCCGAAGGGTGAATGTTCCCAATTTTTTGTATCATCTTATTTCCATAAGTGCAAAGGAAACATATAAGGGTGGAAATCATTCTGTCAATCATAATGGCTTGATTAAATTGTTAGTAGAATGTTCTCTTAGAGATGTCTCTCAAATGACATACGGGGCATTAGAAGATATACTGCAATTTAGGGGGGGAAATGCTCCTGCTGCCGAAAAAATAACATCCCAGGAAGAAGATATCAGAGAGCCCTCATCTCCTAGGGTTTTTGTAGAGAACGAAGCTCTTGTTGCCAATGAAGCCTTTCCTGTTGCAGAGGAAATGGTAATTGAAACAAATATTGAGCAGCCCTCCACTCATTTTCAAAGTGGAGAGACATCTTCCATAAGGAAAGGGAAAGCAATAGAAACAATTGACGCAGAGGAAGAAACCATAGAGCAACCTCAAGCAGCACAGGTTTCTCCTACAACTAAAAGATGCAAGGTAAAAGAAAATTCTCTTGTAGCAACACCTCTTGCAGCCACTCCGAAAATATATTCAAGGAGTTGGTGGGGTAAACAGAAAACTCAAGCAACAGGGGATGTGATGGAAGTCATTTCCATGGAAATGTCGGAAGAAGGGCATGAAAGTCAAATAGAGATTAAACCATAGGAAGAACATGGAGCCGAGAGACTTTCAAATTTGGCACATGTAGCAGAATAATTTGGAGAACCGGTTTAAGAAATCTCACGCCCTTAGGTAACAGCTCATAGGTCCCCTTCATCTCTCACTAGTTTATCTATTGCACTTACAGTTTATAGGCAGTGGGAGATAGAAAGGGATAGGTTACAAGGAGTTATTGATAAACAACAAAAAGAGATTGAAAAGAGGGATAATCAGATTGTGGAATTGCAAGCTAAGGTAGACACAGTTGCTAGTATGGTTCCTCAATTGATGCAATGCAGGGCTCCTCCAAGGGTTTACACTTTATATTTAAAAGAGTAGTATCTATGTTTCAAGCTAAACCACATTGTTAGGGATCTTAATCCTTCTCTAGATACCCCAGAGGAATTTTCCTACAACTGTTAAGAATTTATTATGTGAATATTATTTGCATAATTATGCTGCGACTTTTGACAACAAATGGAATCCCTTACTATACATTGGTGACATTCAATTAAAAGCATTAATGTTGTGGATACAAAATAAAATCAGTATGGGGACTCAGGCTAAAACATACAATTTTTTTTAATTTGATTGTCTATTACCACTTAGAGTTGAAGCCAAAAATCCATGACTTCTTTATTATGACTGGCATAAATTGTTAACAAAACCTGATGTCAGGAGCCAGGTTTTACCGATGAGAGAGGAAACATTCCAGGAATATGAACACTTGGTTGAAAATAAAAATACAACTGCAATTGAGTGTTTGGTTTAGGGCTCGAATAATCTCCTAGAAGACCTGAAGCAGGGTGAACCCCATTCACTGCCTAATTTTCATGCAACTACACAAAGAGCTCCCAAGTACATCCACTTGGGTAGGGCAAAGAGCAATAAATGGATACCCTTGATATTTCAGCCACTTATCCTTATGTGGCCATTAATGGGATGCAGGGATACAAACAAACCATATGAAGAGGCCACAGAAGAAGCAAGATGGGATAGATTGGAAAAGCTGAAGGGGTTTTATTGGAACTTAGCTACAAGAGGAATATGACAGGGAACCATTGGCGACTTACGTGTTAGTGCCCAGATCAGAAATTTTCCTCTTGCTGGAGGATCAAGAAGACACTAAGTTGGGTGACATGATGAGCTGAGATATTGGCCCTTTTGTTTCTATAACTGATAAGTTTTTACCATGTTTTAATTTGTATAATGGGATAGTATTTGAGTCATATGATATATTAAAGTTTGACTATGTGCATTTTATATGATAACTAAACCCATTAAATTCTATTTTATTTTGACCAATTATTCTTGTTGCCATACCAATTATTCATGTTGCCATGCAAATTATCATAGGTGATATCATGTGTGAATGTATGTGTGTTATGATTAATTAAAATATATATATGTGTGTGTGTGTGCTTGTATGTTTTATCATTTTAATTGCAGGAATAGTGTGTGTTAGAAGGGGCAAAGGAATAGCAAGGCGCACCAGACTCATTGATGTTTGTCTTCAACAAACATCAATCTTGTAACACCGCCATGCTATATTCTTGGCTACGGTTTAGCAGAGATCCACATTTTCAATGGATTAATTCCGTCTGTTTGTTGTCATTAATGTTGTCCGCCACATTTCATCGGCGTGACCTTGACAATAGGGAGTTGTTATAGGTTTCTTATAAATAAGAGCTCACGCTTCTTCTTAGAGGTTACAGACAGGGGATTAGCAACAAAGTTGCCTAGTATTTTTAGAATTAAAAGCATTTTCTTTCATTTCATGTGTTGTATCAACCTTTGAAAAAAAAGATAAAAATGATGCTATTCTGAGTATATAGAGTTATCTTTAAAGTTTGGATACACTCATCCAAGGGGGCCCACTTGGTGAGTATTCTTGTGCATTCGTTAGGTTCAATTTTCCTTTTTGCTGCATTAGATGTTCTAGCAATTGACTATTCCTACAACCACTGAAAATAGATCCTGTGACTATTCCTACAGCCAAAGCAAACAATGTAATTCCTGTTTGTCAGCTCTGAACTTAGTTAACAGTTCTTTAAATAGAATTTTCTGTTAATGCTAAGATTTCCTGTAGCCATTCAATTGTTATGATTCTTGCTTGTTTATTTCAAATAAATTTAGTTGTTGCAGTAATGCAGAATAGCTATTGCAGGAACTTAGTGCATATATAGTGTAGACCCATTTCAAGTTATACATCCTTGGGTTGACAAACAAATGAAATTCAGCTGTAGAAATAATAACTTTACAGAGTGAATGTCCAATCTTTGGGTTGAGGTTCTATCTCTGGTTATTGTTCCTATTGATGAGGCATACATTTTTGGCGTTGTTGTCGGGGATGGTGTCAAACTAAGAACCTGTTATGGTAATGAATTTTTAAGCTTTCAGTGTAGTTGTTTTTGATAACTCAATCTGTTTTAAGTAATTCTTATGAATCTACATGCATAGACGAAGAATATATGCTCATGGTAGATTCCTTCCTAACCATCCTAATCATAGAAGACTTAATCCATATGAACCCCTAGATGTAAATCCTTTTGCTGCACTTTACCAAGCTCCAGACAATTTGAATCCTCTTGAATTTGAACTTTCTGACAACAACGTTTATTTCCTCTTTGGACCTCCTGAAGAGGAGCTTCATTCAGTAACTCCTCCTCAAATACCAATGCAAGGAAATCTACCCCCTGGTGGGAATAACCCACCACCACCTGTAAACCCAACGTTTGAGTTCCCTATTTCTAATCAACATGATAATGCTAATCTCAAGAATATCCCAACTTTTTCCCATCCCAAATTCTATGGATTAGTGACAGAGGATCCTGACACTTTCTTGTTTGAATTTGATGTCCTGTGTAGGAGTTGTGATTATACTACAGATGTCGATAGACTCAAAATATTCCCTTCTACTTTAAAGGAATCAGCTTTGAGATGGTTTATGAGTCTAGGGAGTAGCACAATCACTACATGGGATGAGATGAAACGATTGTTTCTTGTGAAATATAAGGATTATTGTAGGGGGACTGACCGTCATGGGGATGATATTTTTAGAATGACACAAAAAGAAGATGAGAGTCTAAAAGATTATCTAGAGAGATTTCTATTCAGTGTCAAGAAGTCCAAGCATAGTACTCTAAATGAAGATTTTCTTAAGCTAATATTTTTAAGAGGAATCAGTGATGAATGCACAGATGCTTTGGATCTTATGGGAGGAGGTGACATAACACAATCAACATGGAATGACATTGGACAAATTTGTCAAAATTATTCTAGATCTTCTTCTAAGAAGAGTAGGTGTTTCAAGTCAGGAATTTCTTCAACAACATCCAGTAATGGAGTTTCTCGAATGGAGCTTAGTAATCTTTTGAAGGATTTTAAGGAGGATATCATAAACCATATGACTACTCAGTTAGACACACTTTCAGCTAAGAAGAAACATGAGGAAGCTGATGCAATTCTTATAGAATTCTGCCCACATTGTAGATAGAAGAAAAGAGACGACAGATGTAAGATGGTTGCAAATGTTAGATACTTGATAAGTCCCAAAGACATTGAGAGGGGGGGTGAATCAGTGTCTAACCGGTAACCAAAATATTTAAATTTGTTTACAACTTTATAACTTAAATTAATATACCGGTGAGCAAATAATAATGCAATAAAGAGAAATAACAATATAACCATCAATGCACACCATAACACAGATATTTTGGTGACGAAACCCGGTAGGAGAAAAACCTTGGTGGGATTTGTGACCAACAATATTTAGTCACTGGCCAATATGAATAAATATTACTTATACAATAGGGGTCTGCACATGCAAGAAGGCCAACAGCCTAGAGCTCATTGCTCAATCATAAAAATGGAGTCACACTGACTACACAATTGGATGGTTAAATCCAATGTATTGCTCAAAATAGCATCTGCAATGTTGGATTTAGTAGTGGTTTAAGCTCTGTCAGATACCACTGACATAAACCTTGCTTTGCTCTTCTCTGCTCTTATTCGCTCATAAAATAATTACATCATAATGCATATATAGTTATTCTCTCTTATATACTGCTTGCATTCATTACCTAATTACATTCCTTTCATACTTGCAAAATGACCTACAAGATCTCATACATATATGAGTCTTTACAATACATCATGTCGGCTATACAATATAATTACAATACAAAACAATATAATTTCGATGTCGGCTTGGAGTGCCAGTAAGATCTTCTGTCAATATAGATTGGATGCTCTGAACTTAGTTAACAACAAACTGAATAATTCCTATAGCCAAAGAAAACAGAGTATTCCTACAACCAAAGCAAACAGAGTAATTCCTGTTTGTCAGCTCTGAACTTAGTTAACAGTTCTTTAATTAGAATTTTCTGTTAATGCTAAGCTTTCTTGTAGCCACTCAATTGTTATGATTCTTGCTTATTTATTTCAAATAGATTTAGTTGTTGCAGTAATGCAAAATAGCTATTGCAGGAACTTAGTGCATATATAGTGCATACCCATTTCAAGTAATGTGTCCCTAGAATGACAAACAAATTAACTTCAGTTGTAGAGATAATAACTTCATAGAGTGAATGTCCAATCTTTGGGTTGAGGTTCTAGCTCTGGTTATTGTTCCTATTGATGGGGCAAACAGTGGGGTTGCTGAAGCTGTGCAAGAATACCATGTTGAAACCCCTAAAGAGTGAGAGAATGGGCCTCAAGATGCATTTTCCGGTGGTAGCATTCTGGTTACCAAATCTGGCGACGTTTCCAAGATAACGCCATGCCTGTAAGGAGGAATTTTGAAGTTATCTCTGAGACTGTGGCTATAGGCATTCATTCTCAGGATAGTAGTGTGTTAGCTTGGCATGATAAGGCAACACAAGTGGAAGAGGGATAGATTTCTATTAAGGGCAAGCATGTTAAGTTCTCTAAGCCTTCTTTTGACATGACTTTCTGATCCCATAAGAGCAGCTCCAAATGTAAATCTTGATGGCTCTTGGTTGGGGTCTGGTTTTAGGCTAGCTGCTAGTTGTTCTTTTTGCAGCTTTGTTTTAGGTTGTAGGTGCCTATTTTTTTAAAAACCCATGTTTTTGGTTATGGGTGTCTTTTTACTCATGGTTGTCTGGTGCTTTCATGTTCCTTATGTTAGGACAACTTTCTGGTTGAGGGTTCCAGATCCATTCAAAATCTGTTTGTAAAGGGTTTCGAGTCCCTTCAAAACCTGTTTTTGCCTTAATAAAAAACCATACTTACTACTTACCTAAACAATTAGGTTTCTATCACTAAAACCCACATACCTTATTGACTAAGTCGACCTTAATTCTAACTAAATTACCAATGCATACTTTCCTATGACTAAGGTGCTTTTCCTATTAACTAGGTCTATGCTTGGTCAAATGTATCGACCACCATACACTACATCATTCCCTTTAAGTGAGGGTTGATGAACACTCAAGGATTACCATGTAGAGTGCTCACCTTATGCATTGCATGTAAAAATGCATCAAATTTTTACCACCACTTTCCCCTCCTTTAAAGTAGGGTGTGCCACCCTTTCATGGTGGGTGCTCCCCTTCCCAATCCATCTTTCCTACTTAGCACAAAGTAATATCATGGAAAAACCAATATGTGGTGTTTGAATGATTCACATATGGTATACGTGGAATAAAATGTAGGCCTATTCATGTGTGTGTGTGTGTGTGTGTGTGTGTGTGTGTGTGTGTGTGTGTGTGCGTGTGCATGCATGCATGCATGTATGTATGTATGTATATTATATGTATGTATGTATGTGTGTATAAATATATATACATATATATATTTACACACACACACACACACACACACACACACACACACACACACACACACACACACACACATACACACACACACACACACACACACACACACACACACACACATATATATATATACATACATATATATATATATATACATATATATATATATATATGTATATATATATATTTATGTATGTATGTATGTATATATATATATATATATATATACTATATGCACACACACACACACACACACACACACACACACACACACACACACACACACATATATATATATGTATGTATACATACATACATACATATATATATATGTATGTATGTATGTATACATACATATATATATATATATATATGTATGTATACATACATACATACATATATATATATATGTATGTATGTATACATACATACATATATATATATATATATGTATGTATGTATGTATACATACATATATATATATATATATGTATGTATGTATACATACATACATATATATATATATATATATATGTATGTATGTATACATACATATATATATATAGTATACATATATATATATATGTATATATATATATGTATGTATGTATATATGTATGTATGTATACTATATATATATATGTATATATATGTATGTATATATATGTGTGTATACATATAAATGTGTATATATATACATGCATATACATACATACACACACACACACACACACACACACACACACACACACACACACACACACACACACACACACACACACACACACATATATATATATATGTATGTATGTATGTATATAAGGCGAGTAATTAATTAGCTCGCTAGAAGAACCTCCTAGATTAAGCTAGAATAAGCTTATATATGTCATTTACATAAAGATAGGAATGATTGATTGATATAAGGGAGGCTTAAGTAAGGATAACTAGAGATATAAGTCAGAAAGAACTGCTAACTCAAGGAAAGATTCATATCTACGCCCTACCTCCAGTATTGATATAGCCACGAGGACCTATCACCACATGGTTCTCATCAGCATAGGTGTCTACTCTATCAGTAGGCAAACAAGACCTATCTCCAGTGAAGCAAGGGTCTACACGCAAGGACCTAGCCACATTGGGATCTCTCATATCACCAAGCCTACGAAATTACCTCCACCAGGGATCTAGACCAAACGCCTATCTACACTGGGACCTACCTACTGGTATACAACCAGGATCTAGACGCTTCTCATTGAGCTACCCGTATAGGGACGAACGACACCAAATACTTCGCTACCACATAGGGAAGAACACCTTTACTCCACATGCATGGGCAAGCCACTGGCCTAGCTACCTAGTTAGCTTGACAAAGGGACACAAACCTATGATGATTATTTTTCTTATGATTTATCAAGGAGGCAGAGACTGGCCCTAGCTATTGAGGCAAGCCACAGGGACATATACCTATGAGGCTTGCTTTCCCAACCAACAACCGATACTCACTCTATATTCAAGTATGTAATGACGTGATCTAGGAATTTTATAAGATGCCGAAATGGATACCATCTCTGGCTAGTTACCGAAGGCAATCATTCTTTTCGGCGAACCCACCTATTTAGTTTTGCTTGGGTGAACAACCCAACTCAGCAAATAGGCCGTTACTTCCTTTAGACCGCTAACTCTCGCTAAATTGACTGACTAATTGATGCTAATCCATTTGTGTAGCAGAGAAATACCTCTTTACTTACCCCCCCACACACAAGCCTGCATTTTACTTATAATGCATACCCAGGCATATCATATCATAGGTACGCCTAGCTACTTAGGTGTGCATATAACTTCCCTTGCTACTAAGACTGAGCCACACATACCTAGCTACTACTGAGCTATGTATAGCATAGGGCGTACCACTTCATCCACCAACATTACTCTGCATAGGCACAACCCTTCTATTTCTTCCCCCAAAAATCAGAGAGGTGGGCATAGAATGGGTACGCATACCTAGCATAGCACAAGTACACATACCTAGCTAGTTGGAGGCATAGCACTGAAGTGTCCTTAAGGCAAGGACATAAATAAAAACACACACACACACACACACACACACACACACACACACACACACACACACACACACACACACACACACACACACACACACACATATAAATAAAGAAAGATAGAATCAAACGAGAATTCCATCCTTTCGATAGAAGCGAGGAAAAAGAGAATGAAAATATATCTCACAGGCTAGAGAGATTTGTTTCATTATATAGAAAAGAAATTGTGAGCACGAATTAGGGCAAGCTCTCTTCCTGGGGTGGCACCTAGTAGTATGGGTACCTTCTAAATGTAATGCCCCGTTAGGAACCCTAAAGGAAAACATCATAATCTATGCAACTAAGGGTGAAATAATTTTTTTTTTGATTAAGTGCATGAATTAAACCTTAGCACATCTAATAACACAACGGAAGTCTAACACCTGAATTTCCTAAGGGTTACCAACGAATATTACTTCGTAAATTAAATATTTAAGATAAAATTTCCACAATGAAAGAATTCAAAATACTTCAAAGCAATCATATAATATATACAAAAGAATTAAGTAATTGAAATAGCATACATTACAATGTTTCTTTTCTTACAATATTCGAAAATACATGTTTTCAAAAAAATTACATCATGAGCTAAAATGTTACAAAATGAAAGTTACATAAATTTTCTTTTCAAGACCTCTAGTTTTCAACTGAATAATGGTTAGGAACAAGAGCTGGTACATGAACCACGAACCAAGAACATCAGCGAAGTCCTTCCTCGCCTGAAGATACGTTCCAGTACATCCGATGGGAAGTGACACTACCACCTGACCATGTGATTCTGAAAAGGAACCACCCCACCATGCCGGAGATAGTAGTTAACCCTCAAGCAAGCAAAATAAAATAAGAACGAAAGGACTACAAGACTCCACTCACAATCATGTGACCCAACTCACAAAACACTAGTGACTCTAAGGAGAAAGTGTCATCGCATGTCTTACGGTGGATACCATGGTACAGCCTCCATAGGTCCCGGCTCCCATCCTGGGTTATCCTGGTAACCTCTCCCGAACCTCCGATTCCAACTAAGACTCATGCGGTCCTTACCAATCCTCTCACGAAGACAAGGTGGTAAGTTTGCCATTCTAGGCCTTCTCGCTACATTATGAGCCCTGTACTAGCACTCACCTATGTGCGAGGCACATTATTTTATTTAACTTTTATTCTACCCTTCCCTAATCATTTATTAGATTTTCACTTTCTTAACCAACTTCCAACGGGTTATCCTGTCACCACTTCAGGCACGGCCCCCGCTCGAAAGCCACTCTCTCTCTTAGGACACTACATGATAGTTCTATCTACAGAACTTTATGGCGACACAGACAGCCATACCCAATTCTAACTTACCTCGGATGAAAGATACATAATTACTAACCTAAGGTTGACCATTACGAACAACTCACAGTGGCTCATTTCCTTAAGGTTATACATCTAAATAACTGGCCAAAACACAGTACACAAGACATACTAACAACATGACTCAATGTACTTAGCTGCGACCACCATATAAACAAGGCAATCTTACGTACCAACACCTATCACACAATTAACTTGTAGTACGAATATATGTTGTCAAGACACAAAGAACAATTTGGTCGGTATAACACATAATTTAACACTTATTAACATGTTTAAGAGTTCAATTACTCTTGTTAACTACTATAGGTACGCAACCTCAATAATTTCCACTTATACCATAGATTAAGATCAGAATAGATATATTTATTTCATCAAAGAAGTCTTACAAGAAGACATAATACATTTCTCAATAGAATAATGTCTTTATTTTTATTTTTATTTTATTTTTACACTAGAGTGCTACATCATTCTTCCGGAAAAAATGGAGAAGTGCACTCGTCAGACTCTACATGATCTAAAGGAGTATATCCTTCAGATTTGCTTTCACTCAGGGGAAAGTACCCCACAGACTCATTATCACTTAAGGAGGTATACCCCTCCGACAAGTCAGAACTTATAACTATCGGCTTTTCTGGCGAGCACTCTAGCTTGGGTTCTTTTCCTTTTTCAATAATAACTTCTTTAGTTGGACTCTGAGTAGGACCTTGTTCTATCTCTTTGCTCTCTTCAGGAGCTAGGTTCTCTTCAGTAGGGTTGTCATCCACAACAGGCTTGACAGGTGTCAGAGAATCTTTCTTGACTTTCATGTAATGAGCATATCCTGCTACGGATTTGCGAGCTGTCTATTTGACACGTACCATCACTATAACGTATCAACAGTAAACTATTACTTCCCAGACTCTCCTAGAGCTACGTCTAATAAATCTTAATAACTAGGTTTTGAATGCAACCATACATTTCTTCCATATAATAACAAGTGTGCAATTTGAACTTTAACACTATTCCACTTCTATAGTCATAACGTAATCACAACTTCTATTATATGATTTTAATTAACAATCCCTAACGATAAATAAAACATAACCATAACTATTTCATAAGCAAGATAATAAACATGACATATAATGGAGATTGTAAATAATAATGATCGTAAACTAAGAAATTCTTGACCTATTGAAATGTTGATCAATATACAAGACCTCAACGCCCTTTCGCTGATAAATGTGCCTTGCTTGCGATCCTTTTCACCAATACTTTCCAACTCTATCAAGAAAAACAACTCTCTTGATACTTTCAAACAATATCCTCTCTAACTCTATTCTTCTTTCTACAATCCACCGCCCTTCCTTGGATGCCAAAATGACTTGTCCCTTCTTCCTCTTTACTCCCACCCCTATTTATACTAAAAATCACCCATGACTTCTCCTAAGTCTGGGGCTTAGTAATAGTTATCGACCAGAAGTCTTTTACTTCCATCTCTTCTTGTTCTTCCACGTAATGAGTCCATCTCCAGTTATCTATAGCTCTTTACGCTCCTTGATCGTGGTTATAGTAATTATCGGCTGAATGGAGAGATCGGTACATTACATCAAACAGTTATGTGTTTGTATTTAGTGAATTGTGTGTTTAATCTGCCAGGTCTTGAGTCAACTAAGGTTTACGTTTCAGTCTTCACCTTGCGTGCTAGTCTATTCCCCTCCCCAATTGGCCAATCTGCAGTTAGATGCAATGAACTGCAGCTCGTGGAAAAGTTTGGACGTGGAGAAGTGGTTGTTTATCGCTTTGAACAGCGAGAGGGGCGAGAGGTGTCATTGCCCGCTGATTGCAGTGTGAATGGAGGAAGAGGGAGTACACGGGTTAAGAAGGAGGAGGGTAGTCGGTGGTAATACTGACCCCTCCCTATATTAAGGGGGGTGGTCGATATTACCATCGACCACCATTTACCTATTACTAACTATAACCCCCACCACCTCCTATAAAATCAAATTTGTTTTATTTGTTTTAATATAATTTCATTATTATATTTTAATAATTAATTAATAACATTCATTATAATATTTAAACATTAATCTTCATAGCAATTTTACGTCTAAATATATAAATATATACTTTGATTTCAAATACTTATAACTAATGACTTTTTTTCATATATATTTATATTCAAACAATCGAATTATATATATATATATATATATATATATATATATATATATATATATATATATATATATATATATATTACCCGTTCGAAAAGCATATTAAATATAATATATTTATAATTCTAACTATATACATGCATAATCCAAAAACACAATAATCCGATGGGCGATATCAACTACTGATAATACAATCACCTTATCTTAACTCCAATAACTACTTATAAGTGACTATTGCCCTCCGTGTATATAATGTCCTTACATATATTCAAACGATCGAATTGCAACTATCGAGCTAACAAGCTGATAAAATTCATATCAACTCATACCAAGATATTAACTCGTCCTTTATAAACAATATTAAGTCACTAGATCACTTGACTCTTTTTCCTCCAACTACCAAAACTACTCTTTACTCTTATAGACGTAATAAACGTAACAATTACCAATGACATACAATAATTGGGAACACTAGACACGCAAACTGAGCAAGCATCATGCGACTTTTATAAAGATCAAACAATAAAATATGAAGACCAAACCAATTGACAGAACGACTAACTGAAGGCACTCACCTGAGTGTAACTGACTAAAAATAGGGTCAACTACTATCTCCTTCACTTCCATCGAAAAATATAAGGCACGCTTAGACCTGTGTAGCCAGGTGGAGACAATACCCCGTACCTACCCAGTACTTGTACCTGCAACATCCTGCATCACCAATCACACATGCATATATATATATATATATATAGAAATTACAACATACACATCGATGAAGGAGAATCGTGACGTTCCCTATCTCACTGAGATGAGTGAAGGAAAATCGTCCCCTTGCATCCCATACACTCACAGATACACAACACACAATGCATAGACGAAGTAAAGCGTCAGTACATAGCAATGAACCATATAATGCCATAAAACATAAGTACAAAAATACTGCAAATAAATCATACATCTCATAATCAGATAAAACATGGAACAATGTTATATAATTCTGAATAACAAATGATGATAATGTATCCACTGAGAATAACAAGAACAAAATATGAGTTCCAATGAGTAGGGGTACTACACTAAAACTCACCCTCATCCGTCAGTTACAACATCTTCTTTGGGAACAAGAACATGGGTCCTTGTGTTGTGGTCATGGTTTTAATAAGGCCAATCCAACTTCTTTTTATTACCCAATTAAAGATAAAGTTCCATAGCCCGCATCGAAGGGACCAATGGCAGTGCCCGTTTGAGTGGATCGAGAGCTTCTTCAATAGCTAATTGTAGAGCTAGTCTCAGTTGGACCCATTCCATATATAGTTTCAGTAATTTATTTTGAACCACCAACATCATGTAAGCACCCTTCCTTGACCACGGGGGAGAAACCCTGTAGTAGTAACCATTGCACGTGGAGTCCACATCATAACTGATCGATATATACGTATATAAAAATAAATGAATCTATGCCTGCGATCTATATAGTGGAGCATGCCTCCTCTGCCCGTTATCAATCAAAACCTGTTGTTCCATGGGTGGGCCCCTACTATTCGGAAAAGCCCTACAGGGCATTCATTAATAAACCTGGTATAATAAGGGCTAGAATCGAGCGTCCATAAGCTATAGTTATCTCCCTTCATTAATTAACCTGCTTTCAATAGTTAGCCATTCAAGCAGTTAATTAATTAGTTCATTCGAGACAGCCTCCAAGGAACTCCTCCCACCCACCCCCATAGAATAGTAGGGTGAGCATCTTGTTAGAGTCAATTAATTAACCTACTAGCCTTTGCCGAATAGTAGGGGGGAATCAACCTGCTATTTTGACGCTATCTCAAAGCTAGAATACTACCGAACCAAGCCAACCCAAGTAGCTTTATACAACAGTTAAGAGTAGTTGGGCATTGAATTGGGATATTTTTATTAGTCAAGGTAGGTGCAGTACGAATCGAGGGTCTTCATGGGTAGTCAGAATTCTGCTACTCTAAATTTGTTCCATCCCAATAGCATGAGGCTATAGCTGCTCTAGAGTTGGTCCCATCCCCCCAATAGCGCAAATCAAGGCTATTCTAGTTATAAATAAGAGCTATTCTCCTTCCTTCTCTTAAAGACTAGCCTAACTGATAAAGAAGAGCTATTGAATCCAGAGGGACTGAGAACTCTTTACACCAGGGCCAGTCAAGTAAAGCATCCCATCGGAAAGAGGCTCTATTGTCCCTAAAGGCTAGTTAGAGTGCTTCCCCTTCTATTAAGCACCCTACCTTTTAGGTCAGAAGGGTAGGTTTGAATGCCTGAACCACGCGCATAGAATTTATTTGTAAACTCTTCTAAGGCTTGATTTATGAACGATTGGATGGTGGCTTGTGCTACTGGCTAAGTGGGTGAGGTAATAACTGACTGGAGTGGATGGCTTTGTATGGATTTGTCCGGTTGGCTGCTTTGCGGCTCCCCCATGAGTAGCTGCTAGTTGTTGGTAACTTATGAACTTACTATATAGAAATTAGGGTTAACCCATAACTTCCCCCACTATAGTAAAAGTCAAACAAACTTACTATAAAAGAATGGGCAAATGGACTGATCAAATTGGTGTTGAATGAACTTACGATATAGTCAAACAACATAAAATATATCACGTTGAAGTAGTTGCCTCACCCACTCAAGCATCCTAAAGACAAATTTCATCACTAAATCATCCAACTTGAGGGCAACAGTAAGGACACACAGAGGAAGGTACCCAACCCAAGGCTCGAAGATCATGTTTTGCTTTTGGAGTTACCAATTGCAAGTCTCTAGAGTGACCGATAGAAAGTGTCTACAAAGCCTATTGGGGTAGTCAATTTCTATCTATGAACCTAGACTAAAGAAAGAAGAAGAGTAGTTGGTTCATTCCCCAAAATAAAAGCTTCCAATGTGGTAAATTCAGTAATAAAATGTGGCCTTATATAGAGTAGTTGCTTTATTCCCCCATGACTTTAAGTGAAAAATGAAAGAGTTCAAGGGTGGCATATCAAGATGGTAAATTTCAGAGTGGGAAGGTGGCCTTATGGGTAGCTGCTATCCATTGAGTTGTAAATTAATCTAACTCGACTAAAAACTTTTGTCGAACAATCCCTTAAAATTATAGTTTCAAAATGTTGGTCAAATTCTAGTTGTCTAGTTCGATAGCCCTACTATTCTAAAGGATCGATTCTATACATAACATGCCTATAGGGTGTTCATGTGGGAATGCCTAGGCTAGAATATATTCTATATTTTATACATAACATGCCTCCCACCCACCACTCCCTTTGCTTTCAACACTAGGGTTCACCATTGTTACACTAGAATTCCCACCCCCCTTCTCACTATAGTTGCCAGGGAAATTAGAGTTGCTCGGAACCAACGAATCCCGATTCACAATCAAGGGGTTGTACTGGGTCAATTCTGGATCATCAACTCCTCATACCGGGCATGGATCCAAAAAGGACTGGGTTCATACCGGGTATGGTAGGATCTGGGTATGGTAGAATTCGAGAACATGGTATTTAATAGGATTGGGGTACTACCAGTAGGTATTATGGTAGGATCTAGGTAACCCTTTTTGTGATCGGTGGTAATATGGTGGGTGGTAGGAGATCCGGGTGCAGTTGCCAAGTATTGCGGTAGGAGATCCTGATGTTGGGTATGGTGGGAGGGGTAACCCATTACGTGATCGGAAGTAAGCATCTTGGTTTCATGATTGGTAGTACACATCCAGATCAACTGTTCGGTAAGCATTTGCATCTAGGGTGACCCACCATTCTATGATCGACGAGCATCTAGTCCATTCCATGTTCGAAAAGCATCTAGTGACTGGGTATGGGTGGGATTGGTAAGCACCTAGTGATGGGGTATGGGTAGTAGAATCTAGTGGTGTTGGAATGACTGGGTATGGGAAGCATCTATCCGGTGATGTTGGAATGATGTGGTGAAGTGGATGTTTGAATAGTGTGAATTCATTGATGGGGGAGATGCTACTATCACTGATCCACCATGGGTGGATGAATGAGGATTCAAACCTCATGGATCAATCATCCACAACTATTCATCTGATGCCATAGAATGGGGTAGGAGTAGGGGTGGTCAGGCATACATTAATCAAGTGGGGGGGGGTGGGAAAATTTAGTTCTGCCCTACTATTCTCAAGGCTTGATTCTATACGTAACATGCCAACACCATAATCTAGCAGGATGGGAAACTCTCCTACTATTTGTATGTGCCGCTCTACTATTCTAAAGGCTCGATGCTATACACAACATGCCAACACCATAATCTACCGACTCTAATTTGTTAATTCGAGCTAATAATTTTGTCCAATTTGATTAGGGGAATCACTAAGTGATTCGTGGGTAGGGGTAGCCACCTATTCTAGCCCAACTTATAATAGTAGTAGGGCCTCCCACTTCTCGATTCTATACATAACATGGGTGGGAGGGCGTCGACCTAATCACTAGGGTAGTGAGTGTGGGGGGGGGGGGCAGGGCAAATCCATTGGTAGAGGTAGGTTCCATTTTAATAGGTAGGGGTAGGTTCCCTACTATTATAATAAGAGGCCATGTGGGGGGGAAGGTAAAATCCATGGGGTTCCATTTGAATGGGTAGGGGTAGGTCAAATCCATCCTTCCTTCCTTAGGCCTTCCTTCCATCTAGATATTAGTAGTAGTATTAAAGCACTTACCCTATAGCACTACCCCTGCATAGGTAGGACCATCCATCCTTTCTCTGGTTTCCTTCCAAGTTGGTTCTATGGGCCGAAGGGGTCTCGTACCTAGTAGCCAACTAGGCGTCCCTAAGTCTCCATCCTTCTTTCCTTTCCTTTCATCCTTCTCTCCTTCTTGTTTTCCTTCCAATCAAAACTAAATCTTCTTTGTTTGCTTTTGTGTTGACTGAAAATAGTAGGGTTCATTAATCATTAAATAACATCAACCCGCTAGAATAAGCTAAAATAAAATGAATTGACTGATTAATAAGGGTTGGGTGGGGCTCAATAAGTGACGTTGTCGCTGCCCTTAGAATAGTAGGGTCCTCCCACCCACCCCAACTTTGGCATCTACCGACTACCATATAATTTTAGGGGCCCTTCCCCCCTGCTTCCCACCCACCCTACATTGAGAAGGAACCCGCCCACCTACATGATCTATATCCTCCCACCCACCCCAGCCCTCCCACCCGGTTCTATTTGAACCGCTTGAAATATCCCTACAATTCTATGGGCTTTCTTCTCTGGTGAGTTTCTTTCTTAAAGAATCGCCTAGTTTAGTACGATCTCGCTTCACACCTCACAATGCTTACACAGAAACACCTATCGAAGTGATGTTCTTTTACCAATTTTCCAATGGCCAACTATATTGTTCATGTTCACAATTGGGCAAGAACTTGTATAGAGAACGATTTCCCGCTTAGATGCTTTTAGCAGTTCTTCCATACCGAACCCCTACCCTTTTTTACCACGATGATTATAATTAGGTGGGAGGATTTACGAACAATAGTGGTAGTGGGGTGGGAGCAATTTCTATAGTTAGTAGTGGGTGGGAATAAGAAGTAGGGTAGGTAGGTAGGCGCTTCTTCCTCCTAATTTATCAGCCTTAGCAAATAACCAGAACTATAGCTTTCTATCTCCTCCCACGAATTAATATACCCAACTACCATAGAATTTTAGGGACCCTACCCATCCTGTGGGCATGTTATGTATAGAATCGAGAACGATTCAGTCCCGCCCTATTCGAATGTGCTCTTCATGGCGCCCCCTCGAGAGGTAGATTAATATGTTGGGGCTATGCAGGGTGGGAGGGAATTCTAGTTATGGGTGGGGCATGTTACATCTAGATGTGGGCCTTTCGTCATCCCAATGCAGGGTGGGGGGCGGCCTATAGATTTGTGGGCCCTATATATCGATCCGAAGCACAAAGTTTGCTAGGTTACAACAATAATATACTGAAGTGGGGGGGGGAAGTCATATGACCCAGACTTTTGATCTTCCTACCATAGAATTTTAGAGGCCCTCCCAAGCCCTATAGTTCCTACCCACCCTGGGCCCCATCTATCTCTTCGCACCCACCCCTCTAGCATGTTACGTATAGAATCTTAGAAGAGAGTATGGTTTGCAATGGAATGATATTATTTGGATGGGAAGCAATGCCCCAACCGGGTGATGGAAAGACGACCTAACTTTCCCATGGAAGATGGTTTGCAATGGAATGATTTGGATAGATGGGAAGCCCTAAAATTCTATAGGGGGTGATGGAAAGCAATGGCCCTACTTTAGGCCTAATCCTAGGCCTTTAAATAATAATAATAATAAGCTTCTTTGAAACCCCTAGGTAGAGATGGGAAAAAGGGAGAGAGTAAATAGTGAATTGCCGACTTGTTCGATTCCTCACATATATGACTCTATTTGCATGGCGCCGCCCTTACACATAATAGTTGAGCTATTAGCATTCATTAGCGAAGATAATCGTAAGGCCACATATCTTGACACATGAATTTGGTTTCATGTGTACTCTGTATCTGTGAGTCACCCCTCGACACGACATGTGGAGTGACCGGGTGTAAGGAGCTAATATAGAGGTACACTTAGTTCAGTCCATTCGTGAATATCTTAGTTTGTTCGGTGCTTCTTCAAAATAGCGGCGGTTTTTATGCCCTTCAAAAAAGGCGCAAGGCCCGCTCTTCCATGCTCATTATGAGATGGCGAAAGAGGGTGCCTCGCATTTCAAGATATATCTAAATAAGAAACATATCAATCTGCTGGATGGACCCAAAGCATAACAGATGCGCACATGTGTACTGAAATAGACAAATTATAGAATATACATGTGGGGAGAATCGAGTAGTCGGAAGACATCAACTTAGACGATCCATATGAGGGAAAGTAATCCACGATTGAGGGGTGTTCCCTGGGCTTTGATTCATAGTCGATGAGTATGCTTCGTTTGGTTTGGCTGTGCGAAGTGAAGATGGTTCAGAGTTCCAACAATTCCAGCGAATAGTGGAACTATTATCATAGTTGCTTGTCTTTGTTTAAGCATTAGCCTGGTTAAATAAATTAAAACCTTTGACTCACATATAAGAATTGGAGGGTTGGCCCTATTTTAAAAATAAATTAAATGGTCCGCACTATAATGTGAGAAGTCTTTCCTACGTTACTTATCAATTAAAAAGTGGGGGTTTTCAATTTCAAAATAGTTTTCCCATTCGGAGGTATGAGTGATTGAACTAGAGGAATGCCAGTGAAGCACCTCCCTCAACCTAGTCCAGATTCAGGCATTGGTAGATGAGGGAGGCAAATCAAGACGCAAAAAAGGGGTATTTATTTAGTAGGGGGTTGGCATGTTACGTATAGAATCTATAAGATAGTCTATCCCTATATTGAGTGGTGCATAGGGAATAATAGTTGTAGGCATGTTACATATAGAATTGGGAATCGATGTCTCTTAGCTGTCTATTGTCCATCTCAATGCTAGAAATATTCGTCTCAATGAAGATTATCCATCTCTTTACTAAAGAAGAAGCATTTCAAAATCCTCTCTCTTTACTCAAATTCTAGTTTCAAAATGTTGATGGGCTGATAAAGATTTATCTAAGCTTACTTATTCCTCTAAGCTCCTCGAGAGAGAGGTTGAAAGTACACCTTCTTGCCAGGGTGTGGTGCTTCGTGTGGTGCTATGTCGGCTGTTAAAGAAATCTATCCCCTCTGAATCAAGGTAATAACCAACCATATGAATTGAGGAGGCCTAATTTCCGTCAACACTTTTGATAGGAGTACACCTTCTTGTTAGGGTGTGGTGCTATGTCGACTGTTAAAGAAATCTATCCCCTCAAAGGAAAGATGAGTCAAGGTAATAACCAACCATATGAATTGAGGAGGCCTAATTTCCATCAGAGCTTTTGATAGGATCAAGCTACTATGCTAGATTGACTCTATCGACTTCGTATCTCCATATGCTTTTGCTTGCATGGGTTAGGAAAAATGAGATGAATCAATACACGAACAACCCACAATTTGGAAATGCACCAATAAACCATGGGAGATAGGAAGGATCGATCCAAGAAAATCATAAATTTGTTGGGCACAATCAATCCCTTTTTTCTTGAATATCTTAATACATACTCAAACTCATAGG
The DNA here is from genome assembly GCF_030272615.1 of Cryptomeria japonica. Lineage (NCBI taxonomy): Eukaryota > Viridiplantae > Streptophyta > Pinopsida > Cupressales > Cupressaceae > Cryptomeria > Cryptomeria japonica. Next base: position 400,169,658 of record NC_081412.1, on the reverse strand, counting down.
AATGTCGCCATCGCTCCTAACATAAATGTGCCTCCTTTACTTTCACTTTTGGTTGCTTATGAAGTAAAGCATAATCTCCTCATAAGGGCGACCATTCATACAAAGAGTTGGTCGAGTAGCCAACTGATAGAGAATACTGGGCTTGGGGAGGACGAACCAAGCGATAATACTCGAAACCAATGATCAATGAAATGTCCACCAACTGAATCTGTTAAACAATCACACAACCAATCATAATCTATAAGTATTGGAAGGGAATGGTAACATGCTTGTTATAAAAATACAGCAAAAAAGGGGCCCCTCGCCAGACGAAGACATGGACATGAATGAGACAGGGTTTTGTTAAATGCCCTCTTTCAAGCCAATCTTATTTTCAATCAATTCTTTGTTCCATTAATTCAATTAGGTTTATGTCAGGATCACCAAGACAAGAAGGGGCTCAAGGGCAATCTGTAGTTTAGGAAGAAGACCTCCTCCTTCTTCTTATAGCTAGGGTGAAGTACCTTAGTGAATATTTAGTGATAAAGAATGAATGTATTTTACGCATATCCATATAAGGTAATTAGCAAGGAAGATGTGCCTATTTTTTGCATATGTGACAAAGGTAAGTTGTTCCTATTCGTCCCGTGAGCTAAGGTGGATTCTTTGAATATCTGCATAAAAGTATCTAGTTTGTGAATCTCCTCAAAAGTATATAGTTCATTAATTTGGTTAGGTAGTGTCTAGTCTATTGATAGAACAGATCAAGTCACATACCTAGGTACCACTTCTGTATAAGTCCCATAATCTATGCGATGGATGCATACCCACTAGTGGTAGCTTCCTTGCTTATAGCTTATCCTGTCATAGCTTGCTTCCTTGGCTCATTTCCATATGTGTTATATAGATAGTTGCTTTATATATATATATAGTAGGGGATTATTTATAAATAATAAGGTTGAAGGTGTTGTCAAATTAACCCATTGCAGATCTATACCCATATGGAAAACTTCCTTATCGACCAAGAAGCATACCTTGGTAAGCCATATGGCTACCCGTAAGCAGCAAGAGAAGTAGATTCAACACCAACAACAAATGAAAGAATAGAGAAAGAAGCTTATTAATTGCAGTTCCAAGTTCAACAGTAGTAGATCCGGCCCTAGCTCATGGACCAATTACTACGCCAGTTCGAGAGCGAGATCCAATTCCTTCTGTTCTTGATGAGCGTGATGCATAGTTTGAAGCCTCTAATTTCCTAAGCGTTATTCTGATCCCAACATAGTGATCCAGTTCGCGAGATCCTGACGATGCAACTATTATGATAGAAGAGCGTGAGTCTGATTCTGTAGATTCTGTTAGTAAGGTCAATTACATCAATAGTTGCAACCTCCCCCGCTGGTGGTAGAACTAGAACAGTGATGTAGGAGCATCCCCGGTTCACAACAATCTTGCATCAACCAAAAACATTTTCTTTTATGTTTTGTTTTCTATTTGCAGTTTCAGTTTTCCTTTTTGTGTGTCCTGGCTTTGGCTCACCGGTCCCTATGGAGTTGGATTCTACTTGAAGACTTGATCATTTTTCTTTCTTTCAAACCACATCTCATTTGGATCACTTTCCGACAAGATATCGCTACTGGTTTCCTTGATAGTTTCTTGTTACCGGTTGTTCCTTTGTTACCGGTTGCCTGAGACCTATTCTAGTGATCGACCAGAACCCATCCCGGAGCTTGCGGAGGCTTGGACATTGATCTCGATATTTCTTGGCGTGTGGCTGACCTTCTACATTTCATCCCTTGGATTTTCTGGAGGAATCTCTTGGTGGAGCCGACCTTGTTCATTTTGCACATTTGTTCTTGTTCTTCGGGTTTTGATCCTTTTTGGGCCGACCAGATCCTTTGGATATATATATATATATATATATATATATATATATATATATATATATATGTAATCATGCTTTAGAATGTAATCAAGCAGAGAATCAAGGAGTATCAAATAGATAGATTGTGCCTAGAAGATAGATATTTCGATTCAAGGTCCCGGTGTGACCTATTCTACCAGGCTTGTGTGTCGATATGTTGTAACCCGGTTGTTACCGGTTGGATGTAATTAACTTTCAAGCAATAAAACTATATGTTATGCATTGCCTCCATATCTCTGTATTTCTGTTGTGTTTACTCTTGCTGACCGGTTTGGACTGATCTCCTCGAGGTCCCTCCTCACTGATGACTGATTAAAGTGGTATCAGAGCGAAGTTCGTTTCAGGTGTTGCATGTCTTGAATCTTGTTGTAGGGTGGCAAATTGTGGATCCGGCCTGCAATTGCAGAAGACTAGTGTGGATGAATGGCGCGAAGAGGAACTAGGAATGGTGGAGCACGTGGGAATGCATACCCTACTATAATGCAGATGTTGCGAGGAATAGCAGCCCGGTTAGAAGTCATGGAGACAGCCCAGAGAAGAGGCTGACATGTTGAGGATGTGAGTGAAGATGAAGGAGAAGAAGCCCCGACAGAACAAGTGAACCTACCGACAGTTGATCCAGAGGAGGAAAGGTTTTTAAGGGTTTTGAGTAGGGCGAACACTAAACCTCATTTTACCCCACCAGAATATGATAGGAAGTTAGATTCAGATGAATTGATGGACTGGATCTCGGAGATGGAGAAGTATTTTGACTTTGAAAACACTGCATAAGAGAGGAAGGTGAAGTATGCATGTACTCGGTTGAAGGGTCATGTATCTCTTTGGTGGGAGAACTTGCAAGTTGATAGGCAAAGAAGAGGTAAAGAAAAGATTAAGACATGAGATAGCATGATTGCTAAGTTAAAATCAATGTTTGTCTCGACAAATTATCAAGTAGATTTGTTTCAAAAGTTGCAGAATCTGAGACATAAGGAATCTAGTGTGAAGGAGTACATTGAAGCATTTTACAAGTTGAACATCAGATCCGGACATGTTGATGATGAAATTGAACAAATTGCAAGATATTTGAACGGGTTGCGGATGTCTATACAAGATGAACTTAGTATGATCAAATTAGAGAGTGTTGAAGAGGCTTACCAGCATGCAATAAAAGATGAAGAGAAATTGAATAAAAGGCATGAGCAGAGACAAAGAGGTAGAGGTGGAAGGTTTACTGGAGGAAGATTTCAAGGAGGAAGAGGATACACTGGAGGAAGAGGAGCCAGTACAGATTAGAACAAGGACAAGGAAGTGATCAAGGAAGGTAATTCATACAGGAAGGATGATAGAAATTTCTACCAAAGGAGAGAACCGGATGGTTACCGGAATGAGAACTTTGGAAGACAAGACAAAAGGACATTCAGAGGAACCTGTTTTAAATGTGGAGGAGAAGGACATTGTGCATTTGAATGTAAGAAGTCAGAGGCTACTGGAAGAGTGACAGTGGTGGAGAACCCCACCGGATCAAAAAATAAACCAGAAGATGGGTAACTATTGATAATGAGGAGAGCTTTGTGTCATACCAGAGGAGATAAAGAACCCTTGCAGAGGAAGAACCTGTTCAAGACCAGATGTAAGGTATCCGGTAAGTGTTGTAAAGTTGTTACTGATAGTGGTAGTTCAGATAATATTGTTTCAGAAGAGATGGTGAATAAGTTGAAATTGGAGAGATTGAAACACCCTAAGCCTTACTAGATAGCATGGATTCAGGATGAACACAAGTTATTAGTGAGTGAACAGTGTTTAGTAAAACTGAAAATTGGGAATTATCATGATGAAATTTTGTGTGATATTATGCCTATGGACATTTTTCATCTTTTTTTGGGAAGACCTTGGTAGTTTGATAGAAAAGAAATACATGATGGGAGGAAGAATACATACACCATTGTGGCCAATGGGATGAAGCAAACCGTGTTGCCTTTGGAGGAACCTTTGAAGAATGAAGTCTGTACAAATACCAGACTTTGTCTAGTAGATGGAAGAAAGTTCATGGATGGACTAAGACATGAGAATGTGTGTTTTTCCTTAATTCCTAAAAAGATTGAGAGACCAAAACCGAAAGGAGAACACTTGGCAGAGATAAGAGATTTGCTGGCAGAATATGAGGACATCATTTTAGATAATGTACCTGATGGATTGCCACCTGCTAGAAGTTTTAGTCATTGCATGGACTTAGTTCCCAGAGTTAGTTTGCCTAACACAGTTGCACACCAGTTAACACTGACAGAGAATGAAGAATTGAATAGACAAGTGCAAGAGCTATTGGAGAAAGGTTTGATCAGGGAAAGTCTGAGCCCTTGTGCAATACCAACGGTATTAGCACCTAAGACAAATGGAGAATGGAGGATGTGTACCAACTCAAGAGCAATAAACAAGATCACAGTGAAATACCGATTTCCTTTGCCTAGGATGGATGACATAATGGACCGTTTGAGTGGAGCAAAGTACTTTACAAAGATAGATTTGAAGAGTGGATATCATCAGATCAAGATCAGAGAAGATGATGAATGGAAGACAACATTTAAGACAAATGAAGGATTATATGAATGGTTGGTGATTCCTTTTGGACTGACTAATGCACTGAGTACTTTCATGAGGCTGATGAATGAAGTCTTGAAGAAATTATTGGGTAAGTTTGTTATTATCTACTAGGATGACATTTTGATTTTCAGTAAAATAAAAGAGGAGTATTTGTTGCGGTTAAGACAAGTTTTGCAGAGGTTGAGAGAAGAAAAGTTACTGATCAATATCAAGAAGTGTACTTTCATGAAGGATGAGCTAGTCTATTTGGGCTTTTTGATATCTAAGGATGGTTTGAAGATGGACCCCGAGAAAGTGAAAGCCATTGTTGAGTGGCCTACACCAGAAAGCATTGGAAAGGTAAGATCATTTCATGGATTGGCTAGTTTTTACTGGAAGTTTATCAAAAATTTCAGTTCAGTTTGTAATCCTATGATTGAAACCATGAGGGGAGATCGGAAGGAATTCAAATGGACCACCAGAGAAAACAAAAGTTTTGAGCTGTTGAAACAGAAAGTGACTGAGCAGCCTGTGTTGGCGTTACCGGATTTCAATAAGGTATCTCAAGTGGATTGTGATGCAAGTGGAACAACAATAGGAGCAACTTTGAGTCAAGAAGGGAGAGCAATAGCATATTTCAGTGAGATTGAATGATGCCTGGAAGAGATATTCAGTATATGATTAGGAATTTTATGCCATAATTCAAGCCTTGAAGAAATGGAGACACTACTTGTTGCCTAAGGAGTTTGTGTTGTATACATATCATCAAGCTTTGCAATATTTGAACAGTCAAAGTAAGTTGAATCAAAAACATATGAGATGGGTAGAGTTCTTGCAGAGTTACACCTTTGTGTTGAAACATAGAAGTGGGAAATCTAACAAAGTTGTTGATGCATTGAGTAGGAGAAGGAATTTGCTGACAAAGATGAAAGTGACCGTATTAGGTTTTGAAGATTTCAAGACCTTGTATGACAAAGACCTGGATTTTGCATAACCTTGGAAAGCATGTAGAGAAACGATTATGGTTGATAGGAGAAAATGGTTGGATTACTTCATTCAGGATGGGATGTTATTTAAGGGAGTTCAGTTGTGTATACCTAAAAGTTCCATGAGAGAGAACCTGATAAAAGAGAAGCATAGTGGAGGTTTAGCTGGACATTTTGGCATTGATAAAATAGTTGCATTGGTGAGTGAGCAGTACTTTTGGCTCCAAATTCATAAGGATGTTAAGAGATATGTGCAGAGTTGTAGAGTTTGTCAAGTTGCAAAAGGTAGTAGTTAGAATGTGGGATTGTATAAACCTTTGACAGTATCGGTAAGACCTTGGGAGGATATAAGTATGGATTTTGTACTTGGCTTACCTAAGACACCGAGAGGGAATGATTCTATATTTGTGGTAGTGGATAGATTTTCAAAGATGGCTCATTTCATACCTTGTAAGAAGATATCAGATGCATTGCATGTAGCATACCTATTTTTCAAGGAAGTGGTAAGATTGCATGGATTACCTAAGAGCATAGTTTCAGATAGAGACATTAAGTTTGTTGGCTATTTTTAGAGAACACTTTGGAAGAAGATGAAGACAGATTTGAAGTTCAGTTCTACTTTTCATCCACAGACTGATGGACAGACAAAAGTAGTTAACCAGAGTTTGGGAAACTTGTTGAGATGTTTAGTGGGAGATAAAACCGGCAGTTGGGATTTGGTCCTTGCACAAGCAGAGTTTGCCTATAACAATTCAGTAAATAGAAGTATCAGAAAAAACACCTTTTGAGATTGTTACCGGAGTGCATCATATAGGAATAGCAGAATTAAGAGACATTAGCAATGAACACTGGAAGAGTTTAGAATCAGAAGAGTTTGCAGATCACATGGCAGCATTGCACATTCAAGTTAAACAACATTTGGAAGACATGAATAGCAAATACAAGGAGAAGAGAAGAGGAGACATAAGGAATTTGAAGTTGGCGATGAGGTGATGGTCTATTTGAGAAAAAAAGAGATTCCCGGTTGGAACTTATAACAAGTTGCAGATGAAGAAGTTTGGACCCTATAAGATCTTGAGCAAGTTCAGTTCTGGAAATGCACATGAAGTGGAGCTACCAGATAGTCTAAGTATTTCACCTATATTCAACATTACAGATCTTCATGAGTACCATGAACTAGAATTCAGTGAGGACAGTATTGCAAAATTGGAGGAACAATTGCCCCAGGAGGAACCAGATTAGATTGAAGAGATTTTGGACAGTAGGATTGGACGTAGTACCCAAAGCAGTCACTACAAATAATATCTTGTGAAGTGGAAAAAAAAAATAGTGGAAGATTCATCTTGGATTTCTCAAGCAGAGGTAGACCACCTTGGTTTTCCTCTGATCCCAGCAAAGTGAGAGGCTCACTTTTTTTTATTAACCACGGATGTCTGATGCAGGAGCATCCCTGGTTCACAACAATCTTGAATCAACCAAAAAAATTTCTTTTATGTTTTGTTTTCTGTGTGTCCCGACTTTGGCTCACCGGTTCCTATGGAGTTGGATTCTACTTGAAGACTTGATCATTTTTCTTTCTTTCAAACCGCATCTCATTTGGATCTTTTTGGCAAGATATCGCTACCAGTTTCCTCGATATTTTCTTGTTACCGGTTGTTCCTTTGTTACCGGTTGCTTGAGTCCTATTCTAGTGATCTACCGGAACCCATCCCAGAGCTTGTGGAGCCTTGGACATTGATCTCAATTTTTCTTGGTGTGTGACTGACCTTCCATGTTTCATCCCTTGGATTTTCCAGAGGAATCTCTTGGTGGAGGCTGACCTTGTTCATTTTGCATATTTGGCCTTGTTCTTCGGGTTTTGATCCTTTTTGGGCTGACCAGATCCTTTGGATCGATATATATTTGTAATCATGCTTTAGAATGTAATCAAGCAAAGAATCAAGGAGTATCAGATAGATAGACTATGCCTAGAAGATAGATCTTTCAATTCAAGGTCCCAGTGTGACCTATTCTACTAGGCCTATGTGCCAGTATGTTGTAAACTGGTCGTTACCGATTGGATGTAATTAACTTTTATGCAATAAAACTATCTATTATGCATTGCCTCCATCATATCTGTGTATTTTCATTGTGTTTACTCTTGCTGACCGGTTTGGACTGATCTCCTCGAGGTCCCTCCTCACCGGTGACTACTTCAAACACTATCCAATGTTAGAACATCATGAGGAGGCTATTATCGGTGCAAATGATGTAGCAAAGCCTACAAATACAAAGAATAACGAAACACATGCTCTTGAAAAACAATTGCACTCCATTGCGAGATCGACTGATTATGGAACTATATATGGATAAACACAATGTGATGGCAGATTTCAAATGACTTTCATCAGTTGGCAGTTTTGATACATATATTGGGGCTTTGGAATGAACCTGATAATGAACTATAGATCTATTTTGTATTGTTGCCAAAAAAAATTCAAAGTGTGGATGCGGGGTGGGTTATTCCCCTAAAATTATATGGGTGATTCTATAACTATTTTAGATTGCCCCTACCATTCTACAGACGGGGTGGGTGGGAGGTAGAGAAGGCCGATAGGTTTTTTACATATCCAATAACCCTTCTCATCCTAAAAAATGTCGTTGGGGTACTCTTGATGCAAAGATGAAAGATAGCATTAAGATTGAGAGATGAAACATCATATCGCAATGATGGTTTCATGTGGTAGAAGGTGAGAGCTTAGACCATATTATCCTTTTTGATCGATCAAGGGAGAGGAGATATCTACTGGAGTTTCTCTGGTAGTTAGCAAGAGGAGATCAAATCGCACGAAACTAGTTTGGACCATTAACTTACACTTTGTCAATTGCTTTCCCCATTCGTCACTCGACCACTATCTATGTGCATCTGTTGCATCCAACCATTATGTTTCCCAGCCTTGATTGTCATTGTCGTCAGAATCAGGTGTTGTCGTAACCAACAGAATTTTCAAGATCCTGTTACCTTTTTACGTACAAAGATCAATCACCTTAGAATAGTAGGGGTCACCGAGATCCACCCTATAGTTCCCTTCCACCTCCATTCTAGCCACTATTTTGGTTACTCTAGCAAGCTTATTTTACTAGGAGGGCGAGACTAGCTCAATTTTAAAACTATTTTAGTAACCCCTTACAACAGGTTAATTAATTTACTGGGGGTTTATTAATGAACGTCATTAATTTACTAATTAATTTGGTGCATCCTTAGAACAGTAGGGCATTGCAGTCAAGCACTAAAATTCTATGAAGAGAAACTATAGTTCCAACCCGCTATTTTATTTGGGTTGGGTGGGGGTATAGTTGAGATTGTTTTTATAGGATTCAAGTGGTGTCACTTCCTTACTCCCCAACAAAGGCTTCTCATCATCTGACCCAACCTGCATAGGCAGGCTATTGATTTGACTGGTTGAGCCCAGAGCGAAGCAAATGTTCTGGTATAGATAGGCATTTATTTCTGCAATCAATGCAGTCGATGCTCCATCCCATCCTAAAACAAGAAATAACAACTCAATTTTGTTGGCACGAGGTCATTTTTTTCCTCCTTCACTCCACCACCCTTCAATATATAATAACGGGGTTGAATGGTACTTGTATAGAACGATGGTGAAGACTAGGGTTCATTCAAAGGACCGGGTGAATTGGTTCGACTAGGTCCACTTGACTCCATCTATTTACGTCATATCAATTGAAGTGTGCCACCGCCCGCCCTCATACACATGTTTGATTCGTCAATTCCTATTGGTTGGTTCCTAAAGCAGACCTGTAGCTTTTGTGATCCCGCTCTCCAGGATTTGCTAAAAAAGGTTGGCATAGATTGAGTTGGTGGGATAAACGGTAATGAGTAAGAGGGCACGAGTTCCTAAGAATATATATGTGTGTGTGTGTGTGTATGTTTTTATGCCAAATAAATCAAGTAGATTGAGTTGGTGGGATAAACAGTAATGAGTAAGAGGGCACGAGTTCCTAAGAATATATGTGTGTGTGTATGTTTTTATGCCAAATAAATCAAGTATTATATATATATATATATATATATATATATATATATATATATATATATATATATATATATATATATATATATATATATATAAGGTTGGCATAGATTGAGTTGGTGGGATAAACGGTAATGAGTAAGAGGGCACGAGTTCCTAAGAATATATATGTGTGTGTGTGTGTGTACTTGATTTATTTGGCATAAAAACATACACACACACATATATATATTCTTAGGAACTCGTGCCCTCTTACTCATTATCGTTTATCCCACCAACTCAATCTATGCCAACCTTTTTTAGCAAATCCTGGAGAGCAGGATCACAAAAGCTACAGGTCTGCTTTAGGAACCAACCAATAGGAATTGACGAATCAAACATGTGTATGAGGGCGGGTGGTGGCACACTTCAATTGATATGACGTAAATAGATGGAGTCAAGTGGACCTAGTCGAACCAATTCACCCAGTCCTTTAAATGATATATAAACCTATCATAGAGATTCAATCCAACATTCTAAACAAGGATATTCAAATCAAAACATTATGAAACATTGCTAATCAACATAAGGTAACTTACCACTATACCCACTAATTTAACTCAACTCGACCAACTAAGATTTGAGTGTTTGATAGCTCAATAAAGCACATATATAAGATTACCGAACCAAGTTCTTCTCTTGAGCGATACTCCTTCATTCTGGAGGCTTGTTCATTTATTGGAGTCAACTTAGCACATTAGAGCAGTAGTCAACTATTATTAAAACACATGCACACGCGCACACACACACACACATCTTTAAATATTTGAAATATCACATTGATTCCATATTCATTCATCAGATTTCCAATCAAGATAAATATATTAAAATCATAATCATGTGCTAAAGTATTTTAACCAAACCAAGTAACAATAAATAGTAATATCACAAAGGGTTGTAACAAAGTTGAATGCCCTTTTTGCAAAATAGCACCACAAGAGAAATAATTTGAGGAATTGATTAGGAAGAAAGAGCAAGGTACCAACTATAACACAAGAATATGTATTGAAGAGCTAGATAGGGATCTTAATGAGTGCAAAACTCTAGATTAAGAGATCATCTCTAGAATTTCCACTTAGAGTAACTCTCTTATAGGGTAGCAGCGAGGTGTAGGAAAGGACCTGTTGATTCAAGAACTCAAGAAATTTCAAGCACCTAAGTTTGATGGGACAAGGGGTGGAGATGTGATTGAATCATAGCTAATTTAAACAAATAAATTTTTGGGTTTCTATAATTGAATGCTAATACTAGGCAAAGATTGTCATCTACCAGGTAGAATGTGAAGCATTGTTGTGGTAGGATCATCTTGTGGAAATTAAAAATTATGATATAAGCCAAATGACTTGGGACAAGTTCACAAAGTGATTTTGCAATGAGTACCTATCTTCCCATCATTGAGATCAAAAGGCAATTTAACTCCATTACTTTCATTGAGGATGAACGTCAGTAGAAGAGTACAAGGGTAAGTTAATGCTTTTCCATGTGAATTATATGTTTTAAAGAGGATTATGTGAACAAGTTTATATTGGGATTGAATAAAAATATTTTATATGCAACCAAGATCACTCGACCCAATATCTTGAATCGGTTTGTGGAGGTGGCTTAAGTTGTTCAATAAAAGTAGAAAAACAAGCAAGAACACAAAAAAAAAAAGACCCATTCCTCCAACTACTCAGATAATAAAGAGGGATTTTTAGGAAGCTAAGCCTAAGGGAAAGGCTTCTCGATATTTTAAGAGGGGCTAAGACTATAGAGAGAATCGTGGGTCTGAAAGTAAAAAAGACAAGAAAGACAAAACACATAAAACATCTAGGCAAGTGACACGGGTTGATTCCATGACAAAAAAAGAAGTCAAAAGAGGACCAATGGATGGACGTTAGATGTGTGGAGATGACCATCATATAAGTGAGTGCCTAAATAATTAGAATAATACCACCAATACCATTGCCTAAATTTATGCAGTAATTAATAATCACCAAGTAGACCAACATGCCTTGCTCATAGAGCTTCAAGGTACAATTTATGACCAACCTTTTTTTATTTTGACGGATTGAGGGCCCACACATAGCTTTCTTTCTCATAACATGATACACAAATATAGAATTGGTCATAAAAGACTAAGTTCAGAGGAAATGGAGGTAGAAATTGGATCAAGTAAGACCCAAAAGATCAAATTCTACGTACATGGAGTCAAAATTGACCTAGGAATTTTAAAAACTAAGGTAAGCCTATGGGTCACATAGTTAGGATCCTATGACATAATCTTAAGAATTGAATTATTTAGGGAGCACCAAGCCAAGTTAGATTGTTACGAGAAGAAGATTGAATATCTATAGGACCAAGGAATACCAATGGTACTCCAAGGAATTCAAAGATCATTAGTGGTAAGGATGATCTTAGCCATGCAAGTTAAGAGAGCGGTGAGAAAAGGAAACAAGATCTATTTATCAAAGTTAGAGGAGGATAACGAAGAGCCAACTCTTAGTATCAAAGATGATTCAATCCTCCAATAAAATCGAGATGTCTTTCCCTAAGAGTTTCTAGGATTACATCCTAAGAAGCAAATGGATTTCACTAAAGATCTAATATTTGGGGTTGAGCCTATTTCAAAATTCATTGAAATGGTCTAGAGCAACCTAAATTATTAAAATAGTTCAGAAAAACAAAGTTTTTTTTTTTTTGTAAGTTTGCAATTAAGCACATATGGATCTAAAATTTACCCACAACTCTGAGAATGCTAAGTCAACCTTAGGAGTGAACCCCAACCAAAAAATGACAAACAACAATTTGTTAAACTTTAAAAAATCTAAAAAACTTGGAAAAGTATTAATTTGCTATTTTGAAAGTTCAAATGATTAAATTTGACTCAAACTTGTCAAAATTGGTGCTACAATTTTATGGATAGTAGATCTCTTAAAGCTCTTTAGTATTAAAAACTGAGAGGTCAAACAAGTACTTGGATCAATAGTTATGATTTCTAAAAGTTATGTTACATCAAATATTGGCAACCATGAATCTTAAATGCCTACAAAAGAAAAGTAAAAGGCATCCAGTTACAAAATCAAGAGGACAAAAATAGAAGATTCCCAACAATGTGATGTTTAGATTTTTCCAAATTTATAATAAGTGTGATTTTTCAAAAAGAGTTATATAAGACTTTTACAGAGAATAAGAATTTTTTTTGAGGATAATAATAATTTGAAATGTGGTTCTAGCATGTCTATTGTAATGAGTTTATTTTGAATTAAAGATACAAATGTAGATTTTTAAATTTGACTATCTCCTACATAATATTTCATTATTTTTAAAAGTACTTCTTCGAGGAAAATAGATTATTTTTACACATTTGCTAAAAGATTCATTGTTTTGATTAGTTCATCTTCAAAGAGGGTGGTAAATATTTTCCGACAATGATTTAGGTGTGTGTTGTTTATAAATGATAGTACATAAAATTATTTTTAGAAAATTAAAAATGTGGGTTTAAATCATTGTAAGATAGTGATATATTATTGTTTAAACCCTAGAGATTGAATTTTGCTAGAATATCACATTGAAAATAGTTTTAGACTTTGTAATCCCAAGGACCGGGCACTAGTCTTTTTCAATATTCCCATCCACTTGCATTATTGATAATGAAAAATTCACTCTTTAGTTTTGCATGTTAGTAGTTTAGATGTTTTCCCATTATACACAAATTCATTATTGTAGCATTGTCACATCCTTGATGAAATTGTAGATAATTAATGAATGGTGATGTTATGTTCATGTCCAATCACTAGGAAAGTTGATACTACAAAATCAATCTCCAAATTTTATTTACATTTATGAACAAATTATCTGCTATTTACAATGACAAAACTCATTGTTTACATAAAACCTAGTATTGTTTGAGGTGTATTGGCCTAAGTATGCCAAAGCCTAAAATGCAAGAAACATATCTATATCTCATTTATTGGGCCATCAACTCAATAGTTTTAATCATAGGAACTCACAACTCTTTAGAGATTATTGAAAGTGGGTTGGAGAATTGACATTTAAAAAGGAATATTTAAAATCCTTGCAACCTTTGTCATTTATAGTTGTGAAGTTTGGGTAGAAGCATATATCAAGAAACATATAAATAAAATTGAGAAAATCCACTCCCCACTCCTAAAAAAATATTATTATTTTTAACTTGAAAATTAAAATACCAATTCTTACCTAGCCTCATGGAAGCTAGAGTTATCCAATGGAAATTACACCTTCTATTTGAACATATTATACAACATAAACTAACTAGGGATATAATATGACAAACTTACCATTATTGTTCAACAATTTTCCTAAACCATTTAAGGTTAAAAAGAAGTTGGTTAAAACACTATAAATACTATAAAGTTGAGGCACACATAAATCCTATACACTAGGAATCCCTAAAATAAAAATTGATACTGAATTATCTAGTAACCATTTGAATGATTATAAAGTCACACTAAAAATTAATTAATTATTATAAATATTTTAAACCTTGAAGCTCTACAATTATTCAATCCATATAAGATGGTTGTATGTGATTGCACAAAACTGTGGATCCAAACTGAATGGAAAATTGTTCTTTGCGATTGACTTAGATTGTCCTTTAGGAAGCTTGTGTTGGTTTTCTTGGTTTGTACCTAAGTGTTAATCCGGGGATCGTAGACTTATGAAAGGTGTTCTGGCTATTTGCCAAAGGGATGAAGATAGTGACTTAAGTGGAGATGAAATGCATCTAATGGAATCAAACACCTAGTTATGAGCACTATAATATACTATCCCAAATTTTATTCTTGAAAAAAATCATAACTAGTGGGATTCTCTTAAAGATACCTTCATGCCAAATAACTTAATTATGGTTACCATGCTTGAATTAAACACATAATACAGATTGGAGACTTCTTAATTTATGACACTTAAACACACAATACAGATTAAACACTCTTAATCTTGAATAGATTTTGAAATTACAATGATGTATACCAGTACTCTTTTGGCAACATGAGATTCAAAAAAATATACCTAGTTATGAGCACTAGAATATACTTTCCCAAATTTCATTCTTGAAACAAATCATAACTAATGGAAATCTCTTAAAGATACCTTCATCCAAATAACTTAATTATGGTTACCATATGAATTAAACACATAATATATAGATTGAAGACTTCTTAATTTATAACACTTAAACACACAATACAGATTAAACACTCTTAATCCTGATTAGTTGTTGAAATTATAATGATGTATACCAATACTCTTTTGGCGACATGAGGTTTAGAAAAATATACTATATTAACATCTCATACTAGCGCATAATGTATGTATATATACATATTGACCTATAAAAATATAGCTATAAAAGGGTTCTCGATTTGTCATGGTGCACAACCAATCTAGCTAGCTTTTAATAGTTTTAGCTTGGTCGTAGGCCAAAGTCTTAGAACAACTTAACAATACTAGAACAATTTCAAAATATAATGTAGACTAGCAATTGCACCTTGGTGTGCAATGGGTATGCCGAAAAGGTGTGGAAGGTCAATTCAAATATCTTTTGTCTATTTTTTGTACACATGTATAATACGTGAGGCCACTTGGTAAGACCTTTAAAAAATGATGTTGTTTGTGCAATAATAGTCTCAATAGAGAAGTGATAGCTTCAAATTAGCTATGTATCCACTCAAGCAGATCCAAACATGATTTAAATAAAATCTTTGAATTAGGATATAGTAAGATAGAGATAAGGGAAGAGATATGGAGGGATCAAAATAGAGGGGCAAAACAAAGAGATGGAGATAAAGAGGTGAATAAATCTAGATATAGAGGTCTAGAAAGATGTAAAGGATGAGAGATAGGGAGAAATATGGATTGATAGAGAGAAGGAAGATTGTTGTCTATTGTTTGCATATGTTTGTGTAGTTCATCATGTGAATTGGTAGGCCATTTACCAAATGATATTGATTGTATAAAATAGTTCTCAATGAATAAGTGATAGCTTCAAGTCAACTATGTGTCCACTTACAATAATCTAAATATGACTAAATATACTTTGGATAATATATTGGAGGGCAAAAATAAATGACATGAAAAAAATTGTCTTTATTGTTATAGGGTAGGTTGTTCCTGGGACATTTGATTGTCAAAGTTTCTAATGTGCTTTCGTGTAAAAGTCTAATGTGATTTTTGGGTGTATGTTTGTCAGAGATGTACAAAACCCTACCAAAGCATATAATAGAAGGCGTAAAATAAAAAATATGAATTGTGCAGATGGAAAAAAAAGAGACGACAAAAATAGTGAGCAAAAGAAAACGATCATTGGAAAATAGTAGAATTTAAAGTGAAGTTGCAAGTATCTAATAAATCGTGCATATGGGCCGTTCGGAAATAGATATGAATTGAATGAGGGTTAGAGGGAAATGGTGAAAGCGAATGGTAGAAAATGTCACTTTTTTGCAGTCGCATCATTTACACGGGAGATGGAGATGATAGAAAATGAATCAATGGCTGTAGGGTGTGCAATCGTCTTGCACTCCCTCTACAATTGTGCACCATTGATGGACAAATAGAACTCATCCATTGCATATAAGATATGCTGAGGTAAAGAGAGAGAGAGAGAGAGAGAGAGAGAGAGAGAGAGAGAGAGAGAGAGAGAGATTGGCAAAAATATGGAAAGGGAGTGGGGGGTTTAGGAGAGAAAGGAGAGAAATGAGAGAGATAAAGAGAGAGGAGATAACTATACATAGATATGGAAGAGATAAATATATAAAAAGGCAAAGAGAGGGAGAGAGAGGCAAAAATATAGGAAGTGATACATAAAGAGACAACTTTTACTAAAACAAAAATATTAACTACTTTTGTCATTTAATTATTAAACAATGGACCTTCTATAAGTTTAATGAATTATTGTTTTGAACTACATCTTTGAGTACACATTTATATTGTACCTTGACACTACAAAGATGTTTTTGATAAAAAAACAGCCAAAACTAGGGGGCTGACCCGGATTACACAACAAGCCTCAAATACAATATTGAGATGTTGTCACTAATTTTAAGCCGAAATATGTTGATTGTAGATCATTTATAGATATTTCTATTATAAAATACAAACTAAAAATACAAATTATTATTTTTTTAAATAAACATTTTAAATTGTTTTTCAGTATTTTTATTAAATTATATCCTTTTAAAATTACCTTGAAATATTAAATATATTTTTAACAATATTTTTAATGGTTTCCCTTTCAATATTTGACTCCAAATATTATGTATGATCGTATATTTTAACCTAATTAAACAACTTACTCCAATAATAATCATACTAATTTTGGTATATAATATTTTGAGTAAAGGAGGGAATAGCTACACGATTCTTTTGGACATCGTACGGGTCGCTAATCGCTATCACCGTGCAGATCTTGCGTACAACATGGAACTTAACTTTGACAGTTGGAACTTAACTTTGACAGTCATCTCTGCCCTTCAACGAATTCATCAATTTGATGGCTGCAGGCCTTAATTTGAGTTCGCAGTCATTATAGTTCTTCCCTCCACGAGGGATACACTTGGACACTCTAAAACATTAATGGAGATAAGAAGCATCATTATTTTGCATTTAATGCAGAGACCGAAGTCTTCCGTGATTTGTTTGTAATTTTAATATAGACGCTACAGTACAGAAATAATTCGACGTAATTGCATGGACAAAGAGGAAAATCTGGTAGTTCACATGAATGTGATGTGGAGGAGGCACAAATTTAGAGGAGATCAAATATTGCTTCAGATAGTGGACAGACACCACAAAAAAGTGAACTGACCAGTAGTACTTTCTGAGGAGACTGCATATGACTGTGAAAACAATAGACGCACATGATTCTCCCAATCATCTTGCATGCTGTATTGAGGAGGTTGAACCGTCGATCCAAAAAAATTATCCCGTCCATTTCATAGTAGGAGACGCCTTCAGCGTAAAAATAGAAAACAAATGGTTCCAGAACACGTCCAACTTGTCCATGTCTTTGAGGGCTTCAGGGATTGCATCCAATGTGGCCAGATCCTGTCAATAACCATTCAAATTATATTAATATCTCAATAGACTTAGAACTTGAAAGTATTCTCTCATTCTTTAAAATATATTAAATATTTCTCCATTCTCATAAGAATTAATGGCAAGAAGACCTAAGAGAAGGTAATAAAGTGAAACAAAATGGACATAGGAATGGACATATTTTTCACCCATCATTTCCCCCCCCCCCCAGCTTAAGGAATTTGCTTCTCCTCATACAATCAATTAGTACAAACCAATTTTCTTGCTAATTCCTCAACCTTTTATTCAAACTCTAAAAGGAAGATGTGCAATTTTTCTATTTGACCTATTTCCACTTTCAATTCACGAAATCTGTTCTTTCTGCTGAGTATTCTTCATGCCAGGCTCCTGTAACTTTGCCCACAACTATTGATTTGCATCCTGAAACTGCTTAATTACCAAGAACAATTGTTTAAATGGTACATTTTGCCTCTCAATTATTGGTCCTAAATCATCAATAGTAATAGCAACAATGACCTTCGAGGCTTCTGAAGAACCAACAATCCCTTTTTCAGACAGTAGTGAAGAAGTATCCTCTTTATTGTAGGTGTCTCTAAACATGTTGCTTTGTTCATGAGGGATTTCACTCCCTTCTTCAAAATTCTCCCCTATTTTGTGTTCCTCATATCGTGGTGGTTCATCACCAAACACATTTTTCATGTCTAGAGATTCCTATATCCTTTTTATTCTCTGCTTCTACTGCATACTCCTCATGGCCTAGGGTTTCATTATCATACATTATCATATATAGGAGAATCCTCATTCCCCTCTTCAGTCTCTTCATCATGACCTAAGGTTTCATCATGGCCATGTTTGGGAGATTTTTCATTTCCCTTGCTAGTCTATATCATGGTTTCATACTTTTCTTGTTCATGGGTTTCCTCTTCAAAGATATTTTCTTTTTCCAAAGTGTCTTGGGCAATTTGTTCCCCCTGCTTGTTTATTTTCTATTCTTGATGGCAAAAGTCTCTGCTCATCCTAGTTTTCCCCTTACTAGAATTTGTAGCTATGACTTCTACATCAGCTATTGAGCAGGATGCTTCTGCTAAATTATCCAACCTAGTTTTTATTTTGTTATGTTTGACTGGAGTTTTCTCGTCGTTCTTTTGTGGGGTTGTGCTAACAGTCTTAGTTTTCTTTTGTTTAGAGGATTCACCACTAAAGGTTTCCTCTGTTATCCTATTTTTGTGGTGTTTTGTAGGTTTTCTACCCAATTTACCCTTTTTAATAAAAACATCCTATTCTCTAGGAGGAGTTGCTAATCACATTACAATTAACTTGACCAGTCCGTGGTGAGCAAGAATTTTCTTGGCCATCACAAAATTGTTTACATACTCGTTGTAGAGAATGATGTAGAAAGTAAGGAATGTTAACTAGAACACCATTACACAAATGCAGCATGAGCCAAAAATGATGGGCAAAAATATATTTGTACATTCCCTTGCAGGTGGTATACTGAATTAGAAATTTGGCAACATCGTTGCATGGCGAAGGAAGAGACTCTTGTTTGGTTACTTGACCTTATACCATTTCGATAGATTCCCCCCTCTATAAGAATTGTTTATGCTAGAACTTGATGTCTATGACTCAATTGGAACTAGAGGGAAAGAACAAATCACTAGTTTGAGATAGCCCTATAACTGTAACAATGATCTGCAATGTTACAGGAAATTTGTAGTTCCCTTCCCTGATTCATCTTTCTTTTGGTGCACTGATAGACAATATTGCTATACCATAGACTACTTTGAGATACTTTTGGTATATGTTTATGGATTTTACTTATGATTTGGATGCTTAATTATGGATATTGGACATATTATACTTGCATTTGACATTATTATTTCATGTGGATGATGACATTATGGATTGTTATATGGGTTATCATGATGGTAGATTCTCATTTGATGATTTATATGAATTTAATCTATGCGTTGTTTATACTTGCTTATGATGATTTGATGATATGTTATGATGTACTGACCCTATTTCATGATGTGAGATTGATTATGATATTGATTGATTGTTTGCAAGTGTCTTCTACTGTCTTCGGGATAGGGATGATGTCACATCACTCATTGTGAGCGGGATGTGCCATTGTGATTCTCTATCACTTTCCTGTTATTAAATATTGTATATGTTGTATTGTGGCCTTGTGGATGCAGGATTTGCTGGTACCAGACATTGACTCCACTTGGCTTCACAAGTCTGAGCATGTCTTATCCCAATGGCAAGTTGATCTGAGTTGACATAAAATTCCATTCTACACTCTAGGTGTAAGATTGATCATCCTTGTCAGTCTTTGTATGAGTCGTTGTTCAGGGTCGTGTGATCTCTTGAGTGTCTTTTGTTGGTATGCTTGGAGTGTTGTATGTAATGAGCGGTTTATTATTAATTAATTTATATAGTTTAATAATGCTACATTAAATTAATAGACATATAGTTTATAATTGTAATGTGATGAAAAAAGGGTGATGGAGAAGTCAAGAGGAAAGCTTTTTTGTCCTCAAGAGGAGTGAAAGTTTCACAAAAGATTCTCTTCAACCTCTCACACACATTGCATTTAAAAGAGGGGAGAATTCACTAGATCCAATTTCAAGAGATTGAATGCTATGTGAATTGACAATTAATTTGGAAAGTGAAAGTAACCCCTCTTTTAGAATGCAATAGGTTGAATTATGTGATTTAAGACTAAGTGTAAAAGCAACAAAGAAATGATTATAAGTTGAGATACAAATGCGGGATGAAGCTGTGCACCTGGAATTAGCATTAAAAGGCCGAGATGAAGCTCCCCTGCAAATTTGGGTGAAAGTTGTTGGGACCGTGTTGAAAGTGCACACGGTCCTCCAAAAAATCCGCACACCGAAAAGGGTTTTTCTGCCTCTAAGAATGGAGTCCAAATCTACAAATACAGCTACGTACCTGCAACCTACACATAAAAAAGAGAGGAAATGTTGTTGGGATTGGGGGTTTTCCTTCAGGTCAACCCCTGGTTTTGGAATTAACCAAATGATGAAAAATACTTGCAACTAATGAAAGTAAATGACTTGCATGGAATTCACCTCAAGAGAGGATGCAATTGAAATGTTGATAGAGTTGTTTGAAAGGATATGTAGAATTGTATGTCACAAGAGATCTCCTCTTCAATGGTTGAATCCTTGTCTTGAATACAACACCTAGCCTTGAAAGGAGACTTGAGAATGCTCAATTCTTGAATTCTTTAATGCTTGATTTTGCTTTGGATCACAATTTCCACTTCATGTATGCTTCTTGAACTTATTGACTTGTGCAAATGGGAGAGAAAATGCATCTTATATATTCATCAATTAGGGTTAATTGACACTTTTTTTGTCATAGGCTGACATAGGGAGACTTTTCCCGCTTTCCAAATGCAAAGCCCAATGAGGGATAAATGCAGAGGGGGCCCAAAATAGGGCAAGGACAGGGGCGCCACACCCCTATCCTGCCCTAATTCAAGACATGAAGCAACATAGGGGAGTGCGGGGTGGGATGAAATGCAAGCTTTGGGCAGTGTGAGCATGTCTCGGGTCTCCAATCAAGCTTAGGGATTTGTTTCACCAATGTGAAGACCCAAATGTGGTTGAAAATTGCAAGGTCACAATTTTAGGATGCTACAATAATAAAATAAATATATATAGTTGATAATAATAAGATAAATAATTAATTGAGAAAGAGAAATATTGGATAAATGATTTTATATCATATTATTTAATTATTAATTTTGAATTATTATTATCATTTAGTAAGAAAAGGCTTTATTATTAATTAGAATATTTATTTATATAAATAGCCTTTGATTTTGTAGTACCCCTTCCCTAATCAGATTTTAAATCATGGTTTGACCTTGGTTGATTTACCATGATGAAATGTTATAGTCAGATATAATGATTATTGTGCGTACCTGTAAATGTGCTTTCACATCGATTCTTATGTAAGTTTATTTGTTCTCCTGATTCGTGTTATTAATCTCGGGCTAACACTTTCATTAAATGTATATGTATGCATGTGTGGTTCATGATTGCAAGAGATTGTAGGTACAGTACCGCATAGGTACGAGGTTCATCTCCACCTGGATTTGCAGGTTTGAGTGTTCCTCATTGGTCCTAAGAGATTGGATTAGGTGGTCGTAAGACCCTCATTTTACCCTAGTCATGCTCAAGTGAGAGTTGTCAGTCGTCCGTCAGTTTCCCCTTGGGTTGGGTATGTGAGTCATGTATTTGGTTGGCTTTCTTGGGTTGTGTGTTTTACGTGTGGTAAGATTGAGTATTTAATTTGATTAAATGTGTTCTTTTACACATTAGTAAATTAAGAGACTAATTTAATAGGACCCATTTTGTGTGATTAATCATTAATTAGAATTGCTCACTTCATGTTTGTAGCAAGTTCGATTAAATGGGTTTTTTTTTTAAATGATGAATTTATTCAATTTATGCATTTTGAAAGGAAAGGTTAAATAGAATTGAAAATAGAAATAATTTACCCTCTTTGGCATTTTGAAATAAAAAGTTAGTTTTAATTTAATTGAGAAAAACAATTTTTAGAAGAAAAACAAGTCTTTGCATATTTGAATTGTTGGGAAAAATGATTTTTCATTTTATTTGGGGAAAACGTATTTTAAATCCAAAAATAAGAATTTTGGTCAAACATTTTCATTTTAACCTAGGTTTGGAAAATATTTTTGGGGAGTTATTTTTGGGATGCAAATTTTGGGCATTTGGGGAATAAAGATTTTCTTGAGCTTGCAGGTTGGGCTCTTCATCAAATCTTGCCAGGATTGCTGAATAGGGTAGGATTCTTGTTTATCTCTTTGGTTTATTTGCTAAATAGAGATTGTATTGATTTTAAACGTTTTTGGTTGTGTTTGTTGATAATCTCATATATTTCGGGAAAAATGGAAGAGTTGTAATGAAATCTCCAATTCAAACCCTCCTGGCTTCCTTTCCAAACCTCCAAATTAAAATTTTGGTTGTTCAAATTGTTTTTTTAATTCAAAATTGGGTTTGGTTGTTCTCAATAAAATTTTATTTAAAACTCCATTGAATGTTTTCAAAATTAAGTTTTAAATTGGAAATTAGTTTGGGGTTTGGTAGATTGGTTGGATTAGTGGGGTAAATGTGTGAGAATTAATTATATTTGCCCAAATATGGTATTTGGATGAAGAGATTTGCCCAATTTTAGCTATTCTAGTTCTGGTTATTCTAAAATTTAATAAATGTGAAAACCATGAATTTTAAAAATTTATTTTTTCTTATTTTTGGTCTCTATTTGAGACTCTGCAAAATTGGGGGTTTGTTGTTTTAAAGAAATTAATTTATATAAAAGTAATAATAATGTTAAACTAACCCCCACTTGGCAGGAAAAACCCACCACGTGGGATGGCAGCAGGGCTACCAAAGGTAGCGGTTGCTACCATTTGGTAGCAGCGGTACCCAAGGTAGCGATCTGCTACCAATTGGTAGCAACACTACCAATGGTAGCGTCTGCTGCCAATGGCCCTTGGGAAAAAGGGAGGGGCCACACATGGGTACTTCATTATCTTTGCTTTTTGCTTTTTGTTAAACAAAAAAAAAAATTAAATAATTTTTTTTAAAAATATTATTTAATTCAAGTTTATTAAATAATATTTGGTGATTAGTTTATTATTAATTAAATGTATTTTAATAAATATACATTAATTGATATTCAATTTCTAATTTATTAATTAAGGTATATATATATAAACATTTCTCAAAGTTACAAAATATTTCCTTGCCTATATATATATATATATTAGTTTGTATATTTTAAATATACGCAAGGAAATATTTTGTAACTTTGGGAAATGTTTATCTATTTTAGTTTATTTAAATGTATATTTCCATATTCTGAAAAGTGTAACTTGGTTCTGGAAAAGATAAGTTTAGAGAAATTGTTTTCCAATCAGTATGGAATGATGTTTTATTTTGAAAAATAAATATCATATTTTCGTTGATTAATGAATATTTGATTTTATATCATTGTGTGTTCTGTACATATTATAATTATATTCATGTGATGTTGGGTTGGAAACTCAAGATGAAGTATTTATACTAATTTATGATGCAAAATGAATTATAGTTGTAGATAGGAATTTGGAAATCATCAAAGCAAGTAGCAAATTAGACTAGCTCAATCACGAAAAACTAAATTGCAATGACAAATCCTTAAAACATTCAATAGAGATACTGAAAATAAGACATTTAAACCAAATGCAAACCATTACAAATGCGAATGTCTCCTCTAGAATTCTCCATTGTCCTTCTTTCTCCTTCAAATTGCTTTGTTTGTGGATCTCACCTACAAATGCAAAGGTATAGCATGAAAGCAAGATTGACAAGACGAGATGACTGTGTAAGGATACTAGAAGCGTGATTGATTGATCGGATCCTTTGATTGAAGAAATTCATCCAATTTATAGACAAATTGGAGAGATGACAAGATTAGCATGAAGAGATTTGAAAGGAAATTTCAAATCAAGAATGACAAATATGACAAATTATGACAAAATTGACACTTTCTATGCAAGATTGATTGATTGACAAATTATGACAAAATTGACAAGGTTGCTATGCAAAATTGATTGATTGACAAAATATGACAAGATTGACATGTCATTCCCATGAAATTAGGAGAAATATTAGAAAAATAGGAGAAAATAGAAAATTAGATGAATTGGAAATTAGGAAATTAGAAATTAGTAAATTAGGTAAATTAATTAATAATTTTTCATTCATTAATTAATTCACAAAAAGAGGAAAGAATTAATTAGCCAATTAAATAAATATTTAATTGTGACAAGAAGACTTAGGATAAATAAATAAATTATTTAACCTAGAGGGAAAATGACAATCAAGATAAAATGAATAAATCATAAAATCCTAGAAGATGAATTAGAAATGCAAGGACGACAATTAGGTCTTGACAAAAGATAATTGATGTAAGGTCAATTATGATCATGATTCTGACTTGATAAATGATTTGATTGATAAACAATTGAGATTGGTTGACAGATTGAACAAGATTGATAAAGAGACCAAATTGATAGGCGTCAATTGACGAGGAACAATGACTAATTGACCCAAATTGACATGATTGAAAAGGACAAGGATCGATGACAAATCGATCGCAAAATGACAAGATTGACAAGAGGACAAGGATCGATGACAAATCGATCACACAATGACAAGATTGAAAAGGACAATGATCGATGACAAATCGATCGCAAAATTGACGAGATTGACAAGGATCGATGGCGAATCGATCGCAAGATGACAAGATTGACAAGAGGATAAAACCCTAATTCTATCATCGATTAGGATTGACGATGTCAAAATATGACAAATGAGCACGCACATTGATGCGACAAGATAAGATCAACCAAAATCATGACTGAAGATTGTTATCGACAAGACCAATCTCGAAAGCGAGATAAATGAAGAATGCAGAAGAAGGACTTGATGTTCGCAAATGATAAAGACCAAGTGCGCAACATAGAAGAAATGTTAATGCGATGCAAAAACCCTAAAATAAGGCAATGTGCAAATGTTAAAGTATAACTCCGCAAGCGTTGACCATTTTTAGATGTCTACATTTTGCCTCTCTTTGAGACAATGAAATTTTAAGCATTGTTTCAAAGAACAATAATGCAAATGCTCCAGAAAATAACAATGACATATGCATGCCCCCTTGAGGAATTGGCTGAAAACATCTAGAAAAGAGGCCAATTGATCGATAAGAATGATAGAAAATGATAGGTTCGAATAGATCAAGTATTGAAGGTCGGATGCATGGATGACAAGAAATGGAAGGTGTAAAAGACTGTGACCAGCATAAGATGGAGAGGGTGCACGTCCATCTATGCACTGACAAAGATCTATAAATGAGACAAGGAGAAGGAAAATAGCTCATTTGTACTAGCCAAAGTGGAGGATTTGTTGCTCTGGAAAAGAACCCTTGCATAGAGATGGTGAACATTCTAATGGCAGATCACCTTGGGGAACATGTGCACACCTACAGATGATCAGACGATGCGGGAGCAGCGGTATGTATCTCAAAAACCCATATTGTCAATTTCATGAATTGTGCTTGCTTGCGGGACATTGCGGGGCCCACAGGGAAGGGAAAAAGAGACTTCTACGCCTGTGTGGGCGCATTCTGCGCTTGTGTGAGGATGTTCTGCACTTGTGTAAGGTACATAGGCACAGCTTGATGCTGCATAGGCGCAGGACAGCGTACACAGGCGTAGTTGTGCACTGAGGACCCTAATTTGACTGAAAACAGTGCGCAGATGATCCTGAAAAGGGGGATAAGGGTAGGATAGGTCAAAATAGATTAGAAACACCTTGATTTGTACATGAAACAAGGAAATGCAGCCCTTAGGAGAAAACCCTAAAACTAACAAAGTGTGCCCCAATTGTGATGCAGAGTCGACTGTATCCATTGATTACACGGGAGAACAGACCCGACTGCTTCATGTTGCGACATAGACTCAGAAGTACGGACAAAGATACATTAGCAGGACTTGGATTATACTATATTACATTCATGCCCGAGATTAGGGCAAACACAGGACTACTTACCGCATTGGCAGAGCGATGGCATTCAGAGACTTCCTCTTTCCATCTGCCGACAGGAGAGGCGACGGTGACACTAGAGGACGTGTGGCATATCCTCCGCATTCTGATTCATGGGGAGATGATAGAATATGACCCAGTGACAGGGAGAGATACTTTGTGCAGATTATTTGAGTGCAAAGCAGATGATCTGGATATCGTAGAGAGGGAGATTGGTTGGGAGACCATGGCAGCAGAGTATGATCAGCGATATGTGGTGATAGCAGTGGTTATAGCATGCCTATTAGCAGGGGACAGACGAGGACATGGATTCCCTATTGGATGGGGAAGAGTGTTAGAGTGGATGGTGATAGAGGGGACTGTATACGCATGGGGACCATGTGTGCTTGCCATGGTGTATTTTCAGTTGCATCAGATAGTATATCAGGGGGTTCAGACTTTGAGCTGCGGGGTCACATTGTTACAGGTATGGGCATTTGAGCACGTAGCCATATGTCGACCGATTGCAGAGAGGCAAGTAGTACCACACCAACCATATGTGTACTATTATGGGGGTACGCTGAGACAGGGTCCTTTCGGATACATATTGTATTGGCGACATGAGCTAGACAGATTGAGAGAGTTCACATGGATGTCATATCTTGATTGCCCTGGATGGTCAGATGATAGTGAGGAGCTACTGTATTGCAGACAGGAGAGATACCTGATTGGGCGATCAGTGAACTACCAGAGAGTGATTGAGATGTATCTGCTAGAGAGAGTCAGATGACAGTTTGGAGAGAGACAGGATGTACCGAGAGGGACTGCACACTTTGCCTGATCTCACAAAGAGACAAGACAGGATGTACCGAGAGAGACTTCGCACAGCTACAACAGAGACAGTGGGATTGGAGATCAAATGTGGTGGACGCTGAGACAACAGAGGAGTATGAGCGATGGTTTGCATGACGACAACCTGTACCATTGACCGATCATGATATTTCGGTACTTAGGAGATAGGAGGACTTCCCACTTGCTGGAGAGGAGGAGGGAGATGATGAGGAGGAGGAGGATGACGAGGATGGAGGTGATGATGATGAAGAGGATGACAAGGACGGAGGGGATAATGATGAGGAGGATGATGAGGACGGAGGGGATAGGCCAGATCCAGTCGATCAAGAGGTATTGCAGGATATACCCATAGGGCAGGAGACAGCTAGCATAGAGGAGATGGAGATATGTAGGGCCACCATAGCGAGTCAGCATGATCACATTGTGACATTAAAGAGACAGAATGCTACCTTGAGGATAGAGCAGGATTAGTTCAGAGAAAAGATAACCAGACTGATAGCGGCTCAAGATATAGCGATAGCCCAGGCACAGCAAGCAGAGCAGAGAGTGACTGAGTATATTGGGTCGATTAGGGATGCCAGTGCACGTGAGATGGCACAGATGTTGGTAGAGACCGAAGATGAGATACACCATTGGAGGACACTATATGTGAGTGTAGTTCCACCAGAGCAAAGAGCAGCATCATATCGATCACGGTCGAGGACAGAGAGCAGGCCACGTTCACGGAGGTCAGTGAGCAGCATGGGGGTGAGTGGACCTAGGAGACCACCACAGCCAGGACTTGGGGCAAGAGGGACATCATCCTTGAGACATGGTAGGGATGAGGAGGACAGAGGGAGCACTTAGTGACAGAGGCACATGCTCCTTACGATAGAGACATATATAGTGTGACATTATGTATTCAGCCTGTGGGCTATACTTAGGATAGACAGTCCAATTTTGTACTCCGATATTGTTTTGATATATGATATGATATGCAGCTATATGATGGGATGCAATGTGTTATGGCTTATGTTTATGTTCCATGTATGGATAGCTTATGAACTATTTATGTACCATGGTGGAACATGTATGAATATATTTTTATGTGTTTTTGATGCATTTATAATATGAAATGGATAAAATGCTTGATGTGATGTTTGATATAATGCAAAGGTACTAATCAATGAATGTAGGATGCAGCTTATGTATTTGGAGATTGGAGAACTAGACCAAACTAACT
Source organism: Cryptomeria japonica (assembly GCF_030272615.1). Lineage (NCBI taxonomy): Eukaryota > Viridiplantae > Streptophyta > Pinopsida > Cupressales > Cupressaceae > Cryptomeria > Cryptomeria japonica. The sequence goes on along the minus strand of NC_081412.1, from coordinate 400,141,384 downwards.
ACACAAACTAATGGAAGAAATGTTAGTAAGAAGAAATTAGACAGAGGATAGTTAGAGATGAAGAACAACTTGCTTTCACCAATGCACTTTGTAGGTGAGAACCTTTATTTAATGTAGCAAAGCGGATGCAGAGCATCATGGCATTGAAGGCCAGAGCTGAAATGCAACCCCTTTTGCAAAAGATAGACACATCGCACACAAGGAATGAGTGAATCATCCTAGGGTGCATACATCAAGGGTCGAGGTATGTGCGGCGTTCACAAAGCGAACGTACTTATCACAGACACCCAATGATATAGTTGCCCCAGTTTGTGACAAACATTCCACAAACAGCAAACATAAGAAAAAAGAGGAAAGGGACCATGAACCATCCTCGTCACTCTAAATCATGCAGTGACATCATCGAGCAACATAGGAACATGATCAAAGCCAAAGATAAATCAATAAAAAGATAAGATGCACAAATTCAACCAAGTCAAACAAACATTTTGATCGTCATTGTCAAAAGTGAAAAACAAGAATGATCATGTTGTCTAGTTTCAGGGAATGCAGTACCCTGTCTAAGACAGGACACAGTCTAGTTTCGAGTATACCACACCCTATATAAGACCCATGATAATAGTGACAAGGGCAAATGATATTGCTGGACATGACAATTTTGATCAGTTTGAATGTCTAGTTTGATTGAAAAGTTCATCTATTAATGCGTGATTTCATGAAAGCACAATGTTGTAACATGTTATCTGTTTGTTGTCTACACAAATGTTTGATCGATTGTTGTTGGATGTATGCTCAGCGACCTATCTATGCACAAAGGGGATATTGTGTTGTTTTGTTTTTTCCGAGTTTTTACAATTTTTTTTTTTTTTTTGTTCATTTTTTCAGGACATTTATTTTTTTTTTTTTATGATTTTTTCAGGACAGTTTTCAATTTTTTATGATTTTGTTCAGGACATTTTTCAATTTTTTATGATTTTGTTCAGGACATTTTTCAATTTTTTATGATTTTTTCAGGACAGTTTTCAATTCGAAAGCTGCAGTAATTGATCATGACAAGGGGTGCGCACCCAATGAACATTTGAAAAATATATACAACGACCAGGACCAAAACATATGCACAAGGACTGGAACCTGAGTATGCAAGACAATGATGTTGACCAATCACAGGCCTGGAACAGGACATTGGGTCAGGGCAAGGATAAGCATGATAAACCTGCGAGGGGAAAGTATAGCCAGGGGTCATGATAGATGATGGAGCAATAATCTTTTACACATGGTGCTTGTTTGCCAGGTTTTCACCATGGTACTTGCCCAAAGCGCCTGTTTGCCAGGTTTTCACTAGAGGGCGAATTTTTCTTTACTTTTGTTTGTCTTTTTCTTTTTTTTTTTGCTTTTTCACTTTTTTTGATTTTTAAAAAAAAATTTCAGGATCATATTTGAGGAACTACTGACAGAAAACTATGCCTAGTACTTGCGAAGGTGCATGCTATTGACTGGATCTAACAAAGGTTCACCTTCTGGGGTGGCAAGCTGATATACCCCCAAGCCATAGGCTACAATAACTATGAAAGACCCAACCAAATTAGGTTCAAACTTTCCTTTGATGATGTCAGTAGATTGTACATTCTTGGGGTTTGCCTTCAGAACCAGATCTCCCACTTTGAAGTGTCACCCTTTGACCTTCTTATTATAAGAGCGACGGAAACGGTTTTGATATGCTTGCAAATGTGTCAGGGTTGTCTAACATTTCTCATCTAACATCTCAAGCTGATGCAACCGAGAGACTCTGTGCGTCTCATCATCAATCAAATGTTGCAAGGAAACATGCAAAGAGGGAATCTCCACTTCCAAGGGTAAAATGGCTTCCGCACCATACACCAAGGAATAAGGTGTTGTGCCAGTAGGTGTGTGGATAGAAGTACGATAAGCCCATAGTGTTGGATTCAATTGTACATGCCAATCTCGACCAGCATCATTGACAACCTTTTTTAGGATCTTAATGATGGTTTTATTTGATGCTTCGGCCTGACCATTACCTTGTGGATAGTAGGGACTGGAGAAACAGTGTTGAATGTGAAACTTTTCACAGCATTCCTTGACATCTTTGTTCTTGAATGGATGGCCATTATCTGTGACAATTGCAAGGGGAACTCCATATCTGCAAATGATATAATTCAATAGGAATTTTGAAATTTGCACACCAGTGATATAGGTCATAAGAATAGCCTCGATCCATTTTGTAAAGTACTCTATGGTTGTAATGATAAACTTGTGTCCATTTGCACATGTCGGGTGAATCTTGCCAATAAGATCCAATTCCCATTGAGAAAAGGGCCACGGAGATATGATAGAATGAAGCTCTTGGGCTGGCACATGAATGTAATTTCCATGGGTTTGGCATTTGTAGCACTTCTTGACAAAATCATGAACATCCTTTTCCATAGTGGGCCAATAATACCCAGCATGAACCAACTTTTTGGCTAAGCTCAGACCATTGAAATGGCCCCCACATATACCATTGTGAACCTCGCGTAAAGCTGTTTGTGCTTCGTCAGAATCCAAACACCTGAGGAGGGTGTGGTCAAAGGAACGACGGTAAAGGGTGTTTGTGATGATGACATATTTGGCTGTCTAGTGGACGAAGGCTCGACGTTGGTTAGAGGAAAGGTTAGGTGGTAAGGTTTGGGATTTCAAATATTGATAGATGTCATTGTACCATGGGGAATTAGGACCAACAAGAACACACATCATATCTGCTATCGAAATTTCAAAAGAAGGGACAAGCAACTATTCAACCAAAAATTCACATCTGTCCATATTATGGGGCATATTTAACATGGAAGCAATAGTGGCCATCGCATCTGCCGACTTGTTTTGAATTCATGGAACTTGACTGAAATGGATAGCTGTAAATTTTGTCTTGAAGAAATCCACCATATACTTGTAGGGAATAAGCTTTTCATCTTTCGTTTCATAGTCATCATTCACTTAACGGATGACTAACTAGGAATCTCCATAAACTTGCAAATGTGTGATGTTCCAGTGGATCGCTACTCGGAGTCCGGTGACCAGAGCTTCATATTCTGCAATGTTATTGGTACAATGGAAAGTTATTCTGTAGGATTTGGGAATAGCATCACCTTGAGGGGTGACAAACAATATACCTACGCCAGACCCGAATTTGGTATGGGATCCATCAAAATATAACTTCCATTCATTAGAAGGTGTGAGAGCAAATACTGATTCATCTGGAAAATCCATCAACATGGGATGATCATCATGAATAGGTGCCTCTGCAAGTTGATCCACTACGATTTGTCCTTTTATTGCCTTTCACTCAATGTACTCAATATCAAACTCACTGAGGATCATAACACACTTTGCTAGGCAACCTGTCAAAGCTGCCCTACTAAGCAAGTATTTCAAGGGATCAATTTTTGCAACTAACAATGTCTGATGATTTAACATATAGTGTTGAAGCTTCTATGTTGCAAAGACCACTGCTAAACATGCCCGTTCAATAGTTGAATAATTTAGCTCATAGCCCACTAGTGTCCGACTGATATAATAAATATCCCGTTCTTTGCCTTTCTCATCCTGTTGGGCTAAGAGAACTCCCAGTTCCATTTCAGTTGCAGAAATATACAATATGAATGTCTTCCCTTCTATATGAAGCATTAGATTAGGTGGCGATAGCAGATAATCCTTGAGAGTTTGAAATGCTGATTGACATTGCTCAATCCATTTAAAAGCGACACCTTTATGCAATAAATGCTGGAAGGGATGACATTTGTCTGCCAATTGAGCTATAAACCAACAGATTGATTGTAGCTTCCCTTGCAATCTTCTTAGTTGACGGATATTGGAAGGAGGAGGCATATCCATTATTGCTTTAACCTTGGTAGGGTCGACTTCAATGCCTCTGTGAGAAACAATGTACCCTAATAATTTGTCGGCTGTGACACCAAAGACACATTTCTTTGGGTTGAGTTGGAGCTTGTAGGTTTCCATTCGATCAAAGATTGGGCCAAGGATGGCTAGATGACTATCTCTTGTGACAGATTTGCATAATAGGTCGTCAACATAGTCTTCCATCAAAGTATGCATAAAATCATGGAAAATTGTTGTCATAGCTCTTTGATATGTTGCGCCAGCATTTTTAAGACCAAAGGGCATCACATTCCAGTAGTAGGTACCCCAAGCACATGTGAATGTAGTCTTATGTTGATCTTCAGGAGTGATGCAAATTTGGTTATATCCGGAGAAACCATCCATCAATGATAACATCTCATATCCAGCAGTCATGTCAACTATGATGTTTATATTTGGCAGTGGAAAGTCATCTTTAGGGCATGCTTTATTGAGATCCCTAAAATCTGTACAGATTTTGATGCCCCCAGTTGCTTTGCTAACTGGTACCAAATTTGAAATCCAGTCTGCATAATCAATGGGTTGGATAAAGCCCACATCTAATAATTGTTTTAGTTCTACCTTGACCAAGAGAGCCACCTGGGGATGCATCTTTCTGAGTTTCTGTTTGACAGGCTTGGCATCTGATTTTAATGGCAAGTGATGAAGGACTAATTCTGGATCAAGGTCGGGCATATCTGCATAGGACCACGCAAAACTGATCTTCTTCTCAAGAAAGAAATTGACAAAATCTATCTTTTCCTGTTTTGATAGAGAAGCAGCGAAATGAATGACCTTAGGGTTGTCAGGTGTACCCAAATTTATCTCTTCAGTCATTTCCACAAGCAATGTTGATTTATCCTGACTTGGCAAGGGTACATCCAATCTTCCACCTTTGGGCGCCTCAGAGAGGTTTTCACCCGCATGTATGTCTTTTATTTTTACTTTTTCATGATCAGAGAGTGCCTTACAGTTTTCACTCAAAGACCTATTCTTTTGATTTTTTACTTTTTCTTTTTCATTTTTATGACTAGAAGATGGAGTTGACTCCCCAAAATATGTTGTGGAATCTAGATCAATTGTAAATCCTGCCTTATGATCACCTTGTGGTATGCCTTCTCGGAGACCCAAAAATTTGGCAATTGCTTCGTCATTTTGAAAACAATCTAATGTGAGTGGTTCTTATTGGTCATGTTGGATAAGTTGAGGATAGACAAGGGGCATGTCATCATTAGTTTTAAGGAGAGAGAGAGGGCTGAGATGGTAAAGATGTAAACGTCTGTGCTATCACTATCTGAACTACTCGTATCTAATTCGGAGCTTGGGTCCCAGAATGACTCTATCCAGGCGTTAGGACATGTTTTGGGAGGGGGAGTTATTTCATGTTTGTCTTTCATGGGCAAATCATCAGGGTCAAGGAAAATATCTTCAAGGGCATAGGAGCTAGAAGAAAAGGAACTCCATTCCCATTCATTGGAATCAGTTTCAGGTTGGATATCCTCAGCTGTTGTTTCACCATCAGAGTCACGCTCTTTTCTACATGTGGTCACTTTGGTAGATGAGGGTCCAATTTGCAATGGTACAAAACCTAACCCTAAAGTTGGAGGTCGCATCTTGGGTATAATAGGTTCTAGTCTTCCTTTCTTATCAGGGCCCAAGCCACTGCAACCATCATATCCTTTCTTCTGCAGCATAGTTGTAGCGTCGTAAATTGTACGCACTCGCTAGGGTGGTACAATTTCGCACCTAGTTTAGCACCCGCCTTAGTGCATTTTGCATTCTGCATTGCATTTCTCCTTAAGCACTTAATTAATCAAATTAATTAGGTCTAAGGCCCTATTTCATCATTTTCTACATCATAAAGTTGGGCCCTTTCACTAAAGCGTGCCCTTCGCATTTTATTCTTCCAATACACCACTTAATCAAAAACCCTAATTAAGTCCTATTTCGAACTTGGGGGCTTGGTTTCGGGGTCTAAACATCTCGAAATCACCTGTAACTTCGGGATTCTCTCTAAAATCATCATATCCGACGGCCCTGAAAATTTGGTGAAAAGTTGTCGGGACCATGGCGCTCGTGCAACATGGTCCCGGACATTTTTCCCGAAATTTTGGGAGCACGATCCAATCATAAAATAAAGCTTAACTCCAAGAAATTGGCGGGATATTCAATCTCTAGGTCGGCCAAAATACGAATTTACGACCTAGGGTTTCATACATAAGAGCTCTCTTTTCTCATCTGAAGGGATCGGATTTTTGTTTCCAGGAACTTCATATGCAGCGAAAGAGCAGATCTTTTGAGGAATTCAACAACACTCAACATCATTTTATCAAGCGTCTATCAAATTCATTCATCTACTTAGGGCTTGGAAGACATTGAAGAACAATAGGAGATTACCGACTGAAGATTGGCTTGTACTCCTCCCTTGAGGGTTGGGTATGATTTCGTATTGTTTTCATGTCTTTGCATAAGCTTTGATACCTCATTTATTCATGCTTTAGATCACATTGCATCTTGATTTAGAGCATTTACATTATCATTTACAAGCAATTAGGGTTTACTTTCTAGGTTGCTCTAGTTTGCTTTCTTGCATTTTGGACCTTGCACACACACTAGGTCTGCACACACAATACATTTTACAAAACAACTTGGCTATTCATGGAGGTGGAAATCACCGAAGTGGGGGTTTGACTAAGGCAAAACCCTATATAGCCGCCCCTCCCCCTTTTCAGATATTATTGCAGGTTTCGGGATTCAGACGACGCCGCGGGACACAGATCCAGAGAGAGAAGGCTGAGGCAGAACCCTGTGTGAAATTGCAGCTCAGAAGACCGGGACAGGGGCGCTAGGCGCCCTGGTCCCTGGGACAGAGGCGCTAGGCGCCCTGGTCCTCCGGACAGACAGCTTTCCGACGACTTTCCGACAGTGTTGCACGGTGCAGAACAGTGGTTTCCGGTGCAGTTTTCAGGACAGTGGCGCCCGCGCCCCCGTCCCGAACATTTTCAGTCCGATTTCGACTCCGGGTACATATCTGCATTCTTATTTTATCCTTACACTTACAGCTGTTCATTGTTTAATCTCAATTCTGCAATCTTGTTATTAGTTCATACTTGCATTTTGAGATTAGGGTTTGAACTTGCATTACTTGATCTTACAATTTCAACAAGGGAATAGAAATCCTAATAGATATCCCATGGCTCTCTCTTTCACCAAAAGAAGTAGCCAATTGTGCGATATCTCTAGGCTCTTTCGTATTCCGTAATGTGTGTCAAAAGGTAGGATTAGGGCATGATTAACCTAGTCTCGCTTTTTCCCCTACACATTTTGGTGAACCCGACGTGAACCTATCATTGCTTCCTCTTGCATTGCATGTGTTAGATCTAGATCTAGATTTAGTGTGTTTTCATTTCATTTCATTAAAAGAGAAAAAGAAAAAAAAAGAGAGAAAACTTGTGTTTCTTTGCATTGTGTGTTTAAATTTTATGCAATCTTTTCAAAATGTCAGATTTTTATTTGCAAAATGTTCATGCATTTGATGATTATTATGAGTATAGCCAAGATGAATTAGATGAAGCTTTAGATGAGTTTTTAAACCCTAAGGATGCTAAACCTTCATTTTACCAAAAACTCATAAACCTTGTTACAATGCCATTTAGGTGTGATGAGAAAGATAAGTCGAATGATTCCTCTCAAGGATACATTCCTATCCACTCTTCCCCTGAATCTAGTAACATGGTTGTTTTCAATAATCCCCTCTATGAGGAGATGTCTCCTTTTAAATCAAAAGACAAACCTTTTAATCGATATGATCATGCTTTGTTGGATGATGCTCTTGATGATTTTGTGGCTTTGTCGAAACCTTTAAACAAAAACAAGACCTCTAAATTGGTTAACATGATAAATTTGAATGAATATAACAAACCTCTCTTTGAAGTCCAAGGTGCTTATCCTTCTCCCACCTTTCAAATTCCTAAGACTCCTCTCCTTACTGTCCAAGGAAGGTATGATCATGATTCCTTTTGTACTCCGAATAAACCAATCATCACCGTACAAGGAAGAAAACCTATAAGTCCTTACAATTATGCTAAGCAAATAACTAGAGAGAGTTATCATGCGATTGCCCATACTTATCATACCAGAAATAATAGGCAACCTAATCCTCCTCCTGTTATTCCAGTCTCTCTTCCTAATCCTCAACCAATTCTCCCTCAAGCTCCCCGTATTTCGCAAGTTATGGGTAAGGAATATGATCTCATAGAACAACTCAAAGCTACCCCTGCTAAGATATCCCTTTGGGATTTGATTCAAACTTCTTCCGCTTATCATGGAATGTTACAAGATGCCTTGAAAGATTTGAATGTTCCTCCACCGAATACATCTAGTAATATAGCATCTTTTGTTAACTCTGTGATGAATCCTAAACCTCAAATTGTGTTTACGCAAGATGAGTTGCCTACTGGTGAAGTCCAACAACAATATGATCCCTTGATGATTGTGGTTGTCATGAAAGACACTGCTATAAGACAAACACTAGTAGATAATGGCTCTGGCCTTAATGTGTGTAGCATCAATCTATTGCATAAGATGAATGTGGATACATCTCTTATGGAGCCTGACTCTCGTTCCATTCGTGGCTTTGATAATGTGGCTAAGACTTCATTGGGTATCATCACCTTACCTCTCACAGTAGGACCTATTACTTTGCCTACTCCTATCCATGTTATGCCAGGAAATTTAACATATAACTTGTTATTAGGGAGGCCTTGGATTCACAGCATGCAAGCTGTCCCCTCTACATTGCATAGACAAGTTAAATTCATTTATAACAATAAGACATATACTTTGATGGGAGATACTAATTTTCAAGCTTGTCTACAAACATCTAATTCTAGAGGAGATTCTTCTAAGCCATCCTCGTCTAGTGATGACTCTTTAAACAAGAAACCTATCGATGAGTCTTCACTTTTCGATGATCAAAATCCTTTGGATGAATCTGGAACTCCTGAAGAAAATCCTTCTCAACTTGAAACTACACATAAAAAGGATTTTGATCCTGAGAAGGATCTCGCAGAAGATGATTGGGGATCTCTTGATTTTAATCCTACCTTTGTGGGTGAATATAAGATTCCTTCTAGAGAACTTAAAGTTGAAAAGAAGGAAGAAGCTGAAAATCACAAAGTTGAAAAGAAAGAAGAAACTAAAAAACAATCAACCCTGCCTGAAGCTATGAGTAATAATTTTGTGACCGCTTCTCAAACTTCCTCTTCTCACATCTATAACTATGAAGAGTTTGATTCTTTGTCTTATGAAAAACCACCTTCTCTTCCTGAAATGGCTGATCGCTATGGTCGTGGTTTTCGCATTTTTGCTAAGCATGGGTATCATGGAAAAGGTTGTGGTGCTAATGAACAAGGGATTAGAGTTCCCCTAGAAACTAATTTTCAACATTATGCCTTTGGACTTGGTTATAATCCCTGCAGACGTACTAAAGCCTCTAAAAGACCATGCATTAGTGTTAATGCTATCTCTACATCTTTATCAATTCAACACCCTAAGTATATTGATGAGGATTCTTCGGGTGATTGTGCTCTAGATATCTTCCCTACCGACGATGCTTTAGCTGAGTTCTTGGGAGCTTATGACACTCTTCCTCGTTATCATCACAATAGGGGACTCCCTTATTGTTTGAACACTGAAGCCTATTTTGGAAAGGAGATTGATAACGATAAGATTGTGAAAGAATTCCCTCAGTTAAAGGATACTCCTCAACAAAGTAATCTCCTCATAAGTGATACCCTTGATGTTAAGATGGATCCTTGCAACAAAGAAAAAGTCATTAAAATTGGAAAATGTTTGGATGAAGAGGAACAGAAACAATATGAAGAACTATTGCATGAATTCCCTGAGATCTTTGCTTGGGCATATTCTGACATGCCTGGTATAGATCCTAAGATCGTTACTCATAATATTGTCTTAGTTCCTGATGCTAAGCCCGTGAAATAAAAGATTCGAAAAATGAATCCTAAGATAGCTCTGCTTGTTAAAGCTGAGATTGAAAAATTATTGGAGGCTGGATTTATCCGCCCTATTGACTATTCCCCATGGATTTCAAATATTGTCGCTGTGGCTAAACCAGACAACAAAATAAGAATGTGTACTGACTTTCAAGATTTGAATAAAGCTTCCTTGAAAGATGATTTCCCTCTTCCAAACATTGACATGATAGTTGATTCTACGGCAGGACATGCCTTGTTATCCTTCATGGATGGTTTTTCAGGTTACAATCAAATTTTTATTAACCCTCAAGATCAATTCAAAACCGCTTTTACCACTCCTTGGGGTACGTTTTGTTGGATAATGATGCCTTTTGGACTTAAAAACGCCGATGCAACTTATCAACGAGCAATGACCCTTATCTTTCATGATTATATGCATAAGATTTTAGAGGATTATGTTGATGATATTCTGGCCAAATCTTTTCTTCGCATGGATCATGTTAAAATCCTTCGACAAATTTTTGAAAGAATTCGTAAATATCACATGCGCTTGAATCCCCGAAAATGTGTTTTTGGTGTGGATAGTGGAAAACTATTAGGATTTATAGTTTCGCATCGTGGGATTGAGGTGGATACTAAGAAAATAGATGCTATTGTTAACATGCCACCTCCTCGAAATGTATCTCAACTTAAAAGCTTACAAGGAAAGATTCAAGCTATTCGTAGGTTTGTGTCTCAACTTGCGGATCATACCTTTCCTTTTATTCAACTTCTTAAAAAGGATATCACTTTTCAGTGGAATGAGGATTGTCAGCAAGCATTTGAAGATTTAAAAGTGTATTTGGCTAGTCCTCCTATTCTTCAACCTGCCGAACCTTCTAAACCCTTTATCCTGTATATAGCTGCTTCTTCTCATGCTCTCGCAGCATTGTTAGCACAACATGATAAAGATGGTAAGGAGTGTCCGGTGTATTACATAAGTCATACTTTACTCGATTATGAGACCCGATATTCTGCGATAGAAAGACAATGCTTGGCCGTGGTGTTTGCGACTCAGAAATTGAGACATTATCTTTTAAATTCAGAAGTCCACGTCATGGTTAAGTTTGATCCATTGAAGCATCTTTTCTCTAAAACTGATTTATCAGGACGTCTCGCTAAGTGGGTTATGATGTTAACTGAATTTGACCTTAAATTTGTTTCACAAAGAGCAATTAAAGGACAAGCGTTAACCGATCACTTAGTTGAGGCCCCTTCACCTTTTTCATTCCCTAACCCTGAGTCCTTTCCTGATGACTTCATTCTTTCTATAGAGAAAGATGAAACTTGGGAATTATACTTTGATGGCTCTAAGTGTTGTACGGGATTAGGGGCAGGTGTTGTTCTGGTTTCTCCTACAAAGAAACCTATTCCCTTGTCATATCATCTAAATTTCCTGTGTACCAATAACATTGCTGAGTATGAGGCTCTTATAGCAGGAATAAAAGCAGCCTTAGCTCTTAATATAAAACACATACATATCTATGGAGATTCACAACTGATTATAAGACAAGTAACAGGAATATATCAAGCGAAACAAGACAAATTATCACAATATAAAGACCTTGCTATCTCTTTATTACAAAAATTCGATTCTTATACTATGGAACCCGTTCCTCGAAAAGATAATCGACATGTAGATGCAATGGCATGTGTGGCTTCTCTGGTATCTTTAAAGGACCCTGTGGTCGATCTTAAATTCATTATTCACAATCTTATTTCTCCAGCTATTGTAGACGATTCTAGCTTGGTAACATGTTGCGATTTTATAGACTCAGATGAATGGTACTCGCATATCGTAAGATATTTGACCGATGGTACCTTTCCTGATTCTGCTAATAGGAACACTAGGGCTAGAATCCGCAAGTTGTCTGCTAGATATATCATCCTTTCTAATGTCCTTTATCAAAGGGGTTATGATGGTCTTCTCCTTCGTTGTCTTAACAAGTCGGAAATCCCTATTGCCCTTGAAGAGGCACATTCGGGTGCCTGTGGGGGGCACTTTGGGGGCAAATCTCTGGTTCATAGGCTGCTTCGTATGGGATACTATTGGCAAACTATGCAGAAGGATTCCTTTTCATTTGTAAAAAAATGTCATCAATGTCAACAACACAATAACCTGATTCATGCTCCTGCCCAAGAACTCCGCTCTCAAGTAGCTTCTTGGCCCTTCTCCGCATGGGGTTTGGATCTTATTGGAAAAATCTCTCCTCCTTCATCTCAAGGACACACCTTCATTATAACTGCAACGGATTACTTTACGAAGTGGGTAGAAGCTATTCCTCTTCGCTCTACTACTGCTGAAGTGATTTGTCAATTTCTTCTAGAAAACATTATTTCTCGATTTGGGATACCTTCCACTATTATCTCAGATAATGGAACTTCGTTTAAGAACAAGGACGTGAAGAAATTCCTTGAGAAGTATCATATCAAACATCGATTTTCTACACCGTATTACCCTCAGTCAAATGGTCAAGCCGAATCATCCAATAAGATAATTGAGCAAATTCTTTGTAAAACCGTAAATAAGCATGGTAAGGATTGGAGTAACCAGCTAATCTACGCTCTTTGGGCCTACCGAACGAGTGTACGAATTGCTACGGGAACTACTCCTTATAATCTTGTTTATGGTGCTGACGCTATTATGCCCTTAGAGTTAGAAATTCCATCACTTAGGGTTTCTCTCAAAGGTATAGTAGATGATGACTCTTATAGGGAACAACAACTTCAACAGCTTGAGATGCTTGATGAACAGCGTATAAACGCTCTTGAGCATATCCAAGCGTATCACAAAACTCTACAGCGAAGCTATAATGATAAGGTTATTCAACGTTCCTTCTCAGTAGGTGATTTAGTCCTTTATGAGAATCAGCGCAATGTGAATGCCTTGCCGGCCGAAAAGGGAAAATTTAGTCCTAATTGGCTTGGACCATATATCGTCATTGAGGATTATGGATCAGGTGCTTACAAAATAGCGGATGTAGATGGTACGCCTCTTAAAGAACCTATCAATGCTATGCACTTGTGTAGATATTATGCTTAAATTCTTCATTTCTTATCTATCTTCTTTTCAAAACTTCAACATTGGATAATATGTTAGTGTTTCTTAATTAAAGCAAAATAGAATTAAATGTTATATTGTTTAATCTATATTGCTTCGTTCCTGACAAGCGTGCCTTCTTACTTTATAGTTTGTCTTGAATTCATTTATGTAAATTGTGAAAGATTTACATTTCCATTATGCTAGCATATTATACAGTGTCTTTATGTGTGTTAAGTAGAATCGTATCATGTTGTGTTTAAGTTCAAAATTAGATCACATTAGTTATATGATTCTTAGACTTAATGCATATTTCTTCCTTATCCTCAATGTCGTACTTGATTAAATATTTTAATTAAGTCACACATGTATCAATTTAATCATGGAGCATTGAGAAATCAATCACATGGAAATTAAATTCTGAACATACATGTACATTTACCAAATGTATCAGATTTAATCAAAACAAAACATACATTGTTTTAAGCATTAGAAATAACACATTTGAGACAAAAGAGAAGCATGTATATATACATATATATATGTGTGAATCGTATACAAACATAGGTCACTGTATATCCAAAATGTGACCTATCCTACATCATACAATCATCTCCTATCCCTAGGGCTAGTGGCTGGAGAGTGTCGACTGGATGCTCCCTCCTGATCTGGCTGTGGAGGTGGACCCATGGGTGTATAGCGCGATACAGATTGTGAGTGACTCCGAGAGGAACTCCTACGATCCCTATCCATAAGGATCGCACGATAGGTGGTAGCCTCGGTCTGAGCCGCTACTAGGTCCCGCCGCACCTGCTGGAGGTCCTCTGATAGGACTCTCTCTCTCTGCCGCACCTGATGGAGATCCTCTGATAGGACTCTCTCCCTCTGTCGTGCCTGTTGGAGGTCCTCTGATAGGACTCTATCTCTCTCCCTCCATATATCTACCTGTAATCGGAATGGGAAAAACAAATCCTCATGCCGACCTGCGTTCCCCTGAGGCCTATAGGCAATCTGTGAGGAACTGGGGATCTGTGCTATCATGGAAATGTCTGTCATTGCCTGCTAAATCAAGGAACGCCATTCCTGCACATTAGCTGTGGCAGTAGAACAGATCTTTGTTAGTACCATTCTATATCATCAAAACATTAATCAATCAATATAAACCTACTATACCTGGATCTCCCTCGCGCCAGTAGGGATCATGATATGGTAGTATCTGTGACTGAGAACCGCTAGGCTCCCCTCGCTCATATACTCTATCCACGATGGGTGTAGGCTGGACGGTACTGGTGACAGGTCTCCGTATCGCCTCTTGTTCCCCCTGTTGGGGAATAAGAGGTGGATCCAGAGCTATGGTATCGTCTCCTGAATGATGGGGAGCTGCATCCGACTCCTCCTCATCATCTCTATCCTCCTCCTCATCGTCCTCATCATCCTCGTCCTCATCCGCGTCATCACCTGCATCCTCCTCGTCCTCCTCCTCCTCGTCACTGGGCTGATCACCTGTAGGTGGATCAGGATCTTCCGCCTCCTTATGATCCTCTCCCTCCTTTGACTCCTCTGACCTGGATCCCTCGTCCTCGTCTCGGTCTCCATGTCTCCATGGGCCTGGATAGCCTGTCGGATGATCTGGTGGAAAGATAGGACCTGGATATGATCTCATGAACCATGAAACATATCTACGCTGTGCTCCAGGCTCTGCAGAATAGTCAGTGACTACGTCTTGATCAGATCCCTCTAAGTCTGTCGTCTCGATATCATCTACCATCGGCCTCTCTACTGCTCCAGGTCTGGGAAGGACCCGTGAGTGTCGAGTATAGATGGGCACATCAACTGGAACACACTGCTCTAGTCCGAACTGCCTCCGTACTCGGTCAAAGTAGAAAGGGACTATGATGTGTGCATATCGTCCTCGCAGTAGGCGGTTCCTCTGTAGACATGCTAACTGTCTCTCCATCCCATCCCATCTGTGCATCAGTAGGTAAGGTCTCCACACTATCACCTCGGATGTCAGTCTGTCAATAATCACTCTCCAATATAACAAATCTCCAAATCTCCACTCGCTGGTCAGTGGATAAGCGAACACCCTAGGTCGCTCGCTCGCTATACTCAGTGGAAAGCCGACGGGCCTGGTGCATGTGAAGTGCTCTAAGATCCACACCTACAGAAGTGTGCATGTCATCAAACTACAACCCTGTCCGAATACATACTCCTCCAGGTCGTGATAGAGATGTGCAAGCATACTCCGACCCCATGCATACACTCTCCTATGTCTCTCCATCGCTCTGATACACCATGTGAGGCCCCCGTGCATGTGTGTCCCTCCCCCATTAGGGCAGACAGCTAGTGCTATGATGGCTATCATGAGGCGTCTCAGAAGTGGTATCTCCCCTGTAGGATGTAAGAGCCAGCTGACCATGATACGGCCTCTCGTCTCGCTCGGCATGACTCTCCCTATGCAATACATCTGCTCCCTCTGATGATCCTCCGCTACCCGATCAGTCGTGTATGTGACTGTCGCTCCTCTGATAGGAAGACGCAGTATACAGTACACATCCTTGAGTGTGACCGTCAGCTCTCCTACCGGAAGGTGAAAGGTAGAGGTGTCAGGATCCCATCTCTCCATCAGCGCCATCAGCATCGCAGGATGAAATCGAATGGCCGGCATAAGAATCACGTACCACAATCCTACTATCGATAGGGTGTCTCTCTCTGACTGAGTCAGCCGTGGAATCTAATCTCGCAAAGTGCGAAGAATGTGTCCCGCTGTATGCTCTCTCATGTACGGGAGACCCTGCAAAACGAAAACATGACGATAATCAGTACTCAATCATCAAAATCGCAAATGCAAACCGTCGCACATCGTATGCTAGCCCCAGAACCTCTCGCTAGGCCCTGATTGGGGACCATGGCGCCCTGATGGGGACCATGGCGCCCTGCAGGGACCATGGCGCCCCTGTCAGGGACCAGGGCGCCCCTCAGGGACCATGGCGCCCTAGGTGGGCCCCCGATCGGCGTTCAAGGACCGCATACGATCACGAAAAAGTCAAACATGCAAAAAATCAAAATTCAAACATTCAGTCAACTCACCTCGTCCAGTGGCTCGTCGTCGATCACGGCCTGGCGCAGGATCTCGATCCTCGTGGGACGCTCTGGTCGTCGTGAAGGCATGGTGATGGCTAGGTGGGCTCCGCTGCACTGAATAGTATCCTGAAATCAACAAAGTGACGAATACAAGTGTTACTTTCGAAGTATATACTCTCATTTGTTTATTCTTACTTCTTGAAACCCTAATTTTTCTTCTATCATTCATTTTATCATAACTTGAGTTTGGGAGATGGGATTTTCGAGCCGTTTGTTGCGTTGGAATCGTATTTTCCTTCTCCTACTCTCAGGATGTTCCAAAAAGTGCTCTGATGAAGCCTATTTAGTGAACACCCCTCATCAATACTCTGTTACACAATTTGTCGCAAGTAAACATGCTACCCTGTTTCACCTCCCTAAATAAGCAAGTCGAAACAGGGGGGGGCATATAGCTACTCACAGATTTCATCACTTTCCCTAGTAAGCATTAGGTGGTTTTGTGATCTAACGTTTGTTTTGTAGGGTGCGGTTCCTAACTGTGTACTGCAGATACCGTTGGGGGCTTCGTCCGATGACTTATGGATATATCCTTTTTCAAATAATGTTTACTTTTCTATACTTTAGCTTGCATATGCACGTAGTACTCATATGACAGCTAAAGTGGGGGCTAAATGTAGCGTCGTAAATTGTACGCACTCGCTAGGGTGGTACAATTTCGCACCTAGTTTAGCACCCGCCTTAGTGCATTTTGCATTCTGCATTGCATTTCTCCTTAAGCACTTAATTAATCAAATTAATTAGGTCTAAGGCCCTATTTCATCATTTTCTACATCATAAAGTTGGGCCCTTTCACTAAAGCGTGCCCTTCGCATTTTATTCTTCCAATACACCACTTAATCAAAAACCCTAATTAAGTCCTATTTCGAACTTGGGGGCTTGGTTTCAGGGTCTAAACATCTCGAAATCACCTGTAACTTCGGGATTCTCTCTAAAATCATCATATCCGACGGCCCTGAAAATTTGGTGAAAAGTTGTCGGGACCATGGCGCCCGTGCAACATGGTCCCGGACATTTTTCCCGAAATTCTGGGAGCACGATCCAATCATAAAATAAAGCTTAACTCCAAGAAATTGGCGGGATATTCAATCTCTAGGTCGGCCAAAATACGAATTTACGACCTAGGGTTTCATACATAAGAGCTCTCTTTTCTCATCTGAAGGGATCGGATTTTTGTTTCCAGGAACTTCATATGCAGCGAAAGAGCAGATCTTTTGAGGACTTCAACAACACTCAACATCATTTTATCAAGCGTCTATCAAATTCATTCATCTACTTAGGGCTTGGAAGACATTGAAGAACAATAGGAGATTACCGACTGAAGATTGGCTTGTACTCCTTCCTTGAGGGTTGGGTATGATTTCGTATTGTTTTCATGTCTTTGCATAAGCTTTGATACCTCATTTATTCATGCTTTAGATCACATTGCATCTTGATTTAGAGCATTTACATTATCATTTACAAGCAATTAGGGTTTACTTTCTAGGTTGCTCTAGTTTGCTTTCTTGCATTTTGGACCTTGCACACACACTAGGTCTGCACACACAATACATTTTACAAAACAACTTGGCTATTCGTGGAGGTGGAAATCACCGAAGCGGGGGTTTGACTAAGGCAAAACCCTATATAGCCGCCCCTCCCCCTTTTCAGATATTATTGCAGGTTTCGGGATTCGGACGACGCCGCGGGACACAGATTCGGAGAGAGAAGGCTGAGGCAGAACCCTGTGTGAAATTGCAGCTCAGAAGACCGGGACAGGGGCGCTGGGCGCCCTGGTCCCTGGGACAGAGGCGCTGGGCGCCCTAGTCCTCCGGACAGACAGCTTTCTGACGACTTTCCGACAGTGTTGCACGGTGCAGAACAGTGGTTTCCAGTGCAGTTTTCAGGACAGTGGCGCCCGTGCCCCCGTCCCGAACATTTTCAGTCCGATTTCGACTCCGGGTACATATCTGCATTCTTATTTTATCCTTACACTTACAGCTGTTCATTGTTTAATCTCAATTCTGCAATCTTGTTATTAGTTCATACTTGCATTTTGAGATTAGGGTTTGAACTTGCATTACTTGATCTTACAATTTCAACAAGGGAATAGAAATCCTAATAGATATCCCGTGGCTCTCTCTTTCACCAAAAGAAGTAGCCAATTGTGCGATATCTCTAGGCTCTTTCGTATTCCGTAATGTGTGTCAAAAGGTAGGATTAGGGCATGATTAACCTAGTCTCGCTTTTTCCCCTACACATTTTGGTTGGATATCCTCAGCTGTTGTTTCACCATCAGAGTCACGCTCTTTTCTACATGTGGTCACTTTGGTAGATGAGGGTCCAATTCGCAATGGTACAAAACCTAACCCTAAAGTTGGAGGTCGCATCTTGGGTATAATAGGTTCTAGTCTTCCTTTCTTATCAGGGCCCAAACCACTGCAACCATCATATCCTTTCTTCTGCAGCATAGTAAACCCTTTGCTGTACCACTCCACCGGCAACCTGACAGGTGGTGTTTCAGTTGGATCCTTATAAAGCCAATCTATGACATCATCATCCAAAGTTTCTTTTTCAAGTTCACCCCATCTTGTAAAGGTAGTGGGGGACTGATATTGAATGACTATCTTAGGTTCCTTTTGCAACAAATGTGGTTTGCCATGTGATTTTGGAGATATTGGTAAATTCCCAATGAGGAATGTTTGAGCCATTGAATACTCTCCGCATCCTTGGTCTTGTATCTTCAATTTTCCTTTGACAGCATCTAACAATTCATTAGGAACCACATAATTATGTGAGTGGGCCTCCCTATTGAGTGGGACTTGTTGCTACGAGGAATCCTTTAGATTAGCACAGAATTGAAATGGATTAGGATCTCCCGGAATTGTTATCTCAGTCCCATTGTAAGGATATTTTAAACATTGATGATAAGTGGATGGAATTGCTTTCATTGTGTGGATCCATGGACAGCCAAGGATCATATTGTAAGGGAGATTGAGGTCTAGGACTTGCAGGAAAGTGTTTTCTATCACTGAACCGACTCTGATAGGCAACGAAATTATCCCTTTAGATGGGCGCTCAGCATCATCATATGCTTTGATTGTAATTCTTTTGGAAGAATCAATGTCATTTTCTGTATAACCAAGACCAATGACCACTCTCAAGGTACAAATGTTAAGACATGCTCCGCCATCTATCAAGACTCGTCAGATCTTGCAATTATGGACAAAGACTTCGAGATGTAAAGGATCATTATGAGAGATCTTATCAGGAGAAATATCATTATCAGAAAAGGCAACGTGTTGGGAAACAGCTAGATGTCCAACTCGGGCTTGAAACTAGTCAACATCAATGTCTGTCGGGACAGTGGACTCAATTAAAGCTTTATCTAGGACTGCGCAATGCATAGGGGACATTCTCAACAACTCAAGGATTGATATTTGTGCAGGTGTCTTTCCCAGATGATCTAGGAGATTATACTGACTCCCAGGAGTTGATTTGGGAGGAGTTGCAGGAGCTCCTTTCAGGACTATTTTAGATCGACGAGTGGTGACCGCGCAAGAAGGATCTTGTCCCTTTATTCTTATGGTGGAAACATACTCATTTGATGCTCGAAAACAATTGATGACATTTTTATAACTAGTATTTGCATAATTTTTTGTTTGGGTAGAGTTTGAAGAAGATGCTTTGCCCTTGTCAAAATCAAGCAAAGGAGTTTTGAAAATTGTATGATTAGTGTTAGAGGTTGCGTTGGGCGGGTCTACCTCAATTACTCCTTGATCTAACAAGTCTTGAATCATATGTTTCAATTGAAAACACGATGGTATTCACAATATGCATTATCATTCCACCAATGCGGCTTTACTAATGGTTTTGCCTTGATATCTGGTAACTTGATAAATTTTGCTTGTATTAATTGTTTCATTACTGACTCAATAGGCTCTCCCAATGGCGTAAACTGTCGAGGAGGCCCATCCCTTGATCAAAAAGGTTTTCATTGCTGGTTTTGTTATTGACCTTGTTGTTGATTATATTGTTGAGTATGTTGTTGAGTGTATTTTTGGTATTGCGACTGTTGAGTAACATTGCTTGCTGGCGTTTGATTTTGTTCCATAGCTGACATATTAGGAGCACTCAATTTATTTATTATGAATGCGGGTTGATTTGCATTTACTGCTCTTGCGTCGACAACTCCATCATTAGTGACATTTTTGTTTTTGTACCAAAATCTATTTTTGTCCCCTGAATTGTTGGTGTTGTCACTGTCTTTGTTGAGCTTAATGATTCCCTTAGCTACAAGAGCAGTTTCAATGTTCATCCCTTTCCTAATGAGTTTCTCAATGGTACTGGGACTTTTCAATTTGAGTTCATACATCATTTCTGGGACCAAATTTTGAATAAATAAGTTCACTTGTTGTTCTTCAGGTATATCTAGGGAAGAACGACTATACAAGCTTCGCCATCATTGCAAGAAAGTCACTAATGGTTCACCTTGCTTTTGCTTGGTGTTGCATAAATCTGACATGGTCACTTCACTATCAATGTTAAATGCGAAGTGGGATATAAACTTTTGAGCCAATTCTAACCGTGTCTTTATATTCCCTGGCAAAGGCGAATACCAATCCATGGCTTGTCCTGTGAGACTTCGTGTAAATAAGCGCATTAGATATGTTTCCTCATAACTCACTTCAGTACATGTCGTGAAAAATGCTCGAATATGGTCTTTTGGATTGCCATTCCCTTTATATTTCTCAAAATTAGGTTCCTCAAAATGCTTAGGGAAGGGAGGCATGTACAAGCTCTTGTCAAATGGATTAGGACATAAATCTTGATCTCTGTACAATTTCTTTGTTCCTTTGGTTTCCAATGTATCGACTTGTCGTTGCAACTTCTCAAGTTGTTTTGCAAATGCATTAGGTAGTGAAGATTTTGGAAGTTCATCATTTACTCTTGGGTGTACGCTTTGTCGATACATCCTGTTCTCCATTGGCTGTTGATGCTCAGAAATTGTTCTCTTTGGTGTCTCTAGCATATAATGTTCTTGGTGCACCTCTTGTCGCGGTGGTTGTGCCATGCCTTGATATTGACCTTGTTGTTGTGCTTCTTGTGGTGGAATCATCGTTTGTAGCCTAGGTTGATATTGCAATTGAGGGTGTTGTTGATATTGCACAAACATCAATTGTGGTTGTGAAGTATGATAACTTGTTTGTCTTGGCACATGTTGAGGCACATGTTGTTGTTGATGCTGATGAATCAAAATTTGTTGACTTTGTGCCAATTGTTGTTGTCTTGATGTAAATCCCATCATTTGCAAAAAACTTTGTTTGGGAGGTTTCTGTTGTTTCTCCTTAAGATGGGGTATGGCACTTGCATTGACTTGTTGTGTTGTTTGTCCAATCCATTGTGGTGGTTGCAAGTTTGCATTAACTTGTAATGGTGCAGAAGATGCTGCAACTTGTTGTTGAATGCAATATTGTTGTTGTTGTGCATTGCTTGTTTGCACATTCGATTGTGCCTTTTGTGCATTCCCCAATTGTTGCAACATTTGTTGTTGGTGCAAACCACTATCTGTAGCTCTTTGTGTTGCCATTATCGAAGGATCTGTCACAATAGTTTGTATAATAGGTACTTGAGTATTTGGCAAATATATTGAACTTAATGGGACATAGGAACTTTGTTGCATTGTGGAATTGTTTTGGACATTGGTGAGATCAGGCATTCCAGTCGTAAAGCTTTCTTGCATCTTAGATTTTGATTCAATTTTATGCATGTGAGGAACCACTTCTTGTTGAGGGACAGTTGTCAATATTTGTGTGGCCCTCATTTGATCTTGTGTTATAGGTGTTGCATTAAATAACGGATTATTTATTTTTTCAAACGGTGACTTTTGAGGCATTGTCAACGCTTTTGAAGCACGTTTACTCATCAAGGTATGTTGAGTTTCTTGTTGCACATTTTCTTCGTTTGGATGTGGAGAGAAACTTAACAGCTCACCACCTTGTTGTTTTTGCACATTGATTTTCTCACTTGAGGAGGTCACATTACTCATCATGTCAAGATATTTTTGTGGGAACATCTTAAAGACCTTGTTCAAGAATTTATCCATCTTTTTCGTCAACTTTGGATCTTTAAGGAACATATCAACATCATCGAAAGCATCAAAATTTGATGAAGAATCTGGTAAAATACTTGGATTTGTTTCTTGTTGAATGCCTTGATTTGAACCAAATCCTTGTGAAAGAGTTTGTTCCTCATATAATGTTTGAGTTTGAATGTCATGTTGCAGGTTCGGTTGATTCCAATCAAAAGGTGCATTTCCTCTTGGTGTTGGTAGAACACTCCCATGTCCTGGTTTCATGGGTACAAACACTGGTTCATATAATGGAGGTGGTCCAAGTTGAACCATTCCATATGGTGGTAATGATGTGCTTGACGAACCTTCAATTTGTACTATTTGACTAGTTTGAAACTGTGAGTTTGATATGTTGTCAATGGGTTGATACGTTGGTTCGCCCATCTTCTTAGATTTTGACCTTGTTTCAACAGGCATGTCACTTATGCAAATGCAATATTTTGGGAAATTTTCAAGGATAATATATGATATGCAACTAAATGCAAACTAAATAGATGAAAATGCAATCTATGGCAAAAATGCAACCTATGTTTTTGTTCTTTTTTTCAAGATTTTGACAAACTCATGAATGCAATTCTAAAAATGAGACCCTTAGGAAATTCAAATGATGTCTAGACCTCAAAGGACAAAAGGAACAAGTGACAAAAGGACAAAATGAAAATGTCTCCCCTATATGCTTGGATACTAAGCTAGGTTTGACCAAATGACATTGATGACAAAAAGACAAAAGTTTGATAAGGTCTAGACTTCCTAACAATGACTTAGGGTTTATCAAAGGTTTGGATTACTCAAGCCTGACAAAACCTAGTTTTGACACTATATGCAAAGGGACAATTACTATGTAAATGACCCTAATATGATATGATAATGACCTAAGCTTAATGAAGAGACCTAGGGTACGCAAATGTGACCTAATGTTATGAGGACAAACATGCAAATGCAAATGTATGACAATGTCAACCTAAGACAAAACCTAAGGTTGAATTATGAAATAGTATTACCCTAATGCAAGAGGACACATGCAAATGGATGACCCTTATTGATATGAAAAGGAGTATGACCTAGGTGAAACCTAACCTTGGTACTTGACAATGACTTTGCAAAATGCAAACCTAGGATGAACCTAATGTTGGACATGCAAATGGACATCTAAATGAAATGGACCAAGTGGAATGCAAGAATGATGCTCTAAGCCCTAAGTATGGACAATGGAGGACCTAAATCTAAGTGACATGAATGTTGAGACAAGATTTTGAAAAATGTTTGACAACCATGTTTGAAGGTGTTTTGAACTTTGTTGAATGAAATACTCTTGTGTTTAACCTTGTTTTGAATCAATTTGTCTTGTTTTTGAAATGAGACACAACTCAACTTTTGACAAGCAAAGAAGACAAGACATTGTAACTTAGACTCAAGACAATCATGCTCATTCACACATTTCTTATGGTAGGTAAGGACAGTAGGTACTTGAGAGGTAGACTCATTATGAGATTCAAGGAGAATACATAGATGCTTTACCCCACGGGCTCCCCTCCACAGCACTCACTTCTCAGGGCAGCCAAGCATCAGTCCCCATGGAAATCTCCCAATCGCGAACTTAGTATCTCTTTCAAGTATCCAAACTCCTCCTTCTCAAGCAACTAGAAGAATTTTGGCCTCTAAATACAAGGTGTTTAATAAGGATTTCTGTTAAGCATTACTCCTTGGTGTCACACAAGCATGATTGAGACACAGGCCCACCAAGATACCAAACAAATGTAGTCACGCAAGCATGATTTAGACCGTGAGGCCCTACTTAGATGCTGATATGAGAAAGAGTCCAAGGGTCATCACTTCCCAAGTAACTACAATTCCCACGTAACCCTTCCTTCAAAGCTTTCACCCATCAGGTATTTATTTATAGTGAGTTAGAATGCCAAGGTACTCTAGTTGTGCTCACTTTGGGTCGTTCCCCTCTCACGATTGTCACTTGCTTGCAAAAGAAAGCAAATGGTCAGGAAGGCAGGCCCTCTAAAGGTAACAAACAATCCAAAACATGAGAATCGTATCGAAGGTCTGGATTTCTGATCACCCTAAGAAGGATGAGAGCATACTCTCCTACTCCAATGTCAAACTCGACAAGAAAAGTGAACACATGTTCATTCCATCCTATATGCAAACATACTAGGTGCCTAATTAAAAATCACAAACACAAAGTTTGGTTGGAATATAAGGCAACCTGCAAAATCACTAAGTTAGGAGTTTGATTTGTTTGGTCTTTGACTAGCGAACCTGCATAAGATTTGTTAGTAGTTTCATTCTTTTGTTTGTCTTCGTCACACGTAACGCCAAGGTGCTGCACAGAGAATCGGTACCAAAAAAAGCATAATATAAGAACAAAATGATAACAAAGTAATTTGCAAGTAAAAACATTGATTTTCACCTCTTTTTCTGGCCTTACATAGGCACAAAATGCCTTGACACAGGCACAGAATGCCTTGACACAAGCACAAAATGCCTTCACACAAGCGCAGGTCTCCTTACCACAAGCGCAGATCCCTCCTACACAGGGGCAGAAGTGTCATGAAAGCTCTGGGTCACCCTCTTTCTTGAGCTTTCCACTTGCAAATCAACTCAAAAGCACTCAAAAAAATAGTTAAGGGGTTAAGTTCACGTCGAGTTCACCAATTAATGTAGATAGGAATTCGGAAATCATCAAAGCAAGTAGCAAATTAGACTAGCTCAATCACGAAAAACTAAATTGCAATGACAAATCCTTAAAACATTCAATAGAGATACTGAAAATAAGACATTTAAACCAAATGCAAACCATTACAAATGCGAATGTCTCCTCTAGAATTCTCCATTGTCCTTCTTTCTCCTTCAAATTGCTTTGTTTGTGGATCTCACCTACAAATGCAAAGGTATAGCATGAAAGCAAGATTGACAAGACGAGATGACAGTGTAAGGATACTAGAAGCGTGATTGATTGATCGGATCCTTTGATTGAAGAAATTCATCCAATTTATAGACAAATTGGAGAGATGACAAGATTAGCATGAAGAGATTTGAAAGGAAATTTCAAATCAAGAATGACAAATATGACAAATTATGACAAAATTGACACTTTCTATGCAAGATTGATTGATTGACAAATTATGACAAAATTGACAAGGTTGCTATGCAAAATTGATTGATTGACAAAATATGACAAGATTGACATGTCATTCCCATGAAATTAGGAGAAATATTAGAAAAATAGGAGAAAATAGAAAATTAGATGAATTGGAAATTAGGAAATTAGAAATTAGTAAATTAGGTAAATTAATTAATAATTTTTCATTCATTAATTAATTCACAAAAAGAGGAAAGAATTAATTAGCCAATTAAATAAATATTTAATTGTGACAAGAAGACTTAGGATAAATAAATAAATTATTTAACCTAGAGGGAAAATGACAATCAAGATAAAATGAATAAATCATAAAATCCTAGAAGATGAATTAGAAATGCAAGGACGACAATTAGGTCTTGACAAAAGATAATTGATGTAAGGTCAATTATGATCATGATTCTGACTTGATAAATGATTTGATTGATAAACAATTGAGATTGGTTGACAGATTGACCAAGATTGATAAAGAGACCAAATTGATAGGCGTCAATTGACGAGGAACAATGACTAATTGACCCAAATTGACATGATTGAAAAGGACAAGGATCGATGACAAATCGATCGCAAAATGACAAGATTGACAAGAGGACAAGGATCGATGACAAATCGATCGCACAATGACAAGATTGAAAAGGACAACGATCGATGACAAATCGATCGCAAAATTGACGAGATTGACAAGGATCGATGGCGAATCGATCGCAAGATGACAAGATTGACAAGAGGACAAAACCCTAATTCTATCATTGATTAGGATTGACAATGTCCAGAATGAAATCAAATTGACGATGTCAAAATATGACAAATGAGCACACACATTGATGTGACAGGATAAGATCGACCAAAATCATGACTAAAGATTGTTATTGACAAGACCAAATTCGAAAGCGAGATAAATGAAGAATGTAGAAGGACTCGATGTTCGCAAATGATAAAGACCAAGTGCGCAACATAGAAGAAATGTTAATGCGACGCAAAAACCCTAAAATAAGGCAATGTGCAAATGTTAAAGTATAACTCCACAAGCGTTGACCATTTTTAGATGTCTACAATAGTGAGTTAGTAAACCATGAGCGACCTGTACCTAGACAAGGTAGACAAATTGCAATCTAATTAGATCTATTAGAAAACTGGATCAATTGTAATGTTTAAAAGATATGGAAGAAGATTGTCTTTTCCGATTTATGTCTACGCATGTTTAATTTTCTGTATTCACATTTTCTTAAGAAATGACAAGTCCTTGATTGTGAATGTTGGAGATTGTCACATGGTGATTTGGGTATCTGTTTATGTTCTTGATCTCGAGTATTGATTGTTTTCATGTGATGGTTTTGTAACTGGTCATGTCCTTGATGCGAGTGTTGAAATGTTGGTATGTGGTTGACCATAGTTGGTCATGTCTCTAGTTAGAGCATCGTTAGTCAGTGCACCTCGTATGAAAACTTGTTTGGCCAAGTGGGTATTCATACCGTATTGAACTCCGTAATCTTGTCCCTGTGTATTCCTTGGTCTAGGAGTTCGTTTGATTATGGTCTAGTGTCATGTGGGAAAGTGGCTTTCGAGTGAGGGCCACACCCAAAGTGGTTGTAGGGTAAACCATCGAAAGTGTGTTTAAATAACTGATAACCTAATAGCATATTAGAGAGTTTAGTTAAAGAAAACACTAAGTAAGATAATTGTACCTCACGCATGGGATCAGTGCTAGTATAGACTCGACATGCAGTGAGAAGGTCTGAAATGGAAAACCAACAACCTTGTCTTCACGAAAGGATGTGTTGGGTCCATATGAGACTTGGATGGGCCGGAGGTCTGGGATAGGTTGTCAGGGTAACCCAGTAGATGGGGCTGGAAACTATGGAGGCCTGCCGTGGTAACCATACCAAGTTATGTGATGACACTTGTCCCTTATGTTCGCTAGTGTGTTGTTTGTGTTGTCTTTTATAGGAGCACTGATGTGGAGTCATATCTGTTTGTTTATGCCCTTGTGAGAGCCTGATATTCATGTTAGACCATGGGTTGCTTATGATGGGTTGCGAGGATTTAGTTTCGTGGGTGCTCCAATTGTTCTTTTATATTTGCTTCATATCATGTTAAGATGGATCATTTTCCCATTCTGGGATCATTCATGTATCTATTGGACCGATGTGGTCGTATGTATTAAATTGTTATGTATGCCTTAATGGCAGGATGTAAATGATGTGAACCTTATGTATTCTTCACCCTATTATTTATTAAAGGGGTCTTGCAGTTGAGTAAACCCGAAGATGTAGCCCACTAGGAGTGAACTCCGATATCATTTTGGTGTTATGTGGTGTTTATGTTCTTTTGTTTCCTTTTTAATTTAGCATGTATGGATGGCATTATGGTTAAAATGTATAATGTGGATTAGATGATGTTGATCGTAAATGCATGTATGTAGTCATCCTATTAAATGCAGTAATTTGGATCATGAAGAATGTAGGTTAGTATAATGGAAAAGTATTCATTAGTTTATAATGCAATTTAAGTATGTAATGAAATTAGATACATGACATATGTTTTAATGTAAGATTGAACGTAATGTATGGTTAAATTGTAATGGATGAACTTAATCATGCTATATATATTTTTAACCTTAATGGATGAACTCATCATGTTATCTATAATTTTAACTTACCGAACAAATTTATCTTTGTTTAATGTATTATCATGTCATTAAGTTAATCTTAATTGGATTAATTAGCGTGAGTTGAGTTAAATGTTGAATTAAGTAATCACATTGGGAAACTCTTTAGGTGTTATTTAAGTCTTCTGTTGTGTAATCTGAGCTTTTGATAACTCATTGTATCATTATGTTGTGTTTAATTTTTAAAAAAAATTTAAAAAATATTTGCACTCTATTCTTGAGTTTTAGCTTTATCTCTTCGGGGTTTCCTGGCGAGGCATTAAAGATTTATTATTGTGGCTTTAATTTATTATAGCCTTGGTTTATTTATTTATTGGGCTTTGTATAAATTGTGCCCTTGAGTATTATTTGATTATTTGTATTGTTGGGTTAATGGATTTAATATTTATTTTACCTATCCTATTTGGTAATTGGTTGAATTTATTGGGTAAGTAAATGATATATTATTTTAATATTTCATGCCTTGTTTTTTGGCCGAAAGGGTTGGTAAGAAATATATTTTGATTGGCCGACATTTTTGTATAGTTTGGGCTTTGGTTTTCTATTTAATCGGCCGCCTGTGCATTTTATCGGATTACCTTCTAGAATTTCTTCTACAAGTTTTTGGTTTGGTTGAGGATTTTGATTTTGGAGATTGCTTGGCATGCTTGGATTTTGTGGATTGTGCTTCATCAAATTCTAGCTATTACTTCTATTTGTCTAGGTTGGAGGAAATCTCTTCGCTATGAATTTTATTTTCTGAAAAGATTGTTTGCATAGTGTTTTCCAGAAAGATTGTCTTCGGGAGATTTGGGAAGTATTTATTTGCATAAGTTATATAGCTTGATTTACAAATGTATTACATGGTTAGATTATAGTATTGGGGGAATTTATATTTCCTATGATTTTATTTCCATGAATGGTCGGTTGTGCATTTGATAGAATTCTGATTACTTCTTTATTTTGTTGGAAATTTATTTTTTTGTTTGTTCCTTTCAATTCCTCTCTTTAGGGCATTACTTTTGAGTGTGTTTTCGGGACTTTATATGTTTCCTATGATTTTATTTTTGTAAGTCGTAAATTTGTGTTTCCGTTTTATGAGTTTTTCGCCCTCTGTGTCATATGCCCTAATTCAAGAGTCATATGCACCAATGTTTTTATTGTATGTGCTACTTTATCTATCATATGTGCTAATTTGTGCCTCGTATGCGCTACTTTGAGTGTCATATGCACTATCTATATTAGTATATGTGCTATAATGTTTGGTGTATGTGCTAATCTGTTAATTAAATGTGCTATTTTGTTGGTCAAATGCACTAAATTGTTTGTTTCTACCTTCTGAGTCAGTTTTTCAGCATTTTTGGTTTTCGCGGTTGGATTTTATGTCTGTCCAGAGGTTGGATTTGTGTTTTTCTAAGTGCCCTGAGATGATCTGGGGCTGTTTCATTGATTTGGTTGAACTTTTTTATATTTTTCGTTTGTTATAAAAATGCCTTTCATCTTTTTGGTAAAATTTAGTAAGATGTGCTATAGCTCGTTGTCATGTTGGGCTCTTTGATTTCATTTGGTACCGGCTAGTTATGGTTGTGTTGTTGGCATTTGTGCATTGTGATATTCCATGTTATGTAGATCTTGGCTATTGGATTATGTTTTGTGAGCCTTTTTTTTAATGCTTGTGTTTTTAAGGCCTAGGTGCATGATTAGGGAGAATAGGCCTCCATGAGTCTGTCGAGGTCACGAGGAATAAACTGCTAGGATTCTTGTGTAATAGAGTCGGGGTCTAGACCGTGTGGATAACTCATTGGAGGTTTTATTGTAATTAACAAGTGATAACATAATTATTACCTTTAGGTGGGTGGATAGTAGTAACTCATCTAAGTAAGATAAGGAATGTGTTTGCGGTGCCCATCTTATGGATCAGAAACTAGAGTGAGGTGGTAGATCTGGTAACCAGATAAACTAGACTCCCTTGATTTCCTAAAAGGTTGAGACGGTTCCACATGTGTATCCTTTGTGATAGCATGTGATAACACTCTTTCCCTACATGTTGGCCCTAGTTCCTTATGTCTTGTTGTTGAGTTACCTCTGGAGGATTCATGGTTGTTTGGTATGTTTTCCTTGGTTTATGCTAAATTTGTTTCGTTTTTGGTTGTTAGGTGTTAGCTTAAACCTAGAGTGTGTGTGGGATCTTGTGTCATCTCCTAGCATGAGGGGGTGGTTCCTTTGGTTCCACATGGTTGGGTGGTTGGTGCCTCTCTTCCATTGGGATGTTTTTCTTGGATGCCTTGCGTGGATGTGGATCTCTTATCTCTTCATCTTATGGATGGATTTCTTGTAGAATATTGATGCATATGATTCATATGGCATATGTGTCTTGTATGATTCTTGATATAATTTAATATGTAGTTTAGAGATATGCTCATTGATGTGGATGATTAATGTATATGAAATGTTGTATCTTGGATAATGCTTATTAATGGAATCAATTCTATTGTTACATTTAGTGTTATGTGATTTGCTATGATGTTTAAGGGAAATGGATTAGTAATGTGGTAATTAGTATTGTTAATGGTAATAATATGTTAAATTGGTGTACAAGAAATTGGGATTAGGAACATTTGGTATTGGTTCTTTAAAATGAACCTCATGGGATGATTTGATTATTCATAGATGGATGTAATCATTCTCGGTTAAAGTAACGAATCATATGTGATTGTGTGAAAATAATTAATGATAGTAAGTTAGACTACATTTGGATTATGAAAATAAATATGTTATGTTTAGGAATTGTTAAGTGTTTAGTTTAAGTAATGGCGTTGAGATACCCTAGGGAAGTTAGATGTTATTGATGTAGTTGTGTTTAATTTTGCTTGCGTATCTTATTGGTGTTCATGTTCATATTGATTTAATACTATTAAGATAATGAATGTTATTGCATATGAGAGTTATTTTATTGGATGCATGTATAGGTGTTTAAAAAAATTGTTATCTCTAGTTTTGCATGTTAGATAGTGTATTTCTCTAGGGTATTTTGGCAGGCATTACAAAATTTCCATCCTCACAAAATTAATTTGTTATTTTGAAGCCCCATAGAAAACTCATAGACAATTGTTTGATCAAAACTACCACAACTTTTGAAAATACGTTGTCCAAGAAGCTTGATCAAAAATCTTAGAGAATTCTTCATTGGCTTCAAGGTCTTTCATAGACATAGTTTACCACCTTGTATGTTCTCCCCCATAGTTATGTTAGGAACTTCCTTTTTGGTTAACATAGTTGCATTACCAGCAACTACAGTGCCAAAGAGAAACAAACTAGTTTGAATAGACAACTAGTTAACAAATAAATGGTAATGTAAATGGGTGAATGGTTTACAAGGAATAGTTGGTAACGTAACCATATGAGTTAGCCCACAAAAAGCAATGATGGCAAAATAATGAGATTAACTCTCATTCCCCCAGCTTAAAGATGAATTGTCTCAATCATGCCATGCCATTATCAACAAGAATAGAAAAATATATAACAAGTTAAAAAGAAGGAAATAATACTCCTCGTAACTAGTGATTGTGAGACATGTGGTGCCGACATGACTGCGAGAACACACAAGGAGGGAAATCAATGGGAAGACACCAAGAAAGTGACATCATAGTGATAGATGACAAGAGATTTCTAACAAATTTGAAAATATGGTGCAATAAATCCTATTGCCATGCCAAAAAGACAACAACAATGATGACAGGCCATGGTAGTGTACGGGAGCTGACGTGGAGAGCACAGTGGCAAAACCAAAGTGATATTGGAAGAGGAATCGCTGACATGGTAATCAACAAACAAAGGTAGTAATAAATACCCGACATGAGAATATCAACCCAGTAATAATGAAAGGAAGTATCGAGATGAATGGGAAGAGGATGTTCGGATGGAAAAGTGGGACCCACCTAGAGCAACCATGGACACTAAAGATGGAAAGAGTGACATGAATAGAGGTGGAAATAGGAAGAACAAATAGGTGGTAGAAAAAAGGGAAAGCATACCAAAGAATATAGGAAAAAGATATTTCGAGGCCAAAGTCGCTTAGAGGGACCATTGATAAGTGTGCACAAAGGGCATCCGGTAAAGAGGCAAAGAAAAATGTGAATCTGGAATAGGAGAAAATGCACTAAGTGATGTGAGCTAAGAGGTGAAAGAGGAAAAGATCCTGTTGCATGAAATAATAGGAAGCAACAAGAAGTACGACAAATGACACCCCTTGCTGTTTTTTTTTTTAATCACGACATTAGGCTGCCAATTTTTCAGTTTTCAACCTAATACTGCCTAGAGGCACCAGGTAAACTGGTTTTCACCTCTAAGTTTATTTAGCAGTCAATACTTTCTAGTCTCTGGTTTTCAAGTACAAACTGGCCAACAATGCCTAAAGGTTTTCATCATTGGATCTTTTATTGCACTTTTTTTTTTTGAATTTTTCATACCTAAAAGGTACCTGTAGAGGGAATAGGATCTCGATCAACAACAGTGAGTTCCTTTATGATACTGGAGGTAAAAACTTCCTTTGAGAGAGGTTGCTTATAAATCTTAAGATGATGTTCATTGACAATGAGAGCCATATGTTTTAAGTCCATAGTGCATAACTTAAGAACACCATTATCATAAACAACCTCTATCTCATAAGGACCAAGCCATCTAGTGTGAAATGTACCTTTGAAATCTTGGAATATTGAGTCATAAAGTAGAGTCCAATCTCCTGGTTGGAATGAGCGATGACAAATGAAGCGATCATACCAGAGAGCACGTTGTTTTTTAACAACTTCAGCATGAAAGAGAGCTTGTTGTCAAAGTTCATCCAATGAATATAGTTGTGTGATTCGTTCCTTCTGAGCATTTGTCAATCTTATACCCAACTGGAGGGAAGTTCGCAGAGTCTTCACTTCAAATTCAATGTGTAAAATTGCCTTCTTACCATAGGCTAGGTCATATAGTGTAAGACTTGTGGTGGTTTTCCATGTTGTGCAGTAGGCCCATACGACTTCAGGAATCTCGGTGGCCCAATCTCGTTTATGGAGTGCCACAGTTTTGGTGATGATGTTCTCAAGCTATTAGTTGGTTACTTCAGCCTGAATGTTATCCTGGTGATGATATGGTAAAGACTTACGATGGCGTGTGTTATATTCATGCACTAAAACATAATTGAGTTCTTATGTGAATTGTGGTCCTTGATCGGTAATAATTTCTCATGGAACACCAAACCGAGTGAAAATATCAGAATACAGAAATTCAACCACTTTGGTATCTCGAGCATGTTTTAGTGCAAACAAATCCACCCACTTGGTTACATAGTTAGTACAAACCAAATATATTCTTTGTTCTTGGAGGGAGGGTTGATTGGCCCCACAAAATCAAGACCTCATTTTTCAAAGGACTTAATGGACAACTGAGGGTATAGGGGCATTTCATTTGAACATGTAGGGTGGCCCATGCATTGACACTTGTCACAATGTTGGACATATCTCTTGAAATATTTGTGGAGCGATGGTCAATAATAACCTATAGTAAGGATCTTATTTGTACTTCTTTGAGTAGCAAAATGTCCACCGCAAGGCTCTGAATGACATGCACGAAGTATATCAAAGACATTGCCCTCAGCTACACATCGACGCATGACATTTTCAATGCTCATATGGAAGAGAATTCCATGGATCCAAGTATAATGAACACTGAGGCCAATGATCTTTTGGTGTTCCCTTGGTGAAAAATATAGAGGAAATCTGCACGTGACCAGATAATTGGCAATGTTTACAAACCATATACTCTTTACTAAAATAGCAAATAGGTGTTCATCTAGAAAAGTATTACCAACTGGTATCGGCTCATCTTGTTGTTGTAACTTGGACATAAAATATGCAACCACATTTACTTGACGAGGCTTATCAAGTATAGTTATGTCAAATTCTTGTAACAACAACAACCGTCTAATCATTCTTCCTGTTACTACGGGTTTATTCCTTAAAAATTGAATTACAAAATGATTAGTGTGAATAAAGTTTCTATAACCGGTGATGTAATGGTGAAATTTATTGAGTACATATACAATAGCTAAAATTTACTTCTTTGTAACAGTGTAATTTACCTCAGCACTGGTGAAGTTTTTACTAATATAGTAAATATGGTAGAACAATGAGTCCTCTTTTTGACTAAGCACTACACCCATTGAACTATCTGAGGCGTCGGTATGAATGTGAAATGGTAATTCCTAATTTGGTCCTCAGAGCACAGGTGTGGAAATTAACTTCCCCTTGATCTCCTCAAAAGCATGTTGGCACTCCTCCATCCATTCAAAAGAAGCATCGTTACCTAGCAAAACAAAGAGAGGTGAGGCAATTTTACTAAAATTATGAAGAAATATTCTATAATATCCAACATGTCCTAAGAAGCTACACACATATTTTTGGTTAGATGGTACTAGAAAATCTTGAATACTTTGTACCTTTTAGGATCTACCTCTATTCCCTTGGAATAAATGTAATGTCCCAAGACTATATACCTTCAATCAACAATATGTGACACTTCTCATAGATCAAAGGCAAGTTAGTATCAATGCACTACTTAAGCACTTTCTGAAGATTTTCCTTAGCCTCTTCATACGTGTTCCCATAAACAATAAAATCATCCATGTATACTTCTACACAATCATGAATTAAATCAGAAAAAATGCTTAAGATCATTCTTCGAAAAGTAGTAGGGGCATTACATAATTTGAAAGCTAAAACATTATAAGCAAAGGTACCCCAAGGGTAGGTAAATTTAGTTTTATCTTGGTCTTCTGAGGCTATGCGGATTTGATTTTAACCACTAAATCTATCAAGGAAATAAAATATTTTTTTCTCAGTGAGGATATCTAAGACGTGATCAATAAATGGCAGTGGAAATGATCTTTCTTTGTGGCTTTGTTAAGGGCTCTATAGTCGACACATATTCTCCACTTCCCATTCTTTTTGGGGACTACCACAAGAGGTGACACCCATTGATTGTCAAAAATGGGGTAGATAAATCCTACATTAAGCATCTTTTGAAGTTCTTTAACAATCTCACATAGGATAGGGTTCAATCCTCTTTGTGGTTGCCTTACAGGTCGACTACCTTCCTTAATGTATATATGGTGTGTACAAGTGGCATGATGTATACCTCACATATCCCGATATTCCCATGCAAAATCATCCTTATGGGAGCACACCATACCAACAAGATCATCTAATTGTGAAGAACTCATATTGGGATTTATATTGAGGGTCTTTTGTGGTAATATTTCCATAGCTTGGGATTGCATGGGTGAGTTCACAACAAACATTTGAGCAGTGGTAAATGAAGGACTTGAAGTTTCAAAAACAAAGAACTGGTTATATAGATAGTTATGAGGAAACAAATGATGCAATGTAATAAAATGTTGAAGAAAACATCTATTATTTGTAAAAAAATAAGTTCCCAAATGGAGAATTAGTATCTAGATAAGAAACCAAATTTTCTAAAACACGATCAAGTGAGTAGTGGTTATTAAGAAAATTATCAAGAACATTGTCCTCAGATGTCCCTGCAATATCTCGGGTTTGATCAATGGTTAAAATTGGCAATGAATCTTCTAGATCGCTATCAACCCAAAGGGGATCTTTTGTCTACAATAAAGGTTGAGCCAACATATACAACATCAACTACTTCATTTATTCATCATTAGAGATCACCATGTTTGTAGACCTATAATTAATAAAGGCATTAACTGCTGCTAACCAAGGTCTTCATTCCAATAATCATATCTGTTACACAAAACTTCAAACTCAAATAAAAAATATCAATATCTTCTATAGTCAGTCCCCTAAATACTGGCAAATAGAGTGAGGTATATTTTTCATAGGAGCATCTTCAGTAGCATCAACAATAGGGAACTCAAAAGTTATAGGATTATTGCGTGCAACTATCCCCCTATTGTTGTTAATGTTGTTATTATTGTCACCCATATTGTCTTCAAATGCCCAAGGAGTGTAAACGATTGTGAATGGCTTTTCAACGGGCTTCCCACTAATTAGTTCAAAAGAATCGACACGTTTCATAGAAAATTTTGGAGTAATTAGTGGCTCTTGAGGGAGCTTAGGAATTTTTTGTGATATGCTAGGTGTAGAAACAATAGAGGGCTCTATAACACACTTTTCTAGATTAGGCTCAACTGCTACTTGTTCAATCAATGGATTTTTACCCAATTTTGGTTTTTCTTGTTTAGAACTACTTGTTGTATATTTCTTTATGAATCTTTCTTTACTATCCCTATTACAATTCATGCACCTATGTGATCTATAACAGTTCAAACCAAAGTTAATTACCTAGGCAAGGTCGACAATTTGATGGACTTTCACCTTGGCACACTGGTCCTAACTTAACTCACTTTGCCTTTAGGACTTTAACACCTTCCCCGAGAATGACTCCAAAATGATTGCACAGAACTGTGGATCCAAACTGAAGGTAAAAGTGCTCTTTGTGATTGACTTAGATTGTCCTTTAGGAAGCTTGCGTTGGTTTTCTCGGTTTGTGCCTAAGTGTCAATCCGGAGATCATAGACTTATGAAAGGTGTTTAGGCTATTTACCAAAGGGACGAAGATAATGACTTAAGTAGAGATGAAATTCATCTAATGAAATCAAACACCTAGTTTTGAGCACTAGAATATACTATCCCAAATCTCATTCTTGAAAGAAATCATAACTAGTAGGACTCTCTTAAAGATACCTTCACTCCCAACAACTTAATTATGGTTACCACACTTGAATTAAACACATAATATAGATTGAATACATTCTTAATTTATCACACTTAAACACACAATACAGATTAAACATTCTTAATCCTGAATAGCTTTTGAAATTACAATGATGTATACCAATACTCTTTTGGTGATAGGAGGTTCATTGTGCGACAGGAATTAAGTTCACAGTGCATAAATAGAGCAGTAAATAAACTGCATAGATATCTTGGTCTTCACATTAACAGAATAGTTATGTCAGTGATAGATTATTCACATCAGTTGATCATCAAAGCTTTCACATATGCATATATAAATACTGATTTATAACAACATAGCTATAAAAAGGTCCTCGATTTGTCATGGTGCACACAACCAATCTAACAAGCTATTAATAAAATCAACTTGGCCGCGGGCCAAAAGATCAAAACAACTTTAACAGTACTCGAACAATTTCAAAACACAATGTAGAAAATAGGAAATAATGGTTCCAGAACATGTCCAACTTGTCCATGTATCCGAGGGGTTCAAGGATTGCCTCCAATGTGGTTAGATCCTTTCAATAGCCATTCAAATTATATTAATATCTCAATAGACTTAGCACTCAAAAGTATTCTCTCATTCTCATAAGAAGTAATGGGAAGAAGACATAAGAGAAGATAATAAAGTGAAACAAAATGTACATAGGAATGGACATATTGTTCGCCCATTAGTATGCACCCTCAATATGCTCTACTATCACTTTTTTTTTTTTGGTAAGAACTTGTGCATTTACCTTCCAAATTTGGGATTGGGATAGGACAACTTGATTATTCTATTTGCTAGAGGCATCACATATCATTATTTCAACATTTTCCTTCTTGATTCTTACTTATTACCTTCGCTTAAATGCCTCTTATTTATTCTCATTCTTCATAATGTCCATAATTTTATTTACTCCTTTGAGCTCCCTTAAATTCTTAAAAAACAAAAAACTTAATATAATTGCAGTGAACCTAGTTGTTGTCACTATTGATTGTTAGTGATGTTCAATATTGTTATTTCACATGAGCCATAGTTAACTTCACTATTCGTAGACTGTGACATTGATCATTTGAATGTATAATTTATGATATTACACCTATATACTTAGGCTTATTGTCAGTCGTTTCCGTACAACACAAATTCATCACTTGCTCTAATCTATGCTTGCAAATAAGTAGACCAACCAAGGGAATTTCAAAGGTTTTAGGGTATAGAATTTTCATGAATGGAAGACAAGTTGTGACATAAGGATATTGGAGATACAAGGATAAGAGTTCTGACAAACTATACCAAGTCTTGTTAGTCAATACCTGGGTCCCTTTGAACAAAACTATTAACAATGAGAACCCATAGGACATGGATGTTGTCAAGGGTATCCTTAAGATCTTGATTAGAGTGGTTGACATGCTATTAGTGGGGACTATGGTAGGCATAGATGCTCTAGTTTAGGGACACAAACATTGGTATGCAAGAGTTGGGGTGTACATCTAGTTAAGCAGTACAATCACTAAGAGATGTCATGAGGAATTTGGCTCCTTGTCATGGTGTGGGATTTGTGCTTGGTGTTTGTGGTCATGGAGTGTCTTCTCCTCATGTTGAGTGTTCTGAGGGTGGTTTGGAAAAGTTTATTGTGGACTAAATTTTTTTGGTTTTTTGGTTTTGGTTTGATACAAATAATTGAATTATATTTTTTCAATATGGTGGATAAAGTTGGCGTTTCATGGATGAGGCTTCTTAAAAATATTAATTGGGTGTTTTTATGATTTTTAGAAAGACAATTGATGTTATAAGGATGTAGCATTTTGGGCTAGGTTATTAATGGTTTCTTTGGTGGATGGATTGAAATTGGACATATTGGATTGTGATGGAGGAGTAGTATTGTTGTATGTAGGTGGAGGCTGCGAATAAGGAGCTGACACATTATGGTATGTTGGTATGGGAGATGGTTGTGACACAAATGGAAGATTCACGAAATGAGGAATGTAAGCATGTTGATTAATAGGATTGCCCCCATGACAAGTATGTGTAGGATTAAAATTTTGTGTGGAATTAGTCATGATAGAAGATGTAAATGTGGGCACACTAGGCAAGGATGTAGGCATAGGAATGAAATGGTTAACTTGACTAGTGGGTTGAGAGTAACCAAGGACTTTGGCACAAATTTTGATTGGATTAATATTAGTGTCAACAATATGAGCAAGGCCACTCAACAAATCCACACTTATCTTATCACTTTGCACCATTATTTTTAATCCTTCAATCAAGGGGATTGCCTCACAACCATCACCCATAGCAACATACCATAATGTTCCCCCTCCTTAAATACTCAACCTCCTCCTACTTACAACAATGTTGCTCCTCCATCACAATCCAATATTTCCAATTTCAATTCATCCATCGAAGAAACCATCAATTACCTAGATCAAACTATTACACCCTTACAACACCAATTGGCTTCCATAACTCAGTCCAAGTTCAATGTTTCCACATTTGATGTAGCGAGCCCACTATCCGATGACATTGTTTGTGCGGTTCCTCCTAAGAATGTGGAAGTTCCTCATTTGAAGTTGTACAATGAAAAAAGTGACCCCTCGACTCATGTGAAGACATTTCAAACTTTGTGTAGTGATTTTACTTATGACCAAAGACTTATGGCTAAATTGTTTACTAGATCCTTTAGAGATAAAGCCTTGTAATGGTATTGTTCTTTGCCTCATTTTATTACTTCATTTCAACAATTGGCTAATTATTTCATTCAACAATTTCAAAATAATATTGGTCCTGAGATTACTTTAACTAGTTTGATTCATTGTAAGCAAGGAGTTAAAGAAAATGTGAGTGATTTTATTAGTAGATATAAACATTTATATTCAGAAATTGCTTATCCAATGCTTGATCATGATATTCAACGAATTTTTATTCCTAATATACAAAAATATATTAGAGATAAGCTTCTATTTTTTAAGTTTACTTCTTTTATGCAAATGTGTGCATTGCTTCATAATTATCAGCTTCAAGTGAGTCGATTTGAATTCTCTTCAACGACTCTAATTGATAAGAATGAGAGTGATCAACAATCATGAAATTCAAAACAAACAAAGGTTTCATCAAGATAAATGACAACATCAATACTCAAGTGGAAGCCACAACATCAGGCGTGGCCCCTTTATCCAAATACTTTAGAAAAGAATTAACTCCTCTTTCTAAGTCTTTGTATAGTATAATGTTGAGGTTGATAAATGCTAATGTGTTGGAAAATCCTCCCATCAAACCAATTGACAATTATAAACCATTGCCAACTTACCATGATCGTAAAGCTTTTTGTCAATATCATTGTTAACCTGGCCATGATACAAAGAAATGTTACCAGTTGAGAAATAAGATCCAATACTTTATTGATAACAATACTATATATGTAGTTGGTGCCAATGAAAAAGGGAATAAATTTGTAGCTCCTCTAATCAAAACCTCCAAATTTTACCAATCCGTTGCCTTCTTATTCTACCAATGTTGTTGATTCCTAGTCTTTTGCTTTTTCTCCCAATTGGCATATAATCTAATAATGTTGTGAACCTTGTTGGCAAACCTACACCTTCAAAAGACTTATGTATTACTTTTAATCCTAGTTAGGCTATTGTTGCACCTAATGATCCATTATATATCACTGGGAATATCAAAGACATAATCAAAGACATACTCTCATGAGGGATGCTCATTGATCCAATGTGTACGATGAATGTGATTATTGAAGAATATCTTTATATTCAAAAATTGCATCAAGTAACATATGATGAATCTGATGTTCTAGTTAAGGTGTATGATGGTTTCTCTTTCCCTACTATTGGTTCTATTACTCTTCTCATTGAGGTTGGTACTAATTGTTTAGATGTAGCCTTTTCTATTGTTCCTACATCAGATCAATTTCATGTAAAGATGGGACATCTTCGGCTCTCTTTTGTGAAAGCCATCCCTTCTACAATTCATAAATGTTTTAAATTACCTCATAATGACACTATTATCCCAATTAATCATAACCTTTATCAACCCACTGTGAAGTGTGGCTATTTTACTCTTGATTACTTTTGGCCTAAAAAATCTGAGCTTCTTAGGCCTCAAAATGACATCCTTTTCTTATCTTATAAAAAATGGAAAAAAGAGATGATCATGGCCTTAAGTAAACCTAGAGACCCTACACCCATGGATATTCCTCCTCATAATGGACTTGGTATTCTTCCTATTTATATTCCTCCTATATATGCCTCAGTTCCGCTTCCTACATCTTACAAAGGAAAGCACTTGGCATAAAGTCTCCCTCAACCTATTGGGGTTTCTTCCATTCCCCCCCTCTAAGGGAAGAAAAGAAACCTATGTCCATTGATCCTAAACCTTTGCAAGTCTCGACTAGAACTAAAGGAATCATTGTGTGTGAGAGCGCTAATGAAGATGTCATGCTAAGGCTCACAAGCTTGCTTCCCAAACCATTTCTTCCCTGAAGAAACCAAATGTTGAATTTGTTTCATTTGTCCAACCTTCACCTAACCATAAGGAGGAAGTTCAAATCAAATCACCTAAAAAAAATGCTAAAGAAAAATAATGGTTCGACTTATTTTCGCGTTAGATGTCACATCCCCAAATTTCACTTAGAACCTTTTTGCAATTTTGGATTGTTTATTTTAAACTATCTTGGAAATGGTTAGTGAATTTGCAATGAATATTTCTTATGACAAGATGTGATGTTATTTTGTAATCAATTATGTTCCTTAAGTTGCGATGGAAAAATATGGAATGTATATCTGATTATGTATGATGAGAATTTTTGCTTATTTAACTCAAATGTTGGAAATGGTCTAACCACATGTTTGTATTGGCCAAGTAATGACCAAGAGAAGGGATCATTGTGATGGCATCGTGGAAGTCCACAAGGAGAGTATCATCTGGGAGAGGGTTAAAGACAAATGGGAAATATGAGGATGTCATTTGAAGTTTTTGTGAATATTGAACTGACCTGGGAGCGTGTAAGTACTTTGGCCATTGGTCTTGGGTTTTAACCTTGTTTAAAATGGGTAGTCATTAGAACCCTAATGTCAGACTAGCATTGGGTCTTTGTGTAGAGTGAAAGTGTCTATTGTCATGACTATGAGTTTAATGATGTGCCTTTTATATATACATAATTATAGACTAGTTCATGACTACTTTTGTAATGTTTTTATGTTTGGTTAAATATTCAATGAATATTGCTTAAAGACTAATTAATTGATTAATTAATTAATTATTTATTATACAATTAATTAATTGTTCATTGTTTATAAAATTATTAAATACATATATAAAAATATAAATCAAATATTAATTTTCCCCCATCTTTATAGAGGAATAGATATAATTTCTAATCCCATCGAATTAAGGTGGGGTAGGGCCGAAGCTATTATGGTTCCAAAACAAACCTTTCGTTTTGTGTGATAGCGACGTGTTAGTCAATCGCAGTCATTTATTGTAAAATCAACGGCGTAAAATGCGTGATTAACATGCATGTTAGTCAATCTGTACTGTCGTTTTGGAGCTAGAATAGACGCGTCCATGGGGTAGGCCATAGTTTGACCCCTTGACTCCCACGTATGTGGGGTAGGGGAGTAAAGTTTAAAATTTGAAAATAATAAACCACTATGTGTGGTATGATAGCGAAGTGGGAAAGAGGGCGCCCACCTAGGGTGACGCACCCGACTCCCAAGCGGAATTAAGAAAACCCACTTTTTGCCATGTAGACGGAGTAAGGCGCTAAATAGGAGGTAACCACTTTTTGAGTGGTAAAATAAATATTTTAGATAAGCCTAAACCACTTTTTAAGTGGGAATTAAATTACTAACAAATTTAATTAAAAAGGATTTCCTAATAAATAGGAAATTAACTACCACACTAATGGGTTAGTTTTAATAAATAAAATAATAGTAGAGATTTTAGGGAAGTGTTATTCGTATTACTTGTATTTTTTCTTTTGAGGATAATGCTTTTTCTTTCATGCCAAATATTTTGGTTGAGGAGGAAATTAATAACTTCATCTATGGGGAAGTTTTATATTTAATAATATGGTTATAATGGATAATCACTTTTGGTTAAGATTTAATTTGTAATTTATTCACTCACATTTTTAATGGGAAATAGATTGAATTTTTTGGAGGGAATTTCTCAGGAAATGGCTATATATAGGATGGTGTAAGGTTTTAAAAGGGCTTTTTCGAGGAATTCTTTTTATGGATGGCTTTTTGTTTTGAACTTTTGGAACTCAAGGGGATTGGGTAGAGAGTGAGTCATACTCACTTATATTAGGGAATTTAGAAAGAAGAGATAATTTGCATGTATTGAAGAAAGGAAAGGGCAAGTTTTGGGTTGGAAGAAGGAAAAAGCATCTCTCGACATCATCTTCCAACAAGTTCACAAAACTAATCAGGCATGTAATACAAGTTAATTGAAAATGTTTATTTTGTTAAAGTGTTAGAAATAGTTCATGTTTTTATTGGGGTTTTGGAAATTTGGGAAGGATATGACAATATGGAGTCTTTAATTTGTATGAATTTATAATTTTCTATAAGTAAATGGGAAAAGATGGGTTTTCTATCGTGTATATGTACCATCTACGTTGCTTATGGAGATTTTAATATTATGGAAAGAGAATATAGATATGTATATACAAATGACTATATTTATAATTAAATGAAGGTTTAAGTCAAGTAGTCTTGATTAGATTATCAAGTAGGTGGCAATTCATAAAATATTTATATGATGAAGGATGAGAAAGATCTTGTTAAGGTAGGAGATTGTCTTAGGCTGAAAAAATAAGCAAAAAGAAAGACTGGGATGTCATGGGGTTTTCGGATGGAAACTCATAACTCTTTTTCCTTGTTTTTG
This sequence comes from Cryptomeria japonica, assembly GCF_030272615.1. Classification (NCBI taxonomy): domain Eukaryota; kingdom Viridiplantae; phylum Streptophyta; class Pinopsida; order Cupressales; family Cupressaceae; genus Cryptomeria; species Cryptomeria japonica. Next base: position 400,097,644 of record NC_081412.1, on the reverse strand, counting down.
AATTAGAGTTTTGAATGTGTTAGTCTTAGTAGGAACTAAGATGGACTTAGATATTAATTCCATATCTCCATGTTGTGGTCGCAAAGGGGAGAATACATTATTTTGCATGAGATAGCTTAAGCTTTCTCTTTTGAGTTTTAGACTAGAAGTCTCTAAAAACCAAACCCTAGGTATTGTGAGTAGTCTCCAAGTTGAGTAAGGGCTGGGTGAATAGGGACTTTCTCTTCCATGAAGCTTTGGCCAAAGTGTCGTATTTGTTATCGCATATGACAAGTCGAGTTCACATGTGTGGTCAGATCATATAACATTCCAGTTTGGTCATACTTGGTTAGAGGGAGATCTATAGTAGTATGGTCGGAGTGAGATATGAGGCACACAACCACCAGTACTCGGATGGCAAACCATAGGTCCCTTTGTATATACTCCTCGTGAAGGATAGGGCCACTTCCGGTAGGAAGGTGAGAGGGGGACCGTTGGTTCGTGGTTGGAGGAAAAGTACTTGGATGATGCTCTCCCATGTGTAGTTGACTTGCCGAGGCTTGCTAGATGGATACAAATCTTTCCTAGTGGTAAAAAAGGTAAAGCACTTCTATGTTATGAATTATTTTTATGAAGAACTATACATATGTGAAAAAGATGAGATAGTTTCTTACTTCTTTATGCCTAATGAGTTTAATTTAATTTGTTTATTTAAATGTGAAATAAAAAAATAAAATTGTATTACATTTCCACAACTTGTGTTTGATTTAAAAATCAGGATATGAAAATTGTATTCTTTGGCTAGGTTTTGAGCATGTTACATTAGAGATCCTATTTTTATTAATCTAGATGATGATAGGGATGATGATAATGTTGTTCATACTAACGATGTTGATTCTAATGGTTTTAATGATATGTATGAGCTTGTTGAAATTAATCATGAGTTATCTTCACTTTTTTTCAAAAGCATTAACCCTAGCTCCGAGTGACAAGCAAAGTGATTCATCCTTAGAGCATGGTCCTTGTTTGGAACTTGTAGTATCTCCATCTGTTGTGCTTGAAGTGGACCCTCTTGCATCTTTTCCACCATCCCTAGATGATGTTAAGCTAGATTGGGAGGAATATGATTTGCTTGACTAGCTTCATTCATGTTGTGGATTCTCTTTTGTGTGTTTGCTTGTTCGTGATGTGCTTCCCCCGTGATGTGTTGCTTGATATATTTTTGTGTTATGTTAGGTTATCTTTGGATGACCCTTGTTACTATGTTGGTGCAAGGTAATAAATAGGTTGAATCTATTGTGACATTATTCTATTTGTATCGCAATTCTTCTATATGTCGTATCTATGTTATGTCATACTTGTGATATTGTTCGTAAATATGCCTTGTGTTGTCTACTTGGGTACGATGCAAAGCATTGAGATCTCTTTTTGGTCTCTCCCATATTGACTCAAAAGGACATTTGTTTGTTATCTCTCTTTCTCTTCTTCCATTATTTTTTCATAGTTCCACTACTTTTGGGGGATGAGGTCAATTCAATACAAATATTCCTGATATAGATTATTTATCATAAGAGCATATTGACCTCAGAGTTAGTGGATCCCTTATGTGATTTTTCCTATATGTTTTGTGACCATTATCCTTTTATTTTTCCTTTCTTTGTGGCATCTCATTGTCGTAATGTGCTTGTCTTTTGGATGCATGCTACCTTAAAGCAGTTGCTCTCGATAAGGCATATACAATCACTTTAACATGGAGGCATACAATTTGCTCAATATTACACTTTATGCACACACCATGACATGTTTTTGATACTCAAGTTACTTTGCAAATTGTTCAACTTTTTGCTTTTTAATTTGGTGTTTTTGTTTTTCATGACTCATAGTAAGCAAATATTACTAGGCTAACACAGTCAAGCTCTCTCTTTCCCTTTTATTTTGATATTAGAGTTGTAAGATCCTAAAGTCCCTTGGGGATGGGTGTGTCTTGTCTCTTTGATATCTTGGTGAAAGTTTTTCAATGCAACTTTTGTACTTTACCATGAGTATTCTTAGTGTCATACTCCTGCTAAAGTGGGGGATAAATGTAGTGTCATAAATTATATTCACATAATTTTTCATCCTCACTTAGACCTCACCTTGGTGCTTTGGCTTTTGATGCTTGATGCCTATTTTGATTCTTCTCACACCACTTGTAATCCTACATTCCCATCTTCTTACTACCTTCCCTTGAAGTTAGAGTCACGATTGTTAGGACCAAGGCATTGGGCACCTTGGTCCTAGCTCAGGACTAGGGAGCTCAATACCTTGGTCCTCTCAATTAGGACCCAAATTTGGTCCTCACAATAGTCATGTCAAGTGAGTGAGAAATTTAATCCCATGTTGGCATACTCTAAAATTCAATTAATTTTCAAACAATTAAGTATAAATGGAGGTCTACCGAGCTCTCATTTGAAAACCTAATGAACCTAATATAAGACTTCTATGATCTCAAATCCAATTCAACTGATAAATCAATCAATCATTCATCAAAGTATTAAAGAAGAAGTAAAGTCAAGTTCAATCATTCAAGATGGCATCCATCATCAACTTTTTATGAAGACATTCTACAAGACATCCTAAAACCCTTGCATGGGTATCCAAACAAAACTTCATCAAGGTATACATTCAATTACAAGTATTTTATGCCAGATCTGACCTTTCTCTCAAAAGGAGAGCATCTTGCTACAATTTTCATTTCAATTACTACTTCAATTTCAAGGTTAATTCTTAAATTGGGGTTTGACCTATGACAAAACTCTATCCACAATATTTTCCCTCTCTTTCTATGTGAAGGAAATTGGCTCAAGAGTTGTACTCAAGGATTCTGATAGAGTTGATGACAATGAACAAGTTTAGATTTCAACAAAGTGAAAGTCAAAGGACTAGGGCAAATTTGTACAACCCAATCCCAAAAAACCAACCCAAACTTTTGGGAACAAGTTTTGAATATTCTTTTGCCCAAATATTTGACTATGGCTCTGTTGGATATATGTAGCAGTCTATTTTCGTCAATTGACTTCATATTCTGAAGTATTTTCCTTAAATTCAAACAATACAATTCCAATTATATTTTCAACTCAAATGAAAGGGGAATAAGGACTATAATCCATATTTAACCCTCTTCTTAATAGAATTGAGGTTGGATCTATTGTATTTATCCTCCTTTTAATGTTTTGGAGGTGAAAGTTAGGTTATTTCCTAGTTTACAAAGAATAACTTGTGAAACCCTAATTTTCCCATCATCACACATGTTAAAGACAAATAGGGAAAGAGATAGATTGCACAAAGAGATAGAGTGAAGATTTTTTTTTTTCGTAGATTGAAGTGAATGAGGGAAGGTGCATTAGAAACATAATAGTAAAAAATTGATAGAGAATAGAAGATTAAAGTCATGAGGGTTCCCAAGAAAATTTGCAAGTGAAAGCAAAAATAGAGGAGAAGAAATAATGAACCCAAGACAATGAAAGGTGAAAGTATATAGGTTCATGGTTTATGATTTAGGGTAAGAATTTAGTTATGGTTATAATTAAAATATGATCTTATCATTGAATTCAAATAGGGTTAGTGTTCAATTTGGGTTTGGGTTAGGTTTCAATTTAGGTTAGAAATTACTGTCCTGATCAATCTTGAAATAGAAATTACTGTCAGCAGTACCTTTATTGAATCCAAGCTTCATCAAATACTTATCCAATCTGGCATACCATGCTCTAGGGGCTTGCTTCAATCCATACAATGCTTTCTTTAACCGACAAACCATGTCCTTTTCATCTGTCAACAAAAATCCATCTGGTTGCTCTATGTAGACCTCTTCTTCCATCTCACCATTAAGAAAGGTTGACTTTACATCCATCTAATAGACCTTGAAATCTTTATGAGCAGCATAAACAAGAAATAGTCTAATAGCTTCAATTCTAGCTACTGGAGCAAAAGTCTCCTCATAATCAATACCTTCCATTTGTGAAAAACCTTTACAAACAAGTCTAGCTTTGTCTCTAAAAAACTTCATCCTATTTATTTAATTTATTCTTGAATACTAATTTAGTTCCAATCACATTTTTATCCTTAGGTCTAGGAAAAAGAATCCATATATTATTCTTTTCAATTTGATTAAGTTATTTTTCTATTGCCTTAATCCAATTTTTATCTTTGCATGCTTCATCAACATCTTTAGGCTCAATCTTAGAAATCAAACAAATTTCTTCAACAAGTCTTCTCCTAGTCATCACACCTTTATTCTTATCACCAATAATTTGATTCTCTAAATAATTCAATCTCACATACCTCAAAGTTTTAGGATTTCGTTGATTTTCTGGTTCTTGAACTCTTTCTTCAGCATTAGCATTTGTTCCTTCTCCTTCATTCTCTAACTTTTTTGGATCAATTTGATTTAGGTTTTGGGTCTTCGCTCACTTTCCTTTATCTCAACTAACATCCTAATCATCAAAATCATATCCACAAAAGATTTGATCTGTCTCACATTTCCTTCATCAACTTTCACATTAGCACTTTCAACAATTTTTCTCAGTCTCTTATTGTAACACGGGTAGGCCTTACTCTTAGTAGAATAACCAAGAAATATTCCCTCATTACTTCTAGCATCAAATTTACCTAGATCTTCATCTCTTTTAATGTAGCATTTACTTCCAAAATTTTTGAAATATCTAACTGTAGGAGCATGGCCAAACCATAACTCATAAGGAGTCTTACCAGTGTCACCTTTAATATGAATTCGGTTAAAAGTGTATACTGCAGTACTCATAGCTTTTCTCCAATACACATGTGGAACATTTCCTTCAATTATCATGGTTCTAGAAGCTTCTTGAACTGTTATATTCTTCCTCTCCACAACACCATTTTGTTGTGGTGTTCTAGGTGTAGATAACTATCTCCTAACACCATGATCTTCACAGTATGCATTAAACTCACTGTAAGTGAATTCTCCACCTCTATCAAATCTCAGACACCCCAACTTTAATCTAGTCTCATTCTCTACCATAGCTTTGAAATATTGAACTTCTCCAATGCTTCACACTTCTCCTTTAAGAAAGCAACCCACATCATCCTTGAATAGTCATCAATAGCAACATGAAGTACCTATCACGCTACAAGCTTCTTACTCTAGAATGACCACAAAAATCAGTATGCACAAGATCTAACAATCCATTAGAATTTATTGTTTGCTCTTATAAGTAACTCTTGTTTGCTTCCCTAATTGACACTCCTTACATACCAGATTAGAAGGCTTCATCAACTTAG